>NC_045553.1:49246286-49910036 GCF_009769535.1 Thamnophis elegans
TTGTGGGAGCTCCTGAAAGATCCTATGAATCCCACACTGAAACAAAATGTTTTTTTTATTTTTATTTCCCATACGTACATTCATAAATATACAATCTCATGGCTATTATGAATAATATGTGTTATCGTTTTACATTGATAACAATTCATTTCTCCTCCTAAAATTAAAAATATAATTGAGATTGCTTTCCTGCCATCCCATGCATCCATCTTGTTTTACAACAACTCTACTTCTTCTTCCCTCTCCTTTTCTCCTTCCCTCCCTTCTTCTCTCCTTCTCTCCTTTCTTCTTTCTTCCACTCCTTTCCCCTTTCTTCTTCCCCTTCCTCTCACCCACTCCTCTCTTTTTCTTCCTCTTCCTGCCCTCTCTCCTACTCTTACTCCCCCTCCATTTCTTTCTCTCCCTTTCTTCTTTCCCTCTCCTTTCCTCTCTTCTCCTCTTCTCTTCCTGCCTTTACCTCTACTCCTTTCTCCATTCCCTCTTTCGATTGTTGGGTTTACATATTTCTTCTTCAATCCTGATACGTAAATGTTGAAAATAAAATCTTCTTTCCTCTCTTTTTTACACACAGTTCTGGAAATACCAGGTCCTGATTTCATGCTTGCTTCAGGCATTTTTAAGCTAGCTGACCATCTTCCCAGAACAGTTTTGGTGAGTTCTGCAAAATTTGGAGAACGTTATCTAGCAGTCTTCCAATATCTCAAGGGTTGCCACAAAGAAGAGGGACTCAAACTATTCTCCAAGGCACCTGAGGGTAGGACAAGAAGCAATGGGTGGAAACTAATTAAGGAGAGAAGCAACTTAAAACTGAGGAGACATTTCCTGACAGTGAGAACAATCAATCAGTGGAACAGAAGTTGCCTCCAGAAGTTGTGAATGCCCCAACACTGGAAGTCTTTAAGAAGATGTTGGATAGCCATTTGTCTGGCTATCTGGCCGAGGTGGCGCAGTGGTTAAGTGCAGCACTGCAGGCTACTGCTAGATCAGCAGTTCAGCGGTTCAAATCTCACCGGCTCAGGGTTGACTCAGCCTTCCATCCTTCCGAGGTGGGTAAAATGAGGACCCGGATTGTTGGGGGCAATATGCTGACTCTCTGTAAACCGCTTAGAGAGGGCTGAAAGCCCTATGAAGCGGTATATAAGTCTACTGCTATTGCTATTGCTATTGTCTGGAACGGTATAGGGTTTCCTGCCTAGGCAGGGGTTGGACTAGAAGACCTCCAAGGTCCCTTCCAACTCTGCTATAGTATTGTATTGTATTGTATTGTATTGTATTGTATTGTATTGTATTGTATGCATTGCATTGCATTGCATTGCATCTGCTGCTTCTCAAGGTCTGCCCTGTATATTTGCAAATGACACTTCTCACCATGTTAGAGCCAGTTATTACAAGCACCATTTGGTCCAGAGATCCCCAAACTTGGCAACTTTAAGACTTGTGGACTTCAACTCCCAGCTATGCTGGCTGGAGAATTCTGGGTGTTGAAGTCCACAAGTCTTAAAGTTGCCAAGTTTGAAGACCTCTGATTTAGTCATTATTAATGGTCCTTTTTAGTGAAGTGTTTTTACCGACCTTGTTTTAAAGATCACCCAAATATTTTGCAAAATATTTTGCAAAATATCAGAGCCGCCCTGAGTCTTCCGAGAGTGGGCGGCATACAAAACTAATTAATAATAATAGTTTGTTGGGAAGTGTATTTTGAAAGAGTTTACTTTTTCAGTCCAAACCTCCAGCTGTATTTGCTTCTGATAGGCTGAGAGGAATTGCTGGCCAAGGCCAGCTGGCACAGAGTCTCCTCTTCTGAGTTATATCTGGAGGCTCCTGGCAGGGAGAGTCTGCATTTGAGATCTGCGCACCCAGAGACTGTGCTGCCGTGATGGAATTCACTGGAGGAGACGTTTACCGGAAGGCGTTCGATCCCAAAGCTTACCTGGAATATTTTCATTTCGGGAAAGGGTCTGTCGAAGATGAATTCCTGGAGTTCATCCTGAAATGCTTTTGCAAAATCTTTTCTTCAGGTAGGTGATCCAGTCACTTTTAAGAGGGGGAGAAAGTTTACTTTAAAAAAGGAGCCAAACTATAACTCCGGGGAAAAGGTCTTTTGAATGTTTTCAGCATCGCTACGTAGCCCTTTGCTGGGAACTGTGATTTATTCTCAAGCAACTTTTTGTGCCTTAGACAGGAGGTTTGCTTCAACCTCCGTGAAGCTCCTGGCCTTCCTCATTCACGGATCCTGTGGACGTCTTAGGTTTTATTTATTTCACATGTGTCGTTGCCACGTCCCTGCATTTCAGACATCTGCAATTGGTGAACATTAAACCGAATAAAATGCAACGAGGAAGGGGATAAGATTCCAGAAAATGAATTTATAATGCATTGGAAGCATTCCACGTAAATGTGTTGAAGTTAAAAAAAAAATCAAAATAGGAAAAAGTGGAGGAGTGAGACCAGGGGTTCCCAAGTTTGGAAGCCCCTGAGTTAGACTGTATTGAAGGACACGGAGGGCTTCCGTGTAGGGTGGAACTTCAAGAGAGCCTGCTGGAATCTTCCAGATATCACCAGGTATTCGCTGGGCTTTTAACATTTGGGCTGTTAAAATAGTTTCAGTAAGTTTTATTTGAACCTCCACAGGGAATTCGCATACGACTGTCTTGGGCAAAGGGGATTAGAGGAGATAAACCTGAATTTTTTCCGCTTCTCTTTCCCCCTCCCAAATCTTCCTCTCGTTTATGCCAGGGGTCCTGAAAGGTGGCACCCTGATCGACATCGGCAGTGGCCCCACCATCTATCAGCTGATCCCTGCCTGCGGGTCCTACAAGAACATCATAGCCACCGATTATCTGGACCAGAACTGCCAGGAGATTACAAAATGGCTGAAGAAGGAGCCGGGCGCTTTCGATTGGTCCCCGGTGGTTCAGTATGTGTGCCAGCTGGAGGGGAACAGGTAGGCAGGGGAAGGACCTGGAACATGGGCTTAATCTTACGGCTGATCAGGCCAAAGTCCCAGAGAAAGTTCATGTTTGGCTAACGGCAGGAATGGAGAAAGGCCAGGCAAAGGCTGAAATTGTCTGTGGGGGGAGGGAGAGGCCATCCTGATAAGAGACCACAGGGAGAGAGGCTGGCCAGAGGGAAGCAATCAAACCGGCCAAGGAAAATAGAGCAAGGACAGAGAGAGGGGGGTGGGTGGGAGGGAATATTCAGCCCAAGCTGGAATGGGGTAGATTTGATTTGCAGAGAGGAGGAGGAGGAGATGGAGGAGGAGGAGGATGACGACGACTACGGGGTCCTTGGTGCTCTCTAAGCTTGGTTGTTTGCTTATAGACATCTCATGACCCAACTAGGGAACATCATCAGTATTAGAAAAGAGTGGAGATTGCTCCCATTTTATATACTCGTGGTTACCTAGCTGGGTAAGGAAAGAACCAAACTCAAGGACCCCACCATTCGGAAGCATACTTAGCCTATTTCCCTCTCAACATTCTATATTCTTTGAGCCCCTTGATTGACAGGCATTTTGCTTTGGCACTTGAGAGTCTCCATAAGGCTGCAGATACCAGCCAAAAGGGCTTCAACCACTCTCCTCCTCAACATACTTGGGTTGTGCTGAAGAGCTACTTCAATCCGCCACTTCTAAGCTGGTTCTGTTGCATTCCCGAGAGGTCTCCCAGCCGCCTACTTATTGGCTTTCCGCTCTCCCCGCAGAGAGACGTGTGCAGAGAAGGAGGCCAAGCTGCGGAGAAGCATCAAGCAGGTCCTCAGGTGTGATGTCCACCAAAGCAACCCACTGGCTCCCATCTCTCTGCCCCAGGCCGACTGCCTTCTCTCCACCGAGTGCCTGGAGTCGGCCTGCCACGACCAGCCGAGTTTCCACGCCGCCTTGAAGAATCTCAGTTCTCTGCTGAAGCTCGGGGGACACTTGGTACTCGGTGGGGTTTTAGGGTGCACGTTCTACAGGGTGGGCCCTCAGAGGTTCTCCAGCATGCTCTTCACGGAGGAGATGCTGAAAAACGGCCTGAGCGCCGCTGGTTTTGCCGTTGTAGAGTTCAACGTGGAGCCCAGGGTTTTTAAGACCAATATGGAGGACTGCGATTTCTCCGGAAAGTACGTCATTCTCGCCCGCAAGGACAAAGAAGTGTAAACCCCTGTGGCTTTTATTGTATCCCAAAAGCCACAGCATCACTTTGGCTCTGGAACATGTTTGTTCCAAGCCCGTCTCTATTGCAGCCTCTTCTCAGTTTTAGCTTTCTAAGTGACACCTGATGGAGGCCATCATAGCCCATCTTGTAGGCCAGGCCCCAGCAAAGACAGAAGGAGTTAAAATAAAGCCCTTTCTTTAAAAAAAAAAAAGCTTTGTCTTGATCTATTTTTAGTGAAGATTTAATGAAAAATAAACAAATCATGCAGAAAACAATGAAAATGTCAGCATCCACCTGGATTTTCATAAATGGGCCAATTTTATTTATTTATTGATGGTAAACATTGACTTTTCAGTGAGCTTAAAACCTTTGGGCATCAAGATTAGCCAAAGTTTTTCCCAGGTTGCATTTACACAATACACACGAATACACTTGATTAAAATAAAACTCCTGCATTTGAGTAAAGGAGGGAGTCCTTCAATCTTCTGGTGTTTTTATGTCACAGTTTCTACTTGGTTGTTCTGTGACGTGCTCTGCCTTTGACAGACAAGCCAGAGCCTTTTCAGCCCAAGGGGGGAGGCCCTGGAGGGCCCCACGTCCCTTGGCCACGTCTCCCAAGATTCAAGGGGGAACTGAGAAGAGATCAACCCCCAGGAAAACCCAGGTCTGCCTTTTGAAGTACGCAGTACAGGCTCTGTTTTAGGCCCAGGACTCTTCAACATCTTCGTCAATGATTTGGAGGAGGGAATAAATGGGGAACTCATCAAATTTGCAGATGACACCAAACTGGCAGGAATAGCCAACACTCCAGAAGACAGGCTTAAGATACAGAAGGATCTTGACAAAGGTGAACATTGGGCACTATCTAATAAAATGGAATTCAAGGGTGAAAAGAGTCAGCTTCTACATTTAGGCAAGAAAAATGAACTGCGCAGGGACAGTATAGGTGGTGCTGTTGCAGAAAACGACAGGGCTTAGACTTCTCGGGATGCAAGGAGGAGTTTATTGGCAGCCAGGTTCAGAAAACTAGCCAAAGGCTAGCCTTGCAAGTTCTGAACAACCTTCATTATCGGAGCACACATTCTTATTCATGCAGCGCAACATGGAAACACTTAACTCATTTCTTATTGGTTACCTTGAGGAAAGAAGCCTTGTAAGTAGATATGGTCTTACTTCTCCTTTTGTCTTGGATCATAGGTACTGGCTACGTGTCTCTATGCGACCTTTAGCTGAACCTTGTGGTTTTGGGCTTTTGACATAAGGACTTTTACTGGAACCTTTACTGGACTTCTGTGGTTTAAGGCTAATAACATTTTCCTGTCTTTGTACACGACTTACAAGCAGGCTTTTATCTCTTCCTTTTGCCACGTCTGACTTTTATATTTTAATTCACATTTTAACCTGCTTTAGTACCTTGCTCAATAGTAGCTGTGAGAGGGACAACTATTTAAATAGGAGCCAGCCATGTGCAGCAGCTGCCAAAAAAGCCAACACAGTTCTAGGCTGCATCAACAGAGGGAGAGAATCAAGATCACGTGAAGTATTGATACCACTTTATAAGGCCTTGGGAAGGCCACACTTCTGCATCCACTTTTGGCTGCTACGATGTAAAAATAGATGTGGAAACTCTAGAAAGAGTTCAGAGAAGAGCAACAAAGACGATTAGGGGACTGAAGGCTAAAACATACAATGAATGGTTGCTGGAATTGGGTATGTGTAGTCTGATGAAAAGAAGGACTAGGGGAGACATGATAGCAGTGCTCCAATATCTCAGGGGTTGCCACAAAGAAGAGGGAGTCAAGCTATTCCCCAAAGCACCTGAGGGTAGAACAAGAAGCAATGGGTGGTAACTATTCAAGGAGAGAAGCAACCTAGAACTGAGGAGGAATTTCCTGACAGTTAGAACAATTAATCAGTGGAACAGAAATTGCCTCCAGAAGTTGTGAATGCTCCAACACTGGAAGTCTTTAAGAAGATGTTGGATAGCCATTTGTCTGAAGTGGTATAGGGTTTCCTGCCTAAGCAGGGGGTTGGACTAGAAGACCTCCAAGGTCCCTTCCAACTCTGTTATTCTATTCAAGAGGCCCCATGGAGGTGGCCAGAGGGGGTGAAGGACCCTGGGTCCCAGACTGGATTATTCCTGAATTTCACACAGCTCAATAGAAAGCAACAGCTTAGCCTTTTGTCTGAAAATGCCACCAACATAGCATCTACCACACTGAGTGGGATTCTGAGTTTCTAATCAGGCACGTCCACCTATACTCCAAAGTAGCTCATTTTACAAACCAAGAAAGCAGGTGGGTGGAGGTCACCTGGTCAGTGGTGGGTCACAGATGAAGGTTCTACTAGGGAAACAATTGTTAGAAAATGAACATATTCTATACACCACAATCACAATCATATTCCACAGAATATAACCATGTTAGTGCCAATCACTACATAACCCTATGATATGGTAATAATCTTCAGCTTTATACCATATATTTGTGTGGCTGTACATGAATAAAAGATGATGGGATGCATTTGACCCAGTCAAGAGGCCACAAAGGCAGAGAGGTTTATTCTGGGAAGTTTCAGTCTACTTGACCGTGTAGAAAATGACAACTTTGAATGAGACGTTACCAGATACGCTCAAAGGGCCCTTTGATGGAGACATGCAAAGTATGAGAAATGTGCCAAGGTGGGACTGGTCCAGGTTTTTGGGAAAACCTTTTTTTGGGGGGGGGGGGGGAAGGAGCTGTTTTTTCTAACAGTGTTTCATAGTTTGTTGTGAATGGCTTTAATTAAGTTGGATAATGGATGATTTTTTTTTTAATTTTATGCATTCTAAACTGATTAGAGAAAGTCACTTTAGTGCAGTGATAAAGGCATCAAGCTCGAAAGCCAGCTGATTTCTCTTGATCCGATTACTTTCTCTGAGCCCCAGGAAGGTCACCTGGTCAGCGGTGGGCCACAGCTGGAGGTTCTTGTGGGGCAGGTTGTAGACAGGGCAGCAAGAGGCATTTTTGGGAGCTTTCGTGCCTCTGACTGGCTGTGGCTCATCAATGTTTTTGCAGATTGGCAAATGGCCAGGCGGTTTTGTCAGGGCAAAGGTTTTTCCCAAGAGAACTTGTTTATTAATTATTAGTCATTATTTATTTTAGAATGTTGTTATCCTGCCTTTATAAACAATCTAAGGCAGTAAACATATCTACCCTAATACTCCTTCCTCCTCCTAGTTTCTGGCAACTTCAACCCTGTGAGATGAATTGGGCTGAAAAAGATGGTCTGGCCTAAATTCCCCCCAGCCAGCTTTTGAGCCTAATATTCTGACCGAGGCTTCCCGAGAGCAGGAAGCAAACTCCTGGTCCCGACAAAAACCTCTTATATTAATTTACTGTGAATTCACATCCAGCAAAGTCTTTCAAGGGAGGATTTACAGCCACAGACCTTATCTGGCTTGGAGAGCTGCCAGGACGATATCTGCAGAACTTGGCAAGGAATCTCAGAGAGTCAACCAATGAAGTGAACTATTTGCCTCCTGCAAACTCCACTCCCCTTTTGCTCCTCTTTTATTTACTCTGGGAGGGGCATTCACCATCCACCTGTGGCTTTACTCCCAAGTTGACCCCTGTTCTTTAGCTGTTCCCTTCGTCTAGCAACTCTGCGCATGCACACACTGGGAACTGGCTCCAGGTGTTCTTCTGCCTCACTGATGTCTGACTCCAAAGGCAGCTGATAACTGTCAGACGGCCCTGGCCCCCTCTCTGCCTCTGACACAGAGCCCTCCTCAGGGCCTTCCCCAGACTCCAGGACTGGCCCAGGTTCCTCCACAACCTCCCCACTGTCCGAATCTGCTGCCAGCTCCACTGGCCACTGGTGGGCCACAACACCTAAGGTGCGACTACAACTCACTGTCTCCTGATTTCTAAACTGGTGCCTTCACCTCTAGACCAAGCTGGCTTAGATCTTGTAGATTTATGCAGCAAAATGATCAAGAGCAAACATTGATTAAAAACCCAGCTGTTTTCTTGCCTCGATCAATGGTGGCATTTCTCATCTGAATATCACTTCTGCTTCCCTGAAATTTTGCTCTGCTGCAGAAACCTACGCACCTGTTCGATCAAGGTGATCTTCGGACAAAAAAACCCAACCCTGACACGAGGAAAGTTGCATCTTTCTTAAAGCTAATGTGTCTTCTCTGTGGACCTAAAACCACGGGGAATCTTGGGGGAGGGGGGTTGCCAAGACCCTTAGACTTGATACTGGAAGCAAGTTAATTTTTGATCCAGCCAAGAGTGGATGGGGAGGACTTAAGCATGGGAGAAATCCTTCGGCCTCATCATAAAAGTTGCTGCTCTCCAAGGAATGTCCTCCTCGCAACCATCTGATCAACTGTTGGGCCTCCGAGGCATCTTTGAGAAAGATCAGATAGTAGTGAGATAGTGACATAAAAGCTTTGGCCCAAAAGAATGAGGAAGAAAGAAGAGTAAAGAGGACAAACTTCATATGGGGGAATTCTGGGCACTAGGAGGATTTGGAGGCATCCAGTAAACACCTGAAAACCTTCAACGCAACCAAACTAAAAAGTGAGGGCTGAAGCGAGACTTTGGAGGGAAATGGAGCCAACGTTCACAGGAAAAGAATTTTATGCTAAGCATTTTGTTCCAAAAGATTATTTGGAATCGTATTACACCATGAGCTCTGGAGACGATGCAGACAGGGACCATTTAACATTCTTCCTGAAAAATCTCCACAGGATATTCACTTCAGGTAAGTGTTTTTAACAGGTGGTGGTGGAGATAAATTAGCTCCCATTTTAAGTGGAATCAGTGTAATTGATGATCTCTGACTAATGCACAGACTAGAACATAAAACTGATGTCCTTTCTGCAAATATGTGAGTCCCTTCGGGGAATAGGGCGGCTTACAAATCGAATAAATACCAATACCAATACCAACTATGCAACAGAACTGGCTCAAAAATAGATGTGAAGGCCACATGTCTGTAGATATTTTGCTCAGGTTATCTTACAGATATTAACATATGGGTAGCATGATGCATTTACATAAAATGCATTTATTGATTAAAAACGCGGTCAGGAGGAGAGAAGAAAGGAGGGAAGGAAGGAGGGAAGGAAGGAGAGAAGGAGAGAAGAAAGGAGGGAAGGAAGGAGAGAGGAGAGAAGGAAGGGGGGAAGGAAGGAGGAAAGGAAGGGGGAAAGGAAGGAGAGAAGGACAAAAGAAAGGAGGGAAGGAAGGAAGGAGAGAAGGAAGGGGGGAAGGAAGGAGGAAAGGAAGGGGGAAAGGAAGGAGAGAAGGAGAAAAGAAAGGAGGGAAGGAAGGAAGGAGAGAAGGAAGGGGGGAAGGAAGGAGGAAAGGAAGGGGGAAAGGAAGGAGAGAAGGAGAAAAGAAAGGAGGGAAGGAAGGAGGGAAGGAAGGAGGGAAGGAGAGGAGGGAAGGGGAAGGAGGGAGGGAAGGAAGGAGGGAAGGAAGGGGAGCAGGAGAGAAGAAACGAGGGAAGGAAAGAGGGAGGGAGGGAAGAAGAAGTAGGACCGTTGTAAGATAAGATGGATCTATGGGATGGTAAGAAAGCAATCTTCAAGTATATTGTCAACAGTAGGGAAAAATTGTTATAAATACATATTATTAATAACAGTTATGAGATCATATAATTGTGAATGTATATATGAAATTGATAAAATAAATAAAATAAAAAAAAACGCGGTCAAGGTTGTGTCTATGAAAATGCATCACATGCAAAGGTGTTTAGAAACTGAAATGGACACACACACAAACACACACACACACACACACACGGCTTCCAGTTGAAGAATGTAAAAAGGAGGGTTGTATCTATTCCGTAAATAGGCTACTTTCTTCCCAAAGGTGCTGTTGAATCTGTTTGCCTGGCATGAAGGGTCACCGCCACAAATCATGCTTCAGTTGATGGAGCACAGGAGTCAGTGGTGAGGTTTCTAACTGTGCCTACAGCTGCAGCACTTTAGCAAAACACAACCCAAGCTAGCAGGTTAGCCACATCAACGGCACATAGTCAAGGAAATGCTGTCCAAGGATCTTGAAAAATTGTGTTTGGGTTGATACACTCCAGATGGCATCAAGGGAGACACCCTGATCAACATTGGCAGTGGTGCATCCATCCACCAGTTCCTCTCTGCCTGCGAGTCCTTCCGGGAGATCATAGCCACCGATTATACTGACCAGAACAGGGAAGAGGTGCAGCGATGGCTGAAGAAGGAGCTATTACATATACTAAATAAAATAGTACAGATCCCACATAAGGCAGAGAAGCCCAAAATAAACCAATGGGATCTCCTCTGGAAACCACAGAAAGTTCCTAAAACAGTCAACTGAGCAGATGTCTCACTCCAGGCCAATGATGGTCAAAGACATCAAGAGTGCACTTCCTTAAGGATGGTCATATTAACCTAGTGTAACAATGGGCATTTTTTGTTCTCGAACCAATTCTCCCCATGAAGGTTTGGGAAGAAGGGCTGTGGACCTCACCTTGTGTCTCCACATAGGGAAAAATGGCCAGAGAAGGAAGCGGAAGTCCAAAGAGCCATCAAACAAGTCTTAAAATGCGACGTGACCGAACCAAAGCCTTTGGCGCCAGTGGTTCTTCCTCCCGCAGACTGTGTGATGTCTTCTCTGTGCCTGGAAACGGCCTGCAAAGACCTTCCCACCTACCGGTCAGCCCTGAAGCACATTGGCTCCCTGGTAAAACCAGGAGGGCGTTTTATCTTATCCACGGTCCTCGAGGAGAGCTTCTACATGGTTGGACGGCAAACGTTCTCCAATCTCTACTTGGAGTGGGAGATGGTGGAAGAGGCCACGAGAGAGGCTGGCTTTGTTATTAACTGGGTTGAAGAGATGAGGTTCAAACTGCCCTCCTCAAAAACCGATTCTAAGGGGGCCTGTGTACTCCTCGCTCACAGGAGATGAAGTAGCAACTAGGAGCTACGGAGGTTTATAGTTGTCATTATTATCGTCAGCAATTAAAAATTAAAAGCTAATAATGGGTTTTTATCTTTTTGGGCGTTGATGACAAGAGGAGCTGATGTAATTACTACTTAATACAATAGGATACTGGCTATGTAATAGTAATACATGTGATTGTATGTTATGAAAGTGGAAAATAAAAAAAAGTATTTGATTGAAAAAATTAAGAGTATTCTTGGAAGCTGTTCAAAATCAATTGGGCTGCATTGAGAACAGCAGAAATGCATATTTTGTTCCAATAGAAGAGAATATTTGTAACTCAGGGTTGAAATGGGGTCCTTGGTGCTCTCTGAGCTTGGTGGTTTTCTTGCAGATGTTTCATGACCCAACAAAGCATAAAACAGCATCAGTGCTAGAAGTGCAAATTCTACTCTCTTTTGGCACTGATGATGCTACCTAGCCTGTGAGTCCTTCCGGGAAAATTGGCACCAGTAGCCAATAGCAGATAGGAAGGACCCAAAGCAGACAGATCTTATAAAACTCTGCATTTCGCTTGATGGGTTCCAGATGGCATCAAGGGAGACACCCTGATCGACATTGGCACCGGCCCAACCATCCACCAGTTCCTCTCTGCCTGTGAGTCCTTCCGGGAGGTCATAGCCTCCGATTATACTGACCAGAACTGGGAGGAGATGCAGCGATGGCTGAAGAAGGAGCCGGGGGCTTTTGACTGGACCCCCATCGTGAAATATGTATGTGAGCTGGAGAGAGACAGGTAGGCAGATGAAGAACGTAGCTTTTGCTCTGAAAGTCTTTAAGACTATAAGGGTCTCAGCCAAAGAATGAAATCAGGCTGCCTTCTTTCAACTTCGGCTAATCCGTTCATGTTTAGAAATGCAGCAGGAGAGATTTTGCAATCAGGAGCTTAACAAGAGAGTAATTGTGCAGACCGGAAGAGTCCACACTGAAGAACCAAAGGGGACTCTCTTTCCGTTCTGCAATAACTTTTGTGCCCATTGTGGTAGCAAAGCAAAGTGGCAAGAAGCCCACACTTTCTCCTAAGCAGATGGGAAGTGGAGAACCAGTTGTTCCAGGCTGGGTATTTGTATTTAATAGATTTATAGGCCGCCCAATCCCGAAGGACTCCGGGCGGCTTACAGAAAGTAAATTTTAAAGAAGAATTAAAAAAACAGAGGAAACAAATTAAAACCACATCATGCACCCAATCTGGTCGGGGCTGGACCTCAGTCACGAGGTCAACAGCCCCAGGCCTGCCGGAATAGCCAGGTTTTGATAGCCTTTCAGAAGGCCATGAGAGTGGGTAGGGTCCGGATCTCTGGGAGTAGTTCATTCCATAGGGTCTCGGTCTTAATTCTTCTGCAGTGCTTCAGAAGGACCTGCAGATTCATCTCCTCCTCAATGGTCCTTGTCTTCTTTGGGCTTCGCTTTCCCAAGCTTTCTCTCCTGGTGGGACCTGTATCTAAGCAGGCTCTCTCTAGCCAAAGCCCTCCATTGGCTTCCATATCTGTTTCTTCTTCAACCAGTCAAAAGGCCTCCATGCCTTCAGGTTTTCCTCCATCTTCAAGTGGCCCATTGCCCAGCGGACTCACCCATTAATCTGATAAGGAAACAAGTGGCTCTCCTCCTGCCACTTCCAACAGGAGAAAGCTAATGAGAATCCATGTTTTGCTCAGGAATTAACTGAACTCTTAATTAGCTGAACATATAAAATGACCATTTCCAGAGCAGCACTATAATGCCAGAGAAGAGACTTCATCACACTAAGCTGCCATTATCTATTTCCACCCCAATCTTTCACCCGGAGATTAAGCCATGATATAATGAAAATGGCTTATTATTAATTCATTGGAATGATTCATAGCCCCCTCCCCATCAGCAGTGACAAGGCAAATAAGAGCCGAGGTGGTGCAGTGGTTAAATGCAGCACTGATCTAGCAGGCTACTGCTAGATCAGCAGTTCAGCGGTTCAAATCTCACCGGCTCAGGGTTGACTCAGCCTTCCATCCTTCCGAGGTGGGTAAAATGAGGACCCGGATTGTTGGGGGCAATATGCTGACTCTCTGTAAACCGCTTAGAGAGGGCTGAAAGCCCTATGAAGCGGTATATAAGTCTACTGCTATTGCTATAAAAAAATAGATTGGCAACAGAGCCATGATAGCTATATGGGGACATGCTTCTACTGTTGGCTGGGGAAATTGGGCCAACTGAAGCCCCACACGCCTGAGAGTAGACAAGGTTGAGAAACTCTGCCCTAGACCTCCCGGGTCCCAGAGTGATATTTGAATCCAGGCAAGAAGGAATTCATGCAGGTTTTTCCTGTTCCTGAAGGACAGCAGACCTGGGAAGCCTGACCTAGGTTGGAGATAAGAAGATCACATTCTTCCTTCCTTTCCCCACAGGGACCAATGGCCAGAGAAGGAAGAGGAAGTCCGAAGAGCCGTCAAGCGGTACCTGAAATGCGACGTGACCCAACCCAACCCTTTTGGCCCCCTTGGTTCTTCCTCCCGCGGATTGTCTGCCCTCCAGTTTGTGCTTCGATGGGGCTTGTAAGGACATCCCCACCTACCGATCGGCCTTCAGGAACATCAGTTCCCTCCTGAAACCAGCTGGGCACCTCCTGTTTTACACAACGCTTGAGGAGCGTTACTACATGGTGGGCCAATGCAATTTTTCCACCCTTTACTTGGAGAAGGAGACGGTAGAAGAGGCCGTGAGACAGGCTGGCTTTGTCATTGAGTGGATTGAGGAGACCAGGAGCACCCCTCCCCCTTCTCTAACTGATGGGAGGCGGAGATGTATCCCTCTTGCCCAGAAATGTAGCTTGTGAAATAAGCCAGCTGTTGATGTAACACCCAGACGTTTCCCCAACTATTATTATGATTTTTGTTACACAACTTAGTGAAAGGACACCTCACGTGGCTTCTGTGCTCTTTTCCATGCCGTTCCCAGTAGGCATTGAGAAAATGGCTCGGTGTGTAATAAAGTAACACCTTCCCTCTCTGTGTGTGTGTGTGTTTGTGTGTGTGTGTGTTGGTTTCTGCTTCCCTTGTGTTGTGTCCCTCAGTGGCTCCTTTGGGGGGCATGGGGGGCATGCTTCCAGGAAAGAGGAGGGGAGCTTAGGATAGAGTGGGCAAAAGGCACTGGGGGAATTATCAAGAACGTTTTTCTCTGCTGTCCCCAAAAATCCCATTTTCTTTAGCCCAGTCTCGTTTTTGCTGGCTTCTCTTAGCAGGTTAAAGGACACTCTGCTCTGTGGGCTGATCAGAGCAGGGAGTTGAGCTGCCTCTTTGGAGCTATGGCCCCAAAGACCCTTAGTCTCTGCCATGCCTCTCCTGCCCTTCAGCAAGAGGACCCACCCGGCTCCTTTCCCCCTTGCTTTCCTTCCCAGAGAGGAAGGAGGCCTTCTGCTGCCTCTTTTCCAGGGGAAAACAACTGATTGCGTAAGAGGGGAGAGGACAGCTCAGACCATGACTTCAAATCTCTCTTTGGCAGCCAGTGGGCAAAAGGATCACGCTGCAGCCTCCAACAGGGCGCTTGGTTGAGAAACCCACCGGTTAGAGAAATCAGGGGGTGGAGCTAAACAGGGTAAAAATACCATAAAACTCAGAAGTTGAAAGGAGCAACCAGCAGTCACTAAAAACCAAAATCATGGCGGCCCAGCAGTGGCGAGGGAACCACTTCGGGGGCCTAGCAGGCCTCAGTCGCTGCTGGTTCTGCGACCCAGGCCTGAGTTCCACTATCGGTTCAGCCAAACTGGAAGCAACCCACGTCTGGCTAGGCGGCTCTGACTTGGAGGAGAGCAGCCACCAGAGGCACGGAGAGGCTCAGCCCTCGGCCAGTGGCATCTCAGAAGGGGCAGAGCCAAGGACAGCCCAGGGCAACATATGCCCAGAGAATCCATGTACATAGAAAACAGAGAGACACAGGAAAGCAGAAACCAACACACACACAGAGAGACAAGTGTTACTTTATTACACACAGAGCCCTTTGCTAGATGTTTACCAGGAAAGGCATGGAAAAGAGGACGGAAGCCAGGTGGTCTGTGCTTCCCCTAACTTGTATAACAGATTCATTACAATGGTTAGGGAAACCTTTGGATGTTACACTGACAGCTGTCAAATTTTCATGGGCTACATTTCTGGGCAAGAAGGATGCACAGCTTCTTCCCATCAGCTATAGAAAGGGGGATCTTCATTTTGATCTCCTCAATCCACCTAATGGCAAAACCAGCCTCTCTCACTGCCTCTTCTACCACCTCCTTCTCCAAGTAGAGGGCAGAGAACTTGCGTTGGCCAATCATGTAGTAACGCTCCTCAAGCGTTGTGTAAAACAGGAGGTGCCCGCCTGGCTTCAGGAGGGAACTGATGTTCCTGAAGGCCGATCGGTAGGTGGGGATGTCCTTGCAAGCTGCATCAAGGCACAGAGTGGAGAGCAGACAATCTGCGGGAGGAAGAACCAAGGGGGCCAAAGGGTTGGGTTGGGTCACGTCGCATTTCAGGTACCGCTTGACGGCTCTTCGGACTTTCTCTTCCTTCTCTGGCCATTTGTCCCTGTGGGGAAAGAAAGGAAGAATGTCACCTGCTTATCTCCAACCTAGGTCAACCTAGAGTTGGCCTTCTTTTTATGGATGGAGATAAGTCAGGCTTCCCATGTCTGCTGCCCTTCAGGAACAGGAAAATCCTCCTTTCTGCAAATTTCCTTCTTTCCTAGGTTCAAACATCAATCTGGAAAAGCCAAGGGCAGCATTCTTCAACCTTGGCCATTCTTAAGATGTATGGACTTCAGATCCCAAAATTTCCCAACCAGCACAAGGAACACTGGAATAGAGTTGGGTCCAGATGTATCCTCCACCACAGTCACCAATTTCTGCCTTGGCACTGCCTACCTCACAGATGGAGAGGTCCCTATAAATTGTTTCAATGAATTAATAATGAGCCATGTGTGACTTTGTCATCCTAAAAATCCCATGATTTAAGGTCAGGATGGAAATAGGCGATGGCAGCCTTTCTGTCCTAAAGTCTCCTCTCTCTCATCTTTGGCTTCCTGTGGAAATGGTCAATCTATATGTTCAATTAATCCCCCCCTGAGCAGCACATGGATTCCCACTGCCTTTCTCCAGGGGCAACTGGATGGAAAGGAACCACCCGGGGCCAGAGAAGACATGGACCATTGAGGAGGAGAAGATCCTGCAGGTCCTTCTGAAGCCCTGCAGAAGACCTCAACCAGAGACCTGGAACAACTGGTTCTCCACCTCCCATCTGCTCAGGGGAAATTGTGGGCTTCTTGCCACTTTCCTTTCCTACCACAATGGGCCCAAAAGCCATGTCTCAATCTCTAGCCATGCTCTCTGAAAATGGACTCCCCTTTGGTTCTTCAGTGTGGACTCTTCCGGTCTGCACAATTACTCTCCTGTTAAGCTCCTGACTGCAAAATCTCTCCTGCTGCATTTTCACATACGGACAGATTAGCCAAAGTTAAAAGAAAAGGATCTGGTTGCCTTCCCTAGTTCAGTTTAAATTAACCTGAGCCTTTAAAGGTGTCAAAATCAAAGGATACCTTCTTCCTCTACCTACCTGTCTCCCTCCAAGTCACAGACGTATTTCACGAAGGGGGTCCAGTCAAAAGCCCCCGGCTCCTTCTTCAGCCATCGCTGCACCTCTTCCCGGTTCTGGTCAGTGTAATCGGAGGCTATGATCTCCCGGAAGGACTCACAGGCGGAGAGGAACTGGTGGATGGTTGGGCCAGTGCCAATATCGATCAGAGTGTCTCCTTTGATGCCATCTGGAGCCCATCAAGCGAAATGCAGAGTTTTATAAGATCTGTCTGCTTTGGGTCCTTCCTATCGGCTATTCTGCACACCATTGCCTTTTTTCCTCCATCTAAACTGCCCCAGAAGTGCCAAAAGCCCTTCGAAGAGGCTCCCGGAGAACCCCTGATCACCTGGTATTCCCTGTTCTCCTTATTATTGCCATGAACCCCTTTCCAACCTGGCCATTTCTCAAAGAGAAGCACACACAGGTGAAGACCTTTGTCCTGAAGCCAATGGCTTGGCTTTCATTTCCACATCAGCCTGTAAACCGTTTCAACTTCTCCCCTCTGGATGCCGCTATAGGGCATTGCTACACCACGCCACGCCATGCCATTCTAGAAAAGGTCAAGTAATGTTTTGTCATCTGCCTTTTGTAAGCTATTTCATGGCTGTTTGTCCCTTGATGAGGATATCTAAGTGCTGCAGGTTATAATCAACAGAATTGTGAATAGAACAGAATAACAGATGTGGAAAGAACCTTGGAGGTCTTCTAGTCCAGCCTCCTGGACATGCAGGAAACCCTATATCATTCTGGACAAATGTCTGTCCAACATCTTCTTAAAAACTTTCAGTGTTGGAGCATTCCCAACTTTTGGATCCAAGTTGTTCTACTGGTTAATTGTTCTCACTGTTAGGAAGTTTATCCTTAATTCCAGACTGCTTCTCTTATTGTTTAGTTTCAATCCCCTGTTTGTTGTTCTGCTTTCTGGCACTCTGGAAAATAGCTTGAAACCCTATTCCTTGTGGTGGCCCCTCACGTATTGGAAGCCTGTTATCATGTCACCTCTAGCCTTTCTTTTCACTAGATTAGACACCCCCAATTCCTGCAACCGTTCTTCATATGCTTTAGCCTCTATCCCCCTAATCCTCTTTGTTGCTCTTCTATGCTCTCTTCCTAGAGTCCCAACATCTGTTTTATAGCATGGTGAACAAAGCTTGATACAACCTTCCAAGTGGGAATTTGGGCAAATGAGCTTGCGTTGGGCCTGGCCATCTCCGATCAACAAGGCTCCCTCGTTTAAAGAGCTTAAAATGGGTCAGGACTTACCTGTGGTGAATGCCCTGTGGGCTCCTCTCAGGAAAAAGGTTACAATCTGATCATCCTCATCAAGGTTAACTTTATAATAGGTTTCCAGATAATCTTTGGGAACAAAATTCTCAGCATAGAAATCTCCCTCTGTGAAAGGCTCCTCCATCATCCCAGAAACTCTTTTGCCAACCACTTTCAAGTTCTGGGCTTTATCGTATTTTTATCTTGCTTAGCTCCACCCCCTGATTTCTCTTACGGATTGGTTTCTCAACAAAGCGCCCTGTTGCAGGCTGCAGCCTGATTCTTTTGCCCATCGCCTGCCAACTGATTTGAAGCCAGGACCTGAGCTGTCCTCTCCCCTCTTATGCAATCAGATGTTTTCCCCTGGAAAGGAGACAATAGAAGACATCCTTCCTCTGTGATCCAGGGAAAGAAGGGGGAAAGGAGAGGGAGGGTCCTCTGGCCAGAGGGCAAGGGAGGCATGGCGGAGACTAAGGGTTTTGGGGGCAGATCTTCACAGCAAAATCCACCCCCCATTGCTCGGATCAGCCTACAGAGCAGAGTGTCTTTTAACCCACTAAGAGAAACCAGCAAAAATGAGAGTGGGCTCAACAATTGGGGTGCATCTGTTTGGGGACTGCAGAGAAAAATGTTCCTGGTAATTCCCCCAGTGCATCTTGCCCACTGGGTCCCTCCTCTTTCCTGGAAGCCGGGCCCAGGGAAGTCTCCCCCCAGAGGAGCCACTGAGAGACACAACAAAAGGGAAGCAGAAACCAACACACAGAGACAAGGTGTTACTTCATTACATACAGAGCCATTTCCTACATGCCTACTAGGAAAGGCATGGAAAAGATCACGGAAGCCACATGGTGTGTGTGCTTTCCCTAAGTTGCATAACACAATCACAACAATTGTTGGGGAGGCCAGGCAAGGAATAATGGACTAGAAATAAGGAAGAACTTTGAGGGTAACCATGAGAACAATCAACCCATGGAACAGAAGTTGCTTTCAGAAGTTGTGGGGGCTTCATCACTTGAGACTTTCAAGAAGAGAATGGATTGCAGTTTGTTGGAAGTGGTGTAGGATCTCCTGTATGGGGGGGGGGGGTTGGACTAGATGACCTATAAGGTCCCCTCCATCTCTGTTAATCTGTTTAACCTCTGGGTGTTACCTCAATGGCTGCTTTATTTCATGGGCTATGCCCATGAAATGCCCTGTGGGCCTCTCTCAGGCAAACGGTCACAAGCTTATTCACTCCATCATCATCATCATCATCATCATCATCATCATCATCAAAGTTAACTTTATAATATGTCTCCAGATAATCTTTGGGAAGAAAATTCTTGGCATAGAGCTCTCCCTCTGTGAAAGGCTCCTCCATCATTCCAGAAACTCTTGTTCCAACTGCTGGTTGCTCCTTTCATCTTCTGAGTTTTATGGTATTTTTACCCTGTTTAGCTCCACCCCCTGATTTCTCTATCCGGTGGGTTTCTCAACCAAGCGCCCTGTTGCAGGCTGCAGCATGATCGTCTTGCCCACCTCCTGCCAAAGAGCGATTTGAAGTCATGGTCTGAGCTGTCTCTCCCCTCTTACGCAATCAGATGTTTTCCCCTGGAAAAGGGGCAGCAGAAGGCCTCCGTCCTCTCCCACCAAAGACAGCAAGGGGGAAAGGAGGGGGTGGGTCCTCTTGCCAGTGAGGAAAGGTCTTTGGGGCCAGATGTTCAGATGTTCAGCTCCTCCTCCGTGCTCTGATCAGCCTACGGAGCAGAGTGTCTTTTGGGGTCCTTTCTGAGATGGGTGTGTGTGAGGGGGAAGTGGAAGGGAACTTGGGGTTTTCTCTTGAAGAAAAGTTGTTACGTTTCCCTTTTCTTCCTAACTCCTGTACTGGAGAGCAGCATTATGATTCTTCCAGGCTATTTAGCCTTCCATCTCTCTCTCTTTCTCTCTCTCTCTCCCTCCTTCCCTCTCTCCTCTCCTCTCCTTTGCAGAGAGTGATGGGGAGAGGGAGAGAGAGAGAACTTATTTTATTTTCCCCATCCCCCTTATGCTGTTCCTCTTGCCATGGCCCCCTTTTCATCTGGGCTTCAGTTCTGCTCCTGATTCCAGCTCTCCTTTGAGACCCCCTCCCTTCCCTTTGTTTTCTGAATTCTGAATTCCAAGTTGATTTCTTAAAACAGCTCCCATCCTAATATTTGCCCCAATCAGCCTATCCCCTTTTCCCTGCTGATTGGCTCCAAAAGAGCTGCTAATGGTAGCAACTAGGGAGTAGCTAGTAGGAGTAATAAAGCTCCTGCTTTATTACTCTCCTGCACTTAAGTCCAGAACAGGTAGAGCAGCATTTCTCAATCCTGGCAACTTTCAGAGGAGTGGACTTCAACTCTCAGAATTCCCTCCCCGATGTGAGAATGTAAAATCCAACATTGTCTGATCTTATCTCCTTGGAGATGCCCTCCTAAACCAGAGCTCACTTCTGCAACAACCCATCATTCTTCTCTTTTGGCCACCAAGCACTTGCCCACTTGCTGCCTTTTCTAGGCACGACCTGCTCCACAACTTCCACCTCTGCAGATTGCAACATCCTTAAGAAATGGGGAAGCCGCCTGGCACGAGGGTACCTGTGGGCAGCCTGAGCCGTGCCAAGGGGCATGGGACTGACCAAGGTGGAGGAGGGGATGGGTTCATCATCCTGAACCAGCTCTGGCATGCAGCTGCTTTGCAAAGCAGCCTCCCCCCATCTCCTGGAAATTCCCCCCCCCTGCAGAAAAACTCTAGCAGACCCTCTCAGCTGGAAACACGGCTGGCCGTGCCTGGCCAAAGAACCAGAGAGCAATACGTTTGCCCTAGCCTTACGAGAGCCAGATGTAAGCGGGAGACATTTGGAGGTGGGGCCCTGGGCAGAGGCAAAGTGGGTAAGACCAAGGGGGCTGAAGAAGGCTGCCCCCTCTCCTCAAAGCAACCAGAGGGGGCCTCGTGGCTGATCTGTCTCTGTTTTGGAAGTGGCTCAGCATTGCTGGTCATTTTGGGCAGCACAGAGGGAGGGAGGGTGGCTCAGACTTGGAGGAGAGCAGTGGCTGGAGGCATGGAGAGGGTCACCCAATGGTCAGTATCACGGTAGCCAAGAAAGGGCGATGGCAATCCCAGAATGGTCTGGGCTGAGGACAACACTGGGAACCAGCCGGAGAGATTGGGAGGCTGTAACACTGCACACCACAGCAGCTCCTGTGGGACACGTTCCACGTTCTGCCCTCCAGACGCACCTCCACCTCCACCCCCATCAATGGGCCCGAGAATCCCATGGGAAAGAAAAATATAAACACAGAGCAAAGGGGCTACTTTATTGCACACAGAGCCATCACTTACATGCCCGAATATTTTGTAACATGGGATTTGTTTTACCAATGGTTCAACAACAAAGGTAGAAAGGAGAAGTTGGAAGAATACTATTATATATGAGTAAATATTGTTATTAGTACTGTTATTATGCTTAAGTAAGTTGACTTGGACTTTATATTAAGGACTCATATATGATAAAATAAAAATGGAGGAATAAAACTGATATAACCCAGCTGTCAAATTTTCATGGGCTACATTTCTGGGCAAGAAGGATACACAACTTCTTCACATCGGTTAGAGAAGGTGGGAAGTTGATCCTGGTCTCCTCAATCCACTTAATGGCAAAGCCAGCCTGCCTCACTGCCTCTTCTACCATCTCTTTCCCCAAGTAGAGGAGAGAGAACTTGTGTTGGCCCACCATGTAGAAATCTCCCTCAAGCGTTGTGTAATATAGGAAGTGCCCCCCTGGTTTCAGGAGGGAACTGATGTTCCTGAAGGCCGATCGGTAGCTGGGGATGTCCTTGCAAGCTGCATCAAGGCACAAACTGGAAACCAGACAATCTGCGGGAGGAAGAACCAAGGGGGACAACGGGTTGGGTTGGGTCACATCGCATTTCAGGTACCGCTTGACGGCTCTTTGGACTTTCTCTTCCTTCTCTGGCCATTTGTCCCTGGGGGGGAAAGAAAGGAAGAATGTCACCTGCTTATCTCCAACCTAGGTCAACCTAGAGTTGGCCTTCTTTTTATGGATGGAGGCAGGTCAGGCTTCCCAGGTCTGCAGTCCTTCAAGAACAGGAAAGTCCTTCTCTCCAGAAAATCTCCTTCTTGCCTGGATTCAAATATCAATCTGGAAAGGTTGTGGATGATGTTCAACCCCCTTGGTAATTCTTAAGATGTTTGGGTTTCAACTCCCAGGATTCCCCAGAGAACACAAGGAACTCTGGATTAGAGGTGGATCCCCATGGACCTGCCACCACGACCCGCAATCTTTGTCTTGATACCTCACAGATGAAGAGGATGCTATAAATTATTTCAATGAATTAATAACAGCCAGGAGTGACTAAGTCATCATAAAAATACCATGACTTCTGTCCTGAATAAAATATGTGATGCAGAACGATACAGGCAGCCTTACTCCCCCCCCCCCCGGCACCTTAAGGTTGCTCTGGAAATGGTCAATTTATGTGGTCAGTTAATTCACTCCTGAGCAGAACGTGGCTTCCCACCACCTTTCTTTTTCTTATCCGGTTAGTGGGTGAGTCTACTGGGCAATGTGCCAATTGAAACAAGGAGGAGAACATCAAGGTGTGAGGGGTTGAATAGGCTGCAGAGTTTGGTACCCATCTTTCTAAGTCCAACGCAAGAAGAAACAAAGATGGAAGCCAATGGAGGGCTTTGGGTAGAGAGACGCTGCTTAGATACAGGTCCCACCAGGAGAGAAAGCTTGGGAAGGGGAAGCCCAAAGAAGACAAGGACCATTGAGGAGGAGATGAATCTGCAGGTCCTTCTGAAGCACTGCAGAAGAATTAAGACAGAGGCTGAGTATGGAGCAACTGATTCTCCATCTCCCATCTACTCAGAAGAAACTGCATTTGTTGCCAATTTGCTTTGCTATCACAATGGGCTCGAAAGCTATTGCAGAACCAACTAGCCTTGCTCTCTGACAGAGAATCCCCGTTGGTTCTTCAGTATGGACTCTTCCTGTCTGCACAATTACTCTCTTGTTAAGCTCCTGATTGCAAAATCCCTCCTGCTGCATTTTCATCCATGGACAGGTTGGCCAAAGTTGAAAGAAGAGCGCTTGATTTCATTCTCTGGCTGAGACTAAATTATTCTTATAGTCTTAAAGATTTTCAAAGAAAAAGCTACGTTCTTCCTCTACCTACCTGTCTCCCTCCAACTCACAGACGTATTTCACGATGAGGGTCCAGTCAAAAGCCCCTGGCTCCTTCTTCAGCCATCGCTGCACCTCTTTCCGGTTCTGGTCAGTATAATCAGTGGCTATGATCTCCCGGAAGAACTCATTGGCGGAGAGGAACTGGTAGATGGTTGGGCCGGTGCCAATGTCGATCAGGGTGTCTCCCTTGATGCCATCTGGAGCCCATCAAGCCAAATACAGCCAAATATTCAAACTCAGTTTGCTTTGGGTCCTTCGTATTTGCTATTCTGCACACAGTTGCCTATTTCCCCTCTCTAAACTGCCATCAAAAGCCCTTCAAAGAAATTCTTGGGGGCCACCTGATCATCCTTTTCTTCTTATCATTCCCATGAACCTCTTTCCTTCCCTCTCTCAAGAAGAAATAAAGGCACGTGGAAGAGATTGGGGAAACCTCTGCTCTGTTTGTACCCTGAAGAGGACCTCTAAGTGGTGCAGGTTATGATCAGCAGAATTGTGAAGATGAAACCTTGACTTTGAGATCTCCCTCCTGGCTCCTCCTGAGCCTCTCAGATCAACAAGCATCCCTTACCTTGAGGTTAACATTGGGGAAGTCAAGACTTACCTACGATGAATGCCCTGTGAGCCCCTCTCAGGAAAAAGGTTACCAACCGACCCACTCCTTCATCATCATCATCAGGGTTAACGTTATAATATGTTTCCAGATAATGTTTGGGAAGAAAATTCTTGGCATAGGACTCTCCCTCTGTGAAAGGCTCCTCCATCATTCCAGAAACTCTTTTTCCAACTGCTGGTTGCTCCTTTCAACTTCTGAGTTTTATGGTATTTTTACTCTGTTTAGCTCCACCCCCTGATTTCTCTAACCGGTGGGTTTCTCAACCAAGCGCCCTGTTGCAGGCTGCAGCGTGATTGTCTTGCCCACCTCCTGCCAAAGAGAGATTTGAAGTCATGATCTGAGCTGTCTCTCCCCTCTTACGCAATCAGACATTTTCCCATGGAAAAGAGGCAGCAGAAGTCCCCCTTCCTCTCCCACCAAAGACAGCAAGGGGGAAAGGACGGGGGATTATACCTAGGTGAGTGATGTGTCGCCATAATAACATTCTTTCTCCAAAAGTCAAGGTCACTTTTGACCCTGCACCTGGGCAGATGTGGATGGGAGGAATCTGTCTTCATGGCAATGAAGAATTGGACCATGTTATGGTCTTGTGGGTGTGGGCAAGATCTTGAACTTTCCACTAGGTGGGGAAAACCTGGAGGATTTCAGATTCAGGTTTTCCCAGATGTGCCAACATGGCTGTCTTAATAAATTGGAATGTTGAAGAATCTCTTGCCTTGGATTCTTTTTTTGGGGAGGGGAGGATGCTATTTGGAACCCTACCTCCAGCTCCACCTCGCTGTTCTAATAAGCCTATGGAGCAGAGTATCTTTTTGGGTCCTTTGTGAGACAGGCAGGTGGAGCTAGAAGGGGGCTTTTGGGGGGGATTGAAGGTTTTCTCTTGAAGAAAACTTTTTCTGTTTTCCTTTTCTTCCTAACTCCTGTGCTGGAGAGCAGTATTATAATTCTTCCAGACAGTCGAATCTTGCCGTGTTTCTCAACTGTTGGAAGAAATATCCTTCTGGGTTCAGATCCAAGTGGGGAAAAAGACACAGGATTTATGGAAGTTGCTTGGAAAGAAGATTTATTGATGGACAGGATCACATGGCTTGAGATCCTGGGCCAAGGAAAGGGAAGAGATACTGAGAGTTCCTGGGTTTTATGCCCCCTCTGGGTTTTGAACTGGTGTTCTGATTGGTTGTCAGACTCCCATGAGGCCATGCAGGGGTACCTTCGTAGGTGGTCTGGGTCCCAGGCTTGGTTGAGCCTTGCTGGGTGATGATGTAATGAAAGGGCTTTGGGCAATTCCTCCTATGGCTCTTCCGGAAGATCTTTGTTGTGTAGAATAAACTGGCTCAGGCCTTAATGGCCCATTTACAACGGTGGGGAGGATGAGTTTCTGCCTCCCCTTTTAGGAATTGCCCAAATTCCCTTCATTACATCATCACCCAGCAAGGTTTAACCAAGCCTGGGACCCAGACCACCTACAAAGGTACCCCTGCATGGCCTCATGGGAGTCTGACAACCAATCAGAACACCAGCTCAAAACCCAGAGGGGGCATAAAACCCAGGAACTCTCAGTATCTCTTCCCTTTCCTTGGCCCAGGATCTCAAGCCATGTGATCCTGTCCATCAATAAATCTTCTTCCCAAGCAACTTCCATAAATCCCGTGTCTTTTTCCCCACTTGGAACTGAACCCAGAAGGATATTTCTTCCAACAGTTGAGAAACACGGCTCTACCTGTTCTGGACTTAAGTGTAGGAGAGTAATAAAGCAGGAGCTGACATAGATGCTACTCCCTAATTGCTATCATTAGCAGCTCTTTTGGAGCCAATAACAGGAAAAAAAGGGATAGGCTGATTAGGCCAAACATTGGGATGGGAGCTGTTTTAAGAAATCAACTTGGAATTCAGAATTCAGAAAATAAAGGGAAGAGAGGGGGTCTCTTGGTGGGAGAGGAAGGGGGACTTCTGCTGCCTCTTTTCCATGGGAAAACATCTGATTGCGTAAGAGTGGAGAGGATGGCTCAGACCATGACTTCAAATCTCTCTTTGGCAGGAGGTGGGCAAGACGATCATGCTGCAGCCTGCAACAGGGCGCTTGGTTGAGAAACCCACCGGATAGAGAAATCAGGGGGTGGAGCTAAACAGGGTAAAAATACCATAAAACTCAGAAGATGAAAGGAGCAACCAGCAGTTGGAAAAAGAGTTTCTGGAATGATGGGGGAGCCTTTCACAGAGGGAGAGTTCTATGCCAAGAATTTTCTTCCCAAAGATTATCTGGAAACATATTATAACGTTAACCCTGATGATGATGATGAAGGAGTGGGTCGCATGGTAACCTTTTCCCTGAGAGGGGCCCACAGGGCATTCACTGTAGGTAAGTCTTGACTTCCCCAACGTTAACCCCAAGGTAAGGGATGTTTGTTGATCTGAGAGGCTCAGGAGGAGCCAGGAGGCAAAGTCAAGGTTTCATCTTCACAATTCTGCTGATCATAACCTGCACCACTTAGAGGTCCTCTCCAGGGTACAAACAGAGCAGATGTTTCCCCAATCTCTTCCACGTGCCTTTATTTCTTCTTGAGAGAGGGAAGGAAAGAGGTTCATGGGAATGATAAGAAGAAAGGGATGATCAGGTGGCCCCCAAGAATTTCTTTGAAAGGCTTTTGATGGCAGTTTAGGGAGGGGAAATAGGCAACTGTGTGCAGAATAGCAGACAGGAAGGACCCAAAGCAAACTGAGTTTGAATATTTGGCTGTATTTGGCTTCATGGGCTCCAGATGGCATCAAGGGAGACACCCTGATCGACATTGGCACCGGCCCAACCATTCACCAGTTCCTCTCCGCCTGCGAGTCTTTCCGGGAGATCATAGCCACTGATTATACTGACCAGAACCGGGAAGAGGTGCAGCGATGGCTGAAGAAGGAGCCGGGGGCTTTTGACTGGACCCCCATCGTGAAATACGTCTGTGAGTTGGAGGGAGACAGGTAGGTAGAGGAAGAACATTGCTTTTCCTTTGAAAGTCTTTAAGACCCAAAGAATAATTTAGTCTCAGCCAGAGAATGAAATCAAGCGCTCTTCTTTCAATTTTGGCTAATCTGTCCATGGATGAAAATGCAGCAGGAGGGATTTTGCAATCAGGAGCTTAACAAGAGAGTAATTGTTCAGACTAGAAGAGTCCACACTGAATAACCCAAGGGGACTCTCTTTCCGGAAGCTTCGCTAGCTGGTTCTGCAAGAGCTTTCGTGCCCATTGTGGTAGGAAAGCAAAGTGGCAAAAAATGCAGTTTCTTCTGAGCAGACGGGAGATGGAGAAGCAGTTGCTCCAGACTCAGCCTCTGTCTTAATTCTTCTGCAGTGCTTCAGAAGGACCTGCAGATTCATCTCCTCCTCAATGGTCCTTGTCTTCTTTGGGCTTCCCCTTCCCAAGCTTTCTCTCCTGGTGGGATCTGTATCTAAGCAGGGTCTCTCTAGCCAAAGCCCTCCATTGGCTTCCATCTTTATTTCTTCTTGTCCTGGACTCGGAAAGATGGGTACCAAACTCTGCAGCCTATTCAACCCCCACACCTTGATGTTCTCCTCCTTGTTTCAATTGGCACGTTGCCCAGTGGACTCACCCACTAACCGGATAAGAAAAAGAAAGGTGGTGGGAAGCCACGTTGTGCTCAGGAGTGAATTAACTGACCACATAAATTGACCATTTCCAGAGCAACCTTAAGGTGCCAGAGGGGGGTGGGGGAGTAAGGCTGCCTGTATCGTTCTGCATCACAGTATTTTATCCAGGACAGAAAGTCATGGTATTTTTATGATGACTTAGTCACTCCTGGCTATTATTAATTGATTGAAATAATTTATAGCATCCTCTTCATCTATGAGGTATCAAGACAAAGATTGGGATCGTGGTGGCAGGTCCATGGGGACCCAACTATAATCCAGGGTTCCTTGTGTTGTCTGGGGAATCCTGGGAGTTGAAACCCAAACATCTTAAGAATTACGAAGGTGGTGGAACATCGTCCGCAACCTTTCCAGATAGATATTTGAATCCAGGCAAAAAGGAGATTTTCTGGAGAGAAGGGCTTTCCTGTTCTTGAAGGACAGCAGACCTGGGAAGCCTGACCTGCCTCCATCCATAAAAAGAAGGCCAACTCTAGGTTGACCTAGGTTGGAGATAAGCAGGTCACATTCTTCCTTTCTTTCCCCCCAGGGACAAATGGCCAGAGAAGGAAGAGAAAGTCCGAAGAGCCGTCAAGCGGTACCTGAAATGCGACGTGACCCAACCCAACCCTTTGGCCCCCTTGGTTATTCCTCCTGCAGATTGTCTGGTTTCCATTTGTTGCTTCGATGGGGCTTGCAAAGACATCCCCACCTACCGATCGGCCTTCAGGAACATCAGTTCCCTCCTGAAGCCAGGCGGGCACCTTCTGCTTTACTCAATGCTTGAGGGAGATTACTACGTGATTGGCCAACGCAAGTTCTCTGCCCTCTACTTGGAGAAGGAGATGGTAGAAGAGGCAGTGAGACACGCTGGTTTTGCCATTAGGTGGATTGAGGAGACCAAACTGAAGATCCCTCTTTCTATAGCTAATGGGAAGAAGCTGTGCATCCTTCTTGCCCAGAAATGTAGCCCATGAAAATTTGACAGCTGTCAGTGTAACATCCAAAGGTTTCCCTAACCATTGTAATGAATCTGTTATACAAGTTAGGGAAAGCACAGACCACCTGGCTTCCGTCCTCTTTTCCATGCCTTTCCTGGTAAACATCTAGTAAATGGCTCTGTGTGTAATAAAGTAACACCTTGCCTCTGTGTGTGTCTGTGTGTGTTGGTTTCTGCTTTCCTGTGTCTCTCTGTTTTCTATGTACATGGATTCTCTGGGCATATGTTGCCCTGGGCTGTCCTTGGCTCTGCCCCTTCTGAGATGCCACTGGCCGAGGGGTGAGCCTCTCCGTGCCTCTGGTGGCTGCTCTCCTCCAAGTCAGAGCCGCCTAGCCAGAGGTGGGTTGCTTCCAGTTCGGCTGAACCGGTAGTGGAATTCAGGCCTGGGTCGCAGAACCAGCAGCGACTGAGGCCTGCTAGGCCCCCGAAGTGGTTCCCTCGCCACTGCTGGGCTGCCACGATTTTGGTTTTTAGTGACTGTGCATGTGCACTGTAAATTGTTCTGTGCATGCATGAAGGGCAATGTACATCGTACAGTGCATGTGCGCATAGTGGAGGTCTGGCACGCATGGGGGTTTTCGAACTGGTATTAAAACTGGTAGCAACCCACCCCTTTCTCTGTCTGCTTCCCCAATGAACAGTAAGGTTGAGCCAGTTCAAAGCAGAGACAGATCAGCCACGGGGCCACCACTGGTCGCTGGGGGATGAGGGAGCAGCCCAGAGGTGGGATTCAGCCAGTTCTGACCAGTTCTGGAGAACCGGCAGTGGAAATTTCGAGCAGTTTGGAGAACCGGCAGAGGCTGGCACTGCCCCCACTGCCTCCCTGCCTCCCAGCTGGTCTTCTTCTGTTGCCCTGAACAGGAGGAGAGAGCTGGAAAGCAGGTTAGTGGGGTGGGGAGGGAATGGGGATTTTGCAGTATCCTTCCCCTGCTACACCCACCAAGCCACGCCCACAGAAACGGTAGTAAAAAATTTGAATCCCACCACCGGAGTAGCTCCCTTCACCCCTCTTGGTCTTATCCCCTTCTTAACTTCTCAGTAACCCACCTGTAAATGTCCCCCCACCCACATCTGGACCATGCAGAGATGGGTGAAACATATTGCACTCTGGTTCTTTGGCCAGGGAGGGGCTCCAACAGAGTTTGTCTGGGAGTGGGGTCTTTCCAGGACAATGTGTGTGGTGGGGGAGGAGGATTTGCCAAGCAACTGCATGCCAGAACTGTTTTAAGCTGGTGAACCACTCCCCTCCTCCACCTTGATAATAGGTCCCATGGACTTTGGCATGGGTCAGGCTGCCCACAGGCATCCTTGTGGCAGGAATTCGTTCTGTTTTTTAAAAAAAATATGCTGCTGTCTGCAGAAGCAGAAATTGTGGAGCAAGTGAGGACAAGGAACCGCAGCTGGCGAAGAAGCAGAACAAGATAGTGCCCATGTCCAGAAGAGGCAATTGGTTGGCAACAAGGGTGGGATGCTGCCCGTTTTACTACCAGTTCGCAGTCCCACCCCACCCCCCGCTTGCCAGATGCATGCCCAGAACTATTTACAGTGAACTGCGCATGCACCGTCAAAAATGGTGGCTGCCCAGCGGTGGCGAGGGAACTGGTTCGGGGGGTACGGCAACTGCCGGTTGTGCGACCCAGGCCTGAATTCCACTACCAGTTCAGCCGAACCGGGAGCAACCCACCTCTGGTTGGCAAGTACTTTCGTGCCAGGGGAGACAAGCGATGGATTGGTGCAGATCTGAGCTGTCCAGGCATCTCTGAGAATGTATGCACTTTGCTCCTCACATGAAGATTTGCTTCTGCATCTTGGCAGAACTCCTGAATGGATGTAGCCGCTCATCTGCAGAGGTTCTGAAGACTCGTCCAAAGGTCCCCTGCACGCCTTCAGGGCCCGAAAGAGTCTTCTGCAGAATGGTGTCTTCAGAAGGTGGGAAAGATGGCACCATGCACACTATTTGTCGGAACCAGGTTGGGAAGAAGAGGTCTGAAGTTCCCTTGAGGATAAATGGGAGAGATAGGCTTGCAGGAGGTTCTCTTCCATTTCCTGGAGGCTCATTGGGGGTCATCCCACTTTCTGAATTCAACTTTAGGGGCTCTGCGCTAATATAAGGACATCGAGAGAGAGAGAGGATCAATATTCCCAAGTTCTGCCATTGTGCTTCTAATAGGAAAAAGGCGTTGAGTAGGCTGGTGGCAGACGTGGCCACAGAAGAAGAAGGAGAAGGAGAAGGAGAAGGAAGAAGGAAGAAGGAAGAAGGAAGAAGGAAGCAGGAAGAAGAAGGAGAAAGAAGGAGAAGGAGAAGGAGAAGGAGAAGGAGAAGGAGAAGAAGAAGAAGAAGAAGAAGAAGAAGAAGAAGAAGAAGAAGAAGAAGAAGAAGAAGAAGAAGAAGAAGAAGATCATCTCCATTATCACAAGATCCACTTTTGTTGGGTTTCCCTTACTTGGAAGACAAGAGATGGCTCAATGCCCAGAACCCAAAATGTTTCTGAGAACAGAGAAGGCATTCAGGAGAACAGAGGACATTCCTCAGATTTTCCAGAGAAAAGTCCTACCCAGAATTTGTCCTGTCCAATCAGTTTGAAAAAGAGCTCCCACAGCCCTGAGGATCGAGGCAGCTCAGGACACAAACTACCTATTTTGACTTATTCTCTAGGGCACCTGAGGTCAATTGAAGAAGTAATGGGTGGAAGCTTGTCAAAGAGACATACAACTTAGAAATAAGGAGACATTTCTGACAGTGAGAACAATTGGTCAACGGAATAGCTTGTCTTCTTGGCTTGTGGGTGGCCAGCCATTTGAGTGGGATGGTATAGGACTCATGCCTTGAGCAGGGAGGGGGTGGGAGAGGAAGATCTTTGAGGTCCCTTCCAGGCTGGAAGTTCCAGCCCTATGATTCTGGGAAAGAGGTCGGACAGTAAGAAAGGAGATGTGGAGCCTGACGGTTTGGCTATCTGCCCTGGCATGTAAGACCTCTTCTCTGCCATGCCTCTCTGGTTTCTCTGGCTCAACCACAAGAGGATCCAGCCCTCCCTTTCCCCCTTCCTTTCTTTGTCCTGAGAGGGGGTCTTCTGCTGCCTCTCTTCCAAGGGAGAACATCTGATTGCATAAAACAGAGCGGTCAGTTCCTTGCTTCAAATCAGGAAATGGGCAAATGAGATACAACAGTTTGGTTTCTTGAGGAATGTATCTGTAAGGGAAATAAGGAGGTGGAGCCAGCCAGGGCCAAAGTATAATAATCCTCAGAGCATGAAAGGAACAACCAGAAGTCAGTAAAAGTATTTTTGGGAAGATGGAAGAGACTTACACAGGGAAAGATTTTTACGCTCAGCATTTCGATCCCAGGGACCATCTGGAAAAGTACTACAACATTAGCCTTGTGGATGAAGGAATGGGTCAGTTTGTAACCTTTTTCCTGAGAGGGGCCCACAGGGCATTCACCGTAGGTAAGTCTTGACTTCCCCAACGTTAACCTCAAGGTAAGGGATGCTTGTTGATCTGAGAGGCTCAAGAGGAGCCAGGAGGGAGATCTCAAAGTCAAGGTTCCATCTTCACAATTCTGCTGATCATAACCTGCACCACTTAGAGGTCCTCTTCAGGGTACAAACAGCCAAGGAATGAAAGTAGCTTATAAAAGGCAGATGCCAAAATGGTCACAAACATCCCTTCTAATCCTGTAATTTTATCCTCTATTATTCGACCTTTTGGGAAGACTGATCTGGAAATGAAACACAACGAAGAAGCTTCCCCAATCTCTTTCATGTGTGTTTATTTCTTCCTAAGAATGGAGAAACAGGTGGGTTGGAAACAGGTTCATGGGAATGCTAAGAAGGGAAGGGAAGGAGAACCTGCTGAATACCTCTTCTGCTCCAGATGGCATCAAGGGAGACACCCTGATCGACATTGGCAGTGGTGCATCCATCTACCAGTTCCTCTCCGCCTGCGAGTCCTTCCGGGAGATCATAGCCACTGATTGTGCTGACCAGAACTGGGAAGAGATGCAGAGATGGCTGAAGAAGGAGCCGGGGGCCTTTGACTGGACCCCCATTGTGAAATACGTCTGTGAGTTGGAGGGAGACAGGTAGGTAGAGGAAGAACGTAGCTTTTCCTTTGGAAGTCTTTAAGACTAAGGTTATCTAAGATTCAACTAGAGGAGCCAACCAAATCCTTTTCTTTTAACTTTGGCTAATCCGTATGTGTGTGAAAATGGAGAGATGTTGCAGTCAGGAGCTTAACAGGAGAGCAATTGTGCAGACCAGAAGAATCCACATGGAAGAACCAAAGGGGCGTCTCTTTCAGGAAGCAAGGCTAGCTGCCGCCGAGATTGAGACATGGCTTTTGGGCCCATCCTGCTGGGACAGGAAAGTGGGAAGAAGCCCACAGTTTCTTCTGAGCAGATGGGAAGGGGAGAACCAGTTGTTCCAGACTCGGTCTCTGGTTTAAGTCTTCGGCAGGATCTACAGGATCCTCTCCTCCTCAATGATCCATTTCTTCTTTGGATCTCCCCTTCCCAAGCATTCACTCCTGGTGGGATCTCCACCTAGTCAACACTCCATTGGCTTCCATCTCATGTTCTGAGTTTCTCAGGTTCTTCTTGCATCAAACTCAGAAAGATGAAGAATCAAAGTTTTCAGCCTATTCAACCCTCCATACTTTGATGTTCTCCTCCTTGCTTTACTTGGCCCAAATGCCCGGTGGGATCACTCATTGCTCTTACCCATTAACCTGGTAAGGACACTAGTGGTCCTCATCCTTTGTCCTCACACAAAGGCTGCCATCACCTATTTCCATCTTGATCATTTAATTGAGGGACAGAAGTTATGAAATTTTCAGGATGACATAGTCACTCATAGCTCATAATCAGTTTATTGAAATTATTTATAGCCCCCTCCCCATCTCTGAGGTAGTGGTAAAAAGAGAAAGAGATTGGTGACTGCCATGGAAGTTACATGTCTGTTGCTTTCCACAGGCAACACTCAAGACTGGGATTTCTTGTGTTGTTTGGGGAATTCTGGGAGTTGAAACCCAAACATCTTAGGAATTGCCAATGTGGAGGAACACCATCCTCAACCTTTCCAGATTGATATTTGAACCTAGGCAAGAAGGAGATTTTCTAGAGAGAAGGGTTTTCCTGTTCTTGAAACCATCCATAAAAAGAAGGGCAACTGTAGGTTGACCAAGGTTTGAAGGTAGGCAGGTCACATTCTTCCTTTCTTTCCCCCCAGGGACAAATGGCCAGAGAAGGAAGAGAAAGTCCGAAGAGCTGTCAAGCGGTACCTGAAATGCGACGTGACCCAACCCAACCCTTTGGCCCCCTTGGTTCTTCCTCCCGCAGATTGTCTGCTCTCCAGTTTGTGCTTTGATGGGGCTTGCAAAGACATCCCCACCTACCGATTGGCCTTCAGGAACATCAGTTCCCTGCTGAAACCAGGGGGGCACCTCCTGTTTTACTCAACCCTTCAATCGCGCTATTACATCGTCGGTCAACACAGGTTCTCTAACATTTACCTGGAAAAGGAGATGGTAGAGGAGGCAGTGAGAGAGGCTGGCTTTGCCATTAAATGGATTGAAGAGATCAGAATCAACTGCCCCCCATCCAAAGCGGATGGGAAGGGGCGGTGCATCCTTCTTGCCCAGAAATGTAGTGTGTGAAAATTAGGCAGTTGTTGTGTAACACGCAGACTTCTCCATTGTTGTGATTTTGTTAGGAAGTTAGGGATCCTTCCCATGAGTTTCCTCGAAGGCACAGAGGAAGCGGGGAACAGAAATGGCTCCGTGTGTAATAAATTAGCATCTTGCCTCTGTTTTTGTGTGTTGGTTTGTGCTTTCTTTGTGTTGTGCCTCACTGCTTTCTATGTACGTGGATTCTCTGTGTCTGTGTGGCCCTGTGGTGTCTTTGGCTTTGCCCATTCCGAGGCTGCCCTCCCTTCTTCTCAGCTACCCTCCCAGGAGTCGAGGGGTGACCCTCTCTCGCTGCTCTCCTCCAAGTTGGAGCCACCCTTCCCTCCCGATTCGCTGCCCGAGATGAGCCGCAATGCTGAGCCAGTTCCAAAGCAGAGACAGATCAGCCACGGGGCCACCCCTGGTGGCTGGGAGATGAGAGGGCAGCCTTCTTCAGCCCCCTTGGTCTTACCCACTTTGCCTCTGCCCAGGGCCCCACCCCCACATCTGGCTCTCGCAAGGCCAGGGCAAACGCATTGCTCTCTGGTTCTTTGGCCAGGCACGGCCAGCCGTATTTCCAGCTGAGAGGGTCTGCTAGAGGGGGGCTTTCCAGGAGATGGGGGGAGGCTGCTTTTCAAGGCAGCTGCATGCCAGAGCTGGTTCAGGATGATGAACCCATCCCCTTCTCCACCTTGGTTAGTCCCATGCCCCTTGGCACGGCTCAGGCTGCCCACAGGTACCCTCGTGCCAGGCGGCTGCCCCATTTCTTAAGGATGCTGCAAGGGGAAGTTGTGGAGCAGATCGGGACAAGCAACCGCAGCTGGCAAAGAGGCAGAACTGGGTAGGGGCTAAGCTACCTTCCTGCACTTGTGCCAAGGAGATGCAGCCGGTTGGCGATTGCTTTGGTGCCACTGGAGAGACACGTGGGGCTGGTGCAAAAGCTGAGCCGCCTTCAGTTGTCGATCAGCATCTGCCAAGCCGATTTTGTGCCAAAGTTGCAGGCTCTTCCTGGGCACAAGCGCTCCTTCTGAACCCCAGGCAGCCCCAGGCTCTGCTGGGTGATTCAGCTGGTCTTTACTACTTCAAAAGCTTCTTTGGTTCCTTGGCAGCTCAAAAATGGGTGGGCTTCAAATCCTGGAATTCCCCTATGAAAATAAGCAATAAAAATAATTGATTTGTTTTTCCAGGAAAGTGGGAAGTGCCTTTGGTTTATTTTTTGGGTGCTGGATTATGACTTCCTCATTTCAACTCTCCCTGAGGCCCCTTTGGCATGGCACCCAGGCTTCCAACCCCAAATGCCCTCTTGTATTCCCCTCTGCTCTGCAGATTTCCAGGCCTCTCACTGAGTAAAGTCCGGATGCCACTGGCAAGGGGCACTGAAGGGATTCTGCTGCTGCCCCCTGCAAAGCTGCATTCCGGGGAACCTGGCCCCCTGTCCTGGCATCCGGTCCCAAAATAGAAAGGCTGTTCCCTTCCCCAGCGCTAATTGCCAAGGAAGAGTTGGACAGGCGTGGAATTGGTGTCCAACGTGCGGGGAAGGGAGGAACGTGTGAACACACAATCCTGGGCAAGGGGCCTGGAGAAAGGGAGATCCACAGGAGCAGTGGGGCAGCCAGGCGCAACACGAGAAAAGCTTCAAGCCCAAAACAGATGTTTTCTGTCCCAGAAGAAGGGTGGTCAGAGAAGGGAAGCTGACCTGATTATTTGGACATCTAGGCCTTCTCCTCTGCCCTGCCTCTTCTACTTCTCCTGACCTCCGGCAAGGGGACGCACCCATTCCTTTCCCCCTTCCTCTCTTTCCCCGGATGGGGAGGGTCTTCTGATGCCTCTTTTCCAAGGGAGAATATCGGATTGCATAACGGGAGGCCCCAGATCCAGATTCCAAGCCCTAGGATTTTATGTTCTGTTCTTGCCTGTAAGCTATTACCTAGTATGGAGTTACACCTTGTTTAAGCCTATGGTGAGCCTTGTTGAGAAAGGGAAATGAGGAGGTGGAGCCAGCAAAGACAAAGGTATAATAATTCTCGGATCAGGAAAGGAGCGACCAGAAGTTGGTAAAAGTATTTTTGGGATGATGGAAGAGACTTACACAGAGAAAGATTTTTACGCTCAACGTTTTGATCCCAGGGACCATCTGGAAAAGTACTACAACGTTAGCCTTGTGGATGAAGGAATGGGTCAGTTTGTAACCTTTTTCCTGAGAGGGGCCCACAGGGCATTCACCGTAGGTAAGTCTTGACTTCCCCAACGTTAACCTCAAGGTAAGGGATGCTTGTTGATCTGAGAGGCTCAAGAGGAGCCAGGAGGCAGATCTCAAAGTCAAGGTTTCATCTTCACAATTCTGCTGATCATAACCTGCACCACTTAGAGGTCCTCTCCAGGGTACAAACAGCCAAGGAATGAAAGTAGCTCACAAAAGGCAGGTGTCAAAATGTTCAGAAACATCCCTTCCAGCCCTATAATTCTAGGTTTTGTTATTTGGCCTTTTCTGCAAACTTTTCTGCAAAGTTTCCCCAATCTCTTTCACATGTGTTTATTTTTTCGTGAGAGAGGACAAATGGGTGGGTTGGAAATATATTCGTGGGGATGCCAAGAAGAGAAGGGGTTGCTAGATGTTAAGGTGGTCTCCAGGATGGTCTTTAAAGGGTCTCTGGTGCTTCTGAGGCAATTTAGATGGGGAAAATATAGAGGGGCATGCAGCAGATAGGAAGGAGCCAAAGCAGGCTGAGCTTGAAAAATTCTGCATTTCACTTGATGGGCTCCAGATGGCATCAAGGGAGACACCCTGATCGACATTGGCAGTGGTGCATCCATCCACCAGTTCCTCTCCGCCTGTGAGTCCTTCCGGGAGATCATAGCCACTGACTACTCTCTCCAGAACGGGGCGGAGGTGCAGCGATGGCTGAAGAAGGAGCCGGGGGCTTTTGACTGGACCCCCATCGTGAAATACGTCTGTGAGTTGGAGGGAGACAGGTAGGTAGAGGAAGAAGGTATCCTTTGATTTTGACACTTTTCAAGGCTCAGGTTAATTTAAACTGAACTAGGGAAGGCAACCAGATCCTTTCCTTTTAACTTTGGCTAATCTGTCCACGTGTGAAAATGCAGCAGGAGAGATTTTGCAGTCAGGAGCTTAACAGGAGAGTAATTGTGCAGACCGGAAGAGTCCACACCGAAGAACCAATAGGAACTCTCTTTCAGATAAATATACCCATTCTGCTTGCAAGTAAAGTGGCAGCAATTCCAGTTTCTTCTGAGCAAATCGGAAGGGCTGAACCAGTTGTTCCAGATATGCTGCAGATTCATCTCCTGCTCAATGGTGCATGTCTTCTTTGGGCCTCCGCTTCCCAAGCTCTCTCTCCTGGTGGGTCCTTTATTTTAGTAGAGTTTCCATCTCTGTTTCTTCTTTCATTGGAGTTAGAAAGATGACTTTCTATACTGAGAGTTGTCGAGGTTGGGAGACACAGATCTAGACCTTCCAGGTCCCAGAGTAATATTTGAACTGAGGCAAGAAGGAGATTTTCTGGAGAGAAGGGCTTTCCTTTTTTTGAAGGACAGCAGACCTGGGAAGCCTGACTTATCTCCATCCATAAAAGAAGGCCAACTCTAGGTTGACCTAGGTTGGAGATAAGCAGGTCACATTCTTCCTTTCTTTCCCCCCCAGAGACAAATGGCCAGAGAAGGAAGAGAAAGTCCGAAGAGCCGTCAAGCGGTACCTGAAATGCGACGTGACCCAAGCCAACCCTTTGGCCCCCTTGGTTCTTCCTCCCGCAGATTGTCTGCTCTCCACTCTGTGCCTTGATGCAGCTTGCAAGGACATCCCCACCTACCGATCGGCCTTCAGGAACATCAGTTCCCTCCTGAAGCCAGGCGGGCACCTCCTGTTCAATTCATCTCTTGAAGCGCACTACTACATGGTTGGCCAACACAAGTTCTTTGCCCTCTACTTGGAGAAGGAGGTGATCGAAGAGGCAGTGAGACAGGCTGGCTTTGACATTAAGTGGACTGAGGAGATGAGGATCAACTGCCCTCCGCCCGAAGCCGATGCAAAAGGGCGGTACATCCTTCTTGCCCAGAAATGCAGCCCGTGAAAAATTAGACAGCTGGGGCTTTTTTTTATAAGTTTTATTAGTCCATTTTGGTTTTATCGCATATGAGTGCTTAATATACAGTTTGAGTCCACTTGATGATACATGCTGCATATATAGAAACTAGAAATAACAAATGTAAAATGAAATGACAAAGCTGGTATACTTTTTTCCGAAAGGGTGAAAAGTGATTTTGCCTACTTGTTAAGAATAACTTAAATCCAAGATGGAAATATGGTGAGAAAATGTGGGACCGAAATTAGAAATGATAATGTGATGTAAAATTAATTATGTATTAGAGGGAACCCGGACAACACTTTGTTTGTAAAGAGGTTTTAAAATTTGTAACAAAAAAATAAATTAAAAAACACTGATGAAAGAAATGTCCTTCTGGGTTCGGCTCCAAGTGGGGAAGAAGACACTGGAGGCATGGAGGCTGCTTGGAAAGATGGTTTTAATGGTGGACAGGGCCACATGGCTTGAGCCCTGAACAGAAAAGGTGATCGCATGCTTCAGTGTTGGTGGAGAAGAAGAGAAGGGCTGAGGGAGGGGCTTGCTAGGATTTTTATACCCTGTTCAGTCCCACCTCTCTGTTTCCTGTTCCTGTGTAAGAAATGTATTCTGATTGGTTGTCAGACTCCCATGGGGCCATGCAGGGGCTACTCTCTAGGCTGTGTTTTGAATCCAGGTATGGATGAGTTCTCAGATACCATGTGGTCAGTTGAATAAAGTTCCAACATTATCATGCCTTTACTCCCATCCCCCCTGGGGTTGCAGTGGAGAAGTCTTTATTATGTAAAAGAGACTTAGCTTGGCCTTCTTAATGGCCCATTAACAGTGGGGATGGGCAGGAAGCTACAGGCAACTATTCTGTCTTTTAAAACATGTTTCTTTTCATATCCAGAGAAATATTCTGCCTTTTCAATATTTCCTAGGATATTTCATTTTTCTGGGAGAGGGCTGGATGATAACTTCCCACACATTTATGCTTCGTTGTGTTTTACTGATCTAGGTGAAATGTTAGTATAAATTGCTGGTCCATTCATGATATGCCATACACTAAATGAGTCCATACATCTTATTTCCCAGGGTTGGGTCTCTCTGTGTTTGTGCATGTGGATTCTCCAGGCAGCATTGAAGGGGGAAGCATCCGTGGTTGTGCATCCAGGAAAGGGGTGGGGAGCTTAGGACTGAGTGGGCCAGACCCATGGACTGGGGGAATTACCAGGAACATTTCCCTCTACAGCCCCCAAACAGATGCACCCCATTTTTTGAGCCCACTCTCATTTTTGCCGGCTTCTCTCCACAGCTTAAATTGGGTTGCCTCTTGTGAAGCTTTTGGAGAGTTATCCTGCCGTCCAGCAGGAAGAGACCACTCAGGCCCACCCATCTGGTCGCTTTCCAAGACTCCACTTGGAAAGTGGAATGAATCAAGAGAGACTTCTTGTCAGTGGTGAAATTCAATTTTTTTTACTACCTTTTTATTGGTTCTATGAGCATGGCTTGGTGGGCATGGCAGGGGAAGGATACTGCAAAATGCCATTCCCTCCCCCACTCTGGGGCTAATCAGAGGTGGCATTTGCTGGTTCTCCAAACTACTCAAAATTTCCGCTACCGGTTCTCAAGAACTTGTCAGAACCGGCTGCATTTCACCCCTCTATTCTCGTGCCCAAGGAAAGCAGCTCTTCCTCTCTCTCCAGGCGGTTACGTGACTCCCGTCCTCCTGCCACAGCTGGGCTGAAGGCTTATTTGGAATATTGCAAATTTCTTTTCCTTGGCTTCGGCTGGATGGTATTCCAGGAGTGGAGCGTTTTTAGTTCTTTTTTTGGATAACCGATGGCCGCTTTGCAAAACTGGGTTTAGGGATGCTTAAATCTCCTGCGGTGATTTGTATACATTAAGAAGTGCCAATGATTAAAATAAGGGTTTAGAGCAGGGGTGTCCAAAACTTGGGAACTTTAAGACTTGTGGACTTCAACTCCCAGAATTCCTCAGACAGCTTTTTTGGCTGAGGAATTCTGGGAGTTGAAGTCCGGAAGTCTTAAAAGTTCCCACGTTTTGGACACCCCTGCTTTAGAGAAGCATTTAAAAAATAAGATCTTTAATTTTTTTTGTTCTGGTCTGCTGAAAGAAAATAATTTCAGGCAGGGTTGCCTTTTTTTAAATAATGGTAAAATCCTCCTTTGCTCCTCCCACCTGGGACTCCCGCAGAGACACGTGTTCAAATCAAACCCGGGGGCTGCTCAGACACAGCCCCTCCCTGCGCACGCGCTGGCTGCTCTGGCCCTTTTGACTCTCGCCGCTCGCCGTCCCTTTCCGGACGGCTGGCCGTGGGGGGGGGAGGGGAGGGGGAGGGGAGAGGAGCGAGTTTTGCCTTCTGCGCCTGCGCAGTTTCCGAGAGTCCCGCGAGAGATTCCGAGGTTCCATTTTCGTCTTCTTAACGCGCATGCGCTCCGGCAGCCGACGGCAGGCTGAGGCGATGGGAGCGGCGGAGGCGGACCGGACGCTCTTCGTGGGCAACCTCGACCCCCGCGTGACCGAGGAGCTGGTCTTCGAGCTCTTCCACCAGGTACGGAGGCCGGATCTGGGGGTCGCCGGGGGGGACGGTGTTTCTCTTCGTCCCGCCGCTGATCTAGGCCTGGGGGGGGGGAGGGGGCGCTTTGCTGATCTAGGCCTGGGGGGGGGGGAGGGGGCGCTTTGCTGATCTAGGCCTGGGGGGGGAGGGGGCGCTTTATCCCCTCCGCCTTCCGAAAGGCCTGTGAGGTTAGGCCGGCTGGCTGCGGAAGAGGGCTGGGCTGAGAGGGGGGGGTGCTTTAAGAGTGGCCCCCGTCCGTCGACCCCTTCCCCAAGCGCCTCCTGGCCCCCAGGGCCTTTTGGGGGGGGGGTCTCCGGCTCCGGAGGGGGGGCTTCAAGGTAACAGCTCTGCGTGGGGAGGGGGGGGAGAGAGAAATGCTGCGAGGGTCCCCGTGGGAAACAGCCGTCCGAGGACAAGGGGGGAGGAATAGGGGGGGGGCTGTTTTCTGGAGACCCCCCCCCCACCTTGGACTATAGCCCCTCCCCCCCCTTTCTTGCCTGAGTCCCTATTTGCGCTTTCCAGGTTAGCTGCTATTATTATTATTATTATTATTATTATTATTATTATTATTCAATAGCAATAGCAGTTAGACTTATATACCGCTTCATAGGGCTTTCAGCCCTCTCTCAGCGGTTTACAGAGTCAGCATATCGCCCCCAACAATCCGATAGATAGACAGATAGACAGACAGACAGACAGAGATATAGAGATAGATAGATAGATAGATAGATAGATAGATAGATAGATAGATAGATAGATAGATAGATAGATGATAGATGATAGATGATAGATAGATAGATAGATAGATGATAGATGATAGATAGATAGATAGATAGATAGATAGATAGATAGATAGATGATAGATAGATAGATAGATAGATAGATGATAGATGATAGATAGATAGATAGATGATAGATAGATAGATAGATAGATAGATGATAGATAGATAGATAGATAGATGATAGATAGATAGATAGATAGATAGATGATAGATAGATAGATAGATAGATAGATAGATGATAGATAGATAGATAGATAGATAGATAGATAGATGATAGATAGATAGATAGATAGATGATAGATAGATAGATAGATAGATAGATGATAGATAGATAGATAGATAGATAGATGATAGATAGATAGATAGATAGATAGATGATAGATAGATAGATAGATAGATGATAGATAGATAGATAGATAGATAGATAGATAGATAGATAGATAGATAGATAGATAGATAGCAATAGCAATAGCAATAGCAATAGCAATAGCAGTTAGACTTATATACCGCTTCCTAGGGCTTTCAGCCCTCTCTAAGCGGTTTACAGAGAGTCAGCATATTGCCCCCAACAATCTGGGTCCTCATTTTACCCACCTCGGAAGGATGGAAGGCTGAGTCAACCCTGAGCCGGTGAGATTTGAACCGCTGAACTGCTGATCTAGCAGTAGCCTGCAGTGCTGCATTTAACCACTGCGCCACCTTGGCCCTATAACACAAGGGGTTGTTGGATCCACAGGTCGCCCAGAGTTTGGGCGGCATCTGAATTTAATACATTAAGAAGCTAGCCTCTCACCGCCCCCACTTTCAAGGCCTGGAGAAAGAGGAGGGGGTGCCCGCCCTCCTGCCCCCTTAGACGTCCCCCCCAGAAGGGAATCGGTAAGCCGAATGGATGGACTTGAGGTTTGAGGTTTATTCGATTTATATGCCGTCCTTCTCCCAAGGACTCAGGGCGGCGTACAACATTAAAAGGAACACATACTACAAAAGTTAAAAAGAAATTAAATAGGATATCCCCCAAGCCCAATTAAAATTAACAACGGCCCATTTTTTTAAAAAAAGAATTAAAATTAACACTAATCAATATTTTGATTTGTTTTGTTCAGGCCAGGCTGGCTTCTTTTGCGGAGTTGGGGGAAGGAAATGGAGTCGAAATCGGGCGTGTGTGGGAAACGGCCCCACGGATTTAAAGGGCTGGAAGCATCCTTGCAGGATGCTTTTAAAATCCAAGCAAAAGGGGCATTTCGTGTTGCCGGCAGACTCGCCCCATAGCAATAGCTTCGGTTTGATTGCCCAGCGCTGCCCCCCCCCCTTCGCAGGTTTCTTTGAAAATGATGAGCGTGTTGATCGACATGCATGTCAGGAAAGAGAACCGTCTGTTTTTTTATTTAACGTTTTGTTTTGTTTCTTGGTTTGCAGGCAGGCCCAGTCATTAAAGTAAAGATCCCGAAGGACAGGGATGGGAAACAAAAACAGTTTGCATTTGTGAATTTCAAACACGAAGAATCTGTTCCCTATGGCATGAGTCTGCTTAATGGGATCAAACTTTTTGGGAGACCACTCAAAATTCAGTTCCGATCAGGTATCCGTGAAACGTTTTAAGTGGCCTAGATGATCTTGGCAAAGTAGAAAGATTTTATCACTTCCCTTCCAGCTCTAGTGTGTAAACCATGAAAGCAAATTGCTGTGTGTAACCATTCTGGATTAAACAGTTGCCATACTTTAGGTAGAAGATACGATAATATTGACATTGCATTGTGTGTATATTAACATGAACTAATTCTTCTGAGAAGAGGGTGGTTTGTCAGTGCTTGAGATCCATCGCTGGGCTAGTCTAAATTTTAGCTTATTTTATATTTAAATACATGATAAAGATCCTCAAATCATTGTGCTACAAACAGCTGTTCTGTTTCACCGAATGCTGTGTGCATTTTGGATTGTTCAGTTGTGAAATACAATCTGCTGTTGCCACAAAACATTCCACTTTAAACAAATTTATTCCCAATTCAGCCCCATTGCTGAAGTGAATTCTGGAGGCTTGGTTTCAGTGTGTCAATACACTTTAAATCTCACTTCTACTTTAAAGAAAAATGTGAAATTAAAACTTTTGTGGAAGGGGGCTGTTGTATTTGTGAAAGAATGCCTTTATTTATTTATTTTCCCAGCTCAAGATGGTTCATTTTCATCTGACTTGAGATTGCAATTAACTTGGGCTCCGGTGTCTTTAGTGTTGCATTATGTTTGCATTGTCACCTACTGGGTATTTCAGAAGGTTGCAGCATTTGTTGTGGAAATCTGCTTGTGTGCTGTAGTAGTTCTCTGGTGTGATACTTCAGAGCCAGTTAATTGCTCCATCTTGGCTGCTGGCATCTCGCAGTTTGCCTCCCTCAAGAGTCTCTTTTGCTTTAATTTGCCTTCCAAAATGTCTCTTAGGGAGCAGCCATGCGTCTCAAGAGGTCGCCTCGCCCTGTGCCCCACATGGATTTGCAAACGGAAATCCCTCCAGTCCTCAGCTTCTGGCAGCGGCACACAGCAACAGGTAGGCTTGGGAGGACTTCTCTGATGGCTTTTAAACTGGCATAATTTGCGTTTAGTCTGGTGAGGGTGGGAAATGAAATTCATGAACCGACAGCACTAAAATGGAGAAGTTGCGTGTTATTTAAAAAATATTTCAAAGCCACTTATTAAAAGAATATCCACATGTTCTGAATACGTTTCATGCATTGTGATCCATGACTTGAAATCACTACTAGATCTGAGGCATTTGATAAATGTGCCCGTTGTAAAACTGGTTAATTATAATTTTCTTTAAAGAGCTGCTTTATATACGCTGAGTTTACAAATATATGAAATGTGGTTCCTTGGAAAAATAAAATTGAAGGGCAACTTTATTAAGATTACTACAGCTAATTTCTGCTTTTGATGTAAAAGGTTCGAGAGGAATACCGAGAATATGCCAGTTGGCCAGAGGTCCTTCTCCCCTCTTGATAACCATCAGACAAAGGCCATGGTGAGTGGTCCCGCCCAGTGAGGTTTGGAAAAGAACAGGCCAGATCCCTTGAGGGTTCAAAGATGGGATGGGAGCCTGCCTTTTCCTCTACAACATCAGCCCTGTTTATTCCATGCTGCGGTTACCTGAAGTAACCTCAAACTTGACACTTCTGTCAGCTTTTCTAAGCCTTATTTTTTCACCTGCCAAGGATTCCTTCCTTCCTTCCTTCCTTCCTTCCTTCCTTCCTTCCTTCCTACCTTCCTTCCTTCCTTCCTTCCTTCCTTCCTTCCTTCCTTCCTTCCTTCCTTCCTTCCAGGATAACTGCCTCCCAAAGATTTTACCAATGGCTCCAGTGGAACTCTGTGTGCACATTTATACACAAATGCAGTAAAAACCCCAGTGTATATTGATTGCCCGTATTGTGTTTCCACCTTGCCTGCTGCAACTTCGTCTTTCTCAGGCCTCCCCCTTGTTTGTTCCCTCTAGAGCAGGGATCTCCAAACTTGGCAACTTTTAGGACTTTTGTGGACTCCCCAAATTCCTCCGCCAGCCAAGCCCCAATTTGGAGACTTCTGCTGTAGATCTATGAGAGATTCAAAACAGGAAGGACGTTTCCTTCTGCCCTCTTTGGCTTAGCAGACTATAGTTCCACCTCTGCACTTTCACAGCTGGGCCGCAGTTGAGGGCTGAGAAGCCTTCCTGCCATCCTCAGCTGTGAGGAGGAGGGGGGTGGACACGTGGGTTCGGCCTGTGCCTGCCGTGGAAATTCTTCTTGGCAGCGGGAGCCCTCCTCTCCTCGCCCCTCTTGCTGGAGACTCCTGCTGATCTAGGCCTCTTGCCTCCCTATGCAGATAACTTCGCCGTGGCAGCAGGCCCCATCCTACGGCAGAAGATACAACTCTTTGCTTCCCGAGCCTTCGCCTGGAGGCCAGCAGGGCTACTCCTGGTCCTCGGCCTCCCCAGCGCACTGGCGCTCAGAGCCTCCCCACAAGGGCAGAGTGAGCTCCCACCCCTACCAGTCTGGCCACAGGCACCACGGCCAGGACCAGAGGCGGCTTGCGGACTGCGTCTCAAATTACAGCTTCCGAGGGAACCGGGAAGACCATTACCACGATGACAGGAACTATGGAGGCAGGAGCTGAATTACGACAGGCGGAGTTACCGGGACGGGGGAATGGCGCCCCTGCCCGTCACTAGCAAGTATTCAGAGTGGATTTTATGGACGTTCCTTCTTGACGGTCCTTTCCCTTTTTAAAGCTTCCTTTCTTCCCTTTTACAGAGAGCTTGTAGACGGTAACTTCACAAGTTATCTTTTTAAAAAGAGAAAAAAAAAACAAGTTTTATACATATCATCTGCAGTATGTATTTTGAGAGAAAAGAGTTTTTGGAATTGTATTAACTTCCCCTCAGGGTTTAAGCAAAGGGAAAGGAAGAAGTGCCACACTTTTAAACAGGTAAAGAAAAGAAGACATTGTGTTAATTTTATAAGGGAAAAAAAAAGTTCTGCTTTGGTTTTATTTTGAAACCAACGTTGGTATTTTTATAGCAAGAACCCCTGAGGTGGTTCTGGTGTTGCTGGGAAAAGGCAACGGGAAGGAGAAAGTTTGGTGGCCGTTGATCATTTGGGTAAAACTCTCTCGCTACGGGAATGAAGTTATTTGAATATTCATTGTATTAAGTGTTTTGCTTCGTGGGATCTAGAAATAGAGCAAATTTGCCCGAGAATTTGATAATTGGTAATGAAGGATGGGTTCTCTATGCTGGCTCATTGGGGTTTTTTTTAGCTGATTGATCTCATGGTTTTTATATCAAGGAGACACTGCAGTATTTTTAAGTGATTACCACTTCTCAGGAAATTATTGCATGCCTCTGCCCCACACAACGTATGGGAAAATAATTCAAATTCTTTCATAAAACGCTTTGAAAAATAGAAACTTCTCATTTACGTAAAGTTAGAAAGCCGGTATTTAAATGAAACGAGAAAGAGGTAAGTATTGATGAGAATGTGCACCCATTGCAAGCTTGTAATGAAACATTTCCTCATAAAATGACTGGTTCCTGATGAGACCTCAAAATGCTCAGTAACTGGAGAGTGAAATCGTGCTTTTCAGTCCCCCGGGTGGGCTACGATCTCCACACCACCCACCCACCCACCCCTTTTCCTTCCTGGCTTTCGCCCCTAAAGTGCCATCACCGCATGCAACTGTAGCTCTTTGTATTCTGAAAAATCTTGGATTTGGCACTTGGGGAAAGGTGTTTGCCTGGGAGCAGTTTTAATTATAAGAAACTAGCAGGCCTAGCTTTCACTCGGCTTCCGTGGGCATCTCCAGTGCTCCCTTTCAAAACATTAGCCCTTGGAGTAGTAATTAAGTGTTTGTGTTTTCTGGGCACACCTGAAACATGGACTGCGTTTCAAATCGCTGCTTTGCGTGAAATCCGTACCCATCCCGCATTGGCAAAGTTGGTGTATGTTTCACTTGGAGCGAATTTTAGGGAAGAAGCAGCATCTGTAACCTGGTTCACCTTAATCTCTTTTCCCACTCCTTCTACAGTCCCAAGATCACGATTATGTTTTCTACCAAACAGAATTCCTTGAAAGAACAGATCTAGTGTTGGTTTTTTTTTGCTGCTTCGCTTTGCTTTCTTTTGTTTTTTGTTTTGAGATAGTTTTTAAGCCTTGGTTTCCCTGCATGCCTGAAGGGGTTGATTTTTGTTAATATTAATGTTGACAACATTGTTCATATGCAAGAAACATTTTCTACTAGTATTTCAATGACCATGATTTTGATGATGCCATAAATTTAAAAAAAGCCCCTAAATTTCATTTCTGACAATTTTCCAGGAAATCTCGTTGAGAGTATTAAACGTGCCCTTCCTTAGGCTTATGTATATGTATATAATGGCAAAAAATAAATAAACTCCTTTCTTGTAAAAACACTTTGTGTGAAAACAAAATTTCCTGAGGTCTACATTCGTTGCTGGTGGTTCTTTTCAGTTTTCCAAATGTATTTTGCCTCTCATACGGGGTCAGCTATGTACACCTGTCTGAAAACGCCTGCCTGGTTTGTGTATCTTAATTTCCCCGTTCCCCTAAAATCTAAATTCCTGGAGAGGATCTGACAGAATTGATCTGCCCCCCCCCAGGAGGGGCTGTATACTCCGGATGCCCAAATCTTGCTTAGGGTGGATATTAACCTGCCCCTCTGCTCTCTCTCTTCAGTGATACGTTGCATTTTCTGCTTCTGCCGTTTCTTTCCCCTGGCAATTTAATTCTTACTCAAAAAATTGAATTTATTAAGATTGCTAATGACCGTCTAGGGACGCGGTAGCTAAGACACTGAATTTGACGATCAGAAGGGTGGGCAGTTCGGTGGTTCGAATCCCCCCCCCCCCCCAACCCTTGGCAGGCAAATCAACATGCCCCAGAGCAGCCCATGGAGGGGGGGAAGCAGTTGCTGGAGTGGTCAAGCCAGGTGCCCATTTCCTCCTTCCCCAGAGCTGGGCATCTGGAGCTGGCGCTCTGGCCCCTGGGAGGCCAGTCCGGGGTCCCGGGTGGCCCTCCGACCTCCAACGCGGATGCTTCCGCCTTCCTTACAGAGAGGACTACGCTTCCCAGCATGCCTGGCGCGGCGAGGCCGCCTGGCGTAGGGGTCAGTTCCGGGACTCGGTCTCCCGGCAGCCCTTGCAGCAGGGCTGGAACGGGCGTCGGGCGGGGAGGAGGCGGGGCCGGATCGCGCTGCCTGCCGGGAGTCGTAGTCTCCGGGGAGTCCGGCGGGGGATGCGCGGCTTCTGCGGAAGCGCCCGCGGCTGGCTGCGGCTCTGCGGAGGCGGCGTCCCGGGGCGCGGCGGGAGGCGAGCCATGGCCGAGGCGGCCGGCTTGATGGGCCAGAGGATCGTCTGGGTGGACCTGGAGGTAGGGAGGGGGGATCCCGTGGGGGGAGGGGAGGGGGGCTTCCTCCTCCTCCTCCTAAAGACCTCAACTCCCCCCCCCCTTCTAAGAGGGGACCCAGCTTGCGGGGGGAGGGGGCTGCAGGGGGGGTCTTGGGTCTGGGGATGCTGTTGCTAGGGCAGCTGCGCCTCCTTCCTGGACCCTCTGCTGGAGGGAGGGTCCCCTCAATCCCCCTCCCATCATCGTCACAGGCAGGCAGAAGCCAAGGGGGGTGGGAAGGGGGGGATTTATGGGGTCTGCATGCTTTAAAGCGCCTAGAAGGCCCCCACCCTCTTTGTTTGCTCCCCATTGGACGGGGAGTCGGGGTTTTCCTTTGGTGCCAGAATTCTCCCCGCCTTTGGGGGGACCCCAGAGTTGCATTGGGGTCTTGCCCCCCCCCCCCGGAAAGGCTCCTCCAAGGTGGTCGGTCAAAAGCCGGTCTGGCTTGACCAGGCAGGGTGCCCAGCCCAGCTGCAAGGGGAGAAGGTGTGGAGCGACCTCCCCGGATGGCCCTTCGATGCTCCCCATCCCGAGCGTCACCCCGTTGCCTTCTTCCCTTGAATGCATGACGGTGAATCTCTCCTGACCAACCACAGACCTGGAGGTCTCCTCCCCTTCCTCCCCCATCAATTAGCGAGCCCTCCCTTAAGGTCCGGCCTGATTCCCGCCATCTTCCCCTCGCTGACTTTGCTTCTGGTCAAAAGGGCCCAGCAGAGATGAGGCGACCTGAGACTTCTCAGGAAACAACAAATGAATGGAAAACTGCTGGTGACATTCTACCGCTGCACCATAGAGAGTATTTCAACTTGCTGCGCCTGTGTCTGGTTTGCCAATTGGAAGATTGGAAGATAGGACAGCACTCCAGAGGGTCAACGTCATTGTCCAGAGGATCATGGGTTGCCCCCTCCCCTCTTTGGAAGAGCTTTAGAGCTCCCGCTGCCTTAAGAAAGTTCAAAACATCCTTAAATAGCAATAGGAATAGCAGTCAGACTTATATACCGCTTCATAGGGCTTTCAGCCCTCTCTAAGTGGTTTACAGAGTCAGCATATTGCCCCCAACAACAATCCGGGTCCTCATTTCACCCACCTCGGAAGGATGGAAGGCTGAGTCAACCCTGAGCCGGTGAGATTTGAACTGCCGAACTGCAGAACTGCAGTCAGCTGAAGTAGCCTGCAGTGCTGCATTTAACCACTGCGCCACCTCGGCTCTTCAAGCAAAGCTCAGTCTCAAACTGGGGCCTGAGAAGGGCCCACAGAATTCAGCAGGGTTTGATATAAACCATTTGTGGGAACGTAATGACTCCAAGCTGATGGTGCATTTAACTCTGGCTCCCGTGTGTTCTTCTCCGACATCAATAGCAGATACTCCACTTGCCCCCACTGTCCCCCACGAATAATTAGCAATAGCAGTTAGACTTATCTACCGCTTCATAGGGCTTTCAGCCCTCTCTAAGCGGTTTACAGAGTCAGCATATCGCCCCCAACAACAATCCGGGTCCTCATTTTACCCACCTCGGAAGGACGGAAGGCTGAGTCAACTCTGAGCCGGTGAGATTTGAACCGCTGAACTGCAGAACTGCAGTCAGCTGAAGTAGCCCGCAGTGCAGCATTTAACCACTGCGCCACTTCGGCTCTAAAGATCCATCTCTCATCCTGGGCACTTTTTTTTTTGAACTATTACCATCTGGCAGACGGTACAGGACAATAAAAACAAGGACAGATGGGCTGAAAAACAGCTTCTGTCCCAGGGCAGTAACCAAAACTGTGCAGTGCAATATCGGGTTTTCAATTTCAGTTATACAGAATGTACAGGATTTGATGTTTTGTGTTTTTATTTTCATAATTGTAATGTGCGCTGAAGACGGCATTTAATTTTGTTGCACATTGTGCAATGGGAATAAGGTAGACTAAACTAAACTTCTCGGACACAGATGACCGGCCTTGACATTGAGAAGGACCAGATCCTGGAGATGGCCTGCCTTGTCACAGATTCAGGGCTGAACATCTTGGCCGAAGTAAGTTGCAGCTCCTCCTGGCTCTCCTGACGGTTAGTTAAAGGCAGGGTTCCCAAACCTGGCAACTTTAAGACTTGTGGACTTCAACTCCCAGAATTCTCCAGCCAGCAGAGCTTATGCATTCCCCTTACAGACCTCTTAGGAATGGAGTGAGATCAACAGTAGACAGTTTTAGGTTAAAGTTGAGGGTTTGGGGAAGAAACCACTGAGTAGTGCATTCCAGGCATTTCATTCATTCATTCCATTCATTCATTCATTCATTCATTCATTCATTCATTCATAAATGTCCTCTCTTGGTGGATAGGGTCCTAACCTGATCATCAACCAGCCAGATGAGTTACTTGATGGCATGTCAGACTGGTGCAAAGAGCATCATGGGAAGGTAAGACCTCCAATTTCTTAGTATGTTCTGCCCAAGTAAGGAAATGGTTTCATCTTCTTGGCTTCACCATCCCTCCTGCCCCTTCCTAGGGTTCCTTCTGCCCCTCCTGAGGAAGGGACCCTTTTCCTTGGGTTTTGGGCACCGAAGCTGCAGCCAGCAGAACCAAAGCTTGGGGATTCGGAGATCGCCCATTCCTGCTGCGACCTGATATCTGAATTTAAATCTTTTTCTCGATGCTTTATTAGAGGAACTGTGATAGGAGCTCATGGGTGGGAAGGCCATTGATGTCTCTGTTGCAAAGGAATATCTCCCCCCCAGCAATGGGGCCAGACTTATATACCGCTTCATAGGGTTTTCAGCCCTCTCTAAGCGGTTTACAGAGTCAGCATATCGCCCCCAACAACAATCCGGGTCCTCATTTCACCCACCTCGGAAGGACGGAAGGCTGAGTCAACCTTGAGCCGGTGAGATTAGAACCGCCGAACTGCAGATAGCAGTCAGCTGAAGTGGCCTGCAGTGCTGCACCTTAACCACTGCGCCACCTCGGCTCTTAGGCAACAACCCTCAGAAATGGGCTCCTTGAAGGCTGTGGCGGTTGAGTCTGAGCGTCTCCGTTCTCTTTTCTTCACAGTCCGGTCTCACCAAGGCAGTGAAGGAGAGCACGGTCTCCCTGCGCCAAGCAGAGTACGAGTTTCTGTCCTTCATCCGACAACAGACTCCGCCGGGGGTCTGCCCTCTCGCAGGTTGGAGCCTTGGACTGGGTCCCCCCCCCCCCGTCCATTTCCACCGGGGTTCCCCAAGGTTTGCAAGGTGAAAGACGCCTGGACTTCAACTCCCAGAAATCCCCAGCCAGCCAGCTGTCTGGAGGAATTCTGGGAGTTGAAGTTTGCGTGGCTTAAAAGTGGGAGAGGTTGGGAACCAGACTCCAGTGGTTGACTTAAGGGACTTAAGGAGACGATGCCTGGAAGAGAATGCCATGGTGCTGGGACGTTGGCCCTGGCACCTGGAGGTGGCGGGGGGGAGCCAGGCCAATGGGGTGGCCAGGCAGGGGCTGCTGGGTGGGGGTGGGGGGCAAGAAGGCAGCCAGGACTTGATTAACTTCAACTTGTTCCTTTGGTATTCAGGGCAACCCTCCATTTAATGGGCGTTTGGCTTTAAGGGACATTTAGTCTGTTAAATCCAGAGTCGACTGTGATGGGTAGAAAGGAAATGTTGCCCTTTTCCTTTGCCTCTCCTGGCTGAGAATCCTGGCTTCACTTGGGTGTTTTTCCCTTCTGGGCAGGAAATTCTGTTCATGCCGACAAGAAGTTTCTTGACAAGCACATGCCACAGTTCATGAAACACCTGCATTACCGGATCATCGACGTCAGCACCGTGAAGGAGCTCTGCAGGTTGTTGAATGCTCAGTGGTGGAGTAGGGGGCCCTTTTTCTTCAGCTGCCTGGCGGCGCCCCCCCAGAATCCCCACTTGTGGGAGAGATGGAAGGGTGGAATTGGGATGAGCAGAGGTTGGGAAGGGGAGCTCAGCGAGACAGAGAGCTGTCTTCGGGGAAATACCTGGCGTTTTACGTGCTACGTCAAGGTTGTCGAATTAGGTGGGAATTTTGAAGGCTTTATAGCAGTGTTTCTCAACCTTGGCAACTTGAAGATGTCCGGACTTCAACTCCCAGAATTCTGGGAGTTGAAGTCCGGACATCTTCAAGTGGCCAAGGTTGAGAAACACTGCTTTATAGCTTACACTTAACTTTGCTGAAAATGTACAGAGAGCCCTTGACTTACCACCACAAAATTGAGCTCAAAACTTCTGTTGCTAAACAAGACAGTTGTTAAAGTGAATTTTCCCTGTTTTATTTCCTTTCTTGCCATAGTTGTTAAGCGAATCACCGTAATTGTCAATGAGACAGGTTGTTAAGTGAATCTGGCTTCCCCATCTGCTTGTCAGAAGGTTGCAAAACGGGAACACCTGACCCCCCCCCCCCCCCAGGACACTACAACCATCATAAATATGTACCCTGCAATGGTCATAATTGTAAAAAATGGTCATAAGTCACTGTCAGGTCCCAAATAGCATCTAAAATTAAATCAGAGTCCAAGGCAAAGGATTCCTCAGAGTTCCAATTGATGAAGGGAGCCATGTTGACACATCTGGGAAAACCCAAATCTGAAAGCTTCCCGGTTTCCCTCACCCAGTTGAAAGTTCAAGATCTTGCCCCCCCACCCCCCCACCCACAAGCCCATCCCATGGTCCAATCTCCCACCGCCATGCTGGCATCTTCCACCTATCCAGTTCCAGCCAGGTGCAGAAGTGCAAAGACAAACGATGACCTTGGCTTTCTAGAAAGAATGTTGTTATGGCTACATAGCATCTAACTCCGTACAATCCCCCACCCCCCATTTTCCCACCATAGAAAATGCATAGTGGAATAATAGAAAGTGCGGCAGGCCAGAGATCCCCAGGCAAATATGGCTACAGTCCCTGCCCCAACACCCACATGTCCATCCCATGGTCAATCAACAATGGCTTCCAAGCCTGACAGTCATTTTTTTCAATGCCGTTGTAACTTTGAACAGTCACTAAATGAACTATTGTAAGTTGAGATTATCTGTATTTTGTCATCGCCTTTTTGAGGAGTTGAGGTTGACAAATAATGCACATTTTTAGAAAAAGCCTTTAAGGACCTTAAAGGGTCTTTGGTAAAGCTGATTTCCTCTTGTGGCCACAGTTCTTCCAAGCCTCTGCAGGCCCTCCTGCTTTGGCTTCCTCAGCATGGGGACAATTGCTCCTTCTTTCTTCTCACCCAGGCGCTGGTATCCTGAGGACTACGAGGCCGCTCCCAAGAAGTCTGCTGCTCACAGGTAAGGCTCCTCAGAGGGGCCCTCTCCGCTCCTAAACGTCCAGCATTTCATTCCTGCTTCTCCTGCACAGCATAATTTGGGCAAAGGGTTTAAGGGCAGCCACCAGAGTTATCCCTGCGTGCAGCATCTATGGAAGGGCCGCGCAGTCTGCAAGCAGGGATGGTCTCCTCCTTCAGCAAAGGCCTTCAGTGACATTGGGATTTCAATTTCCACGATTCCCAACCGATAGGAGCGCCACTTCCAGCATCTCCACAGGCCGTGGGGCTGCGGGAAGGCTGGGTCACGTTACCCCACCCCATTCACTTCTTCAGACTTCCCAGAATGGCAGTTGTGAGTTGCTGAGGGGCGTTTCTCACGACCCTCCTGGCGCGGAAGTGTGAGTTGGCAGGGAACCATTTGAAGAGGTGCTCAAGTACTGTGAGACCTGAGTCGGGGTCTCCACTGAGCAGAGGTGGGATTCAGCAGGTTCTGACCACTTCTGGAGAACCGGTAGTGGAAATTTTGAGTAGTTTGGAGAACCGGTAAATACCACCTCTGGCTGGCCACGCCCCATCTATTATTATTTGTAATTCAAGATTTTTTAAAAAAATACAAATTATACATATTATAGGAATAAAGCGTTTTTTTTTACGTCCTCTCATTTACATAGTCCATTTTATATCATAGTTTTGTTTTCACTTTCAGCCAAGTTATTCTCTTCTATTATTTTCATCTTTATACTTATTTTCCTTAATACATAAACAGTATCTTCAATTGCCCCTTCAAAATTACACCAAATTTTCATTTCTTATTTTCAATTCAATTTAAATTTAGAGAGCATTTCTTTCAATTTTTCTACAATTAACAATGTACTATAATTTCTTTATTTCTTAATTAATTACATAACAATAACAGTCTTACTACTATTCCCTTTGATCTACTAATGTAACTCTTTTCCGCTTTCTTTCTCTTTTAACCATTTGGGCTCTCCAAAATTCCACGTTTAATTCTTTTTCTTCTTCTCTCCCTTTCTCCTAACTTCTTCTTTTTCCTATTTTTGTGGTTATTGTATCCTTTCTTCAGAGTATTTGCTTTGATTACTGAATCGTTTGTTTTAGGGCCCTGGATGACATCCGGGAGAGCATCAAAGAGCTGCATTTCTACAGGAATCACATCTTCAAAAGGAGAACAGACGAAAAGAAAAGGAAACTGTTGGAAAACGGGGAAAGCGAACAGCCTCTTAGTTGATCCCGCATCCCGATCCTTTAGGAGAACCTCCAGAGCCCGGGGCAGTCTTCCTGCTGAAGAACAGAACCTCCTTTCAGCTCCGTCGCTTTCTCAGAAGGGCGACGTGACAGGATCCCGGGTGTGAGAGGCATTTCAAGGCTGCCTCAGTTGAGAAGTAGAGAATACTTGCAGTCCTTGGAGAATGGCTTCCATTTGGCCCCAAACACCCCTCAATTGTTTTAGAATTAAAATCAAACCGCTCTGCAAAACGCTTGCCTTCTTCCTTGCTTTCTGTGGCTCAATTTTGGTTCTCTTGGAGGAGGAGGAGGAGGAGGAGGATGTGGGGACATTAGCAGGCTCTTGTTTACGCTGCCTTTCACCATCTACTCTTCAGTTACTTCCTGGGTCAGATTAATTCTCTAATTCTGTTATAGAAGGAGAATATGGAGACAGGTGGTGTGTGGATTGTAAAACTCTGCGAATAATCTCCAGCAAAGCAATAGGTTTGCCTCCCAAGTGTATTGCATCCTTCGCTGCCCAGGGCGATGCTGAATCTTAAAAAGATTCGGTCATTTTGGTCTAGGAAATCTGGTGTAATCTTTTGGGAACACCCGCCCCCCCCCCTAACAGAGCTGACTGTCTCCATAGGAACAACTTTAGAAAACTCGTCCAGTTTGGTCCAAAGGTGCTTTCCCAAAAGGCAACTGGACAAACAAACCACCTTTGTTCACTACAGGCTGTTCCTTAGCACAGCCCTTAAAAATTGTTTTAACATTTGACCCCCCAAAAACCCCCAAACAAACTCCAGATTAATGTTTAACTTGAGATAGAAGCTCAGCAGTTGATGCTTGGAATGGGCACCTGTGATCATTTCATGGTGTTTTTCCTTCTCTCTCATTTTTAAAGCCAACCTCCCCTTTTAAATATTGTTTTGAGTCGGCCGGGCCCCACAGTTCTAAGTGTTCAGTGCTGGAGCCCCTTCTCGCCCTCTCTCTCTGCCCCACAGCTATGCCTGCAGCCGAGGATTGCCCTCCTCTGGTTTAAACAGCTCCTCAGAAAACGACCTTCCAAATCTTTACTTTGGCCATTTAAAGCTCTTCATTTTTCTCCTCTCTGGCTTACTTGCATTTTACCCTCCATAGCTGCTTCCCCAAAGACGCCAACTGACAGCGCTGCTAAAGGTGCCCAGGTGTGCAGGAATTAAGAGCGGAAGGAGAGATACCTGGCAAATGAACCACCCTCTTCCTTGTTAACCGCCACGGTCCACTCATTAACTGGGCCTGCACAGCATCTTTCCAAGAGCAACACTCGCTGAACTTAATTCACACCGGCTTCCAGCTGGAGGGGTATTGTTGGGATTAGGGAAGGAGGCAGACAAGGAGAAGGGCCTTATGAATGTCTCAGGTGAACTGGCTGAATCTGCACTGTTGTCACAAATCCACAAACTCTCGTTTTTGAAACAGCCACCGAAAATTTCATCTTCTTCCATAGTGGTTTTTTTTGTTGCTGTTCTTTCTTGCACATTTAATTTGGCACCATTTTACACAGTCATTTACGAAAGGCTTGCTAGAAGTATGAAGCAAAATGTGTGTGTGTGTGTGTGTGTGTTTGTGTGTGTGGTTTTTGCATTAGCTGAATTAGCATGGGTCCTATACGTGGCTTGTAAGTTATATAGACTGTCTAAATATTTAGAATGTAGAATGATAAAATATGCAATTTCCAAAAGAGAACTCGGTTTATTTCTTGCAGTAAGAACTCCAAAGATTCTAATATCGCCTCAAAGGACCACAATATTTGTATTTATCAAAAGAAAAGGAAGGAAGGAAGGAAGGAAGGAAAGAAGGAAGGAAGATAGGTAGATAGATAGAAAGATGAAGGCTGAGGGAGAGAGGGAGAACAAGAGGTAGGAAGGTAGGTAGGTGGGTGAGGAAGGAAGGAAGGAAGGAAGGAAGGAAGGAAGGAAGAGTGATGAAGGGAAGAAGGGAGGAGTGAAGGAAGGAAGATGAAGGCCGAGGGAGGGAGAACAAGAGGTAGGAAGGTAGGTAGGTGGGTGAGGAAGGAAGAAAGGAAGGAAGGAAGGAAGGAAGGAAAAGTGATGGGAAGGAGGGAGGAGCGAAGGAAGGAAGATGAAGGCCGAGGGAAGGAGGACAAGAGGTAGGAAGATAGGTAGGTGGGTGAGGAAGGAAGGAAGGAAGGAAGGAAGAGTGATGAAGGGAAGAAGGGAGGAGTGAAGGAAGGAAGGAAGATGAAGGCCGAGGGAGGGAGAACAAGAGGTAGGAAGGTAGGTAGGTGGGTGAGGAAGGAAGGAAGGAAGGAAGGAAGGAAGGAAAAGTGATGGGAAGGAGGGAGGAGCGAAGGAAGGAAGATGAAGGCCGAGGGAAGGAGGACAAGAGGTAGGAAGATAGGTAGGTGGGTGAGGAAGGAAGGAAGGAAGGAAGGAAGAGTGATGAAGGGAAGAAGGGAGGAGTGAAGGAAGGAAGGAAGATGAAGGCCGAGGGAGGGAGAACAAGAGGTAGGAAGGTTGGTAGGTGGGTGAGGAAGGAAGGAAGGAAGGAAGGAAGGAAGGAAGGAAAAGTGATGGGAAGGAGGGAGGAGCGAAGGAAGGAAGATGAAGGCCGAGGGAAGGAGGACAAGAGGTAGGAAGATAGGTAGGTGAGGAAGGAAGGAGGGAGGGAGAGAAGGGAAGGGAATAATTACAATTTGGTAATAATATTTGGCTTACATGGGAACTGCACCCAAGATCTGGTTCCCGGGGTCAGCACCTCTGCTTTACAAAACCTGGGCTGGTCCACTTAACGTGAAAACCTGCCACTCAGAGATGTTTTCGTGGCTGGATCAGTTTGAATGAAAGGGCTCAGCAACTCTTTATTTAACATAATTCCCTAAAAACCGTCAACCAAACTGCTAGCATCTCATTCTTAATTCCATCCCTGAGACCGTTAAAATCTTACGAGATGATTAAAAAATGATGGATTGCATTGTTAAAGGCAGTTGCACTGTTTAAAGTCGAGGCGGAAAGTCAGGCCTTTAGCGTCCCACTTCCCCCCTCCCTCCCCCCCCCAAAAAACCCATGAAATATAACTTTATGGTTTGAATATTTAAAAGCCTGGGAAACTGTTGAGTTCTGGCATCCAGACCATTCAAAACGGCAGCCTTCCTTTTGGACATCTCCGGAACGTCTTTCCTGCAAGACAAAAGCCCGGGTGGAAATTTTGTATTTATATGTTGTGAATTTTGTTGTTCAAATGGAACGCTTGGAAACTTGGCTGCTGGCAGGACAAGCATCTTCCTTTGAACCAATTAATTTGGGAGGCGAGGTCTGATTGCTGCTCTCTGGGAGGGGAGAGACCACGGGGACAGGTGTTCAAGTGAATACGGAGCGAGATTATCTTTACCTGATTGAACAAATATACCTGCAAGCAGGAGAAAAATCCACAGGGTTCCTCCCCCTCCTCTGGTTCTCCTGCTGTCAGTCCTCAGGTCTGCTCACCTAATGATGTGCCTGTCAAAGTTGCGAAGAGACCCAGGTAGTTTGTGGAGGAGATGAACCATCCGGTCGTCTTCACTGCACTTTACTGACAGGTGGGTTCAGATAATGATGGGAAAGCTTTTGAAACGATGGAACCAGGTGGGAATTCTTGACTCATTCCACATTTTCAAGGAGTTCCGAGAAAAGCTTTGTTCGAACTACTCAGCGATAATGGGGAGAACATCCCTTCTGTCAGCCACTGTGAGCTTCGGCTACTGGTATCAGTGGGGCAGCTGGCCTTCTGTAAAGGAAACAATGCCCACCTTTTAGAAGGGGATGACACCTGGCACCCCTTGGGGTAGAAAGGAGGACCCTGGTTGGCTGGGAAGGTGGCACACGGGGCCTTGGTGCTCTCGCGATGTCCTTCAGAACTCCCTCAACGGGACTTAGAAGAATTTGAGAAGAAGGGCGGATGGCAGCAAGGCCCAATGGGCACAGAGGGCCCTTGGCATGGAAGCAATTGAGGTTGGCTGTGGATTTTGGAGGTCGTAGTCCCAAAGTTCCAACTTTGTTTAATCAATGTGGTTTGCAGATATACAGTGTTTTGGCCAGCATATTGTGAAAGTAATTATGAAATAAACAACGAGAGTTTTCCTAGATCTTATGGATGCTAGAACCACAAAGAATGGTAAAGAGGAGAATTTCCAGGGCAAAGGAAGACAAAAGGGGGGCACAGCCTCAGCAAGTGACCTTTGGGGTTAATTTACTAGAGATAACCTCGGAAACGGGAGAATCTTGCATATGGGGCTGGTGGCAACTCCATCTTTTCCCCTGGGTGTTTCTACCCTGCCCTCTAGCTACAAGCTTTCCATCAGCCTGCCCAAGCTGACCGTATGTGATTCCCCTGGGCATGGTGAAAGTCAATTTTTTTTACTACCCGTTTCTGTGGGCGTGGCAGGAGAAGGATATTGCAAAATCCCCCTTCCCTCCCCACTCTGGGACCAGCCAGAGGTGGCATTTGCCTGTTCTCCAAACTACTCAAAATTTCTGCTACCAGTTCTCCAGAACCTGTCAGAACCTGCTGGATTTCACCCATGAAAGTGGCCGCTTCCTCTTTCTTCTCCATTTTCCTTACTTCCTTCCCCTCCCTCCCTTTTTTCTTTCTTTCCTTCCTTCCTTTATTTCTTCCTTCCTCCCCTCTCCTTCTCCTACCTTCCTTCCTTCTCCATTTTCTTCTTTTCCCTCCCTCTTTTCCTTCCTTCCTTCCTTCCCTCCCTCCCTCCCTCCCTCCTTCCTTCCTTCCTTCCTTCCTTCCTTCCTTCCTTCCTTCCTTCCTTCCTTCCTTCCTTCCTATCAGAATCCCCAAAGGGAAAACTCAAGAGGGCTCGCCACCAGTGGTGAAATTCAATTTTTTTTACTATTGATTCTGTGGGCATGGCTTGGTGGGTGTGGCTTAGTGGGCATGGCAGGGGAAGGATACTGTAAAATCCCCATTCCCTCCCCGCTCTGGGGCCAGCCAGAGGTGGTATTTGCTGGTTCTCCAAACTACTCAACATTTCTGCTTCTGGTTCTCCAGAACCTGTCAGAACCGGCTGGATTCCACCCCTACCCCCAGGAGGTTGAAATTTCAAAGGTCTGAAAAGCATCTGCACGAGGAAGCTGCGCGGCCCTCCTTGACTACGGGAACCATCTCCGTTGGTCTCCGAAGGCAGCCTCCCCTTGTTGATTGCAGGCCGAGCTGAGCTTTTCACAGCCGCACGTAGCCTTTGAACCAGGAAATGCTGGGGAATCAGCTGGGGATTCTCCAGAGTGGCACATTCCCACAGACCCAACCTTGGGATTGATTGCGCTGGCTTGTCACGCCAACACCGGGCATCCAAGGTTGCGGCTGTTACTGGCAGCCTCCAAAGAGAGCCGCTTTTCTAAGTTAATTGATTGGAAATGGGTGCCAGCAAACTAATTGCCATCGTGCCATCGCCCGCTGAAGATGAGCAGTGGGGAGTCAGAAACCTTGGTGATGGTGCCAAGCCTCTCAGATGGAGCGTGTGGGAGCAACCAGGAAGAAGGAGGCTGCCGTGGGGCAGGAATCCCCCTTTCTCTCTTCTAAGGTCGCCCAGCCCACTCCCCTGCAGCTGAGATGGAGAAGGTGGGCTTCCAATAGACCGATTAGATCCCACAGATTAGGCCTCCTCCGAATTCCATCCGCCAGCCAGTGTAGACTGGCAACTACCCGGAGGAGAGCCTTCTCTGTGGCTGCTCCGACCCTCTGGAACGAACTCCCCGTGGAGATTCGAACCCTCACCACCCTCCAGGCTTCCGCAAAGCCCTTAAAACCTGGCTGTTCCGACAGGCCTGGGGCTAAAGAGCTTTTGCCCCCTCCCCTCGAATGGTATGGTTGTTGTGTGGTTTTAAATTGTGTATTGTTCTGTTTGTCTTTTTTATCCCTTATCTGTACCCCCTTCCCTTGACTTGGATTGTGAGCCGCCCTGAGTCCCCTTCGGGGAAAAGGGGGGCATATAAATGCAATAAATTCAATTCAATTCAATTCTGGAGTGCCATATGGCATTTCCAGACAGGCTGCAAGTTTCACCCCACCCCTCCTGAAATGGATTGACTCAACTGATTGACAAACTAAGTCTTCTAATCTTGATTGCAGGAGAAACGATTTCAGCAATAGAGTAGTAAATGTGTGGAACCCCTACCTGATCCCCTTGTTGGTTCCTCTAATCCCCCTACCTTTGACCTTAAGCTGCCTCCCGTGGACCTTACACGTTTCGTAAGAGGTCCCTAAAGGGTCATGCATAAACGCACCAGCATGCCTCCCGTCCCTGTCCTACTGTCCCCGATTACATGGACTCTTTTTATGGGTTTATGGCCTGTGTTTTGCTTATTTATACCCATTTATTTCTGCCATTTCTTCATGTGTTTTAATACTTGTTTCCTTGTACTTGTCGACAAATAATAAATAAATAAATAAAATAATTTGGAGCTACTGATGGATGAAAAGGCAGTTTAATCAACAGCAAGGACATTGTTGGGAAGGGTCTCTTAAACTCTGGTGCAATTCGTAGTGGATGCGCCCCCACTTCTCACCCCTCCCTCAACTCCCTTCCAGCCCCTGGAATAGCCAAAGGAGGGGCTTGGAACTCCCCAGAGCAGAGCAACATTTGAGGTTTGTTGGGGTGCAAAATTCGCTGGAGGCATCTGATGTCGGACTTCTTCAGACAAAGTGCCTGAGACTCTGTCACCCAGGTCATGGCTGTCTCAGAGGTCCTTTCAAACAGCAACTGGACTTTGTTTCTCCTTGAAGATGTTTTGCTTCTCGCCCAAGCAGAACTGAAGAAGCTTCTTGGATGAGAAGCAAAACATCTTCAAGGAAAAACAAAACCCAGTTGCCTTTTGAAAAGTACTTCTTCTAATCCAAGCAGGAGACTCTGTACCATCCCAGACAAATGGCCATCCAACATCTTCTTTAAAAAGTTCCACTGTTGGAGCATTCACAACTTCTGGTGGCAAGCTGTTCCACTGGTTAATTGTTCTCACTGTCAGGAAATTTCTCCTCAGTTCTAAGTTGCTTCTCTCCTTGATCAGTTTCCATCTTGTCTTGCTCTCAGGTGCTTTGGAGAATAGTTTGACTCCCTCTTCTTTGGGGCAACCCCTGAGATATTGGAAGACTGCTATCATGTCTCCCCTAGTTGGCGCAGTGGTTAAATGCAGCACTGCAGGCTACTGCTAGATCAGCAGGTCAGCGGTTCAAATCTCACCGGCTCAGGGTTGACTCAGCCTTCCATCCTTCCGAGGTGGGTAAAATGAGGACCCAGATTGTTGGGGGCAATATGCTGACTCTCTGTAAACCGCTTAGAGAGGCCTGAAAGCCCTATGAAGTGGTATATAAGTCTACTGCTATTGCTATTGCTATTGCTATTGCTAGTTCTTCTTTTCATTAAACTAGACCAGTGTTTCTCAACCTTGGCAACTTGAAGATGTCTGGACTTCAACTCCCAGAATTCCCCAGCCAGCATTCGCTGGCTGGGGAATTCTGAGAGTTGAAGTCCAGACATCTTCAAGTTGCCAAGGTTGAGAAACACTGAACTAGACATACCCAGTTCCTGCAACCGTTCTTCATAACCCCGAGAACAAAATTAAAATAGGGGAGGGGAGGGATATACAGAGAACGACAGTGCACACTGCCAAGGGGCTGTAAGTAGTACAGAGGCAATTAGTGAATGTGGGGCCTGCATTTCAGCTAACAGAATCATCCATTTCCACTTTCCAGCTTTTAATAAAAAGTGTTATCAAACAAACTCATCTATTGTAGAAGTCACCAAGGTGAAATATTTTTTGTGGCCAGCGGGTGGCAGCCTTTCCATGTACTATTTGGCTGCAGAAGGTCCTTGGAGCAAAAGGCAATTTTGTCAGCTTCTCCAGCAAGGAAATTGGAGCCTTTCCAGGGTTGTGTCTGAGAAAACGAGCTGCAAGAATCATCCAGGAGCGGTGTGTTTCCAGGGGGTGTGTGTTCCTTTGGCCCCTGGACTTTGGTGATCGTTCCTCTGAGCTTTTCCGGAGCTGCTCCCTTGATTTAGTAGCAGTAGACTTATATACCGCTTCATAGGCCTTTCAGGCCTCTCTAAGCGGTTTACAGAGAGTCAGCATATTGCCCCCAACAATCTGGGTGCTCATTTTACCCACCTCGGAAGGATGGAAGGCTGAGTCAACCCTGAGCCGGTGAGATTTGAACCGCTGACCTGCTGATCTAGCAGTAGCCTGCAGTGCTGCATTTAACCACTGCGGTTAAATAGGGCACAGGTGACCCAGCAAAATTGCTTGTGCAACTGCCAACCTCCTCTGCCCAGGTGCATCATCTTCTATGCCTCCTTGTGCCAAAGACTTGTCACTTATTATGAATGTTCTCATCAGGGCTTCTCAGGCCTGTCATAAAACCAAGAACGGCTGGAGTTTTCCCAGGGATCCCAAGTCCATCAGATAGAGTTCTCCAGGGAAGGCCAACATCCAAGGGCTGCTTCAGTCCTGCCTCTCCCTCTCTTGCCCATCTTAGGAAGAACCCCAGGACTCTTCACTCAGCACCTGCCCTGCATGGGCCCCCCTTCCTTTTTCATTAAGATAAACGCACGTAAGCAAAGTGCGAACTCCTGGAATTTCCAAGAAAATAGAATCTCTGGAGCCCAGCTAGGCCCTCCTGGCAACCTCAGAAGAGAAAAATATTGAACTGGTTGTGATTGGTACTAGAAGTATATATTGAGATATTGAATAATGAAATGACTTTAACATAAATAGATGTGAAGAGCTAAAAAGGGGGAAATACGAATAATAAAACAGGTGAAATATGGAAAATAGAAAGAAAAAACACATTTGAATATTACAGTAATCTGGGGGGGAAGTTAAAATAGAGATAGAAGTAAGAGGGGAATAATTGTGTGTGTAGATAGATAGTGAGATAGAAAGATAGATGATAGAGGTAGATATAGAGATGGATGGATGGATGGATGGAGGTGTAGATGTAGCTATAGATGATATTTCATTTTGCTTTATTTGTATGCCGCCCTTTTCCCTGAAGGGACTCAGGGCGGCTCACAACTCAAGATAGATATAGAGATATAGATATAGATATAGATATAGATAGAGATAGAGATAGAGATAGAGATAGAGATAGAGATAGAGATAGAGATAGAGATAGATAGATAGATAGATAGATAGATAGATATAGATATAGATATAGATAGAGATAGAGATAGAGATAGAGATAGAGATAGATAGATAGATAGATGATTGATAGATAGATAGATAGATAGATAGATAGATATAGATATAGATAGAGATAGAGATAGAGATAGAGATAGATAGATAGATAGATAGATAGATAGATAGATAGATAGATAGATAGATAGATGATTGATAGATAGATAGATAGATAGATAGATGATTGATAGATAGATAGATAGATAGATAGATAGATAGATGATTGATAGATAGATAGATAGATAGATGATTGATAGATAGATAGATAGATAGATAGATGATTGATAGATAGATAGATAGATAGATAGATGATTGATAGATAGATAGATAGATAGATAGATAGATATAGATATAGATATAGATATAGATAGAGATAGAGATAGAGATAGAGATAGATAGATAGATAGATAGATAGATGATTGATAGATAGATAGATAGATAGATAGATAGATATAGATAGAGATAGAGATAGAGATAGAGATAGAGATAGAGATAGAGATAGAGATAGATAGATAGATAGATAGATAGATAGATGATTGATAGATAGATAGATAGATAGATAGATAGAGATAGAGATAGAGATAGAGATAGAGATAGAGATAGAGATAGAGATAGAGATAGATAGATAGATAGATAGATAGATGATTGATAGATAGATAGATAGATAGATAGATAGATAGATAGATATAGATAGAGATAGAGATAGAGATAGAGATAGAGATAGAGATAGAGATAGAGATAGAGATAGAGATAGAGATAGATAGATAGATAGATAGATAGATAGATGATTGATAGATAGATAGATAGATAGATAGATAGATAGAGATAGAGATAGAGATAGAGATAGAGATAGAGATAGAGATAGAGATAGAGATAGAGATAGATAGATAGATAGATAGATGATTGATAGATAGATAGATAGATAGATAGATAGATAGATATAGATATAGATATAGATATAGATAGAGATAGAGATAGAGATAGAGATAGAGATAGAGATAGAGATAGAGATAGATAGATAGATAGATAGATATAGATATAGATATAGATAGAGATAGAGATAGAGATAGAGATAGAGATAGAGATAGAGATAGATAGATAGATAGATAGATAGATGATTGATAGATAGATAGATAGATAGATAGATAGATAGATATAGATATAGATATAGATAGAGATAGAGATAGAGATAGAGATAGAGATAGAGATAGATAGATAGATAGATAGATAGATAGATATAGATATAGATAGAGATAGAGATAGAGATAGAGATAGAGATAGAGATAGAGATAGAGATAGATAGATAGATAGATAGATAGATAGATGATTGATAGATAGATAGATAGATAGATAGATAGATAGAATAGATAGATAGATAGATAGATAGATAGATAGATAGATAGAATAGATAGGCAGACATACAGACAAATAGATGGATGGATGGATGGATGGATGGATGTAGATATAGAGCGATAGAGATAGATAGATGAAAGAACAAAAAGGAGATTTAGAACTGAAGGGCGATAGTAAAAGGTATGTGTAAACAACATGGAACAATGAAAATGAAATGTAATAACTATGAGTAATAAAATTATGCTTATTTGTGTTGAAATGTATGATGCCCAAGTATGACACCATTCACACACTGATATGCATAAATATAAAACAAACAACTTGAAAAAAAAGGAAAGAAAAATAATGGGAACTGCAACCCAGAACACGATTCACCCGTGTCCGGACTGCGCAGGAGGGAGACCCAAAGGCTGTGACTCCCTTGGATGGCAAGGAAACCACCGAAATGTCAGCTATCATTGTTTGCTCAGGAAATGTTGCATCACATTTTAACAGGTCGTGGAAGGCAGTCGAGATGGGATTTGCAGTGCCCAGCAAAACCTGGAATAACAGTTGGGGGCAGTGGCGAAATTCAAATATTTTTTACGACTGGTTCTGTGGGCGTGGCTTGGTGGGCGTGGCAGGGGAAGGATACTGTGAAATCTCCATTCCCTCCCCACTCTGGGGCCAGCCAGAGGTGGCATTTGCCGGTTCTCCGAACTACTGAGAACCTCTGCTACTGGTTCTCCAGAACCTGTCAGAACCTGCTGGATTTCACCCCTGGATGGGGGTGAACTCAGAGGCTTCATTTTCTGGGGAAAGTCAACTTCAAGAAATTGTTTTCCATGTAGGAGGGGCTGCATTCAGACACGGAGCCAAAAAAAGCCCATGGGAATGGAGTGCACTGGTTTTTTTGAGTCCCCATGTTGTGTGAATGTGTGGCTACTGGGATTTGCAAACCAGACTTAGAAGGTACTTAGGTGTAGATGACTCAAAAGAGATAGCGGGACATTTTCATGATGTCTAAGCCATGCTGCCAGCCTGGTTCACACCACTGACTGACACCGAATGAGATTGATTTGGTTTCTGGCTATTTCGTGTCAGTCACTAAGGGTCAAGCCACGACAGCGTCAACCCTGAGGATGACCTGACAGGAGCCATATTGGAGCTGCTGAGGCCAGCTTCAGGGCTGATATACAGATTATATTCCCAGGTTTCTTGTGACGGATGAACTGGACATTTATTGCCACAAACCATGACTTATCATTGTACATTGATTCAAACGTTGTGGCTTGTAAATTGTGATTGATATACGAACTTTAGCTTTAATACAGGACTGGGGAGGTCTGGGGGGGGGGGTTATTCCCCAAACCACTTTCAGGGCAACCAACCTGCTAACCAGTCTAAACCCCTCTTTGTGAAGGGAGACCCCACAGATTGAGGTGGGCTTCTTGGCGAAACAAGGAACGGAAGGCCTCCTTCTTCCTCGCGTGGCCCAGCCAAAGTGCCAGCATGGGGTGAGGCCGGCTTGTGTGTTGCTGCACAAGGGAATAAAAAGGCAGAGAGTGATTGGAGAAGCCATCGGGGGCAAACAAGGAGCGAGATTAAGTGGAGAGTTTTACTAGAAAGTAATTGTTTTGTATATACTCTAATTGAGGCACACTTGTAAAATCTGCCCTCATAAGCTAATCTGCTGTTAGATTTTTCTTTATGTGTTTTTAATGAATTAGCAATAAAGATGTCGCTCTTTGCATTTCCCATAAATGGTTCCAGAGAAGGAGCAGATGTGGAGAGAGGAGACTCGCCCAGCCAGGTTGGAGTCTGGGGAGCAAAACTTCCCAAAGTGGTCATCTGTGGTCCTTTGGCTGGAGGGGAGGGGTGGGTGGGCAACGCCTGATGGCTCTCTCCCTCTCCCTTGGATGGAAGGCTTCCCTGGAAGGCTCCATTTCTCCTTCTACTCATCCGTGAGGAGACAGAAGTTCTCTTCCAGAAGGCAATTTGGAAAGGAAGAGGGGGACAAGTTAGCCAAGCGCCACCTTGATTCAATCCCTTAATTTCGCAGCCTTGACAACCGTCAGATGTCTGGACTTCAACTCCCAGAATTCGTGGTTGGCTGCAACTTCTAACTCTTGCCTCTCCATGTCAGCTGACCTTCTCCAAAAGTGGGATTCTGACGTCCCCTAGGCTGGAGGGAGGTGGAAAGGCTGGTTGGGTGGATTCCTGCTCTCCCACAGGGCTCGCCAAGGTAGACAACCGTTCCAATGCCAGGGAAATCAGAAGATCCAGGCTCTGTAAAACAATCTCAACTACTAACGGTGAAAGCAAATTGGGATGGATAAGAGTCAAGAGAACTCTATTTTTTTTCCGTTGTTTTACCTTTTTTTCCGGAAAGGTTTTTTTAGTTTTTTGTTCTGTATATACAATTATACATATACATTCACATAATTATTATCCTTTTTACATTCATCATTCTTAGACATTTTTCATTCCATTTACACCAGGGGTGTCTAAACTTGGGAACTTTTAAGATTTGTGGACTTCAACTCCCTGGAGAATTCTGGGAGTTGAAGTCCACAAGTATTAAAGTTCCCAAGTTTGGACAGCCCTGATTTACAGGGTTATAATATACCATTTAGGTTGCTTTGTTTACCATCCCTTCCCTGTTTTGACAGTACTTTCTTTTCCCTTTCTTTTCTCCCTCCTTCCCTTCTCTACTTTCTTCCTTCCTCTCTCCTTTCCCTTCCTTCTTCCCCTTCCTCTCCCCTACGTCTCTCTTCCCCTTCCCCTTCCTGCCCTCTCTCCTTCTCCCTTCCACCTTCCTCTCCTCATCTCTATCTTCCTTCCCTCCTCTTCCTCTCCTCCTTTCCCTCCCTCCCTTCTCTACTTTCTTCCTTCCTCTCTCCCTTCCTTCCTCCCTTTCCTCTCCCCTACTTCTCTCTTCCTTTTCCCCTTCACCTTCCTGCCCTCTCTCCTTCTCCGTTCCATCTTCCTCTCCTCACCTCTATCTTCCTTCCCTCCTCTTCCTCTCCTCCTCTAAGAGTCAAGAGAACTCAAGGTAGGCTGGACTGAAATCTCTCGGAAGCACAACGGGACCCAAAGCTGATTACATGCTTGACACCCCCCCCCCCCCGCTCATCACCCATAGCTCCCTGGGGGGAAATGGACCAAGCAAGTCTACAAAATGATCAGATAGGCAGCTCAATGAACCAGGTGGCCCATTTGAAGAGCCAAGGGGCTAGTGGTACCTGTACGCAGGTGGGCAGCAATGGTTCCAGAAAGTGACGGGCTAGAAGGGCCGACTTCCCCCTGGCTTCACAGGACCTAAATGCCTTTAGACAGGGGGACGAAAGGGGTCAGCGATGAGCAAAAGTAGCCACTGTGCATTTTGGAAGGAAAGGAAATGGATTTCAGTTGATTGCAAGTTTCAAATGCTACTTGAATGTGCCTTTATCTGAGTTCGCCCCCCTGGGCTCTCCATTCTGCCTGGTCTGTTTCATTCATTCCAGGGCTTGTAACCAATATTTGATGCATGCCGAAACAATTTTGTTTATTTGTTTGCGACCTGAGTCACCACCAGGTGCCTTGTGTAAATGAAACATGACATGGCAGCCTTGTTGTCGGCTGACAGGCATTTAAGATGTATGCAAATCTATCTCTCGGGCAGAGGCCGCCTAAGGGCTGGGAACAGGAGGGCCTCTTTAGCAGACTCCGGTTTCCTTAGGTGGACTTCAGCGAAAGGCCGTCTCAGGCGCTGGACAAGGAGCTCGGATGGCCTGATTTCTTGAAGGGGCCAGCAGTGCAAAGGAAGAGTTTGAAAGGCAGAATTTCCAGCCGCTGAGATTTGAGAAAAGGCCACATTTTGCCACTGTCTCCTCTTTCAGAAGTCAAAGGGAGCCTCTCCTTCAGAGCTCACTGGCTGCTGACTTCATACTTCCAAGTACAAAAATGCTGGAGCACCGCAGAAGCTGGCAGGTTGCAATAGCAATAGCCCTTAGACTTATATACTGCTTTACAAAGCTTTACGGCCCAGTCTTAAGTGATTTACAGTATCTTTTCTCCAACAATCTGGGTCCTCCTTTTACTGACCTTGGAAGGATGGAAGGTTGAATCAACCTTGTGCCACTCAGAATCAAACTGTTTGCAGTTGGCAAAATTAGCCTGCAGTACTGCATTCTAACATGAAGGAAAGAAGGAAGGAAGGAAGGAAGGAAGGAAGGAAGGAAGGAAGGAAGGAAGGAAGGTGGGAGGGAGGAAGGAAGGAAGGAATAGCAATAGCACTTAGACTTATATACCGTTTCACAGTGTTTTTACAGCCCTCTCTAAGTACTTTACAGAGTCAGCCTCTTGCCCCCAACAATTTGGGTCATTTACCCACCTCGGAAGGATGGAAGGCTGAGTCAACTTGGAGCCTGATAAAAGCACTATGTAGAAGTGCATATAAGTCTAACTGCTATTGCTATTTTCCTTCCTTCCTTCCTCCCTCCCTCCCTCCCTTCCTCTTAGAATGCAGTATTGCAGGCTAAGTCTGCCCACTGCCAGGAGTTTGATCTTGACCAGCTCAAGGTTGATTCAACCTTCCATCCTTCCGAGGTGGATAAAATGGGGACCCAGATTGTTGGGGGCGAGAAACCACTTAGAGAGGGCTGTAAAAGCATTGTGAAGCGGTATATAGGTCTAAGGGCTATTGCTTCCCTCCCAAGGACTCAGCCGTTTACCTGCCGCAGGAGAAGTGTTTCACTTGCACTTCTGATGCTCCAATAAGCAGAAGCGAAGGCATTCCTCCAGGGAGGAGACTGAGATCCCTTGACCAAATATCCATGGGCAAAACACAATACGGGAAGCCCCCCTTTGCCAGCCGAAGGCAGAGCTGCTTCTCCCCGCTGACCCTGGTGGGCGAGGCGCCTGTCCTTCCAGAAGGGGCAGAGTCTGCCCGGGACGACTGAAAGAAGAAGCCATCGGGCATCTCAGACACGTTCTATTTTCCATTGTTGCTGGTGATGATACCCTTTCACTGAAATAACTTGCCCAGGCTGACAGATAAGCTTTCAGAATCTTAGTGATACTTTAAGTGCCCCAAATGACAATGCAAAATTATCCTGCAGATACACGAGGGAGGGGGCTTGTCAGGAGCGTCCCTGCCCCTCAAGGACTGAGGTTCCTGCGGCTGATGGGCACCTTCTCCGCCCACTTGATGGGCCCAGCATCGCGGCCTCATCCCAGAAGGTCCTGTCAGCCCTGACAAGGCATCACCTGCACAGTTGCTTGGAGAGCCCAGGCAAGCTCAGAGGTGACTTTCAGATTGGGAGGAGGGCATCTTCTTTCTCCTCCCTCTTTCAAGCACCAGAGCATATCCCCTCATCCGTCTGATGGTCTGTCCAGCCGCCTGTCCATCTGTCTGTCCATCCATCCGTCCATCTGTCCATCTCTCTGTCCATCTCTCCATCCATCCATCTGTCCGTCTGTCCATCCATCCATCCATCCATCCACCTGTCCACCTGTCTGTCTGTCCGTCCATCCATCCATCCATCCTTCCATCCATCTGTCTGTCCATTTGTCTGTCCACCTGTCCACCTGTCCACTATCTGTCTGCCCATCCATCCACCCATCCACCCCTCCATCTGCCCATCCATCTGTCCATCCATCCATCTGTCCATCCATCCATCCACCTGTCCACCTGTCCGTCCATCTGTCTGTCCATCTGTCTGTCCACCTGTCTGTCCACCTGTCCACCTATCCACTATCTGTCTGCCCATCCATCCATCCACCCCTCCATCTGTCCATCCATCTTTCCATGCATCCTGTCCATCTGTCTGTCAGTCCATCCGTCCATTTGTCCACCTGTTTATCCATCCACCTGTCCACCCATCTGTCTGTCCGTCCATCCATCCGTCCATCCATCGATCCTTCCATCCATCTGTCTGTCCACCTTTCCACCTGTCCATCCATCCGTCCATCCCTCCATCCGTCCGTCCGTCCATCCAGCCGTCTATCCATCCATATGTCCATCCGTCCATCCGTTCATCTGTCCGTCTATCCATCCTTTACCCATCCACCCATCTGCTCAAAATGCAGCTCTGGTAAATCATTTAGAGAAGCTCACGGAGGGAATGGAAAAAGTGGCCTGATCTTGTTCACACAACAGATTCCCTGAAGGTCCTCATTGAAAATCCTCCATTTATCTGGTCATTAGATCTAATTAAATTCCAAAGACCTGGAGGCCCAATGAGGAGTATTTGCTTTTTCTCACCAATTAAAAGGAAAGAGATTTTTTTTTTTAAATGCCCCGGTTGCTTTGTCCTTGCCTGGATAATTGGGGGAGGGGGAGGCTGCCCGCCTGCTGTGAAGGAAGCGAGCAGGAATCTCTCGGCACAAAGCGCCATCTTAACCCACCCTCATAATGGGGGGTCCTTCCCCGTCCCAAGAACTTTGGAGCCAGCCCTCCCTGCTGAGGGGCTGACGCCCCCTCCCCTCCATTCCATCCCTTTGCCAGAGACAGCCAGTCTCTCTCTGTTGACTTGCTCCCTCATGGTGCCATCTGGGTGATGGGTGGCAAAGGGCGATAAGCAAAGGCAGGAAGTGAGTCCTTCACTCCTGCCACCCACCTCCTCTGGTTTGCCATCAGCTGACAGGAAAGCCTTTTGCCCCCGGTGGTCTCACTGGAGGCCCAGAGGGTCTTCTCCTTCATCTGTCCAGTGGGATGCCTCCATTCTGTCCTCCTCCATATTTTAATGTTAAGAGGTTGAAGTCACCAGGAGAACTTTTATTTAGGATTTCTCTCGCCTCCCTCCCCTCCCCTCCCTCCCCTCCCCTTACTCCTTCCCTTCCCCCTTCTGTTCTTGATACCAGTAGCAAACAACCCCTCATCTATCTGTGGCGTCAGCAGCAGTGGGTTGGGGGTCCCATCTATCCAGAGACTGGGGGGACAGGTCACTCTGCTCAATGGCTAGAAGCCCCCTGGGTCTTTCCTCCTGTCTGACTTTGCCCCCAACACGATGGATGGCAGATCCCGCACACCCTTTGCAGCCACTCTGTGACGCCATCAGCGTAAGGCTCCCTCGGCATGGGACTCCAGCGTGTCTCCCTCCTGAGCTGGGAGCAGGTGGGGCGACCTCCCAGGGATGCAGAAGGGGGGGGATGCTTTCCGGGGTGTGTTTGTGCCACGGGTGGAGGTAAGTGGGGAAAGGTCCAGGAAGGGTCCATTGGAAGGCCACATTGTGTGAACTCATCCAACATCATGCTCTTACGGCAACCGCTAATTATCCCCAAGGGATGCTGCGTTGTTTGGCTTTGAAGGGAATTATGGGACGCTCTCCGTTTACAGAGTGCATCTGTGTGTGTCCGTGTCCGTATGCTTACATTGGTCTCCCTGTTATCACAGTATTTGTGTTTCTCTGACAGGCTCAATTATCCTTGTGATAGTGAGACCAATTAAATTCTTTTGCAACGATGAATCAGAACATTTTAGAGCAACATGTTCCATTATGCTAAATAAAATATGCATTGAAACTGGACCTACATCAATTTCATGGAACTAATCATCTGAAAAACTTGGACGTTAACACCATTAAAAAAAATGTATTGATTCAAATTACCAGCAACACAAAGTTCATACCGAGGCCCGGAGGGATCCTGGAAGTTGCCTCCTAGGCAGATGGAGTCTGGATGGGCTACTAGTGAGGAAGAGAGAGAGAGAAAGAGAGGAGGAGGGAGGGATGAAGGAGAGGGAGAGGAAGGGAGGGAGACAAAGAGAGACACAGAGAGAGACAGAGAAGGAGAAAAGGAGAGAGGGAGAGACAGAGAGGGAGGGAGGGAGGGATGAAGGAGAGGGAGAGGAAGGGAGGGATACACAGAGAGACACAGAGAGAGACAGAAGGAGAAAAGGAGAGAGGGAGAGACAGAGAGGGAGGGAGGGAGGGATGAAGGAGAGGAGGAGGGAGGGAGGGATACACAGAGAGACACAGAGAGAGAATGCTCATTTCCACATTGAAGCTCTCCACACTTCCTCTCAAGGGCTTTGGCCTTTCTGGAGCACACAAGAGGTTGGTGGTTCTGGATTCTCCTGGAACAGGGGTGTCCAAACTTGTTCTTCACCTTTTCTTCTGGATAGTTCAGTGCCCGTAACTTCCTTGGGGGGGGGGTGAAATAACTTTGATTCACAGGGGCTGCCAATGGCGGTTCTGCTGGTAGGGTGGGAGCAGCTCCTAAAGCAGTGATGGGCAACCTTTTTGGCATCAAGCACCGAAAAGGGTGGGGGTGCGTGGGGGCTGCAACCTGGAAGAGGAGATGCCCAGGGGAGATGCGCATGCTGCACCGGCCAGCGAGTCTTCTGGTTGCTGGGGCGCATGCACACACAACCATCAGCTGGCCAGTACCCATGCTCACGCTGGAAAATGGAAGACCGGCTCCTCCACTTTCTGGCACTGCCACACTCAGGAAGGCCGGCTGATCGTCACGCACAAAGGCGTGCCAGAAACCCAGAAGAGGAACGGGTGACGCTGCGCGTGCCACGTGTGCCCTAGGTTCGCCATCACGGTTGTAAAGGGAGGACTTGCTCTTCAAGAAAGCCTTTTAGTGGAATGTGGACAGCCGAGGCAGGGAACAAAGGCCTCCCGTGGTTGTTCATTTGTTAAAGGACACAACTGAAACGGTTGCTGCTTGGATTGAACCGCCTTCCCCCTCTTCCCCTAAAGCTGTGGTTTTTGAGCGTGTGTGAGCCATCCTGGGAAGGGAGGAAGGAAGGCGGCTCCATATTTGAAAATAAATACGCTGCCTTCTCTCCCAGCAGGGGCTCCTGTCAGACACATCCCAGAAGCTGCTCGCAGGTGGGAAAGTGGTGCAATTTTTACACAACCCTTTTCATGCGCTTCTCGCCTCCAAATGGAGAGAAACTATGTCCCTGGGTTTCAGCAAGAGAGGTCAGCGAGTACTAAAAAGCGAAGGGGGGGGGTGGAATCCGGCGATCTTCAGGCTGGCTGGAGAATTAAGGGTCACACAAACTTTTAATAGGAAAAGTTCAGTGGTGTTTTGAGAAGAAGGAGCTGCTTAATTGAAGTCTCATGTCAAACTCTGGAAAAACCACCCACTTAGGCAGGGAAATTCCTGAAAAGTAATCCTAAAGTGTCTCTAATCAGCAAGCATTTGCCAACTCTCAGAAATATTATATACCTTTTCCTGCAGTTTTATTGGCTCATGTGCTACAGGGAATCTTTTTAACATGGCCCTCAAAACTCAGCTTAGTTTACAAAAGTAGCTTTAAAAGATTCCCAATTTTTGTTCTTTCCATGATGGGTGGAAGGTCAACTTTTGAGGTTTGTGTTGGTTGCATTAAGCTTTTTCCAATCTTCCCCAGCTCAACGTGCTGTTAGTCAACTGGGAGATGAGTTCTTATTCTGGGGGGGAAGAGAAGGCCTACTTGGTGGGGATGGAGAGAGTTTTCTCAGCCCCCCCCCCCGGATGCTGAAGGGGGCGCTCTAAGATTGTGAGACCTTCTCAACGAGGCCTCTGAAAATGACTTCCATCCAGAGACTCTCTCTTTTTTCAGATGCACTTTCTCCCTCTGCCTGGAGAACTGTGTAGGATTGAAGTCAGCACCACAGCTTGGCATGTTGCTGTATATTGCACACACACACACACACACTTGCACACACACACACTTGCACACACAATGTAAGTAGAGAAGATGGAAGCACAACTCCATCTAGGCTTCTTGTCTCTGCTGTCTGTTGTAGAGCCCTTTCCTTTTTGTTTAAAGTTTTTTTAATTTGCTTGCATAGAATTCTAGGTCTACATCCACATAGTTATTCTTCTTCTTTACATTTGTCATTCTTATACATTTATTATTCCATATAAAAGGTTAGAATATACATTCTGGGTGGCTTTGCTTACCATCCCATATACCTATTTTAACACCACCTAATTTTCCCTTTCTTTTCTCCCTCTCTCCCTTCTCTCCTTCCTTCCTTCCTCCTCTCCCTTCTTCCCTTACCTCTCCCCTACTCCTCTCTTCCTCTTCCCCTTCCCATTCTCTCTCCTTCTCTTTCCCTCCCTTCCAACCTTCCTCTCCTTTCCTCTTTCGTCCTTCTCTCCTCTTCCTCTCTCCTCCTCTCTTTACAGCTGTAGAGCTCTTTTCGAGAGAGGCCTTTCCTGAGCTGAAGCCCCAGGGGGGCTCCAGGGGTTTTTCATAAAATTCCAGCTCTTCTTGAGCCCTGTGCATCCCCGCTCGCCTCCTTCTCTAGTGGCCATCCAGAAATCCTAGGGGAGCAGCAGAGACACAACTGAAGGCAACCACAATCCCTCTGGACTTTCCCCAGCAGCTGGCTTTGTGTGTGTTTTCAAGAACTGTGGCGACTAACACAATAACACAGATTTCTCCACGAATTAATTCCATTTTTAGCCTAGTGGTGGAATTTGAGATGGATCCAAGAAGTGATGGGGCTTAAATGCAGAAGAAGAAGGGAATGGGCACCCAAGAAAATGGCTGTGTGCACAGTTTACACACCCACACACCAGTGGTGGGTTTCAAAAAAAATTCGAACCTACTCTGTGGATGTGGCCTCATTTGTGGGAGTGGCTTGCTGGCCATGTGTTTTCTTTCTTTCTTTCTTTCTTTCTTTCTTTCTTTCTTTCTTTCTTTCTTTCTTTCTTTCTCTCTTCTCTCTCTCTCTCTCTCTCTCCTTTTGTCTCTCTGTTTCTTTTTCCTTTTTTTCTTTCATCTCTCTCTCACTTTTTCTTTCTTTCTTTCTTTCTTTCTTTCTTCCTTTCTTTCTTTCTCTTTTTCTCCCCTCCCTCTCTCTCTGTGAGTGGTGGGTTTCAAAAAATTTTGGAACCTCTTCTGTAGGTGTGGCCTGATTTCCGGGTCCACTGGTGGAACCTCGTCTAACCGGTTCGGTAGATTTGACGAACCGGTTCTACCGAACTGGTGCGAACTGGTAGGAACCCCCACCTCTGCCACACACACAGTTGCTTAAAACTACCAAACAGGAAGATAATTACCCACATACCTACCACATGGGCATCAGAGTGGTGGTTTTACTTCCTTGGTCACACACACACACACACTCACACAGAGAGAGACCCTGACTTTTACTCTCAGTTTTCAGAGAAGTCAGCACAGGTTCTGCAGAAAATCACTCTGGGAATAAGTCAGGAAGACAGGATAACTGTGTGAATGAGCAACTCGAAAGGGTGGCGGGGGGATGATAAAATGAGGACCCAGATTCTAGGGATCGATAGGCTGACTCTGTAACCTCTCAGAGAGGACTGTCAGTGGTATATAATAACTCTAAGTGTTCTTGCTATCCAACCATCTTCATTCCAGGCAGCCCTTCCAACTCTTTCCCTTCTCTGCTTATGGGTTCTTCCAAAAAAGCATCAGATCACATAAAAGTCCCAGGTGGCCCAGTTCGGGATGTCTTCTCCTGGCTGGCCAGCCAGGTGCCTCCTGGGAGCTTGAAAGACGGGAGAGGGATGCAACCTTCTCTTTCCCCTGGAAGGTTCATTCAGAAGCGAACTATCTGTCGGGGTCTGAAAGCCAGCCAGGTGGAGGGATTTTCTCCCCCCTGTCATTGTATTCGCCTGGCCAGATGCTGTTTCCCCCCCCCACCAGACAGGTAGGGCTCCTGTTACTTACATATTTATCTATATATTGTTTTAGATTGCATTTGTCCGCGTGCCAATTTCCTGCATGTTGAATAGTTGGTGTTAATTGTTCTTTTATGGTTCAGTTGTTCTATTGATGTGATTCCGCTCTTCCTGCAGTTGCATTTCGCTTTACCTTCAGTTGTTAGTGTCCTCTTTTATTCTTTTAACTGTGAAACTCCCTGGGCGCTCGTAAACTTTACAAACAAATAATAAAATTGATCCCAATCGGGAGAAACTCCACAAAAACTTCCTTCCAATGTTAATGACTTACCATCAGCATCAGAAGGAGGCACGGTGACGTCACAGGCATCACAATGTCATTGCCGGAAAAGATGCAAATTAACTGAGGCAAATGATAGAAATTCCTGTCCTTTGCATGCCTTGTGCCCCGTTCTTAGCCTGCAGATGCCCAGGAGGGCTGATTAAACAAAAACTCCAAGGAGCCATTGAGGAAGCTTGCGTTAAAACTCAAAACTCTTCCAAAACATGACCTTCCCGACAGTGCTTAAGGCAGTCATGGGCAACGATGGACCCTTTACTATATGTGGTCTTCAACTCCCAGAATTCCTCAGCATGGCTGGCCCAGGAATTCTGGGAGTTGAAGTCCACGGGTCTTAAAGGGGCCATCATTGCCCACCATTGCCCACCCTGATTTAAGGCTTCAGTCCTGCAATGACTTCACAGGACAGGTGGATCTTCATTGAAGATCCACTTCATTGGCAAGGGTACAACAATCTAGATCAGCATGGCTGGCTGGGGAATTCTGGGCGTTGAATTCCACAAGTCTTAAAGTTCCCAAGTTTGGACACCCCTGCTCTAGAGCCTTAGCCAATAACAATAGCAGTTAGATTTATATACCGCTTGATAGTCCTTTACAGCCTTCTCTAAGCGGTTTATAGAGTCATCATACTGCCCGCAACTATCTGGGTTCTCATTCCATCCTCACTTGGAAGGATGGAAGGCTGAGTTAATCTTGAGCCAGGTCAAGATCGAACTGCTGGCTGTGGGAGAGTCCGCCTGTGAATCTGCATTCTAACTACTGTGCCACCATGCAATACAATGCAATAGCAGAGTTGGAAGGGGCCTTGGAGATCTTCTAGTCCAACCCCCCACCCAGGCAGGAAACCCTATACCATTTCAGACAAATGGCTATCCAACATCTTCTTAAAGACTTCCAGTGTTGGGGCATTCACACTTCTGGAGGCAACTTCTGTTCCACTGATTCATTGTTCTCACTGTCAGGAAGTTTCTCCTAAGTTGCCTCTCCCCTTGATTAGTTTCCAGCCATTTCTTCTTGTCCTGCCCTCAGATGCTTTGGAGAATAGTTTGATTCCTTCTTCTTTGGGGCAGATCTTCAAATATTGGAACAATGCTATCATGTCTCCCCTGGTCCTTCTTTTCATTAAACTAGACATACCCAGTTCCTGCAACTGTTCTTCATATGTTTTAGTCTCCAGTCCCCTAAGCATCTTTGTTGCTCTTCTCTGCACTTTTTCTAGAGTCTCCACATCTTTTCTACATCGTGGCGACCAAAACTGAATGCCGTATGTGGCCTTACCAAGGCCTTATAACGTGGTATTAACCCTTCACCTGATCTTGATTCTCTCCCTCTGTTGATGCAGCCTAGAACTGTGTTGGCTTTTTTGGCAGCAGCTGCATATGGCTGGCTCCTATTTAAATGCTTGTCCACTAGGACTCCAAGATCCCCCTCACAGTTACTACTATTGAGCAAGGTAACACCTATACTGTACCTGTGCATTTCGTTTTTCTTGCCTAAATGTAGAACTTTTTTCACCATTGAATTTCATTTTGTTAGATAGTGCCCAATGTTCAGGTTTGACAAGATCCTTCTGTATCTTAAGCCCATCTACCATGGCGAACTCTTATTTATTCTATTGGTACCAGCAACCACAGATGTCCTCAGCCCCAATATACCTCAAAGCAGTTTCAAAATTATACGCAAATGGGAGAAAAGATTAAGACATGATGGACAAAGAACCAGGGCTTCACCTTCCGCTGAACAGTGAGTTGCTTCCTGTTTGCTCTCCTTGGTACCCCTTTCCTTCCACCAGATGTTCATTCCTGATGTTGAGCCTGAAAAAGAAGAGTTAAAGTGGGTTGTAGGACTCCTAAAACACTTAACCCCTTGGCAGGTGGGAATGATTGAAGCTTCTTCTGGAAGACAGTCTAGCAGAACATCAATCTTTATGGATCTCCTCCTCACCTTTAGAAGATGCCAACGTGCATTCTTCAGAAGAGCTTCTGAAGAGTTGCAGAGGCTCTGATGCCAGTTTGGTAACCTCGCAGAGGAATTGCTAGAGCTGAGGGCCCAAGATTCAGCATAAAGAAGATGGTGAAATCAAATGAATTGCAACTAACCCCAAAAGTAGCAGACTCCCACTCTTCCTGTCTATGGGCAGAGCCAGTCCAAGAGCTTCAAGTCCTTCCTTATGTCAGGGTTCCAAATAGTATCCAAAAGTAAATCAGAGTCCGAGGCAAAGTATTGCTCAAAGTTCCAATTGCTGAAGGGAGCCATGTTGGCACATCTGGGAAAACCCGAATTTGAAAGCATCCTGGTTTCCCCCACCCAGTTGAAAGTTCAAGATTTTGCCCCCAACACACACAAGTCCATCCCATGGTCCAATCTCCCACTGCCATGCTGGCAGCTTCCACCCATCCAGATCCAGTCAGGTGCAGAAGTGCAAAGTCAAAGGATGACCTTGGTTTTCAAGGAAGAATGTTATTATGGCTACATATCATCTAATTCCCTACAATCACCCCCCTCCCACTTTCCCACCATAGAAAATGCATAGTAGAATAATAGAAAGTGTGGCAGGCCAAAGATCCAAAAGAAAAGATGGCGGCAGGCCTGGCACCTTGGTCCAGTTCAACCTCTGGAACACCAAGGTTGACTCCTGCCTATCGGGCTCTTGGGGGGTCTTGGTCTGATCCAGAGAAGACATCCTAACAAGCTAATAATGGTGCGATTGTCATCAAAGCTTCTGCTGTCACAATACAGGAGTTGGGGCAGACAGGACAAAGTCGTGCACCTACCACTCTCTATTTCTCTTGTATGCACAAGCCTTCAATATTTCATGAGAGCCAGGCACTTAATAATGGATGGGAAACATGTTTACTGAGAGATATTTCTCACTGTAGATATAATAGAGCACCTCCCAGGACCTGTTCTTCGCTTCTACTTACACCTCCCCACTGATCATCAGCTTGCCAGACAATCTACCTGCCCATCTGTGGAAACACCAGGAGAAGCTTGGCATGCAGAGAAGAAGGAGAGGTGGGCTTGGATTTGCAGGGGGTGGGAGATGTGGGTGTGGCGAGTTTTGGAAGGTTGACAAACCCCCACCCCCCCAGGAGAAAGATTTCCCAGGTTTTTTCAAGCTGAGATCCTCACTCTTCGGGCTTCTGCATTTCTCAGTCCAGCGTCCCCATCTTCCTCTTCCTCACATATGTCCTACTTGCAAAGAAAGGAATCAGCTGTATAGTCACCGAGGGTTCCAGCTAATCCAAGCTTCCTCAGGTTCCTGATTCTTTGAGACAACTAAGAGTCTACTGTACATGCCTCATGTCACCTCTGTGGGAAAATTCCTGGATTTATATCCTGACATCAATGTGGAGTCCAGACTTTCTATGCTAAAGCTGGAGGTAGTTTTAAAAACTACTTGTCAGGGTTCCAAATAGCATCCCAAAGTAAATCAGTGTCCAAGGCAAAGGATTCCTCAAAGTTCCAATTTATTAAGAGAGACATGTTGGCACATCTGGGAAAACTCGAATCTGAAAGCTTCCCAGTTTTCCCCACCCAGTTGAAAGTTCAAGATCTTGCCCCCACACCCACAGCTGGTAGCATTTCACCCCTGATCTCCACCCTGCTCTTGGAGGTGCCTCTTGGTGCTTTTTAGAGTTCCACCTTCTGAGGCAGCATAAAATGGTTGTGGACAGGTCCTGATGGAAGAACCTCTCTGAGTCTGCTTCCTTCTTCCACAATCCATGGTGGCTCTTCCACTTTGGATTATATGTTGTGGTTGAAGTCCAATCTTTGGCTTTGTTAAAACCAAACCTCAACCCGACCTTACCTGTCCTTGTCCTTCCCTTGCCGTTGCAAGAGTGGCAAATATTTGCCCTTGTTTTTTTCCTCTTGGAAGCTGACGGTCCATCAAGAGTCTCCCCTTCAGCAAATCTCCCATCGTGAGCTGGAGTGAAGCCTGAGGAGGAGACACGAGCTTCCTTCAGTGCTCTTCCTGGGCCTGAGTGCTTCCCATGTGGGGTGGAGGTGGGCCCCAAGGAATGCAACCCTAGGCTGCGTCCAAGAATTGTAGGATGAGCTTCCTCCACTTGGCTGATGGGCTCATCCCATAGATGGCAAGGCTGCGGTAGGGCAAGGTGAAGGCGAGCCCAGAGACTGGCCTCCAGGGAATGTCCTACTGTTGAAGGGAAGTATAATTTTCTATCGGCTCGGCTTCTTTCCAGAAGAAAAAGGCTGTTCCAGAGAACAAAAGATTTTAGATCAACCGTCTTTAAAACAAAAAACGGAAGTCACACAGGTAAAGCCGATGAATAATCCGTTGCGGCTCTATCAAGTTTCCCTGTTTCAAAGCAAACATTGAAAAATACCGATGGGCGAGTGAATGAAGGCACCCTTGATGCTCTCTTTTCATTACTCCACCTTTTATTTACGGCCTTCCCATTGAGAACATCCGTTTGGTCCCAGAGAGAGGAAGCTGGACTTAATAAAAGGCTTTTGCTTTGATCCATGGTGCTCCTGGATTTTTGTTATCTCATCCTGGCATGTCCTTCAGAAACTCCCTCTCATCTAGGTCACGAATCTTTGGGAAATATTTCTCTTTTGTTAGATAAAAAGTCACGAGTTTTCCAGTAATTTCTTGCTTGCTTACTCTGAGTTTCTGGACAGTTTTTAATCTTCCAAAATAGTGGCATCTTTGCTTTCTTTTGGAGGGGGGGGGGTGTTACCTGGTTAAATAATATTCTTGCCAGAGACAGATACAGTCCAGACAGGATGGCTGGGAGCAAGGATGAAATTCAGCAGGTTCTGGAGAACCGGTAGCAGAAATTTTGAGTAGTTCAGAGAACCAGCAAATACCATCTCTGGCTGGCCCCAGAGTGGGGAGGGAAGGGAGATTTTGCATTATCCTTCCCCCAGGAGTGGGGAGGAATGGGGGCGATATGCTGACTCTGTAAACCGCTTAGAGAGGGCTGAAAGCCCTATGAAGCGGTATATAAGTCTAACTGCTATTGCTATTGCTATTTTGCAATATCCTTCCCCTGCCACACCCACCAAGCCACACCCACAGAACCAGTAGTAAAAAAAAAAATGAATTTCACCACTGACCCGGAGATAATTATTTCCTTTCCCAGATGCACAAAAGTCCCTCTGCCCTTGTGTCTTTATTGCACCATGTGAGGTGTGTGTTAATTGCCCTGCATTGCCTTACCTGGAGTGAGCCTTAATGTGTAATTACAGGGTTTTGATTCAGAGAATGGCGAGGCAACTGCTTTGGGTAACCACACAGAGGAGAAGTCTCTGGAACATAATAGACTTGTTAACTCTGGTCTTATTTCCAGCCCCAAGAAATCTAATGCATGCCTCCCATAGCACCTGCAGGATAACAGAGGCACCGTGGTGTCTCTCTGAGGCCTTCTGAAGCTAACTGGGACCCCTGGGACATCCTGAGGCCAGCAGCCTTCGCAAATAGGTTACAGCTGGAATGATACACGCAGCAAAGGAGAAAGTGAATTTCAGAAAATGCTTCTTCTCGGCATCGGGTGGAAACACAAAACCCACAAACAGAGACGAATGTCGAGAGGGATTCGGTCTCAGTTCCACCTGAGAGCCTCAAGCGAGACCATTGTAGCAATCCAACTGGAGTCAATCACTCAATTCGGGAAATTGAGCCACGCTGCCTCAATGAGCTTCCAAGCTGAGAAGTTGACATGTTCAGAAGCCGCTTTGGGTGTCCAGATGCGGGCAGCTGTTCCAATCTGGCGCTTCAGAGGTCGATTCAATTCAGGGCTTCCTTTCAAAGCTTTCCCACATTCAACCCTCCTTTGAAGGCTCACACAGCCCCAGGTTTTGTTTTTAAAATTCCCAGTCTAGCTTTTTACAACCCTTGGGATTCCTTGCTTAACTTCCTGAGTAAAAGGCAGAGGGAGTATTCAGCTTGTTCTGACAAGTTCTGGAGAACCGGTAGCGGAAATTTTGAGTAGTTTGGAGAACCAGCAATTACCACCTCTGGCTGGCCACGCCCCTTTCTATTCTCTGCCTCCCGAGTCTCAGCTGATAGGGAGGAAATGGAGATTTTGCAGTATCCTTCCCCTGCCATGCCCACAAAGCCACGCCCACAAAGCCACACCACTCCCACAAAGCCACACCCACAAAGCCATGCCCACAGAATGGTAGTAAAAATTTTTTGAATCCCACTTCTGGTAAGAGGCCACAAGTTTAAAGCAGAATGTGGAATGGAGAGGGTTGGATCCTGAAGTTTTCATTCCTTGCTTCTTTTCAGCCTGGATCCCTTCTGCATCTCTCCATCAAGGTGTTCCAAACAAGGCTTCTGTCCTTCGGAGGCTTCGCAGAATAGAGTTTGTCCTTTGGCCAAATGGAGTTTTCAAAGGCCAGGACATGCTCTGAATTCAGAGCGTTCGGAAAAAGCCTTCCTGGTGGAGAAATAAACTTCGTTTGCTGCGACAAGCTGGCAGATACAAGAAAGATACCAGGCGGCGGTCTCAGCGGCATTGCTGGAACATTTCTGGCTTACTGACTGTCACACCGAAGGAAGGGGACCACATAAAGATGTACCTTTATTTCCCCTTTGCTCAAGAAGCGCAGTTAAGAGGAAATCCAGCCGTTCACAAAAGGTTGCGCTGAAGTGTCTCCTGCCATATATTTTTATCCTCAGAGTCAAAGCAACCGCAGAAATAAAACGGCTTCCTCCAGAGGCTGGGCAGGAAAGGTGCCCTTGGCAATCCAAAGCCCTCTCCAGAGGCACGTGGGCAGGCACACCGCAACTCCTGTGCCCCCCAAATGCCCCCGGGAAGAAGCTAAAGAAGCCATCAATGCATTCAATCCCAAGAAAAGCAGCACAGCTCGGCTCCCGGCTGCAGCCGAAAGAAAACCTTTCAAGCAGGGGTGGGATTGAAAAATGTTAGCAACCGGTTCTCCCCACAGTTTCTGGTTGGGCATGGTGGGCATGGATGACTCCTGCACCATGGCAGGGGGGGGGGGAGTTTTCACCCTCCCTAGGCTCCCGAGGCCCTACGGAAGCTGGAAACAGGCCCATTTTCAGACTTCCGGAACTTCCGGTAGGCCAATTCTTCGCCCTCCCCAGGCTCCGGAGGCTTTCCTCGAGCCCCCTGGAGGGCAAAAACGGCCTCCCCTTGGGTCCAGAGGCCCTCCAGAGGCTGGAAAAAGGGCCGTTTCCAGACTTCTGGGAGGCCCATTTTTCATCCTCCCAGAGCCTCCGCGTGGGCCTAAAAAGGCAAAGGTGGGCTGGACCCTTGAGAGAAGGAAGCCACAGTGGCTACAATGGTCACATCCTGGGAGCCAAATACCATGGGATTCTGAGATGGTGTTTTGGGGGTGTTGGTAGATGGAGACAGAAGGTGGCAAGGGCTGGGCTCCAAAATGCCACGTTTTGTGGGCATAGTGAGCATTTTACAAGGGGCGCCTTGTGAATGGCTTCTTCTAGCCTCAGATACAGTTATAGCTCTGAAAGGAGGACTTCTTGGCTCTGGGCATGAAAACCAGTCCAGGCCCAACTGCCCAGCGACATTTGCTTCTTCCCCAAATGGCCAGGTCTAAACCAGGCTACCCTGACTTCCAGTGGAAACCCTGTGGAGAAATCGACCAGGAATCCCAACCTCTCGGCTCTTTAGACTAAGCATAGCTGAGAGCAGGAAGGAGAGCCCGGCTGCTTCTGTAGCATTTGTCTGCAAGCACCCCGGCCAGGAAAGGGGGACCTAACAGATTTCCACCTAGGAGGGATGGGAAACAGACAGGTGATCTAAACTGACCTTCAATTCTTTGGTCTCCAAGAAATCACCTGCCAGATTCTTCTCTTCCTCCAGAATCCTGTGGAGAGCGACTGTCAAAGGGATCCTCCAATCTGTGGAGCAGGAGGTTCTCAGGAAGGGCAGCAGGAGGTGTGGGCTCTGCCTGGGGGAGGGGTGTTCCTTGGAGGACCACCGCTGTGGAGAGGGGTTCTTGAGACACACCCCTGTTTGGTTCGGAACCCAAATGGAAGCATTCCAAACAGGTAGGGACAATGACTCCCTGAAATTTGGACACTGTCTTCTACCAGTGCCATCCCTGCAGCCATGGGGCACTCTTCAGTAGGGTTGACTCCACGCCAAGGTCCTTTCACAGGGACGATGCCCATGGGAGCCAAGGTGGAGCAGTGGTTAAATGCAGCACTGCAGGCTACTGCTAGATCAGCAGGTCAGCGGTTCAAATCTCACCGGCTCAGGGTTGACTCAGCCTTCCATCCTTCCGAGGTGGGTAAAATGAGGACCCAGATTGTTGGGGGCAATATGCTGACTCTCTGTAAACCGCTTAGAGAGGCCTGAAAGGCCTATGAAGCGGTATATAAGTCCACTGCTATCTCAGTTCAGAACTAGCCTACATCTGGGGACCTGGCTTTCCCAAGTGAAGAAGACCCAATTTGCCTTTGCCCATGCCATTGGTTTGCCTCCCCAGCCTGCTGCTTCCTTCTGACCGGCCAACGGAAGCCTACTGCAGATTGCTGCCTTATCTCTCCGTGAGCTGAGAAGCAGGAGGCCGAGGCCACAGGGGAAGTCAACCTGGCAGCTCCGGGAGGAGGGACTGCGCAGCAAACGCCGGTGATCAAAGCCGGCCAGCATCTCTCTGCGGGCTAACTGGCTCATCAGCACAGTCCCGGCTGCTCCATCCTCGCTGCTGCTGCCGCTGCTGTCCTCCATCCACGACTTGATCAAAACCCTGGCTGAAACTTATCTGACCAGACATGTGTGTGAGTGAAGAGGCTCGGGAGCGGCTCTTTGTGCTGCCTGGTGAAATATTCACAGCAGCAATGACAGATGAGAGGCTGGCCAAGGGAAGAGGCAGTCCCAGAGGAAGCCATGCGGTGGCCTGGACCTCTGAGCCGGGCTGCTGGTGCTGTGGAGGGCAAGGCTGGTCCTGGGAGGAATGGGCGGCCTGCCTCTTGTCTGCTCCAGCTGACCCAAGTGCAGGGCACAGCCTTGGCAGAGAGAGACCAGGACCATGATGACGAAGCTATGGCCTGCGTGCCTGAAGTGGCACACGGAGCCATGTTGCCTGGCATGTGCAACATCGCCCATTCCTTTTCTGGGTTTCTGGTGCGCATGGGCATGCGACCATCAGCTGGCCTTTTTGTGTGCAGCAATGCTGGTCTTTCATTTTCCAGCTGATTGGCATGTCTGCATGATGGCAGTAACTGGAAGACTTGCTGGCTGGTGTGCATGCTCACGCCAGAAGTGCATTTTCTGGTGCCTGCATCCCCTGGGCAGCTTCTTTTCCTTGTCGTGGCCCAGACGAGCATGCATGTGTGTGCGAAGTGCTCCCTTTCTGGCACTTGGTGCTGAAAAGGTTTGCCATCGCTGGAGTGCCCAACCAAGAGGAAGGACGGAGGCCCTTGAAATCCAGCTGGGTGTCCTTGGGCCAGCTGCTCCCTCTCGGCCCCTCACAGGGCTGTTATTGTGGGGCTAAAAGGAAGAGGAAGGGGTGCTACATACGTTCATTGCCTTGAGTTACTTATTCAAAATAATAAGGGCGGAATGCAAGTAAGTAAAATAAGCCAAGAGGCTGCAACATTGGCCATTGCACGCTGGGAGTTGAGGTCTGCACCTCTTGTCTTAAGAGACATTTGGCCCCTCAGTGTCCCTTAAACCCCCAGGTCCCCTTGTGGCTCATCAGCCGGTCCATCAGTAAATGAAATGCAACTCATGAGCGCCTCCTGGAGTCCAAACAGGTTGGTGCCCCTCCAACAACAGAAGGCGAGTCCTTATTTCTCGGCTTCTTGTGCACCCCGGTTGCGTCTTTGTCATGACTGCCCAGGTTGGTGGCTTGGATATAACCCTCCCATCCCTCCCTCCCTCCCTCCCTCCTTGAGAATCAGATTTATCCTCTTTTATGAAGAATTAACTTCTTGGCGCTGATTTATGAAGAGTGGCAGGTGGTGATGGCAGAACAGAGCTCTAATACGTTCATCATAAACGTCCTGTAGTTATTCCTAAAAGAGTTCATGTTAATGGCTCCCATTAAAATTCATACTTTATTTCTACATAACGAAACGTCTCCCTGCAATCTCTCAGATATGTCCTTCAACAGAGGAGCAGCCTCTTGCTTCTTGGTAGGGGCCCCGGTGCTGTTCGGGTGACAGTTTCAGACAAACACGAGGCGGCGAAGGCAGGTCGCGCATATGCCGCCTGTTCGGGAGACCTGACTTGACTGACAGCTGGGACATTTCTTGTCACATTACGTCTTCACTCAAATATGACGAATGTTCATTCACGCCGATCAAGGGACACTTTCTCCCTTTTAAAAGAGAGAGACGGAGCGCTCCCTCGTCTAACTCCTATTAAGAGCAGCCGCATTTGTGTTAAGGAAACAATGGGCTCCCGTTGGAGGGGCTTTTAAGGCAACTTTTCAATTGGCAGGTGGGAGCCGAATTGCTACCGTTCCCCATCAAGAAGAGTCCGTCAACGGAGGAGCCACCCTGGAGGCAGCTGTCGCTCAGACGGCCGACTCCATTGTGTCTTCAGCAGCTGCAAAGGAACCATCGCTTCGGCAACCTTCGCTGTTCATCCTCTAGGTCAAAGAGAAGGGAGTACACAGCGATGAAACGGCAGCTACAAGAAGGGCTGATCTGCAGCTGACAGGGGTCTGGATTGCAGGAAACAAACTTGGCCAGAACAGGAGAGAAGAAAGGAGGGAAGGAAGGAGGGAATGTAGGAGAGAAGGAAGGGGGGAAGGAAGGAGGAAAGGAAGGAGGAAAGGAAGGAGAGAAGGAGAGAAGAAAGGAGGGAAGAAAGGAAGGAGGGAAGGAAGGAGGGAAGGAGAGAAGGAGGGAAGGGGGAAGGAGGGAGGGAAGGAAGGAGGGAAGGAAGGAGAGCAGGAGAGAAGAAACAAGGGAAGGAAAGAGGGAGGGAGGGAAGAAGAAGTAGGACCGTTGTAAGATAAGATGGATCTATGGGATGGTAAGAAAGCAATCTTCAAGTATATTGTCAACTGTAGGGAAAAAATTGTTATAAATACATATTATTAATAACAGTTATGAGATCATATAATTGTGAATGTATATATGAAATTGATAAAATTAAAAATAAAAAATAAAAACTTGGCCAGAACTTCCTTAATGTGGCTTTAGAGCAGAGATGGCAAACCTTTGGGGCACCGAGGGCCGAAGAGGGAGGACTTTGCGTGTGTGCGCTCGTCTGAGCCGCAACCAGGAAGAGGAGCTTCCCAGGGAGCATGTCTTCTGGTTCCTGCAGCACATGAGCATGCGCCAACCAGCTGGCCACCCGCATGCTCACCCCAGAAAATGGAAGACCAGTGTCTCTGGTTTGTGGCACTGCCGCATGCAGAAAAGCCAGCTGATCATCACATGTGCATGCATGCCAGAAACCCGGAAGAGGAACGGGTGATGCCATGCATGCCGGGTGACATGGCTCTGTGTGCCAGTTTGGGCAAGCACGCCATATATTCTCCATCACGGCTTTAGAGCATTGTGTGGACTCAGTGAAAATGGCTTGCAAATTTTGATTTGCGGTTTGGGACACTCTATGAAGTCCTACGTCCCCTTCTGGCTGAAGCAAATTCAGTGGTCAAAAATGGCCCCAAAGGAATGCTTATTAATCCTCAGTGGGCTGATAGGCCCTCCGGCCAATCCCTGGGGGGCAAAGGAAGGCCAATGATAGAAATCTCATCCCCCCCCCCCCAGAAAGGTACCATGAGGCAATTGTCATGTTGCGTTGTTTTCATAGTAAGACAGTTTCCAGGCCTGTTCCAATCTTCTGATTTCAAATGGCCCAAGGGTGGGGGGAGAAGGAGGAGGAAGAGAAGCAGTTTATTCTTTCTTTGCCCTTTCTCTTGGCTGCTGATGCCTCCTGCCCTTTTGCAGATGTTTTCAATCAACCAACAGGAAACGGTCAGAAGGAGCTTCCAGCCAGTCATCCATTTAAAGCCTTTTGGGTGAGGGGGCTGGCTAATAATGATCCACTTAGAAGAGGGTTTAATTGGGTAGGCCTGTAATCAGTGGCACTTTCTGGTCTCGGCACCTGAGGGGGAGCAGCCGAAGGCAGAAGTTAATGACGGTCTTTGGCCCATCTCCTCCCTCTCCTCCCCCATCCATCATTCTAGCGTTCCTGCTATTTCTTTCCAGGGGAGGCTCTTACACAACACTCAGGGTGGGATTCAAATGCCCCACTTTGCCTGCTCTTCCAACACACCCACACACCCACGCAGGGGCCCCCTGCATCCAAGGGCTGCTGCCTGAATCAAATTCCCCTGCTTGTCTTCCGGAACTGGAAGACAAATAAACTCTATTTATCTGTCAAGTGTATAGATACAAACACACACACACACACACAAACACAAACACACACACACACACACACACACACACACACAGACACAAGTTCAGGAAAAAGCCCACAGTTGGTAGCAGTTGTCCAAAGTGGAACCAGTGATGACCAGTAAGGGTGGACTCCCCCTTCATGATCATGATCAAGCAGGAATGCTTTCATTTGGACTCCTGCACAGGATGGAGAATTGGATCCAATGAATTCATGGCTCCTTCTCTTCCTCTGTTCACATTGACAGATATTTTTTTTGGGGGGGGGAAATCTCCCCCTTGTCTTTTCAAAATCGTGGTGGAAACTGCAAAGAAACCAGTAGGATCATCTCGAGCTGTTTCTGGAAAGAGTCCTCTGTGTTCCTGTGCCCACCTTCGTGGTATCTCCAAATCTGGAAGTTTGGAGCTGAACCTCAAGCTTGTTGGCTTCCTGCCCCTTCTTGAAACAGCCGGTCTTTAAGGGCCTCCTATATTATTTCTCTTCTGGTAAGAAATAAGGCTCGGTGCCTTTGATTCATTCACTCATTTGTTTGCAGGTAATGGCAATTCGATATCTAATCTCTGATCAGACGGCTGGGGTCTGCTCCCTAATAACTCTGCTCTCTTTGGGGGCTGGGCACGCCCGTGGCGAGTGTGCCCCTCGCCTGCGAAAGAAACCTTGGTGTGGTGAGCAAGCAGGGAGGAGGGACGCAGCCCCCACCCTCTCAATAACGGGAGACACAGACAACAATAGGAAACAAGGCAACTAATTAAACTGCCTCGGAATCCATTTCCAGCTTTCTTGCGGTATGACAGCACAGGCAGCCCAGTCCGAAGGCAGCCATTAAGGATTGGCCGGCAGATAAATTGATGGATGAGATGGCTTTGCAATCGGGGTGGAGGCCGAGTGGGGAACGCCAAGGCCAATCCGAGGTGTCTGATTTCATTCCGTGGGTTTTCCTCCGAACCGCAAACGCCAAGGGCTCTGCTGGGACAGTTTCGCATCAGTGGCTAAAATAGCAATAGCAACAGCCCTTAGACTTATATACCGCTTCACAGTGCTTTCCAGCCTTCTCTAAGTGCTTTACAGAGTTAGCCTCTTGGCCCCCAACAATCTGGGTCCTCATTTTATCCGCCTCGGAAGGACGAGTCAACCTTGAGCCTGGTGAGGTTCGAACTGCCAAACTGCAGGCAGCCGGCAGTCAGCAGAAGTAGCCTGCAGTACTGCACTCTAACCACTGGGAGGGAGGGAGGGAGGAAGGGAGGAAGGGAGGAAGGAAGGAAGGAAGATAGCAACAGCCCTTAGATTTATATACCGCTTCATAGTGCTTTCCAGCCCTCTCTAAGCAGTTTACAGAGTCAGCGTCTTGCCCCCAACAATCTGGGTCCTCATTTTACCCACCTCGGAAGGATGGAGGGCTGAGTCAACTTTGAGCCAGTCAGTATTGAACTCCTGGCAGTGAGCAGAGTCAGCCTGCAATACTGCATTCTAACCATGGGAGGGAGGGAAGGAGGGAGGGAGGGAGGACGGAAGGATATTAGCAATAGCGCTTAGACTTATATACCGCTTCACAGTGTTTTTACAGTCCTCTCTGTTTTACACAGTCATCCTATTGCCCCCAACAATCTGGATCCCCATTTTACTGACCTATGGTCAGTAAAAATGATCTTTTGACCCCAGATTCCTTTTACTTATGATCACCAGAACTTCCACTGCTTAGCAAGGTGGTCCTTAAGTGAGTCATGTTTGATCTTATGACCTTTTTTGCCACAATTGTTAAGCAAATGATTGCAGTTCTTAAGTGAATCGTGTGGTCATTAAGTGAATCTGTCTTCCCATGCTGACTTTGCTTGTCAGAAGATGTCTGGGAAGGACGCAAATGTGGCCACGTGATCCTGGGGATCAGCGACATTGTAAGCGAAAGGCCCTGTCCATAAATCACTTTTTTAGCCCTGTTGTAACTTTGGTCACTAAACAAGGGGATGTTTAGCATGTCTATGCTGAGAATGGAGCAGTAGGTAAAAGGAAATTGGCTGGCATTATCTGTGTTCTGGTTAGGATACGTCACACGTTCACACGGCAAAGCAGAAGGATCCAGAAGGGCATCCGGAAAGGCTTTGGAGGGGTCGCCATTTTCTCCGGGAGGCTGGCAGAAAGCGTGTCAAGGCCCTTCACATATGCAGCTGCTGAGCACCACGAGATCAGGGGGAACTAAGTGACATGAAGCCACTTAGGCCCCATCCAGAGAGAAGCTTCTTCCACCACCTTGGAGCTGGTCTGCTTCTCTTCCTCAGCCCTGCCCCTCAAGAGAAGGAGGCCCATCAACTCCAGTCCCAAGGCGTGGCATCCGCCTCCAGGGGGTTCCCAGCTTTGAGGTCTCTGTGACCACAAACACGTCTCTTCTCCTTGATGTGCGTGGAAGCTTCTCTGCCAAGTGATCAGGTTGAAAGGAAGAGGAGGAGGAGGAGAAAAAGGAGGAGGAGGAGGAGGCCTTCCCTTCGTTGAAAACCACAAAGCCTATAATTAGTTGGCACCATGTTATTTCCACAAAGCAGATCTCATATTTAAAATTTGAAAGGTGATCATCAAAAAATCAAGACGGAGGCTATAAATAGCTGCGTAGGGAGGCAGGCTGACGTCCCACCCCTTGGCAGCAAGAACGCTCTCCAATTTGCCACAGCCCCTGGAGAAGAGCTGGGGGGTGCAAGAATGGCCTCTTGACCCTTCACCCATTCCCTGGCATGGCGGTAATTGCTGGCCTGGTTCTGGGGAAAACAGCTCCAAGCCGGAGGCCAACATCCACCCCTGGGATCACCTGGGCCAGCCTCTGAGTGGTGTAATCAAGGCTTTGATCTCTTATCTGCCAGTGACACCCCAGCCTTGCAATAATTCTGGCAAGGTGCTCCTTCAGCACAGAGATTAGAGGCTGTCGCTGGGAGCTTCTTGTCTGTAAATCAGTAGAGCTGTTCCGGCCCGCCTGCCGATTGCCGAGGGCCAGCAGAAAATGGGCAGGCGTGGCTGGAAGATGAGGATTGCAAAGTGGTAAACAGGTGTGATTTACGCAAACGCTGGGCAGTTCACAAAGGTTTTTATGGACTCTGGGCAAGCACCGGAGTGACTCCCAGCTGGCCAACTCCACATCCAGCCCTCTCGCTTGGAAAACCTCCCCAACAGATGGGTTGGGAAGCCAGGTTGACTCCAGCTTCAGAGAGCTTTGGAAGCCTCGGAATTGATCAGAGGTTGGGAAGAGCCAAGGTGGCGCAGTGGTTAAATGCAGCACTGCAGGCTACTGCTAGATCAGCAGGTCAGCGGTTCAAATCTCACCGGCTCAGGGTTGACTCAGCCTTCCATCCTTCCGAGGTGGGTAAAATGAGGACCCAGATTGTTGGGGGCAATATGCTGACTCTCTGTAAACCACTTAGAGAGGCCTGAAAGGCCTATGAAGCGGTATATAAGTCTACTGCTATTGCTATTGCTATTGCTATAAAGCTCCCCTCTGTTTCTGCACCCGGAGAACCTTCTGGTGCAGCTTTAGAGGATCCAGAAGGGTAAAAACAGCAGATAAAATGCTCGAGGGGTCTGTCCCTCACCAGGAGTCACATCTCTTCCCAGCAGAAGGCCTGCAGAGGTCTCTACACCCAAGTAGACCAGCAAACCCTGCAGACAGGCCAGTTTCCTCAGGCACAATTTTAGGCAGGCAAAAGACCAAGAGCCTCGTGAGAGTTGTGGGTAGGAAGGGGCTGCTGAGATTGAGCAAGGCGAGGCGGGCTTTGTAGAGCTGTTGAATCAGTGAGATGTTGAGATGTTGACCGCCATTTGTATCCATAAGCCTAATGAACTGCTAGTGCCTCTCTGGACATTTTGTGCCACAGAGTCGGTTTAGCCACTGAGCCGAGGTGGCGCAGTGGTTAGGGTGCAGCACTGCAGGCCACTTCAGCTGGCTGTTATCTGCAGTTCAGCGGTTCTAATCTCACCGGCTCAGGGTTGACTCAGCCTTCCATCCTCCCGAGGTGGGTAAAATGAGGACCCAGATTGTTGTTGGGGGCAATATGCTGACTCTGTAAACCGCTTAGAGAGGGCTGAAAGCCCTATGAAGCGGTATATAAGTCTAACTGCTATTGCTATTGCTATTAATGTCGGGGTTCCAAGTAACACACCCGTGGCAAACAAAACTCTGAGGCAAGCAGTTTCCTCAAAGATCAAGTTTATTAGACATATCCTACTGCAGTGTTTCTCAACCTTGGCGGCTTTTAAGTCCTGTGGACTTCAACTCCAGGCTGGGGGATTCTGGGAGTTGAAGTCCACAGGACTTAAAAGTCACCAAGGTTGAGAAACACTGCCCTACTGGCATAGGCTGGTGAAAACAGACTCTAAGGGTTCCCATGGTTTTCATCTAATGAAAAGTAAAAGCTTTCCCCTCTTTCCCAAACAATCAGTCAACTTGCCAGATGCGCCTCCTTCAAAATTCAAGAAAGGAAACCCCCCAACTCCATTACATAAAGAAAAAAAGGTAGTTTTACTGAATATGAAGTGAAAGCCAAGAAGGTAAAGCAAGATCTGAGGCTAAAGGCGCAAAATTCTACATATCAAAAGTTTGCCCAAATCCCTCCCCCAACAACCCCAATCTAAATGTTCAATCTCCAGCCCCCAAGGGTGTCATGTGGGGTGCATCTTCAGGTGGCCTCATCCATCTGGTATGCAGAGATGGTTGACCTTGACCAGGTCTGAACAAGACCATTCAGCCTGCGCAGAAGATGGTGAGAACAAAACTTCCTCCTCATCCTGAGTTATCTCTTCTGATTCCCCTCCCAAATACCAAAAACCCCTCCATCCCCATTACTAGGGCAGCCAATGGCAAGCAAGCAATATAGAGGCTGACCCACATGGTCCAATCAAGGTGCTGTCCAGTTACTTGGAAACTTCACTCCTCCTCTCTTCCGCCACCTGTGGGAATGTCCTTGGTTCTCAGGGGAAACTATTTTGTTTTGGCTACAAAACCCCAGCTATCTCTAGTCCCCCCCCCCCCCGCCCTATCCCTCGTCACCACAGCGGCAACACTGAAGCCTCCAAGATGGCCTCAGTCAGGTCAGCTTCAGAGTTATCATTGTGTTTGAGTGTGCAAATAAGACCTGGAAAAACCTTGTCTGCATTCTCCGTTCAGGAGTGCCTGAATTCAGCCAGGACGCAGGGCCTGATGGGGGTATGTTTGGGGTCTAGTTTTCTTGAGCTTGAGCCGGTGGAAAGGTGTCAGAAACATTCAGAATTCATCTGTAGGCCTGAACATGACGGAGGCATCAGCTGCAGCTCCTGGGCAGAAGGGAGGGTGCTTCTCCAGCCGTGAAAAACCTTCTCTCCTTGCACCTCTGGGTTTGCTCTTTGCTGGCCTAACCGCTCCCTGCTTGATTTATCGCTTCATTTCTATCCCCTCTTTCTAGGTAAAAATCCTCCGAAGGGAAATGATAACCACAGAAACAATCCTGCCTAGAAACGCAAACAGCAGTATTTACAAACAAACTCTCAGCAAATGTCCATCTGGGATTTTCTGCCAGGGAGGGGAGGGTCCTTCTGAGCAGAGTGGGGGCGTGGGGGGGAGGGCTTCTGCCTGGCTGATCTCCTTCCCTCTCTGCTCCTCTTGTCTTTGTGGAATTAGACCTGAAAGCAAACCCCTTTCTTGGCATGGAGAGATTCAAGGGTTACAAACCAGCACTGTCCATGGTTCTGAAACCAAGATGCCGCTTGCAGGCCCCATGGGGAGGATGTGGTGTGGTGCCCCTCCCTTCCAGCTTCTTAAGAGCTTAAGAGCCGAGGTGGCACAGTGGTTAAATGCAGCACTGCAGGCCACTTCAGCTGACTGCTAGTTCTGCAGTTCGGCTGTTCAAATCTCACCGGCTCAGGGTTGACTCAGCCTTCCATCCTTCTGAGGTGGGTAAAATGAGGACCCGGATTGTTGTTGGGGGCGATATGCTGTAAACTGCTTAGAGAGGGCTGAAAGCCCTATGAAGCGGTATATAAGTCTAACTGCTATTGCTATTCTTCTCATCTAGGTCCTTTGCTCTCCCCTCCCACCCAGGCAGCCTTCCTTTAAACAAATACCATATTTTTTGGAGTATAAGTCGCACCAGGATTTTGAAGAGTTGAAAAAAGGTTTTTGCACTCTGTAGGTCTCCCAAACCCTCTGAAAGCCTCATTTAAAAAAGGAAATGGAGCATGTAGAGAGTTTGAGAGGCCTGCAAAGTGCTCCTGGGGGCTTAGGGGCATAAATGAGCAAAAAGGCCCATTTCCCCCTCATTTTTGCCCTCCCCAGCCCCCAGGAGTACTTTGCCGGCCCCCAAGCCCTCTGGACATCAATTTTTGTGAAAGGGACGGGGTTTCAGGAGGCCAAAAGTCCTGTATTCAGTGTGTAAGATGCACCCAGGTTTTCACCCTCTTTTTTGGGGGGGAAAGGTGTGTCTTATAATCTGAAAAATACGGTAAATGTCAAATGACCTAGCGATAAAACTCAAAGGCCAGAGAGGAATAGATTAAGAAGTAAAAGTCCATTTTGGCTATGGGTTACCGAACTAAATAATTTCCTGATTCAACCCACCGGTTTTCACCACCGGCTCAGCCAGAAGCAAACTCACCAAGATCAGACTAGCTGAGTTTCTTGAATGCAAATGGATCCACTCTGATGGACCAGGTTCAATCTCTTGGGTGAACCTCCTGGCCTCAGGGGCTTTGGAAGGTGGCTGAAGGAATGAATGGGCCAGAGGATTTCGGAGAAGGTCTAGAAAATGACATCAGCTGCAGGCGTTGAAATCTCATCTGCACGGACACTGCATTGCAGGATGCCTGCTTGGATCCATAGATGTTCGTCTCACCTAGTTTTTTGCTCAGGTGAAACTGACTTTCACATTAAATTCTGAGATCAGGAGCTTCACACCTGTATCTCAGAAAGGAATCATTTCAGACAACTGCAATGCTTAATGAAGCCTTTTAGATTTTTCCAAAGCAGGTGTCTTCTTTCTTTCTTTCTTTCTTTCTTTCTTTCTTTCTTTCTTTCTTTCTTTCTTTCTTTCTTTCTTTCTTTCCTTCCTTCCTTTTTTCTTTCTCTCTCCCTCCCTCCCTCCCTCCCTCCCTCTTCCCTTCTCCCCATCCTGTTTGCTGTACAATTCAAGACAAAAGTGATGATAGATTATAAAACGTCCTCAGAGGAGGAAACAAGGCTGCCTGGTTTAGATCTTTGCAATGTAATGTTTGCAAAATGTAATAGTTACTGAGCAGCGCCGAATGTGTGGAATGACAAAACATGACATTTCTGAATATCAGAAAAGGAATGGGGGGGAGGAGGGAGGGGCTCACCCACCCGCTTTGGCTCTGATCTAAAGAGGATCTTTGGGATTGAAGATTTTAATTGAAACCTGACTTGAAAGGACTTGCAAGGACAAGCGAGAGGAGGGGGAAAAATTACAAGGCAGGAAAGGAGCCTCCGAGAAGAAAGGAATGAGTGGTGGACGGAAGGTTTGGGGGGGGGGGGAGACATTGTGCATGTCCTCATTTTTAAAAAACTCACAACCTCTTATGCAGAGTGGCAAAATGATTGGAACTTGTGGCTTCGTCTGTAGAGGGGAGCATATGCGTCGCTGTGGTTTCTGTCTTCTCAACAACAGACAAGAGCAAGCAGGAGGTCTGCCAAATACCAAAGCTGTATCAGACACCGAACACGTCAGCTTGGAAGGTGAATGCTGGAATCTCCTTTAATTGGTGTCTTTTCTGGGCCTCCGTGGAAGGAGGTGGGAAACCAGAGGCAGAATTGTGCACAAAGGCCCTTGAGGTTCCTGGCTGTTACAAGAAGCAGCCTGTTGAGGCCCACCAGAGGTCAGCGGAGATGGCAGCAGAGTCGGAGAGCGAGGAGGTTGGGGAGGAAGCTGGGCCAATCCTGGAGTCTGGGGAAGGCTCCAAGGAGGGCTCTGTGTCGGAGGCAGAGAGGGGGCCAGGGCCGTATGCCAGTTATCAGCTGCCTTCAGAGTCAGACATCAGCGAGGCAGACAAACAGCTGGAGCCTGTTCCCAGTGTGCCCATGCGCAAAGTTGTCAGAAGAAGGGAACAGCTAAAGAACAAGGGTCGACTTGGGAATAAGGCCACAGGTGGACGATGAATGGCCCCTCCCAGAGGAAATGGAAGAGGAATGAAAGGGGAGGGGTCTTTTGCAGGAAACAATTCCTTCGTTCAGTCATTAGATTCCTTTCAGGAGTGTGAAGATCTGTCCGTGAATCTCAGAGACTCTGTGCCAAGTCTTTCCTTGCACACCACCTCCTTTGGGAAATATTGACATGGCAGCTTTCCAAGCTAGATAAGGTCTGTGGTCTTAAATTCACCTTTGAAAGACTGTTTGCCAAGCCTTTGCTGAACGTGGAGGAGAGGAATTCACATTCGTTTATAAAAGGGGTTTTGCCGGGACCAGGACTCTGCCTCGTGCTTTTGGGGGAAGCCTTGGTCGGAAGCCAGCCCTTGAGGCTGGGACCCATCTGCCCCACCTCATTCTGATCAGAGGGAGTTCTTTTTGCCTGAAGCAGCATTGGTTTCTACCTGGGCCATGAGGTTGGGGTCAAGGGCAAGAGAGACTCATTCCTCATCGTATCCTCTTATTTGATCAATGGTTGTTTTCCAACGGCAGGCGGGATTTTTGTAGGTAGAGGCAGATGCTGGATATTTGGTCAGAAATACACGATAGAGATTAGAGCAGGGTGTTGTTTTTTTCAACCTTGGTGACTTTTAGACGTCTGGATTTCAACTCCCAGAATTCCTGAGCCAGCAGAGAAAGCGGAGAGAAATCACGTTTTAGGTCTTTCCATTTGTCCTCGTCTCACACTTTTCTGATGTGTGATACGCATCGCACATGGAGTGGGAGAGAAAGAGGGGAAAGGAGGCCCTGGTCGAAAGAAAATGAGAATCGGTTTGGGCAAGCAGGGAGGCTCTGGGTCTCCCCCTCTCTGGCCGACATACCGGTCTGGGATTAAAATCAAAGCGTCAGCAGCTGCGTGGCAGGAAGCATTTGGGCAAACCGGTTGCCAATGCGCAGGGTGGGTGAGTGAGATCGGCAGGAAAGGAGCTCACGAACCTTCCTTCCTAGGCAGGGGAAATACATTCTGTGGTCACTGATGGCTGTGGTGGCATCTCATTTTTGGACGATCAAAACAGACATTGAGCTGGGCATGGAATTGAGGTTCTCAATCAGAGGGCAGCTGATATGGGCCTTTCTGGGAACTTTTCCTGTGTGGTTGGATAAGCAAGCTAGCCAGCCCCTGCCAATCTGGGAGCCCCATTTCCTCCGGATACCAGCTGCCGTCTGCTTTTCCTCAGTTTCCCTTCTACTCTCCCACCCGCCTTCAGTTGTAAGCACAGGTTCTGTCCAGACCTGGGCTGCATTGTGTGTTTTATTTCTGGGTCACATTCCTTTTTGCACTCTGTAGGCTTCCCAAACCTTCTGCAGGCCTCATTTTTTTTGCAAAAGGGGGGGGGGCATGCAGAGGCTTTGGGAGGCTTGTAGAGTGCTCCTGGCGGGGGGTGGAGGGGGGCAAAAAAGCAAAACCAGCCCATTTTTCACTCGTTTCTGCCCTCCGCAGCCCCCAGGAGCACTTTGCAAACCTCCCAGATGCTGTGCACATCCATTTTTGCAAAGGGGGCAGATTTTCAGTAGGCCAAAAATGCTGTACTCGGTGTATAAGACGTACCCAGATTTTCACCCTCTTTTTTTGAGGGGCGGGGAAAGGTGTATCTCATACTCTGAAAAATACGGTAATTAAAAATAATAAAAAATGAATGAATGAATGAATGAACGCATGAATCAATCAATCAATCAATCTTCAATGCAGAATCGAATCATCCCAGTGGTGAAATGTAATTTTTTTTGCCACCGGTTCAGCTTGGTGGTGGGAATCATATGACTGGGTGGGCGTGGCCAACTTTTTTTCACTTTTAAAGCATTTTTTTTCCTGCTGGTTCAGGCAAAACAGGCAGGGGAAAATGCTTTTTAAAAATGAAAAAAAAGAGCTTCCGACGATGGCGCAGATCAGCTGTGAGTCATGCGATCCTCAGAAGCTTTTTTTTTTTACTACGATAATCACCCCTACCGGTTCAGCTGAACCGAGCCGAGCCAGAGGATTTCACCCCTGAATCATCCCAATCTGAACATCTAACATTTTGCAATGAAAGCAGACACAAGTTGGATTAACTGAAGAACCGTGGGAGGAAGAGAGGAGGGTTGGTTCCCTCCCCATTCTTCTCTTTGTTAGGGATATCCAATGTTGCTCAGAGCTGCCTCCAATTTGCCTCATTAGCTGATGGCTTCATGATCTCTACTTAGCCAAGAGATAGTTGCCTGTGAAGATTGCACTAATTCTTGTGACTATTTTTAAGACTCGATGCAGGGAAAATCCAGAACTGATTAGCTGTTAATTATTTTTCAGAACATCTGCTATTTGGGAGCATTTGTTTAATTCTTTCTATTTTAGAATTGTGAGATGTGCTGAGTTTTGCACCTTCTGGAGCTGTTGAAGCAGTTCAATATCTGTAGCAAATTCAGAACATGAAGGAGGAGGCTTTGAGCATCAGCTGGCAACTGTCCATCCTGGGGAAAAGTCGGCCCGGCCCAAGACATTTTGTTGATGAATGAGGGGAGCAAATGGCACCTCCTCAAATTAGGTTACCAGATTTAGTTAAGCTGTTTTGGCACATGCGACAGAAAATTCCACGTATGCCCCTTTTCTGTCTCTCACAATAAAAATTCCATAAGAACCAATTAATTAGCCAATAATTTTGCTGTCTTTTCATGACTAATAACGTTTCCTGCCTGAGACACAACCATCTCAACTACCATGTTGGTAAAACTGGCAGTGCCCAAGACTCCGTCAGACCTGCCTCAAACTTGTGAAACAAAGTTTGACTTCTGGCATCTGCTAAATTACCAGCACGATTTGAATTAAGACCCAACGGGGGGAAATAGACATTATAGAGCTGAAGAGATTTAACCTGTTTGGGAACACTCTTAAATTTTTAATCGAGACAGATTTAACACAAAGGTCTAATTTGGGCAATTTTCCAAAACCTCAACTGCCGTTTTGTTGCCTTGTTTGGTTTTAAGAAATGTTTTAGGAAGAACAAGAGGGTCGTAATGGATGGGGAAAGTCTCCTGGCCAACCTCCTGAAAGGAAACGTTCATGGAGGAGAAAGGCCAGAGATCCAGTTGAGTACAAAGACAACTCTTTGTGATCCTCATTGAACTAGTTGTGTTGAGAATCAGTGTCAGGCCTGCAGCCATCTTTTCTTTTGGATCTTTGACCTGCCACATTTCCTATTATTCTACTATGCATTTTCTATGGTGGGAAAGTGGGAGGGAGGGATTGTACGGATTTAGATGCTGTGTAGCCATAACAACATTCTTTCCAGAAAGCCAGGGTCATCCTTTGCACCTCTGCACCTGACCGGAACTGGATGGGTGGAAGCCGCCAACATGGCAGTGGGAGATTGGATCATGGGATGGACTTGTGGGTCTTGAACTTTCAACTGGGTGGGGGAAACCGGGAAGCTTTCAGATTCAGGTTTTCCCAGATGAGCCAATATGGCTCTCTTAATCAATTGGAACTTTGAGCAATACGTTGCCTCGGACTCTGATTTACTTTTGGGTGCTATTTGGAACCCTGACAATCAGGCGGTTTCATGGAGGGAACTTCTCCTGTGGACTGTTTTCATTCTGTTTCATGGAGGTTTAGGGGTGCGCCCTGGGGGTTTGGCAGAGACTACGAATACGTCCTGTGGACCCCAATGTTGCCTTGACACAAAGTTTTGAAACCGATGAGGTATTAAATGAAGTGGATGGAAAGCAAGTTCTTATGGGCAAGAGGACAGAGGACTATGATGGTGCAGATAGGAAGGCTTGTCCTTTGGAGGCAGGAATCAGGGAACTTTTATTCGTTCCCTACTTTTGCATGGAGGCCAACCAACCAGCCAGCTCCTGAGGGACAGTCGTCTTCCCCCCTTCTAATTTCTTTTCCTGATTGGGGAGTGGGGCGAGATCCAGAATGTCATCTTATTGATCAGGCTTATCGTTGAGAAATGGGAGCCACCAACAAAGAAACCTCATTTCGTACTTGTGTCATTCTGAGCAAAACACCACGGAGGTTGAAGCGGGAGGGCACGGACATCGAAATGCAATCTGTTTGCAAGGCTCTGCGGTTGTCATCTCCATGGGAGCAAGCACAATTAGCTTGAGGAAAGTGGTTTCTTGCAGCAGTCAATAAACCCCCAGGAAACAACTAACAGCAATCCTTTGCTGATGTGTTTTCAGCCATAAGTGGCCTTCTGGCCTTCACAACAGCTGGGGTGGAAGTGGCCATGCAGCACCATCTCTCTAGGCCAGTCCCAGCAATTTTTCAGGAGGTATGGACCATCATGTGAGGTCTTCCCCATAAATATGTCTATTTTCCTCCTCCTCCTCCTCCTCCTCCTCCTCCTCCTCCTCCTCCTCCTCCTCCTCCTCCTCCTCCTCCCCCTTCTGTTTCTCTTTCTCTCTATCTCTAATCATTTTCTCTATTTTTTTTCTTAGCATCAGGTATAAAGTTCTATGCCAATATGCATTTAGATGTTTTAAAATGGCCAAAATACCACCAATCTTGTGTATTCTCCTTTGAAATCTTCTGACCATCATCCATGAAGAAGCTGCTACATGAGGGGCTTAAGTGGCCCCTCCAGGATCCTGAATCCTCAAAAGGCACCCAGAGCTAACACAGCAGTTTGCAAGACTATGGGAAACTCTCTCTCTCTCCTTCTCTCTTTCTCTCTCTTTCTGGGACCATCTTTGCTGGCTCCCTCCTGCCAGGATGGCTGCTCTCCTTCCAAGCCTGTCTCCAACCCCATCAGAAGTTGGGATGAAACCAGCAGAGTTTCTGATAAACAGCAACAGAGTTGGAAGGTACCTTGGAGGTCATCTAGTCCAACCCCCTGATCACACAGGAGACCTGTACAAGGGATTTGAACCACCGAACTGCCAAACCTTTCTGGTCGACAAGCTCAGTGTCTTAGCCACTGAGCTACCTGAGTCAGAGGTGGGTTCCTACCAGTTTGGCCCAGTTCGACCGAGTAGGTAGTAACTCAGTCGGACATGAGCCCGAACCGGTTCTCTCCTCGGGGCCTCCATCTTGATTTTCTGTTCTGCACATAGACAGAATAATCTTCATTGAAAAAAACGTATTTTTCCCTTTTCTAATGCTGTGTACAGACCTTTTTAGGTGCAAATGCTCATGCGCACGGGGCACATTTTTTGCGTACTGAACCAGTAGTAATGCCAGCAGGAACCCACCCCTGCCTGAGTGCCTAATGGTTTCTCCACCTGGGACTGATTTTCTCTGCTGCTGCAGCTGCCTCCCCCCTTCAGGGTTTCTCCTCCAGAAGAGACTTGGGGGCACTCAGGGGATGTACTAGGACTTCACGCACCCTCCTGCCTCCTTCCCACCTGCCCAGCGAGGCCGAGGGAGGCCCCTTCCTCACGCCCTGTCCTGCCTCCTCTTCTTCCCACGGGCGGTGGCAGCAGCCTTCCTCAGGAGGCCCCCGTGCGCAGCCCAGCCTTGGACCCACCTTCCTTTCCCCAATAATGGTGTATTTTCAGTGTAAACAAGCCCTTTTTAAAGGTGGCCTCCTTATGCAAAGCTGCCGAGCGCCATACTGTTTGGCTCAAGGCACCAGCTCTTTAGAAGAAAAATACTTGTCTTTCATCTGTCCACAGAAATCTTTTTTTTTCCACCCTCCTTTTTGCAATTGTAAATCCGGTGGCTGCCAATTTGGCAACAGCATTTGGAAAGTTGGGCATTATCAAGTTAAAGATACTCGTAACATTTAAAGCAAATCTCTCTCTCTCTCTCTTTTCTTCCATTCCACCCTGGGCTGTGTGTATTTTTCAAGGATTTGCAAGCTATAGCCAGAGAAGAATGCACACAGCGCCTGGTTTAAGCCCCGTGTTTTCCTTTCTCTACCCAGACATGAAATATACAGGGAGGTGGGTGGGGGGGGGCTTCAAGGGGCACTCTAACTTTCTCGCTGGTCTCTCCCTCCCTCCCTCTCTCTATTTGTGTGTACTTGCTGTGTTATTCACACCCAACTTTATCCTTGTAGGTTTAAAGCCCAGGGGGGGAAAGATAATGGTTTTTCTTCCTTCCTTTCTTTGCTTAAAGCGCAGGAGAATGAGTCAATAAGAAGATGCCACTTTCCATAGGGAAGCTTGGTGGTAGGTTTAGGTTTAGGTTTCGTTTTATTTATATGCCACCCTATTCCCAGTGGGACTCGGGGCGGCTCACAAACCCAAGAGGGGAAGGGAAACACAAGAACTACAAATACAAGCATTTAAAATAACCAACAGACACACAATCGAGAGGGGAAGGGAACTCATCAACCCCAGGCCTGCCGACACAGCCAGGTAGCAGACGGGGAGCATTTGAAATGAATGGGTGTCCCTTTGTTGTAAGCCTGGTTGATGTAGAGAAGCCCCACTGTGGCTGTGCGATTCAGTGGCCCTCAGCAACCCTGGACCACAGAAGGGGATATTTGTAGCTCAGGGTTGAACTGGGGAGTCCTTGAGGCTCTCTGAGCTGGGTGGTTTTCTTGCAGATGTTTCATGGCCCCCAAATAGGAAACACCCTGAATGGGGAAGGGGGAGAGGAGGAGGAGGGGAGGTGGGGGAAGAGGACTGTGGGGTCCTTGGTGCTCTTTGAGCTGGGTTCTTATCTTGCAGATATTTCATGACCCAATTAGGGAACATCATCAGTGCTAGAAGGGAGCATGGTTTGTTAACATTGGTGGGAGTGGACACCAAGAAAGACATGGCTAATTGGGCAGTTCAGAGAGTTGAAGTCCACATGCCTCAAACTTGCGAAAGTTGAGAAACTCTTCCCTCGTGTCTATCGTTATGCCCTAAAATAACCCTGCATACAAATATATTCAGAAGCATCTTGGCTTCTATGCCAATCAGTGTATGATTTCAGATAATCATAGAGGGATCTTTTTCAACTACCTTGAGTAAATCATATGCCAATGGCAATATCCCAACTACAGGCTATGCTCCCCATAGAAATATGACGGGTTCCAGTTTTGCAATCTGCTGCTGACAGCTGAAAACTCTGCTGTTTATTCAGGATTTTTAATTGACTGATTTTCCCCGTTCTATGCATTGGCTGTCATTTTCAATCATAATAAGGGGACATCATGTAATATTCATATGGAGCCCACTTGGATAAATGCAGTTTTAAGAAATGGATGTTCAGCATTGGCTTTCCTACAGGACATTCGCCATACAAAAAGTGTTAAAATATGATGTGGTCACCCAGTGGTTAGAATGCAGTATTGCAGGCAGACTCTGCCCTCTGCCAGAAGTTCAATCCTGACCCGCTCAAGGTTGACTCAGCCTTCCAGCCTTCTGAGGCTAGTAAAATAAGGACCCAGATTGTTGGGGGCAAGAGCCTGACATTGCAAACTGCCCTGAGAGTTCTGTAAAGCATTATGGAATCGCAGTTTTAAGTGCTACAGCTATTGCTATGCCATGCAGCCTTGCCAAACTGTTACCACAGAGAAACACCCAGTACGAAACCACTAGACAGAAATGAAGGCAAAAAGGAAGCCCCCTATCAATTTTCTTGAATGGGATCTCTAGTAATGGTTACTCTGGGCAAGGAGGTGAGTTTCTGATGGCCTCCTAATTGGCTCCCACCACCAACACCCCATGGGGTTATGAAAACCCACTGAGGTTAGCATAGCTAAGACCCCGGGAAGATTGTGCCAAGAGCATTAGGTGACAAAGAGATGTATTGTCTGTCTGTCTGTCTGTCTGTCTGTCTGTCTGTCTGTCTGTCTGTCTGCCTGCCTGCCTGCCTGCCTGCCTGCCTGCCTGCCTGCCTGCCTATCTATCTATCTATCTATCTATCTATCTATCTATCTATCTATCTATCTATCTATCTATCTATCCTATCTATCATCCATCCATCCATCCATCCATCCATCCATCCATCCATCATCCATCATCCATCATCCATCATCCATCATCCATCATCCATCATCCATCATCCATCATCCATCATCCATCCATCCATCATCCATCATCCATCATCCATCATCCATCATCCATCATCCATCATCCATCATCCATCATCCATCATCTATCTATCTATCTATCTATCTATCTATCTATCTATCTATCTATCTATCTATCTATCTATCTATCTATCTATCTATCTATCTATCTATCTATCTATCTATCTATCTGCCAAGAGATAACTCTGGGTGGTTTACAGCCAAACCAACAAGCTAAAACATTAAACTATGAAAGTAATAAATGCTAACATTAAAATTGACCAATAGTCATCCATGTGAGAAGGAAGAGCCCAAGATGCACACAGGGAAGAAGTGGCATCTCCATTAACCACCTGCATAATGACACACACACACACACACACACCATCCAGGACCCACGGCAGAAAAAGCTCTTCTACTGCACCCCACCAACTGGAACTCTTTGGCCAGCAAGGTCTGCAACAGAGGCCTCCTGCCAGCAGAGGTGGGCCAGGCGAATCCCATTGGGGTGAGACAGGTAAGCAGGACCTATGCCGGTTCCCAAAACCGATTTGCTTGATTATACACAAGCTAAACAACTTTATTGCAGCTCTATGCAGTTACTCAGGGGCTGCAACAAAGAGGAGGGAGTCAAGCTATTCTCCAAAGCACCTGAGGGCAGGACAAGAAGCAACGGGTGGAAACTAATCAAGGAAAGAAGCAACTTAGAACCGAGGAGAAATTTCCTGACAGTGAGAACAATCAATGGAACAACTTGCCTCCAGAAGTTGTGAATGCTCCAACACTGGAAGCTTTTAAGAAGATGTTGGATAACCATTTGTCTGAAGTGATGTAGGATTTCCTGCCTAGGCAGGGGGTTGGACTAGAAGACCTCCAAGGTCCCTTCCAACTTTCTCTTCTCTTCTCTTCCCTTCCCTTCCCTACATTCCATTCTATCCTTGAGAAAAATGGGTGGCTGGTGAAGAGAAGAAGAAGAAGAAGTAAGAACAGGACCGTTAATTCCAATTGCTTCTCTGATATCTTTCCATCACCTGAAGGAGCCTCCGTATCAGAGAAGTGACATCTGCTGCAGACTCACACCAGCCTCCGAATTCTCTTGGATGTAATTAGATCCGAAAACAGAGCGGAGAGAGGATGCCGGACCCTTCAGGGACGGTGGTGGTCTTTGAAAAGAATTATGCTAATCAGGCCAGGCTTCTCTGCCACATCTGCTCTGCTCTTTTTCTAAGTGAAATTAATCGGGCTAAGGAAGATCTGATCACCATAACAATCTGGTCTTTGTAGCAAGGGATTCTTCTCTCTCTCTTTTTTCAGGGGGAAAAAATATGCAAGAGCTGAGCCAAGACTTGTTGAAAACACTTAAAATAATTAGTCACAGGGCTACTCACTTTTGTCCCTTTTTAATAATAATAATGGTTATTAATGTTTACAAATTATGGCGCCTCCATCAGAAGGCGAGGACAGCAGGAGCAGAAATCCAAGGGGGCTCGCGGAGTCGGGGGAGGCTGGCTGTGCAGCTTCTGGCCTTCCCTGCCAAATGTCAGAGAGGAAGAAGGCTCAGTTACTCCGATGGGTTCCCAGTCACTGTCTTCGGCCTGAGAGATTGCAAATAGGCAGAAAAAAAAGTTTAACATTAAGGCAGAAAAAGAATATATACATCTGGCTCACAGTGGCCAAGTTAGTAGATGAATTCCAACACTTTAAAGCTTGTTTTAGGGAGCTTTCTTTCCTTCCTTCCTTCCTTCCTTTCTTCCTTTCTTCCTTCCTTCCTTCCTTCCCCTTCCTTCCTTCCTTCTCCTTCCTTCCTTCCTTCCCCTTCCTTCCTTCCTTCCTTCCTTCTCCTTCCTTCCTTCCTTCCTTCCTTCCTTCTTTCCTTCCTTTCTTCCTTCCTTCCCCTTCCTTCCTTCCCCTTCCTTCCTTCCTTCCTTCTTTCCTTCCTTCCTTCCTTCCACAAATTCAGTGCAATCCTGGATGGGACAGCCTCCTCAAAAGATAAGGAGGTGGGGGGGAAGGAAGGCTGTGTCTATTCACTACCAAACTCCAAAATTAGTTAAAGCTGAATGATTCCCCAGAGGCATTTAGGCTCACCCAAGGCAACAGGCGGCATTCCATCTTAGTGCGATATGTGAATGCAATCATGGCCTCTGCCAGGTCTCACACTTCAACAGCCTCCGTTGATTGAGCCCAAACCTGGCTTGCTTCATTTGAGAGGAACATGCTGCATGAACATGTGTGAAGGGGATCTCGTGGGATCCTTCTTGGCAGTTTTGATCTGTAATTGGGATCTGACCTAGGGAAGCTGCCAAGAGGCATCTGAACAATCACACCGTTTCTCCCCCCCCCCACTTCCAACAGCAATATTTTCTTTTCCCCTTAATATTTGTCTTCCTGATGGGTTCAGAGTCGCTGCCTTGGTCCTCAACGTCCCCAGGGGAACATCTGCCATATTCGGATAGAACAGCCGGCCGTTCGGTGGGAGCGTCAGCTGCTGGACCTCCAGAAATTTGGTTCTTATTAATTTCTGGATCTTCATCATGAGGCTTTAAGAGTCTGGTGTGAGCAAAACTTCCACTTGTGAAAATAAATGAACCAGCCGGAGCTGCTTCACTACACCGCTAGTATAAACATTCAGGAGTAATGTTTGTTGAAAATGGGTAAAAATCTGATTAAAATGTATAAAGGATGCTTGGCTACACATTTAATTTAGCTTTAATGAGGCCTTTAAGGTATTTTAATTCAAATCCAAATTATTATTTAAAGGAAGAGAAATTTGACAGGTTTGTCTCCCTAGGTGGTAACGATTGCCTGAGTCTAAAAGTCTGTTAGGAAACGGAGGGTAAATACGTGGCAAAAGGTTAAGCGGGGAAGGAAAACGGCTCCTCCTGCAATTGTAAAACCTGAAGGACAAATTGGGAGCCTCACATGTCTGAATTGAAATCACCAGCCCCCTTTCTTCCCCCTCTTTGGCCTCTCTGTCTCTCTGTCTCTCTCTCTCTCTCTCTCTCTCTCGCTGTGTGTGTGTGTGTCTGTCTCTCTCTGTCGCTCTCTCTCATCTGTCTCTGTCTCTCTCTCTGTCTCTCTCTGTGTGTGTCTCTCATCTGTCTCTCTCTCTCCCTGTTTCTCTCTGTCTGTGTGTGTGGGTCTCATCTGTCTCTCTGTGTCTCTGTCTCTCTCTGTCTCTCTCTCTCTCTCTGTCGCTCTCTGTCTCTTTGTCACTCTCTGTCTCTCAACTGTCTGTCTTTCTCTCTCTCTCTCTCTCTGTCACTCTCTCTCTCTCTCATCTGTCTGTCTCTCTGTCTCACTGTCTCTCTGTCTCTGTTGCTCTGTCTCTTTGTCTCTCTCTGTCTCTCTGTCACTCTCTGTCTCTGCCTCTCATCTGTCACTCTTTGTCTCTCTCTCTCTCGCTCTGACTCTTTGTCACTCGCTGTCTCTCAACTGTCTCTCTGTCTTTCTCTGTGTGTCTCTCTGTCACTCTCTCTCTCTCTCTCTGTCTCTCATCTTTCGCGCTCTCTGTCTCTCTCTCTTTGTCTCTCCATCTCTCTGTCTCTCTCTCTCTGTCACTCTCTCATCTGTCTGTCTCTCTGTCTCACTGTCACTCTCTGTCTCTCTCTGTCTCTGTTTCTGTCTCTCTCTGTCTCTCTGTCACTCTGTCTCTCTCTGTGTCTCTCTGTCTCTTCTCTGTCTCTGTCCCTCTCTGTGTCTCTCTCTCTGTGTCTCTCTCTGTCTCTGTCACTCTCTCTCTCATCTGTCTGTCTATTACCTACCCATCTGTCTATCCACTTACCCATCTCTCTAAATACGATTACAATCCCAATTTTGTACTTATATAAAGATAATGACTACTAGCCATTTCTTAATCTTCAGAGCCCAAAGATCACCCCGATTTCTTAGCAACCAGAATCCATCCACATTCCCCCCTCCCTCCGTATTGCTTCCCCACCTTGCCAGCCGGCCTGCTCTCTTTCCCGAAGGGGTCCAAACCTCTGCTTATCTCCCAGTGCGGTTCGGGTTCCCTTGGTGACCCACGTAGGAAAGTAGGCTAAGCACAGAAGGAGGCAGCTGCATAAATTGGTGCAAGGCCTATGGAACACGATGGGATGCGCTTCTGAGCAAATATGAATCAAATAGAGCCGTGACTCTCCTCCCCAGCCTCCCTTGTGCTCTCCGGGGACTGGATGAGTCCCCATCAGGAAAGGAAGCCTGGCTTTTCTGCAATTTCAAGGGGAAGACGCCAATCTTTAGGCAAATATTCTATTCCTTCACTTAAGCTCCTCATTTAATGGAGGCCCAATTCACAGAGTGGGAGAGAATAGCTTAAAATCAAATATATGTAAGAAGGGGCTTCAGTGGTGGGTTAAGAGAGCCCGGCTCAACCGAAAGTAGCTTACAAATGTAAAAATCCATTTAAAAGTGGCAAAATGCAGGGCAGAAGAAGAAGGAACAGAACTAATTCAGGTCAGAAGTTCAGTCCCTTGCCCAGAACAGTTTCCACATGGATGAACTGCTAAGTGCCCCAACCCTTGGAACTGCCTTTTCTGGAGCACCAAACAGGTCGTGGACTTTGCTGCCCTGAATGCCCGACCTGCCCTTCAGCCTCCTTGCCCAAGGCCTGCGTGGCCGGCTCTCCTGTGCCAGCTGTGAAGCAGCGGAGGCCTTCCTGCAGCCCTGTGGTTTCTTTTAACTGCAACAAGGTAGGAAAAGGATGTTAACTGAGGGGTCGGACAAGGTCAGTTCCCAAAGCTTGGGCCCTGGGTTGCCGTGGAGTTTGTGGCATAAGAGGCAGAACAAGGCAAACCTGGTTAAAAGGAGCTGGCTCTGGCTAATTCAGTGCCCAGGATTGCTTGATAGCTTGAGATGGGCGGCATATCTTTTTAATAGCAGGAATTGAGTATGTCCAGCTTAATGAAAAGAAGGACCAGGGGAGACATGATAGCAGCCTTCCAATATCTCAGGGTCTGCCCCAAAGAAGAGGGAGTCAAGCTATTCTCCAAGGCACCTGAGGGTAGAACAAGAAGCAATGGGCGGAAACTAATTAAGGAGAGAAGCAACTTAGAACTAAGGAGAAATTTCCTGACAGTTATCAGTGGAACAACTTGCCTCCAGAAGTTGTGAATGCCCCAACACTGCATGTTTTTAAGATGTTGGATAACCCTTTGTCTGAAGTGGTGCAGGATTTCCTGCCTAGGCAGGGGGTTGGACTAGAAGACCTCCAACTCTGTTATTCTATTCTGTTCTGTTCTGTTCTGTTCTATTCTATAAACAAAGACACAAATAAACAACTAGGCCTCGTGGCCTCTGAGCAAAGGGCACCTGAGGAAGCACCACCAATGCTAAAGGCTAGCATGGGCCAAGCTCATTTCCCACTGGGGAGTAGGCCAGTTTCTCGCAAGGGCCACATGGAGGGAAGGAGAGCTCTCCATGGTTCTGAAAGATAAGGCTTGGATGCTGAAGAAGCTTTAGCTGGGTCTGGGGTGGAAAGCAGCCTTCGGGACTAGAAGAAGACCTTCTCCCTAAATAACCCCCTTTGGGGAAGCTCATTCCTTTGCCCCTGGGATGGAAATGGCCAACGGGGAGAAGCCTGCCGGTCCTCCGCTCAATTCAGTTCCCCAAGTAGACAGCAGCAAGGACAGAAAACCCCATTGCTGTTTCAAAGGCCCCATCACTTATTTATGGGGCTGCATTTGCTCAGAGTTTGGGCTGGTTCCCTTCCTCTGCCCTTCGGGATAAGGGATCAGAGTATAAAAGGCGAGTTCTGCTCAGGGAAGAGCAAATAGTGTTGCGGGCTCCACACAGTTTATCTTCGTTGCTGCCCCTTGTGCCTCCGAGGGATGCTGAAAGAGAGCAGATAAATGGAGAGCAGGTCCTTGCTTTCTCCTTCCTGCTCCTTGCAAGCCCGCCTGATGGCCCTTTCCATGAGCAAGGACAGGGGCCCTTCGACTCCCATCAGGTTCTAGGCACAGCTTTGTGTCGCCTCCTCTTGGATGGTCTCCTTTTCACTACTTTGTCTTTCCTGCGTGAATAGCTCCCACCTGGAATCTGCCTCCCTATGGAAAGGAGGCCAGCCAGCAGGACTGGAGGCTCAAGGACTGTTTTGCCATGTCAACCCAAAGGGAGGAGACCAAGGGATGTTTCTTCTTCACGTCTTTCAGAGACAAGCAGGATAACAACAATGGCTCAAATGGCTGGCATTTTGCTTTCTGCAGTCCTTCTGAGGAGCTAATAGTCAACCCCCAAAGAGTGTTTGTTAGAATGGAAGCAAAGTTCTGGGTCAGTTCTAATCCAGCCTTTGGAGCAGGACCAAGGGTGAAATCCAGCAGGTTCTGGAGAACCGGCAGCGGAAATTTTGAGTAGTTAGGAGAACTGGCAAACGCCACCTCTGGCTGGTCCCAAAGTGTGGTGGGAATAGAGATTTTACAGTATCCTTCCCCTGCCACGCCCAGAGAACTGGTGGTAAAAAAATTGAATTTCACCACTGGTCAAGAGACAGAGGCCGACCAGAATCTGCAAGCAGAGGCCTCCTCTCCTGCCAAGGATCCAGAGGGAAGGGTGTGGCTCTTGGACCCGAAACAAATTGAAGATCCAAACGTTGGTTGATCTACTTTTCCTGGCCAAAGAAGCTTGGAAGTTGTTTGCCCTTCTTCTGAGGAGAGGCACCGGCCCAAAGACTTCGTGCCCAAGACAGGACTGGAACGAATTCTCTCCTGGTTTCTAGGCTGGTACCTTAAGCGTTACACCAGGTGGGCTCCCAGTCCCTGCTTCAAACTACCTAAACTTGTTTGTTTGTTTGTTTGCTGTGTTTCATTACCTGGTGTTACCTGGTCAGGTAATGAAATGTCTGCAAGCAAACAGCTCAGCTCAGAGATTGCCAAGGATTCCGCAATTCAGCCCTGAGCTACAGGCATTCCCTTCTGCTAAAACTATCTAAATTAAAGGCCAGCGCTGGTGGCAGTGAATTTATTTGCTTGGCTGTGTATTGTTTTCCTTGCTTACTCTCTGCTCTTATTCAAAAGTCCATTTCCTCCGAACACAGAAGTTCACCGAATAACTTTGAACTCAATCATCTGAAATGTATTCTTTCCATCACGCAAGTTTTTCTTCCGATACCCGGAGATAATAACTTTGCGATCAGCAGAGCAACTTCACATTTTTTTCCCCACCCACGCGATACCTTTCCTGTCTCCTCTTTTTGGGTCGGATGTGTTAAGGCTTCGGAGGCCACCGAGAGGAAAAGAAATCCGCTTGTGCCAGCCCCGATGCTTCGGAGTTTAACCTCCCGAACGCTGGCTGGGTTTCTCACGACCGTCGAAGTTCAAGTGGGGTCAGGAACGGAACTATCACAAAGTTCACAAGCTCACAAATCTATTTGATGTACAGGAGGCAAAAATAGGCTTCCTTGGGGAGGAAAGGAAGAGCTGCTTGGAGAATGCATAGAAAAGCAGGATTTGGTCTACCTTAAAAATTCTTTTTTTTCTGAAAAGATTATTACCCCTGGTAAGCCCCAATTATGGGAGGAAGCTAACTGCTTCCAGTAAGGGTATGGCTAGCTGATGAGAGCTAAATAGCTTGAAATAGATCTATACTAGTCTCCCTTTATTTATTTATCAGCACAAATAAACACACACACACACACACACATCTCTCTCTCTCTCTCTCTCTCTCTATATCTATCTATCTATCTATCTATCTATCTATCTATCTATCTATCTATCTATCTATATATATGTAGGTCTCTAGTTGTTCGGGTTTTCTCCCGCGTAGAATTGGAGATGTCTTGGCGACGTTTCGACGAAGTCACATTCGTCATCTTCAGGCTGTGACTTCGTCGAAACGTCGCCAAGACATCTCCAATTCTACGCGGGAGAAAACCCGAACAACTAGAGACCTACATACTAACACCCGCGAAAACCTCAGAATATATATATATATATATATATATATATATATATATATATATATATATATATATATATATATATATATATATATATATATATATATATGATTTTACAACCCCCGGTATGCCCAAACATATATCTATATCTATATATCTATATCTATATCTATATCTATATCTATATCTATATCTATATCATCTATATCTATATCTATATCTATATCTATCTATCTATCTATCATCTATCTATCTATCTATCTATCTATCTATCTATCTATCTATCTATCTATATATATATCTATATATCTATATATATCTATATATCTATATCTATATCTATATATATATATATATATATATATATATATATATATATATATATATATATATATATATATATATGTTGTATTTGTGCTGATAAATAAATAAAGGGAGACTAGTATAGATCTATTTCAAGCTATTTAGCTCTCATCAGCTAGCCATACCCTTACTGGGATTCGAACCTGGGCTGTATTACATATTAGGCAGATGTGTTAACCACTAAGCCACAAGGTTCTCCTCCTTTATCAGCTGAGCCAGGGAAATAGGTATGTAATTAGTGTCACAACCCCTGGTATGCCCAAATATGGGAGGAAGCTCACTGCTTCCATTCTGTATATAGGTATATACAATTATAGGTATAAATTCACATGGTTATTATTCTTTTTTACATTTGTCATTCTTATACATTTGCCATTCCATTTACAGGATTATACCGTTTGGATTGCTTTGTTTACCATCCCTCGCCTGTTTTGACACCACCTTCTTTTCCCTTTCTTTTCTCGCTCCCTCCCCTTTTTACTTCCTTCCTTCCTCCTCTCCTTTCCCTTCCTTCTTCCCTTACCTCTCCCCTACTTCCCTCTTCCCCTTCCTGCCCTCTCTCCTTCTCCCTTCCATCTTCCTCTCCTCTATCTTCCTTCCCTCCTCTTCCTCTCATCTCCTCTCCTCCTCTCCTCCTTTCTTTTTCTATTCAGCCCTTAATTTTTATTTTCTTGAGGTGGTATTTCCGCAGATCTAAAAATAGTTGAATATCATTTCTTTTTCCCTTTCCTTCTCAAATCTATCCTGATTATGTCCCTCCTCCCCCCGCTTGTCTCTTACTTTTGAATATATATTTGTATACTGTTGTTTTCTTTCCTATTTCTCCCCCTCTTCCTCCCCTTTTCAACTTAATGGCGTATCGTCCTGAAAAAATTCTGATGAGTTTTCTAGGGGAAAAAAATACACGTTCCGTATTTTGAAGGCCTTAAAATGGGATGTGATGGATAAGAAAAAGGGTGGGGGTCTATTTTCTTCTTCAAACAATGTCCCCACTCCCACTCCCCACATTTCTACAAAGGAGGCCCAAGAAATCTGCCGCTGCATTTCTGGCAGCGTTGGACGGACGAGAGAAAAGCCAACGCCACTAAGCAGCTACCAGAATGCATATTAAAGAATGACATTATCAAGTCGAGCAGACAAGACATGTATATAATGCATAAGCGGGATTTGCTTCTTCTCCAAACAGCTCGTAGATCACCAGCAGGCTCCATTCCACAAAGGGAGGCGTTTGGCAGGGAAAGGAGCCGTCCGCTCAAGGCAGCCAGAAGATCCTTTCTCCAAGGCTGCCATCCATCGGGCTGGACAAGGAGCCCCGTGGAGGGACAGGGCATCTCCTTTGGGGCCAAAGAAAGTGTATGAGCTTATAAGGGAGGCGCTGCAAAGAGGATTGGAGAGTTTCTGCCATGATTTTCCATGGGATTCGTTGTACTAAAAGCAAAGAAAAATGAATCGGGTTCCTGTTTGCACAACTGACTAAGAAGACGGTGTAGAACAGAGGTCACCAACTGGTGGTCCACATAAAGATTATTTGCATTTTTTATATTGCACTAAATCAGGGGTCCTCAAACTGCGGCCCCTGGGATGGATACGTGCAATGAATGCTTATGCTGCTGCAGAGAGTGGGGTCTTTTTGTGTGGGTTGGAGGGGAGCAGAAATTCAGACTTGGGGTCTGCTTCGGCCTTCTGGTGGGGGGCTTTGGGTGAAGGCTGGAGGGAAGCACTGCTGGTGGAGAAGAGCTGGAGGGCCTCATTCCAGTGGGACTGCATCATGGTCTGGAACTGGCTGACCATCTCAGCCCGCTGAGCCTCCAGTCACCGGTACTTGGCCTTGCACTCCCATAGGTCTTCCCTCTGCTTGGAAAGCCTATGCTCGTAGTCCTCAGTGAGGTGCTTCTGCTGAGCCTCCTTCTTGGTCAGATCCAATCTGAACTGAGCTGTTTTGCCAACTCCTTCTCCTGGGGGCTGCTTAGCTCCAGCAACTGTTTCCTGTTGGGGCCCTAAGGAGCCTGGGTGGGCGGGCGAGGAGTGGGTGGGAAGGGAAGGGCAAGTAGAGGCTGGCTATTTCCCTTTGACATGAGTGACATCAAGCTGGCCACGCCCACCCAGCCAGTCATTAGGCAGATCATATTAGTGGTCCGGGGGATTTAAAATTTTGAATTTAGTGGTCCCTGAGATCCGAACGGTTGGTGACCCCTGGTGTAGAAGACAGTGGGCGGCCCTGGGCTTCTGTCAGGAGCTGTCTCTGGGCTGGAGACTTATGGTGGGTCCTGGGAACAGAATCCAAGCTGGTTATCCCTGGGATGGGGGACTCTCACAGACCACCATGGACAATAAACAGTTTAGACCAGACTCTCAAAAGGAGGCGCTGGGATTCCCGAACTCTTTTCTTGCCAGAGAAACGAAACACCCCCAAAGTCAGCAGGACTCAATCTGCAATCCGCAAAGGGTCCTTACCATTTTGCTAGGGGTGGGAGGGAGGCTTTAGGAAGCCTGCGCAGACTTTCCTCTCTGTCTGCGAATAATTGCAGTCAGTCTCTGACCCCCAACCTTCTCGCCTGACCCATCCTGGGCTGCTTTGAAGTTATCTCTGGAGACCTTCTCTGTGGTCACCCTCAACTCCGGATGCTACCGACTCCTGCCTTCATTTATTTATTTTTATTTATGTTTGGAAACTTTCCTCAGGCACCAGCTGAAGATGATCTGGTTATCTTCCCAGGCATTGAACGTCCATGTTTATTGAATATTGTTTATAATGTGGTCATTGTTAGAATGCTTTCTAAATCTAAAGCGGTGTTTCTCAACCTTGGCAACTTGAAGATGTCTGGACTTCCACTCCCAGAATTCCCCAGCCAGCGAATGCTGGCTGGGGAATTCTGGGAGTTGAAGTCCAGACATCTTCAAGTTCCCAAGGTTGAGAAACACTGATCTAAAGCCTTGTTGCAAAGTTGTGCTTGATTTTACATTCCATTCACCACAAGATCCTTTCCCAACCAAAGTCTGGCTTGTAAGTGTTAGAAACTATTAAACGGCTATTGTTGTCTTGAGTGAGATTTATCATTTTCTCAATGTGCTAAAGGGAGAAAACTCTACTCTGGCATTCTTAATTCATGCTCCCTCTTCATGCAAGATGATAAATGGAAAACCTCTCTGACTTAAGGAGGCAGCAGAAGAAGAGACGCCTTCCCATCCCATGTCTCATATGGCCTTATCTGTGCCTGGTCTGAACCAAAGGCCCCAATGATCTGGAGGAACCCTCCCATACTTTGCCTAGGCCAGGGGTGTCCAAACCTGGGAACTTTAAGACTTGTGGACTTCAACTCCCAGAATTCCCCAGCCAGCACCTCACTGCGGGCCTCACTGCCATTGGTCTGTTGTCAGCATCCAATTCTAGTCCCGTTGAGGGCATTGCTTTCACTAGCAAAGTCAAAACCCATAATCAGATGCTGGGGGTTGCCCTCTTGAAGGTCAAAAGAAGATGCCACAGAAATAGCTTTGCCTTTGAGTCAGGGGTCAAATCCAGCAGGTTTCTGACAGGTTCTAGAGAACTGGTAGAGGAAATTTTGAGTAGTTCGGAGAACCGGCAAATGCCACCTCTGGCTGGCCCTGCCCCCTCTATTCTCTGCCTCCTGAGTCCCAGCTGATCGGGAGGGAATGGAGATTTTGCAGTAATCTTCCCCTGCCACGCCCACCAAGCCACGCCCACCAAGTCACACCACGCCCACCAAGCCACGCCCACAGAACTGGTAGTAAAAAAAATGAATTTCACCACTGCTTTGAGTGCTTCCAGACAAAGGGGAAGGAGTATCAGTCTTACGAATGAGGCGAGTTTTGCAGCTCTCTGGGGTGACAGAGCTGGTGGTGCAGGTCTCATAAATTCTGATTGTTTTGGTTCTTTATGTCCAAAGGGAGGAAGCTGCTCCGATGATGGTTGTTCTTCCTGAGCGTAGCCCTTCCTTGCTTTGAAGGGGAGGAATCTGTGAAGCCTCCCGTGTTCCTTCATTCTTCGTCAGGCATCTTAGCTTGACAGAGGAGCCAAATGCAGGAATCCCAGGATCTTTAAGAGAAGAGAGGTACAGCATAGAAATTGCTTTTCGTTCCCTCCTCCTTTAAGAACTTTACTTAGGGGGAAGGAGCACATATTTCAGCATCAGCCTGGAAGAACAGAAGTCAATCAGCTTGTGACCTCCCAAAGGGTCCTCTATGACTGGCAGATCTCTCTCTGCCCAGGCCTTGGTTTAAAAAAAAGGCCATAGATTGACTTCCTGGCAGAAGTGCCAATGTGCCACATGATGTTTTCGGAGCCACAAAGATCAAGAATCGGTCTCCTCACTTAGGACCCATTTCAGTTAACATTTCAAGCTGGCTTAGAAGGGAAGCTCGGTTGTTCGGAGGGCCCTTTGCTGCTTGTCAGCTATCCAGCCTCAAGATGGAAGAGTGGTGCAAGGGGGTTAAGGGGTTGCAATGGAGCTGCCCACTCGATTATTGGCCCAAGTACAGGGGGACATAGACCACCATCCAAATCTTGAAACACAGCCAGGTTGACAAAAGGCCCATCAGAAGTGCAGGGACACCCTCCCCACTTCTCTCTCCCCTTCTCTCTCCATTTCTCTCTCTCTCACACCATCTCTCTCTCTATCCTCTCTCTCTCTCTCTCTCCCTCTCTCTCCCTCCCTCTCTCTCTCTCTCTCTCTCACACACACACACACACCACCCTGCAAGCGAGAGTCACTGCAATGACTTTTTAATACCGGAAGATCACTCCAGCCTTGACCCCTAGATGATTGTTGTCCAAGAATTGCTCATAAATCTGTTGAAAGAGTGATCTTCATCCCGGAAGGAAGGGTCTTCTTTTCCCCCCCCCAAAAGAAAGATTTCCTTGGGGAGCAGTTGAGTCACATGCTTTCTCATCTAGCATATGAAAAGGGCATCATTGCTCTACAGAAGAAATCTGAATGAGGAGATCCTGCTGGGACCTCAGAAGAAGACTTTGGATTCCAGGTAGAGGGGGTGGCATGGGGAGCTTGGGCAAAATAAATGCTTTATTGTGTGTAAAAAAAAAAGGAAGAGTAGGATATATTTTCACTTAGGATAAGCCATGAGGAACCCCCCCTCCCCTTAACAGAGCCTCCTAGGGACAAAATGAAGAGCACATGGGAGAAAGGAAGGAAGGTGGCTTGCTTCTAAGTCAGTTGCATAAGGTTCTCCTGGAAGCTAAATCACAACTTCCTTCACTTTTCCGAGACATTGTGGAGAAATTCCACCCCCACCCCCCCAGCTCATCAGGCAGCATCCACAAATATCTGAGCTGGATTTAAATTATTTGTCGTGCATTTGAAGTCGCCGAGGGGTGGTGGGGAGGCAGAACCATTTGAGGTAATATATGCCTGTGCACCTTCCGCCCAGATTTGATCCTTCTTTCCACAGCTGTGGCATCCAACGAGTAGGACTGAAAGCGTCAGCGGTGCTCAAGGCACATTTAACACAGCCAAGCAATCTTCAGTCATCCAGATGAACCACAGTACTGAAACATTTTGATTTTGTTCTGACGTACACTTGGTTGGCTTGGTCAAAACCTCCACATCATGATACCTTCACTAAAATAATCTGAATGTGGTAATTTGTATCATTTGTGGGGAGGTCTCAACCCATGTGACATCAACATGGATCCTCAGGGGTGCCCGTGGCTGCAATCCAAGTTCTTCCGGAAGCTCTTAATTTATTTCTCAAGCAAGGATGACACAAGCATGCTCCATTAGCTGATCTACAGTAGGTGACATTAGCAAATGCTCTGCTGTTCTTGAATTGCAAGTCGTAGCAAAATTGGATAGTTCAGAAAAAAACAACCCCTGAATGATAAGGAAAGAGATTGTTTAGCTCACGATGGGAACTGTACTTCAGGTTTTCAAGACATGTCTCCTAGAATTGATTTTATTTTATCTTAAAAAAAAAATAGGAGGGTTTTCCCCTCAAAGGTGGAAGCCATTAATGTGTCTAATGTTGCAGTTCTATAGCCTGTCTTTGCTTCAGTGAAACTAGCTGACCTGAGGAAGACAGAAATGGTAGGAACTCAGAGGCTGAGATAGAAGAGAAGATCAATCTGATTTTTTAGAAATTCATTCGGAAGCAGTTGTGGAGATCGTGAGTCAGGCGGCCCTCATCTACCAACTAGAAGATGCTCTCTACCAGCATGCTCAGCGTAACATCCATAGGTTCAATTCTAGCAGATCAATACAGCCTGAATCATTCTGCGTATCTGAACAGAACAGTCCCAAAATGAAATGAATCTAACCCTCCCCCCCCGGCTGAACACGGAGCAGTTGATCCAAATTAAGACAGCCCATCTTTGCAAATCAAAAAGTCAACAGGAGGTTGAGTGGTGGGTCAACAGGAGTGACCCACCACTGCAGGTTTTGGGCTACTTTTTGCTACCAATTTGGCCAAGACTTCAAGGCCATCTTTGGTTACTGATGGAAGACCTTACATCAGGGGTCCCCAAACTTGGCAACTTTAAGACTGGTGGACTTCAACTCCCAGAATTCTCCAGCCAGCAGAGAATCTGGGAGTTGAAGTCCACAAGTCTAAAAGTTGCCAAGTTTGACTACCTCTGCCTTACGTAAAGCAACTCAGCATGCAGAACAAAAATCTTAGCATAGAAGTTTCAGCCACCAAAAATGTTTTCATAACAAGTTCAGCATCTCGGTTGAGACATTTGACTGCGAAATCACAACAGCCTGAATTTTTATCCACGCTTGGGGCAGTTGCTTCATAATATTTGTTCTGGTCCAGAGTGATCGTTCCTTGGTCCACAACCCCAAACATTCAGCGAGGCATTTCTGAACATTATTTTTATCTTCAGAGTCAGGGATTCCCTGCAACTTTCCATGTTTGTCGAGCTCTACCTTCTTGGCAAGCCTTATTTGTACGACTTCTGTGTCTCACTTTCAAAATAGATTTGTCAGCTGACTCAACAGCCGTGACAGCACCAAAGCTAACTCCTTGGATTTAGAAAAGTACGAAAACAGCTCAAGGCAAATGCTCACAAGTCAGCTTAGAGCTGTGAATCTCTGCTCGGCTCCTGCCCTCGTTTTCAAATGCTGTTTTCGTAGCAGGAAAAAAGGAAAAATTCTGAGAAAGAGCAAGCTTCCAAAGGGCACAGGTGGAATTATGGAAGCAGGAGGCACCCAGTGGCTGCGCAACAACCCTCCCCCTCCACAACGTGATTGATGTAGTGAGTGGGGCTCATCACAAAACCCTTGTTTTCCTGCAAAATGCACCAGCCCAGGGAGAGTTTTTGTGAGGCCCAGGAAGGAGGTGGATAAAGTAAGATCCAAGAATCCTAATTCGTAACTATTTATTGCAAGAATCTTAGAGGGATGTTTTCCTATAGGAAGCCAAGCTGTCTAGATCCGTGGTCTGGCTTAGGGGGCCAAAGTCCATTATTGCTACCCTCCCTCCAATTGAATTTCTCGGCCATTTGGAGGACTTGCCAACCATGTGCCAATATATCTGATCTCCCTGAGTTTGAAGACAAAGGTCTCAGCCTAAGCAGGCAGACCTTGATGTTCTGAGAAATCCCTCAGACTTGTGATTCTCCCCCATGAGATTTAGCTCAATGAAAGCATGGCAGCTCCCTTGCTGAGATCTTCTGAGAGGAGCAGAGCAGGACAGGGATTATCCAGAGAAATGGCAGGAGAAGGTGCATCCTGATATTAGGCTTGGTTTGTAGCAGGGGTGAAATTCAGCCGGTTCTGACAGGTTCTGGAGAACCAGAAGCTGAAATTTTGAGTGGTTTGGAGAACTGGGAAATACCACCTCTAGCTGGCCCCGGGAGTGGGGAGGAAATGGGGATTTCGCAGTATCCTTCCCCTGCCACGCCCACCAAGCCACGCCCACAGAACCGGTACTAAAAAAAAATTGGATTTCACCACTGGTTTCTAGAGTTTATCCCTACTGATCTTGAAAAGGGGACATGAGATGGGCACAGGGGGGAGATCTGCTTTTGAGATCAGTCCCTATTTTCCTGCTCGTCCTTCTCCAAGGTCAAGGTTTGGGGGGAGGGGGGAAATATGTACCGTTTTTGAGCCAAAGATGGAGGTTTTCCTGTCCCAGGCCTGTCCCCAGACAATCCTTCCCAGCAACGGGACCATGAATGTAGCCAGGAAACCCCAGATAGTGCCAAGCGCGGCCTCCACGTTCTCTCAACATTTCCTGCTCACATGGAGGGTTTCACCACCTCAGCAATTGTGAGATAACTGGACTGTCTCCAGACACGCTGGCTGGGGAATTCTGGGAACCGAAGTCCACCTATCTCACAGTTGCTGAAATCAAGGCCCACTGCTCTAACGACTGTAGCGCTTGGACATTGATACTGCTTGCTTCCTTCTGGGTTGAGGACGTTCAGCCTCTGGTCCCTCTTCCTCTGGAAAGCTGGCAGCATGGCTTCCCTTGGGGGAGGGGGGGGTGAGAGAAAAAGATAAGAGAAGGAATTCCTAAAATTGGCAGGACACAGTTTAGAAACCCAGCAAAGGGCTCCCCTCCCCAAAGCCATTCCTGCTCACTTCACTGCCCTCCCCAACTCCCACCAAGGGTGAGGGGAGTCCAGACACCAAGGAGCTTCTCCATCCATCTTGGCTTCTCTCAGCCAAGCCTGGATGTTTCCTGCAATTGGAAAGTTGCCACCAGGAATCCCAGAGCAGCAAGAATGAAGGTCCTGCGTGGGTTGTCATTTGAAATCAGCTGATTAGGAGGGTTCTATTCACTAGAGCACAGGCATGGAGGAGAGCAAGAGAGGAGGAGGAGGAGGAGGAGGAGGAGGAGGAATGAAATGGAAAAATCCTCCCAAGGTGCAACTCCTGATGCACTTCTTTTACACACACATAGACACAAATCCCAAAATTGGCCAGAGGGCCCTGAGGTTTGCAGGGGCACCTTTTCTTAGTAGATGGCCCGGAGACACGCACACATATACACACATACATTTAACACCCATCGTTCTTTCTCTGCCAGCTGCAGAGCAACTCCGTGAGTGACAAGGTGAGAGGTGAGGAGAAAACAGCCCCCGGGAACCGCGGATGACAAGCCAGGGCAGAAAAGGGCAGCCTGGCGGCTCTCCCGGAGATCCCCCAGAGCCCTGCCTCCAGCAGCTCCTGCACCCCCCCAGGCCCCTCTCCGCAGATGTTGGGCTCTGCCACTGACCCTAATTACAGGAGCCAGGGCCAGGAGGACGCTTGGCCCCGGGAAAGGGGGAATGGGCCAAAAAGGGCATCGCAGGCCCAGGAAAAGGGGGGGGGTTGTTGCCATCACAAGGGGAGGCTGTGAACTGCAGGTGGGTCTTAGTCAGGTGTGTGTGTGTGTGTGTGTGTGTTTGTGTGTTTGTGTGTGTGTGTGTGAAACTTTCTCCCCAGAGAAGTTGCTTTCTGTGCCAAGCCATTGCAGAGTGGGCAGGAGAAGCCGGGGAGTTTAAGGGGGCAGACGCAGAGAAGGCCAAATGTAGTGTTGAAAAGGCTAAGAGGCTGATTTATTTATTTATTATTTATTTATTAATAAAATTTATATGCCGCCCAATCCCGAAGGACTCCAGGCGGCTGATTGGGGCAGTTCTACAAAGTCTTCTGCTCATTACAGAATTATGTCAAGCCAGGTAAGGGTGGGTTGCTATCGGCATTATTGCCGGTTCGGCACGCAAAAATTTTTGAGATGTGTGTTTGTGCATTTGCAGCTAATGTGCAGAACATTAGAAAAGGGGGGGGGAATTAAAATTTTTAAATGAAGAATGTTCTGAGCATGTGCAGAACCAAAAATCAAGGTGGCGATGCCGACAATGGAACCGGTTCTGGGGCGTGGCAGGCTGAGTAACTACCTACTCGGCCGAACTGGTCCGAATTGGTAGGAACCCACCTCTGGAGTCCGGAACCTCCTTCATGGTTTATACTTATAGCTGTTGTCTTTTACATGTGTGACAAACTAAATAAAATAAAAAATAAAAATACAGCTCGTCCCTTGTCAATCGGTTTTCATATTGACAATTGTTTTTTTTATCTGTATGTTTTATTGCATTGTAAACCGCCCAGGGCATCATATAAATCAAACAAACAAACTGATTCACTCCTTGACCCTCCCCCCCCCCTCGTCTCAAGCTTCTCCTCCCCTCCCCGTTTCCTGATGGCTGCAGGGCGTTTGAATCGCTTCAATTCGCTCCCTCCCTTTCGGGAAGGCGAAAAGGTGAAGTGGGCAGCTAAGCTCAAAGGGATTGAGGGAACAAAATAGGGCCTTTCTGTTTCTGCTTCTTAAAGAAATCACGGGGCTTTTATTAATTCCGATTTGCTTCCATTTGGTTCCATTCTGCAACGTGTCTCCTGTAATTGACTATAGCTGGAAAACAATTTTATCGGCCCAGGCAAGGCCTTTATAAATACCTCCGGTATTGCACATTGTATTTTAAGCAAGTTTGAGACTTTTGTATCAGGCAGATAATTGCCTCCAGGATACCTGCTTGCTATCTTTCCTCTTTCAGCCTCCTCCGAACACAGGTAAGGCTGTAATCTTGCACCAGATATAAGCCCCCCCATCCCTAAAATAACCTCTCCAAAAGAAATCTAATTTACTTTTTAATCTGGTTTGAAAATTTGCTAGCAAAAAATTTCCAGAGACAAGCATGACCATTTATTATTGTTTATCGTGGTGCCTGGGCTGTTCTCCTCACCCAGGTAATATAGCAAAGGATGGGCAGGGAGTGAGTGGGGAGGAGACGGGGGAGGGGGGGAATCTTTTGATGCATTATTTATTTGATATCTTCTTCCCCCTCATAAAATCAGGAAGCAGAGGACAAAGCAACGACCTTATCCATTTCGGCTGCATAATGTGAGATATATTGTGCATCTATTTCTTTCTCATTATAATATGCTCGGCTTATTTGGTAATAGAGGGGATATATGAAGGGACAGGCAGGTGACCTGCTTGAGCAATAGTCGGGAAAAAGACCGGGCAGCTCCCTGGGGGAGAATCACGCCACGGATATTGTCACCCCTCCCACCTGTCGTGGACTTGACATGAAAGCCATGGGAGGGGGGGCAGTCTCAGAGAAATTATGGGCTTCCCAAGAGGGCCCTTTTCCATTCATGATCCCATGATTTGCACCAACAGCTAAGGGGAAAGGCAGGTGACTTTGGCTGAAGTTTTGGAGAACCTCAACTAGCAGAAGAAGGCATGTTGGGTTGGAGCATGTTGCTTGTATGATGAAGCTAAGTCCCCATATTCACACTGCTTGTCTACAAGGCAGGTGACTTTGGCTGAAGTTTTGGAGAACCTCAACTAGCAGAAGAAGGCATGTTGGGTTGGAGCATGTTGCTTGTATGATGAAGCTAAGTCCCCATATTCACACTGCTTGTCTACAAGGCAGGTGACTTTGGCTGAAGTTTTGGAGAACCTCAACTAGCAGAAGAAGGCATGTTGGGTTGGAGCATGTTGCTTGTATGATGAAGCTAAGTCCCCATATTCACACCGCTTGTCTACAAGTGAGAACTGGTGGGACTATAAAAATAGACCAAGTTGAAGAAGCTATAAATTGCTCTGCGACTTCAGAATTCAAACAGACAAGCACTTGTCACACAACACCCATCCACAGACATAACAACCGTGGATAGGAAGGTCACAAAAGTCTGGTTAGTAGACCTGGCAGTGCCTGGAGACAACAGAAGAGGGTGAGGAAGGACTGGAGAAAAATCAACAAAGACCTGCTAATAGAAATAGAACGGCTGGGGCAAAAGAAAGCAAAGATCGCACCAATAGTGATGGGTGCCTTGTGTGCAATCCCAAAACAACTGGAACACCGCTTGAGCACCCCTGGCATTGACAAAAACACCCTGAATCGATTGCAAAAGGCAGATTTACATCGTGCAATGATAGCTTTAACAACACCCAACAGCCACACCTGCTTATCCCAGGTCCTTGGGAAGGAGGTGATAGGTGGATAAAAAGGCCAAATTCTACCCAAACATCTGGCTGACTGTGCAACGAACCCTAATACTAGGTTCCTCGGGAGTTCAGCCCTTGGATACTCTGCTGCTGCTCTACTGGCATCATGGAAAGAAACCCCCGTTTTTAGCAGTCAGGGCACAATAGTATTGCTTTACTCTGCAGAGATGTTGAAGAGGATCCTACTATAACACACACACACACACACACACAGACATTCACACAGTGTCTTAAAGGCTTCGGTAAAGGTAAAGGTTCAGCTCACACACATGTGCTAGTTGTTCCTGACTCTAGGGGGTGGTGCTCATCTCCGTTTCAAGGCCGAAAAGCCAGCGCTGTCCGAAGACGTCTCCATGGTCATGTGGCCGGCATGACTCAATGCCAAAGGTGAATGGAGCGCTGTTCCGTTCCTACCAAAGGTGGATCCTATTTTTTCTACTGGCATTTTTCACGTTCTTTCGAACTGCTTGGTTGGCAGAAGCTGGGACAAGGAACGGGAGCTCCCTCCGTTACGCGGCACTAGGGGTTCGAACCGCCGAACCGCCGACCTTTTGGATCGACAAGCTGAGCATCTTAGCCACTGAGCCACCGTGTCCCTGAAAGCCTTAGAAGCACATCTGCCCGCAGCCAGCATTGATGGTTGTAGTTTACAAACAAAATCGGAGAAGTTGTGGAGTGGAATCCCAGGGACACTTTTCCTTCCCACAAAACACCCCCTCTTGCATTGCTGTGATGGGTTGGATCTCTTTGGGAAGCCTTGTGGCCCAATCAAGACGCTGAAGTTTACATAGCTAAACTTTCTCTCTCTCTCTCTCTCTCTCTCTCTCTCTCCTCCCTTTTCAGGCGGATGCCTCCTGCGGGAAGTGTAAATATAGAAAAAATGACAACATGCGCATTAATGCTCGTTAGAATGTCATCATTATATTCTACAAAGTGTCTGCTGTGGGGGTCCCTAAAGGGCACTTAGAAGCCAAGCAGCTGCTCTGCATTTGTTCCAGCTCGCATCTTGGAGGAAATGACATTGAGATAAATTGAGAGTGGCCGCATCTTCTCTAAGGGGAGGGGAGGGGGGAGGGGGGAGGGGAAGAGGAAAGGGGAAGGGAAGAAGGGAAGAAGGGAAGAAGGGAAGAAGGGAAGAAGGGAAGAAGGGAAGAAGGGAAGGGGAAAGGAAGGGGAAGGAGAAGGGGGAGAGGAAAGGGAAGAAGTGAAGAAGGGAAGGAAGGGGAAGGGAGGGAGAAGGGAAAGAGGGAAGGGAAGGGGAAGGGAGGAAGGGAAGGAAGGAAAGAAGGGAAAGAGGAAAGAGAAGAGGAAGGAAGAAGGGAAGGGGAAAGGAAGGGGAAGGGAGGGAGAAGGGAAAAGGGAAGGGAAGGGGAAGGGAAGAAGGGAAGGAAAGAAAGAAGGGAAAGAGGAAAGAGAAGAGGAAGGAAGAAGGGAAGAAGGGAAGGGGAAAGGAAGGGGAAGGGAGGGAGAAGGGAAAAGGGAAGGGAAGGGGAAGGGAAGAAGGGAAGGAAGGAAAGAAGGGAAAGGAAAGAGAAGAGGAAGGAAGAAGGGAAGAAGGGAAGAAGGGAAGAGGAAAGGGAAAGGGAAGGGAAGAGAAAAGGAAGGGGAGAAGGGAAGGGGAAAGGAAGGGGAAGGGGAGGGGAAGGGAAGGGAAATGAAGAAGGGGGGGAAATCCTAAATAACAGAACTTTTGGTGACTTTTACCTCTTCAAATTAAAATATGGATGACGATGGACTGGAGGTGTTAAACAGGAGAGATGAAGGAGACCAATGAAGGAGATTGACTCCCTTCAATCATCCGTATCAAGCATCCAAGAGATTTTGGCCTCATTGTAACTCAATTGTATGATGTTGCTAAGTGCCACATTGAATTGAGTGCCTCTGCATATACATATACAGGTGGATATACACACACATATATTTGCACTTAAACTGTATGTGCAATTTACATATGCAAATATATATATATGGGTGTGTATCCACGTGCACATGTATGTACAGGATGCTTAATGCCTGTGTTGGGTTTATCTGGCCAGCCCTCGTGGGACGTGATTTTGTCGTCTTCCATGTCTACCTGTTACATCTTGAATTTTACGGCTTGACTGTTGATCACAACTGCTTCATTTTTAAGGTTGTTCCGGAGCCCCGGGGGAAGGCGAGAAGGGGATTTAAAGGCATCTAATAATAAGCATGCAAAATCCATTGGATTAATTGGTAGCCATCCTTTTCAAGAGACTAAAAATACCTTGGATTAATTGGGAAGCCTTTTCTATAAAAAAAAAGATTTCATTATTAATACAAATATGATGAATAATACAAATAGGGTGACGCTGTTGATTAAAAACTGTAGGGTAATCTTTATTCTTAACGGCTTTATCCCTTCTTTTTCTCGTACAGAAGAAAAACTCTTCTTGAGTCACATTGAGGAAAGGAGCGTTTTATTTGCATGCAAATGCCTGCACCCTTAATCAATGAATAAGATTGACCAAGTTATTCAATAGACTTTCCTTTAATCACTCGGTAGCCGTTCTGAATGGGAGAAAGCTCCATGGCTTAAGATTTGTTGGGGCAATTCTCTTAAGAACCACAATATACCACCCACTCCATTTTTTTTTTTTTTGAAATGGGTCCATTTCAAAAAACCGTGCAGCATTTCAAATCCATTGCTGGCAGAAACAAAACCCTTCCTGTGGAGTGAAAATTAGGATTCGCTATCAGGGGATTGGCAACTTTTGGCCTAAAAAGACATTTGAGTGATAAAACATGACCTCTAGGAAAAAGGACAATTGGAAATTGGGGGGGGGGGAGAGGAGATGGAGATGGAGGAAGAGGGGGAAGAGGGGGAGGAGGAGGAGAAGCAAAAGGAGGAGGAGGAGGAGGAGGAGGAGGAGGAGGAGGAGGAGGAGGAGGAGGAGGAGGAGGAGGAGAGGGAGTATTTCTTTCAGGAAGATTTGGAGGCCCCTTAGCTTATAATAGTGGTTCCCAAACTTGGCAACTTTAAGACTTGTGGACTTCAACTCTCAGAATTCTCCAGCCAGCTCTTAAAGTTGCCAAGTTTGGGAACCACTGGCTTACAATCTTCCATCTGAGGCAGCTTTCAAGCTTGAGGTGATCTCTCACTGGCCACAGAAGAGAAAGAAAGGAGGCAAACAGGTGTGAGGGGAGGTGTGGGCTGCTAGGTTGGTGAATGGGTGACGCATTGGGATGGCCGTGGTGTGCCTAATGATCCATCCCCCACTGCACACCTGAAGAGCAAACTCACCTTATAAGTGAGTTCACTGGAGAAGTTCCTTGTGCTCTCCACCTGCAATTCACTCCAGTGCTCACCATCCAAGCTGTCTTCCCAAGGTGGGGAGAAGGAGATGCCAAGAAGTTATTTTATGTGTACATATTTGTTCAATTTATATCCCGGCTTTCCTCCCGGATCTCATAGCAACTTCTAAGGAGTTTCCATTCCATTAATTCCCTCACCCTCCACTACTGAGTTGAGTTGAGTTTCACTGGGCAAAGAAAGACTTAAATGTGAGTGCCCCCAATGCTAGCCACCCTCCACCAGAGAAAGGAGGAAACGCTCCTGTGCCATCAAGGGGAGGCCACCCATTAACCAGCTTTGGAAGCCAAAAGACAAGCTTTTATTCCGGCATCCCTTTCTGGAGACCTCAACCTTGGCGAATGCAATTCTGTGTTCTCAATTGAACACTGAGAGGGCTGAGATGCTCTCGTCACACCTTCCAGCCACCCATTCGACCAAAGCGATTCCTTTGTCCGTGATGAGGACATGCTGGAGACCAGCTAAGGGAGGGTTTGGAGAAAGGCAGTTGTGCAGCTGCAGAAGGCCGAGGAGGTGCCTGGGGATTGGGACTTCTGCAGAGATTGATAGGGGCTTAGTTGGTTCAAGTGAAAGGAATGGACAGGACTTAATTCATTTATTTTGAAAGCAATATTTGGGCGTATACATCCATGTGTGTTCTGGTGTGTATACGACAACCTCCCAGCCGCCCCCCCGAAAAAGGAGACCCCAAGAGAAGAAGGGTCTTTGAGCAAAAAGGAAGAGCCACTCCAAGGGAGTTCTGTGAACGACGTGGGCAGAAACACACAGACAGCCACTGGTGGCCCACAAGAGATGCTCCAAAGGATGTTTGCTCCCAAACTCTCCCACGTCTCCTCTCCATTTAATTGGAGAGAATGGTTTGGCTCTGCGTAATTCCTCTCAACAAGCAACTGGCTCCAAATTAAAGAACAGCAAAACACACACACACACACACACACATACACGCAGGGAGGGAGGGAAGGGAGAATATCATGAGAAAATAAACCATGCAAGAATAATGCAGCTGCCCCAAGTCCAGGATGCCACTGGCCACAGCTTCAAGCTGCTGCCAACTCATCTGTCATGAAGACAAGGGAGGGGGCAGCTAATGTGAAGGCCACATGGACTCCAGAAGGGGAAGGGGAGGGGGGGTCTCCAGGATGGGCCCCGTGAGCCTCTTCACATCACCAGACGAAACAGATCTGCACAGAACAAGGAAAGGGAGAGGATCCTTATGAGGTGTTGCAATTTCACAGCCAATGCAGAATGATTCACAGCAAAGGATAACAGCGGGCAGTCAGCCTTTAGATGGTTGCATATATTGTCATCTCCTCAAAATACCAACGTGGGAAAGAACGTAGCTCTGTCTGCAGCCCAAGCATGCCTCAACAAGGCTTGTTTTATCCCTGGTTCTCATAACTTTGTCTTCGGGTCTTCTCCATTTCCAAAGTGAGGCAGCCTGAGGTCATTCTTAGTCTGCCCCTCTTCTCCACAGTCTTTGGTTTCCAATATCTCCCCAGCTTGCTGGTTTCAAAATAGGTGCAGATTTTGGCCCAACACATTTCTCATTCAGCTTGGTCCCAAACTTGTCTCCATCAGCCTGCAGGTAAAGTCCATCCACACAAGCCAAGAAGCCCGTGGAGGTGGAGAAGACCTCTTCTGGATGTTCTCCTAGAATCTAAAGATCTCTCTGGGGACTTTTTGTGCTTCATGGATTTGTCTCTTTGGTTTTTAAGGCTCATGAGACCTGGAAAATAAGGAATAAATCCATTCTCCACTGGATTTGGAGATCCTTGCCTCCATAAGGATCTCCATAAGGTGGGGAATGAGGAAGTAGAGACCGAGATCTTCAGTTTCCTGGGTAGGAATGTGCTGCGGAATGCCCCTTGGCAGGAGCACCCCGAATAAATGTTCAAAGGCAGTGGAGATCAGATCTTAATCCTGCCTTACACAAATCTTCCCCAGGTATGTTGATTTTAGCCTAATCCTTTAATATTTAAAGCAATTCCATTCTTGTTTGAAGAGACTTCCTGGCCTCAGGAGAGGCAGAGAGAGAGAGAGTGGAGGGGGGGAGGATGGCAAAGGAACTGACAGATGCCAGGCGGTAGGAGTCCTTTGAATCTCTGCTGGGGAGGAGGAAGGAACAGCATCTCCCCTCCCTTGCATCCTTGAGGTGGGGGGCTTGCCCTGCCCCCCACCTTTCTTCCTTCAGGGAAGAAAGGTGGGGCAAATCTGGAAACCACAACTGAGAAGGAAGCACCAGCAAAAAGTGAGGTAGCCTTATTTCTGTGGCTGGTGTGTGTGTGTGTGTGTGTGTTTGTGTGTGTGTGTGTGTGTGTGAGAGAGAGAGAGAGACTGACTGACTGACTGACTGAATACTGCATCCAGTTTTGGTCACCACGTTATAAAAAAAGATGTTGAGATGTTGGGGGAAAAAAGGTGCAAAGAAGAGCAATTGAGATGATTAAAGCCCCGGGGACTAAAATATATGAAGAATGATTGCAGGATTTGGTTTTGGTTAGTCTAGAGGAAAAAAAAAGGACTCTGGGTGACATGATAGCAGTCTTCCAATATCTCAGGGGATGCCCCAAAGAAGAGGGAGTCAAGCTATTCTCCAAAGCCCCATGAGGGCAGGACAAGGAGCCATGGGTGGAAACTAATTAAGGAGAGAAGCTACTTAGAACTAAGGAGGAATTTCCTGTCAGTGAGAGAGATCAATCACTAGAAAGGCTTGTCTCCAGAAGGTGTAAATGCTCCAAGACTGGAGGTTTTTAAGAAGAGTTTGGACAGCCATTTGTCTCAAATTGTATACGGTCTCCTACTTGAGCAGGGGGTTGGACTAGAAGACCGCTAAGGTCCCTGCCAGCTTTATCTTGAATTGAAATTGAAAAGTGAGACCAGCTGCCTTGCGAGGTCCATTTTGACCCGATACTAGACTGCATATATGAATGCATCCACCCGCAAATGCAACGGAGGCTGGGCATAGGGATAGAAGCCAAGGGCTCCACCTTTTCATTCCATCCTTTCCCAGCCATCCCTTGTGGTTTCTCTCTGTCAAGAAGGCCGATCTCTAGAGCCCCCGGGAAGGAAACTTGCACAAGACGCCTCCGGAAGATCATGTCTGAGAAAGATGCAGCTCCACGGGGGAGGGGGAAGAGCCAAGACTCACCCCCCCCCACCACCACCCAAAGACTCAGGAATCTATGGGGAAGGGCAGGGGTTAGACCTACTTGATTGACGGATTTGGGTGGTAGATGAAGCAGACTCAGAAGGTCTCCCTTCCCCAGGCTCCGTCTGACTTCCTTTGTCTGGGCTGTGATGATCAAGGCAAGATTTCTCTCCTCCGGAGGCTGTAAACAGTCTGGCAGACTCACACCTCATTACTTGGCAACAGGTGCAAAGCAATAAATCAAGCCGAGAAAATGTCACTCAGCGGGGACTCCTCATCTTGGGAGACTCAATATTTTCCTTGATTCCCGTGGCATGGATGGCGGAGAAGAAACCAGCCGGAAGGTCCTGCTGTCCACCGTCCACTGGGAGGCTGGGCTGCTCCCTCCTGGGATGCAGAGGCCACCAGGAAGAGCTGGAGGTGGACACAGCCAGTCTGGCCAGAAGGAACTTCTCTGCAGCACAGGGGTCTTGCTTGGGGGGGTCAGCAGGGATGGGCCTTCCAAGCTGGCACACTCCCTCGGGAAGCCCTGCTCAGAGGGGGGGGGGATGCCACCCAGGGGTGAAATGCTACCAACTCTGACCAGTTTGCTAGAACTGGTAGCAAAAAATGCTAAGCTTTGTCCAAACTGATAGTAAAAAAAAGCTTTAAAAAGTGGGGGAAGGTTCCATAAGACTCAGCTGTTTTGTGCGATCGTGGGAACCTCTCTTTTTTTTCACTTTTTAAAGCATTTTTACTACCAGTTCCGGAGAATAGGTAGTAAAAATGCTTTAAAAAGTGAAAAGAAAGGGTTCTGACCATTGTGCGGCTCAGCTGATTGTCACAGAACCTTCCCCCCCCCCACACACACTTTTAAGGCATTTTTACTACCTATTCGTAGTAAAAAAAATGCTTTAAAACAGTGTTTCTCAACCTTGGCAACTTGAAGATGTCTGGACTTCAATTCCCAGAATTCCCCAGCCAGCATTCGCTGGCTGGGGAATTCTGGGAGTTGAAGTCCGGACATCTTCAAGTTGCCAAGGTTGAGAAACACTGTCCTAACCACTGCTGGGGAATTCTGGGAGTTGAAGTCCGGACATCTTCAAGTTGCCAAGGTTGAGAAACACTGTCCTAACCACTGCTGGGGAATTCTGGGAGTTGAAGTCCAGACATCTTCAAGTTGCCAAGGTTGAGAAACACTGCTTTAAAAAGTGAAGAAAAAGGTTCCAATGATCGCACTGATCAGCTGTGACTCGCACGATCGTCGGAACCTTCCCCCCCCCTTTTTTAAAACATATTTTTTCCTGCCGGTTCAGGCGAATAGGTAGGAAAAATTGCTTTCAGAAGTAAAAAAAAGCTGGCCACGCCCACCCAGTGGCATGATTCCCCACCACCCAGCCACGCTCACAGAACCAGTGGCAAAAAGAATTCGATTTCGCCACTGATGCCACCCCTTCTCAATGCAGGAGCAGCTCCAGTTTCCTCACTCCAAGGAGACCCAGCCGTAGCTCTCGGTTTCCTAGCGTGGGGTTGTGGATGGCAGCTGGAATGTGTTTGTTTGGGTGAGATGCGTCCTCCTTCCCTTCGCTCCGCTTTCCTCCTTGCCTCTTTTAACCCCCAGACTCGCAGTGGTGACTGAATAGCAATAGCAATAGCAGTTAGACTTATATACCGCTTCATAGGGCTTTCAGCCCTCTCTAAGCGGTTTACAGAGTCAGCATTTATTGCCCCCACAGTCTGGGTCCTCACTTCATCCACCTCGGAAGGATGGAAGGCTGAGTCAACCCTGAGCCGGTGAGATTTGAACTGCTGAACTGCAGATAGCAGTCAGCTGAAGTGGCCTGCAGTACTGCACCCTAACCACTGCGCCACCTCGGCTCGGCCCAGAGGAGCTTAGGGGTAGCAGGATAAGAAAAATCTAGAGGAGAAAGAGAAGAAGCGCCAGCTGTTGTTCCTACCAACCAGAACCCAGCCTCAGGCTGAGACTTCCAATTGCAGATGCTCTAGGACAGTGGATCCCAAACCTGGCAACTTTAAGACTTGTGGACTTCAACTCCCAGAATTCCCCAGCCAGCATTTGCTGGCTGGGGAATTCTGGGAGTTGAAGTCCGGACATCTTCAAGTTGCCAAGGTTGAGAAACACTGTCCTAACCACTGCTGGGGAATTCTGGGAGTTGAAGTCCAGACATCTTCAAGTTGCCAAGGTTGAGAAACACTGCTTTAAAAAGTGAAGAAAAAGGTTCCAATGATCGCACTGATCAGCTGTGACTCGCACGATCGTCGGAACCTTCCCCCCCCCTTTTTTAAAACATATTTTTTCCTGCCGGTTCAGGCGAATAGGTAGGAAAAATTGCTTTCAGAAGTAAAAAAAAGCTGGCCACGCCCACCTAGTGGCATGATTCCCCACCACCCAGCCACGCTCACAGAACCAGTGGCAAAAAGAATTCGATTTCGCCACTGATGCCACCCCTTCTCAATGCAGGAGCAGCTCCAGTTTCCTCACTCCAAGGAGACCCAGCCGTAGCTCTCGGTTTCCTAGCATGGGGTTGTGGATGGCAGCTGGAATGTGTTTGTTTGGGTGAGATGCGTCCTCCTTCCCTTCGCTCCGCTTTCCTCCTTGCCTCTTTTAACCCCCAGACTCGCAGTGGTGACTGAATAGCAATAGCAATAGCAGTTAGACTTATATACCGCTTCATAGGGCTTTCAGCCCTCTCTAAGCGGTTTACAGAGTCAGCATTTATTGCCCCCACAGTCTGGGTCCTCACTTCATCCACCTCGGAAGGATGGAAGGCTGAGTCAACCCTGAGCCGGTGAGATTTGAACTGCTGAACTGCAGATAGCAGTCAGCTGAAGTGGCCTGCAGTACTGCACTCTAACCACTGTGCCACCTCGGCTCTTTTTTTGAATGCCAATGGTTGCAAATTGTGTTGTGGCCAATTGCAAAATCCCAGGCAGGAGGCACCGTCCTGCTTTCATTTTTCATTTTTAATGTGACTTCTGATGCAGAAATAGACAAGCCCACCACCGGGTCATCAGAAGAGGATCTACCACCATGAAGGCGGTTGCATTAATTAGGGGAGACAGCAAGACGGGGAAACCTGCAGAGCCTCCTTTCAAACCCGCTTCCCTGAAAGCCTGGGGAATATTTGGGGGGTTCTTTCCAAACAAGAGCGGATGGTTCTGCAGACACCTCAAAGGAGCCTCCCTTGCACGGCCTCCCTCTGGCTTTCTCCTTTGCAGCTGCCCCCCCCCCCACTCTCTCTCTCTCCAGCACCGAGACACGGATCCCTCGGCTCAAAATGCAATAAATCTTTCACTTCCAAATCATAGTTTCATTAAAAGCAGCCCAGAAGGAAGGAATAATAAGGTGCCATTTTACAGCCCAAATAAAACATGGAAGGAGGCAGTCCATAATATGAATTTCAGGCTCGTCTGGAGATAATTCATGCATCATTTTCAGATAAGAAACAAAAAGGAAGCTGCGTCAGCACATTGGCTGAAAAATACCTTTTCTGCATTACTTTATGCCTTTCCGTAATGGGCCCGGCTTCGAATAGATCACCTGCAGGCAGTTCAACCTTTCTGCCTCCCTCCCTTTCCTCCCCCCCACCCTTGCTGTCACTGTAATATCCTTTGTGAACTGCTTCACCCCCAGCAAGGGCGGGGGGGGGGGGAACCTTCTGAGGAGAGGGGAGTCAGCGGTGGAAGCCGAAATAAAGTTGCAATTTCCTAAAGCTTCACATAAAGGTCAAGATTCATCAGTTATAAATAAAGGAGGTGGAACTGGAGGCCCCCCCCCCATCCTTAACGCCATGGGAATTTCAAAAGGTCTTTTCTGTTTCCATATCACAACTGTTTTCACGCTTACTTCCCCGGCTGCTTTCCTGCGTGGTGACGGTGCCGTCCTAGCCGAGATCTTTGGCACTGTAGGGACTCTTGTGCATCGAGGTGCTGCTGTCGGGGGCACACACACCGCTTGGGGTGACTGGCAGGCTAGGCAGAGAGTGAGCGAGGGACCAGATTGTCCTTAGACAGGCTCTGCTTGGGCATCGGGGACAGGGCCAAGCCAGGAGATGACCAGCTTCTTGTTGCTTTCCATCTCCCAAAGTCCTACTCAGCTCCTGAGAGTCCCCAGGGAGACTCGGTCGGATCCTCCATCACTTGGTTTCTTCGACCCTCCAATTTGATGGCAAACGTGGGGAGGGGCAAAGGGAGGATACAGGGAGGGGGGAGATGACAGGAACCAGAAATGCCCACCAGAGACAACGGCGGACTGATCCAAGGACACAGAATACGAACACCCACCAAAGAGGCGCCAAACCTTAGAACGGTTACCAAAAACAACTAATTTGAACCTTATTGGACACTAGCGAGATGACCCGAGGGGGGGGGGGACCCAGGAGAAGGGAAAAATTGCCAGCTTTATGTGGGAACTTTCATACCCGGCTTTTCCTAGGCTGGAACCACTTGGATTGGATAAAAGCATGCCTTTTGTTACAACTGGAGTCGAGAGTCTTTCTTTCCTAAAACGCCCAAGCTGGGACAGATCTGACAGCCTCAAATTCCATGGAAAACCATCCTGGTGGAGCCTTTTCTTACTTGACTTCTTCCGTTGAAGTCCTGGCCCAAAGGCCCCCAAGGCAGCATGTCCTCTGAAGATACGTCCTTCTTTGCTGTTCATCTGAGGCCATTTAATCTGTTTAAAGAAGTCTTTGAGGACTGGAGGTTGATGCCATTTTATTGATGGGTTATTCTTGCTCTTGCTTTCATTTAGAAGGCAACATACCTCCCGCCACTTCCAGGCAACCGTAGAACCGTGGTGATACTTCGCAGAAAGATCCAGAACTTGGAAACCTTTCAGAAGATCATCAAGGGAGACCCAGAAAGAGCGCTACAGCCGGCTTTATCTAATCCCTCTATCTTTCTGGGAAATGAGTAACAGGACTCAACAGAGGCAGGACAAGGAGCAACGGACAGGAACGAATCAAGGAAAGAACCAACCTAGAACTAAGGAGAAGTTTCCTAACAATGAGAACAATTAATCAGCAAAATGGTAAGATAAGATAACCGTTTGCCTGGAGTGGTATCCTGCCTGAGCAAGGGGTTGGACTAGAAGACCTCTAAGCCCCCTTCCAACTCTGTCATTCTGTTGTTCAAGAAAATACTTTATGAATACCCTATGCCACTAGGCTTGAAATTTTGGGCTTGGACAACCTGAAACTACGCTGCCTGCAGTCCGATCTAAGCATAGTACATAAAATGGTCTGCTACAACATCCTACCTGTCAATGACTTCTTCAGCTTCAACCTCAATAATACTCGGGCAAACAATATATACAAACTCAAGGTCCAAACTCAATTGCAGAAAATACGACTTCAGCAACAGAGAGGTCAACGCCTGGAATGCTCTACCTGACTCCGTTGCTACATCCTCAATCAGCTTCAATCTTAAACTGTCCAGCGTGGACCTCACCCCATTCCTAAGAGGTCCGTAAAGGGGGCGTGCATAAGCGCACCAGCGTGCCTACCATCCCTGTCCTACTGTCCCCATTGATTCGTACCCATTTCCTATGTTCATGTCCATGTTTGCCCTTATATCTGTCATCTTGTACATGTTTGACAAAGTAAATAAATAAATCAAACAAATAAATAAAAGCTCCTTCCCGCCCCTTGTCAATCCTGCAGGGGCTCCTGCATCTTCCATGCTACCATCAGAAAGATGGCATGACAGTCTTCCCCGATGGATAAGACAGGTTATTTTCCATCTCTCTCTAAAAAGAATTACGCTGGAACCTCTCCATGTATCACATTTGCCAGGACTTCTCAAAGAAGTGTAATTTTTGGAGGGGCGAGGGAAGCTATTTTGAGCCGTCTTGAGCGTACCTATCTATTCATCTTCCTTGTGTACTGGGGGATATGCTAATTAATGCATATCATAACACTAATTTATATGCAAACCAAAGTGGACAGAAAGGAGGCAAAGCTGTCTGCACAGCCCTCACTCAGAGAAATATTAATTCATTAAAGAAGGAATCTGTGCTGTGTGTGTAGAAGGAACAAAAACGTGTGTGTGTGTGTGTGTGTGTGTGCGTGCGTGTGCGAGAGGGTGCAAGATGAAAAGAGATTGAGTTGTTGTTTTCTTCAACAGGTCAACATTTACTAGCAAAAAACCCCCTCCTTTTTTTCTGGTGGGATTCCAAAACCCAGGAAAGACTTCTCCAACTTCAACCCCTTTCCCTCCTCTCCCCGCCCTCCCCCCCCCCCCCGGGCTGTTTGTGACAAACAGGGGGCTGCTTGTTTAAATTTTTTAAAAATGCAAATGTTTTAGGTGGGAGGCTTCATTATGTAGCAATGTGTTAAGCCTCTAACAGCATTATTATTCTTAGCAGCAAGCTTGTAGTACAAAGTAGTGCGCGGCTAACCATATATAGAGGTACCAGCTGATGCTTCCCTTTGAGTCTCAGCCAACTTCGCTTGAAATGGCTGAGAATCGGAATTCATGTCCTACTCTGAAGCTAAGGAGTTTTTCCAATGGTTTGCAGAAGAGAGAATCTCCATTGCTGGACAATAAAATTGATCAACGCATCCAAATTGGAATCTAAAGTCGGCCCAATAAAACTCAGTTCTCAGTACGAATTAAGAACCAGTTGCGAATCCACAAGCCAAGTAGGACATTGCCAGCCAGTGCGGTGATTAGAACCAGGAAGGTGCAAGACCAGGGATGTCCCTCACTGAGATTGCGGCATCCTTTTAAAAGCCCCGAAACTGAGCGCCAAATAGCCTTAGACCAGGGTCTTCATCGAATGTAATTGCTGCTGGGTCTTCCTTGTTAGCAAGTGGCCTTGTGTATTTAATGCTCACCAGGGGTGATCTTTGAGCTCTTACATTACTTGGTTAGTCCAGCAGGTAGAAGATTGAAAATCGACACCTAGATACTTAAAAGCCTTGACCTCTCAGTAAGTCTCCCCATTGACCTTCCACCTGCTTGGAGATTCGAAGGCCTTTCTTGAGAGGACCAAGACCTCCTGTTTAGAATAGTTATTGGTCTGTTCCGAAAGAAGCTTCTGGCATTTCTGCTCACACAACCCAGCTTTACAGCGGAAGTACACCCCTTGATTTTGGACAAAGGGGTAGACCTGTCCTGGGAACTTCATCCAAAGAAAAGCAGGATGACAGGTGAATGTTTTCACTGAAATTAAAGTAACGCAGTTCATGTGGCTCCTTCTCTTGCCTTTAATGTCTACAACATTAAATGTTACAATCTGAGGTCAATTTTTGGAACGTCTCTGGGGTTTTCAAAGTCTTTGGGCAACCATAAGACTTCAGGCCACTCGGCTCTGCTCTCTGGCTTAGCTGGCTACTCAGAGTCCTGGGCTTCCTTTTGAGTGAACTTTTGTCCCGAAGAAGTCTACAGAAAGGGGAAACAGAGTGAGGTATAATGTGCCTGTGGTTGATCTTCCAAAACAAAATATAGAAATGCAACATTGGCTAGCAGGCATTTGAGTCTAAGTCCCCTTCTGAGCTTAAGGACAGGTCTTCCCACCAGCCCCACTCGGCTGGTCATCTTCTTAAGCCCCAAAGCAGAATGTCTATGATGGAGAACCTATGGCACGCGTGTCCCAGGTGGCACGGAGAGCCTTGTTGCCTTGCACACACAGCATCAGTTGTTCCTCCTTCGGGCTTCTGCCATGCAGGCGCACGCAACAGTCAGCCGGCCTTTGGGGATGTGGCAGTGCCGGAGACTGGAAGAGCTGGTCTTCTGTTTCCCAGCGTGAGCATGGGTGGAAGCCGGCTGATTGGTGCGTGCGTATGCGTGGCAGTAACCAGAATACTTGCCGGATGGCACGTATGCGCGCGCCGCAAACCAGAACTTCATTTACTGGTGCGTGCATGCCCCCTGGGCAGCTCCTTTTCCTGGTCGCAGCTCAGACGAGGGTGCGCAAGCGAAGCACTCCTCCTTTGGCACTCAGGGCCCAAAAGGATCACCATCACTGGCCTAGGCTCAAGGTTATGGCCCCGGGGCCTTTGCATTGTGGAGAGCTGAAAGCCTTCCATCTCTCCAGGCAGTCGGAGGGCTTTCCTTGCTTGGTGGCCCCAGGACTGACTGGAGCCTTTGCGCCTCGTAGATGACCTCTCATCCTGATGACATCCTGGCTGTCCCTGCTGAAATCCCACCATCCTGGGTCCGGGTGGATGAAGCTCCTATTTTTATACAGATCATATCAGGACGCCTACAATTTACCTGCAAAAGGTAATTCTCATTTAATCTCCCATCTATTTGGAAGTTATTTATTCTCTGGACGTCTTTTCTACCCTTAAAGTTTAACTGGGCTTTTGTGTTTCTCCCTCACAGGCTGGCAGGAATGGAGCAAAGTTCTTGGGGTCAACAGCTCTTCATCTGGAAAGAGGAAAAGATTTATTCCTAGCTTTTAATCACATTAATTATGTCCATTATTCATTTGACCTGATCGTGAACTGAGTTGCATCATTATCGTGTGTTAGAGGGGGATGGAGAGCTGCAGCTAAGATATGCTCTGATCAGCCATTCGGTGGGCAGGCATACCTTTGTGGGGGGGAGGGAGGGGGGGCAATGCATTTTGGCCAAGCTGCTTAGATGATGGTTGACTAGAGGAAGTCCTTTCTGAGATAGTCCACCTTCCTGGTTTGAGACCATGACTGGAGGAATTGCAACGTGCTGTCCCTGGGTTTTCACACGGAATGATTCGTAACTGACAAGAAGAGACGGGCATCATCTTTTGTGGAGCATACGATCCCAGCATCCACTTTATTCTGTATTGTTAATAGCAACTGTATGAATTGTTTGCATTTTATTAAGCATTTCAACATCTAGCCAACACATATAATACTCTTGGGTTATTTTGTTTACTAAATAAATGTTATTTACTAACACTTATTTCTTGTGTTTTTCCCAAGACCACCCTTGATGTAGGGAAACAACGATCTCATTTAATGAGCACACAGTTAGCTTTCCTTAAAGTGGCTGGTTCGTTGTCTTCTGCCTGTTGCAATTTCATCGGACCCTCAGCTACTTACAAATAAGATGAAAATAAACGGAGAACAAAGCAATAAAGTAGAACCCCAGAGCATGAAACATACGAACCCAAACATTCTTACATCTCAACTCAAATGAGGGTTCGGCTTCGTCCAGAAGGTAACCAAGAAAAGAGCTAATTGGGTCTTAAGCTGGAGGCCATCCCTGAGCCAGGGCTGCCCTCCTTCCTCAAACAACACCCTTGAAGGTCATCCAGCCTGACCTCCAGAAACAGGGGAGCTTTCTGGGCAGATTCTGATGGGAAGATGCCGTCTTGTAGGCATCCGAGGTGGCGCAGTGGTTAAATGCAGCACTTCAGGCTACTTCAGCTGACTGCAGTTCTGCAGTTCGGCTGTTCAAATCTCACCGGCTCAGGGTTGACTCAGCCTTCCGTCCTTCCGAGGTGGGTAAAATGAGGACCCAGACTGTGGGGGCGATATGCTGACTCTGTAAACCGCTTAGAGAGGGCTGAAAGCCCTATGAAGCGGTATATAAGTCTAACTGCTATTGCTATATTGCTATTGCTATAATCTGCGCCCAACCCATAGACACTCAACAGCATCCCTTAAAATTTCCTCCGGGAACCTCCCGGAAAACCAACTCAGGGACCACAATACAGGCACCACCTGCTCCCCTGTTCCTGCTATGGTTGCCGTGTGCTTCGAGAGCAACGGGAATCGCTCCTCTACGATGACAGTCTTTTATTCTGTACATAAAAGGCACCTTTCATTCAACGGCAAATGTAAAAGAGGGAATGATGACCTGCGAATCAATTAAACCCATCGCAGCCCTCTTAAACGTATGCAGGCATGCAGAAAGAAACAAGGCAGGCTGGTGGGCTGACTTCAGAGTAACACCTGGGGTTGATACTCGCATCCTTTGAGCTAATCCAGCACTCCATTATTTATGTATAGGCTAATTAAAGTGGTGATCTGTGTTTACTTAAGTCTATTGCCGAAAAGTGCCAAGGCTAAATGAAATTATCTCCAGGAGGGAGCAGGGCCTGCCAGGGAGAGCCACTTTGGGAAGGCAGAGAGGCTTGGAGGGGTGAAGCGGGGGCTGGTGCGCCTTTGGATGGCATTCACGGTTGCAGCCTTCCATCTCAGCCGCCACCCCCACCCCCCCAGCCAGCACCACACGGCCAATTCAAGCTTATCTAATCAAGATCCAGATCGAGCAGGCCAAATGAAAAAGGCACTGGAGTCTGAAAGCAACTAATCGAATTGGATTAGCTCTTTTCAACAGCTAATTTTATCTTTCACTTGTAAAAAGCCGCAGACTCCATTCTTGTCTGGATTCTGAATTTGTTTGTCTAATGAAACACAGGGAGGGGGAGAGGTAAACCCACCCCCATCTCCTCAGAAATAGCCTTTGAAGCTACTTGGAAAACAGACGTTTTCTGCCGCCATGGGCCCACTCCTCTTTGGGGCACAGGGACCTGGTCAAGGAAGAATCGCAGCACTGACCTCTGGGATATAGCAGCCTGGCCACCCTTTTCAGGGAATTGTCAGGAGGAGGAGGAGGAGGAAGACGAGGGGGAGGAGGAAGAGGAGGAGGAGGAAGAAGAAGAAGAAGAAGAGGAGGAGGAGGGGGAGGGGAGGAGGAAGAGGAGGAGGAGGTGGTGGAGGAAGAGGAGGAGGAGGAGGAGGAAGAGGAGGAGGAGGGGGGAGGGGAGGAGGAAGAGGAGGAGGAGGGAGAAGAGGAAGAGGAGGAGGAGGAGAGGAAGAGGAGGAGGAGGAGGGGGAGGGAGGAGGAGGAGGAGAGGAGGAGGAGAGAGAGGATTAGGAAGAGAAGGAGGGGGAGGCAGAGAGGTGGGTTGAAAATCCCTGGAGGAAGTCAAGGCAAACAGAGCAAATTACTGCATTGAACATCAAGGGTCTTTCTCTTTTAAAAAGCCCCCCTAGATGTGATAAAGGAAGCATCCTCTTTAATCCATATTTCCTTTATAGCACCACCTTTGTTGTGGGGAGGTGCTGAAGAGCTCATCTCAAATTTTCAGGGGGAGGACAGCCTGGACATTACAGGGGTGATCAAACAGACAGAGGGCACTGCTTGTGGCAAGGCATGGTGTAATTTGAATAAATGAATAAAAACAGTTTAAAACAAAACAAAACACACACATACAATAAAACATAGATTTCTCAACCTTTTTTCCAAGGCTGATCGATTCCTCCTCCATCCATTCCTTCTAACTTTATTCCTGGTTTAATTTTGATTTCCCAAATATCAGCTCAAGGTAGACTTTGGTTGTTCCTTCCGAAGTTTAAACTGGATTTGCTCTGAAATTACCTTGGGCCTTCCTAATTCTGTCTGCGCCCTCTTAGCAGTGGTGGGATTCAAGAATTTTTATTACAGGTTCTATGGGCGTGGCTTGGGAGCGTGGCATGGGTTGGTGGGCATGGGTTGGTAGGCATGGCAGGGGAAGGATACTGCAAAATCCCCATTTCCTCCTGATCAGCTGGGACTCGGGAGGCAGAGAATAGATGGGGGCGGGGCCAGCCAGAGGTGGTGTTTTCTGGTTCTCCAAACTACTCAAAATTTCTGCTATCGGTTCTCCAAAACTGGTCAGAACCTGCTGAATATCACCTCTGCCTCTTAGCCCTCCCCTGCCCCAATCCAGGGATATAGCTGCCTTGACTGTGTGTGTGTGTGTGTGTGTGTGTGTGTGTGTGTGCGTGCACGTGTGTGTGTGTGTGTGTGAGAGAGAGAGATGGGGGGGTGTGTGTGCCTTTCACAGTCTCTCCCTGATACACATGGTCATTAGGAGCCTGAGGTCCTCACAGTTATTAATTTATTAATTAAGTAGATTTATAGTATTTAGCACACCAATCTCACACATGGTAACTCTTGGCGGTGTGCAACATTTAAAAAATGGGTGACCCTCAGGCATCCAATTGCAACTTATGACGTATTGGTGTCTAATTGCAAACAAGCCATGAGAAATTCTGTTTCCAACCTGGGGGAGGATGATTGAAGGCAGGAAGTAAGCCTCACCAGGTGAGGCTTCCTGCCGGCAAAGAGGCTTCCTTGTGCATCCCTGTCCTAAGGAGAAGCAGCATCCGAAGTGGCTCTGATGCCCACCAGAAGGACAAGTCTGCCAGGTCTTCTCTATCAACACTTTTTTTAAAAAGAAAAATCCCAAGATGTAAATCTTTTTCCCCTCTACCGTGACAACTTGGGACTGCATCTCTTTGAAGAAACCTCTCTCATCCTCTGAGGTTTTTTTTTAAAAAAAAAAAACAATTGGTTTGTGTCTCTTTTAAATATAAATATTGCTACTGTGTAATCTGGTGTTGGTGGTTGTTTTTAAGGCAAGTATCTACGATGGCACATTTCACAAAAGCCGTAATGAATTCAGGGGAGAGGAATCTGTGTTTTTCACACAGGAAGCTTGAAAGAAAAGCATTTATGAATAACTGATTCTTCTAATTTTGCCTTTTCTTTCTTTTTTTCCCAATCCCTCCTTGCTTTTTCTTTTTTTTCTTTCTTTCTTTTTTGGGGGGGGGCAAATTATTCAGGGCGAAGACAAATATTTTATCAAAGAGTTATGGAAATAAACATGATTGTAGCTCAAGGGCATCAGTGGATTTCTGGAATATTTTACAGTGTCCAATTAATACGGGATATTGTGAGGAATTGCATCGCACCGTAGCTGGGAAATTTGGCTGCATTTTGTGAAGCTATCCTGAGAATCCAAGAGTTACATAAACCAGCTTCAGGCAGGGGGCAGGTTGAGGAGGTCAAGGAAGGAAGAAGTTGGTCAAGGAAGAATCAGTACTATTCCATAGTAGTCGAATTATGCATTGAAAGGAACTTTGAGAAGAAGGCCAGGAGATCGTCAAACCAGATCAGAACTGGAGGGTAAGAAGACAACTCATGATGTATGGTAGTAGACGCCATGCCAAAGGTGGTTCCAAATTCATTATACCGCCTGGCAAATACTTTGTGACGTGGAAGAAGGGCCAACTGAAGTCTGCCATCTGCTCCAGGAGGTCTCCCTGTAAAACTGGAAGGCCTTGACCAACTTTGCTGGTCAACTGGCCATCTTCCGTCACGTTGGGTGTGTTTAGGAGAAAAAGTCTAAATGCGAAACAAGTTAATTGGCACCAGACCCTTAAATCATTGGGCAGCTGGTAATTTAGCAGCTTTCAAAACTTCCTGAACAGAAGGAAACATCTGGAGGAGTCCACCATTTGTTCTGGATGTTGCTTCTATGAATGATGCAGTAAGACAATTTTCTGCCTTATCATAAATTCTGCAAGCTCATGAACTTTGCAATCTCCCAAGCTCGGCAATATCTGGGAACTACTTATCTTGTGCTGAAAGCAATATAAAAACAGATGGCAAAGATGGCACGGGGAGATAAATCAATGGCAGCCCTGCCCCACGTTCTGTGGACACGTTGGAGACTCTGAGACAAATGCCTTCGGTTGGCAAGAAGGTGGAATTGATGGGGAAGGAAAAGGGGCAGCAGAACCTCCAAAGAACTCCAAACTATTAAGGTTTTATGGGGGAAATTCGTATAAAAAGTGGGGCCACAGAAAATGGTGCCCCAAAGGTGGCCTTGGCAGCAGAGACCTACAGATGATGGATGCAAAAGAGAGAGATGCTGCAGAATGAGTCCTCAAACTCTTAGCTTTTAGAGTTATGCATTGAAATCAGTTTCTGATGAGTTTTCTTATCATCACTAGAATATGGAACATAGATCATAGAATAACAGAGTTGGAAGGTGCCCCGGAGTTCTTCTAGGCCAACCCCCTGCTCAAGTGGAGAGGAACAAATTTCTCCCTGAAAGCCTCGCGCAACTGAAAGTTCAAATGTTAGCCTTGTAAGAATGGAGGCCAGAGAAGCCATCAAAAAGAGGGTGAGGTCTATGTCCAAAGAGCTTGGAGGAGGGAAAACATTGGGATTTCCAATCACGGAAATGTTATTTTTCTTTCTTCGTTAAATTTATATGCCCCCTGTCCTAAGGTGTCATAAAAGCAGAGGTACGAACCCTTAAATATGAAATAAACAGAAATTAAATAATTTAAAAACCAGAATGCATCTATTTTGCCTCTTTGTCAGATCTTAGAGCATGCCCGCCACTGAATACCAACGACTAACCTTTATTTAGCTTTATTATGTGCTTAAAAAAAAAACCTTAAACGTTTGCCTTGAAACCACAAAACAGTAGAGAGGAGAAAGCCGTGGAAGGACTCCTCCTTCTGGGCAAGGCACCAGGGAGAGATCCGGGAACCAGATCCTCAGGAATCCTAAACACAAGAATCAGACCTGGGTTAAAACAGGCGCCAGTGGAGTGAACGCAGATAGACTGGAGATTTCATGCAGGGACCATAAAAGGATAACGGTTCCCTTTTGAGTCGCAGCCGATCCGCTGAGCAGAGGAATGTGAAAAATAAAATCTATTCTGCTCCTGCTGGTTGGCGCCTCTCATTAATAACCTGCAAACATTCTGCCATATGTTGTGTTTTTATCTCTTGACTCGAATCATTATGACTTCATTTCAGAGGGGGCCAAGTAAATGAAAAACCGTTCTGAAGGTTATTTAACTATTAAAACAGCTATTAATTAAAGTTTGCCAAGTTTTAGGAGCTTGGAGGATAAAGAGACAGTAAGTAAATATCAGTTATTATTTAATAAAGAGGCTGTGATTGAAATGTTCCACATCTGAGCCTGTTCCAAGAGCAGAGTGGGGAGGCACTGGGGGTGGGGGGAGAATGTCTGTCGGTCCCCAGTCTAAACAGTTTGCGGGATGGAGGATGTGGAGCTCTGAGCTTCCACAGAGCAATCTTGACATCATGGTGGAGGACTTTGCATCTCCTGTCTTTCTCATTAACGGAATGAGTTTGGTTGGGGAATTAAGACCAGCCTTGCTAATTTGGCTCTTGTAATGTTTCTTCCACCATGGGGTAATGCAGCTTGCTTCCGGCTTCCTGGTTCAGAAGCATGAAGCCTTTGTCAGATCTTGCCTCTAAGCCAACGCAGCCCCTGAAGATCAAGAGTTGCTTCTAAGGTGGAGGAGAAGGTCCACTTCGTGGGTTTTCTTGGTTTCTAGTAGTGGGAAATGTTGGGGGGGAGGGGAATGAATGAAGGTGTCCGACTCACTGCCTGCCCCCCAACTGAATCCACAGGCCAAGCAGCAAAGGGGATGCAATCTGAGATCACACAAGAAAATGTTCATGGAAAGTTCAGAAAATGAACATCAGGACTTTATCGTCTTCTGGAAGAGCATGAAGGAATCCAAAGTGGCATGGAAGCAAGTTGGTCCTCTCCAGATTTAGCGCTGCTAAAATATCAGATTCAGCTTGTTCCTGAATCCCTCTTACGCTCTGAATGCAGTCAGAGAGGGAGATGGCTGCCCATCCTCGCAGTTTGCCTGTGGCTCCTTTTGACCAATTTTAGAAGAGGGAGAGAGAGGGACAGAAAGGAAGAGAGAGAGTTAGAGAGAGAGAGAGAAAGGGGAGAGAGAGAGAGAGAGAGAGAGAAGAAAGAAAGAAAGAAAGAAAGAAAGAAAGAAAGAAAGAAAGAAAGAAAGAAAGAGAAACAGAGGAGAGGAGGAAAAATAGGAGGAAAAATAGGAGGAGGAAAATAGGCATGTTTATTCCAGTCCCAAAGATCCAACTCAGAATGGGATGGGATGGGAAAAATCCCCCACTGGGGATAAACATCCAGCTGTTGTTTACAAAATCTTTTATCCTGGGACAAGAAGGGAGGCTCTGATCATGGCAGGAGACGAGTGATTATTGTTTTCCAAGTGATTTCCCTTCTTCTAATCATGGCTAGCTCCCCCACTCCACTCTACATAACCCTAACATGTAAATAAAAGGGGGCCTTGAGTGGGCTTAGCAGTTATCTTCAGCTAATTAGAAATAATGAGTATCACCTTTCTTGAAATACACATGTAACATTGTTATATTTTCTGCATCAGCTCCCTCCGGGGTAAGACGGAAGGTGTGCTGTATTAAGAACAACGACGACGACAGCTCAAGCAGCAAGACAAGGCAACGCATCCAAAGAGCCAAACACGGGAGCCAAAAACAGAAACCTAAAGACTTAATTTCTATCTGGTGAGATTAACCGTAAAACTTTTCTGCAAAGTAGGTGTAAAGTTTTGTCCGTGCCAGGGAGAGAGAGAGAGAGAGACAGAGAGAGAAGAAAGGCTGCAATGATGCCAGCTTTGCTTCTGGGGGGAAAAAAAGCAAAGAAAAGGAGGAAAAACAACACAAATGAATATGGAACAGAGAATCGGAGCTGTAAATCAGCGGACGAGACGCCTGGCAGTGTTTCTTAAGAAACAAATGCTGAAAATGAGGGCCTCCATGCAACCATCATGCAGAGACAATAATCACTAATCAAGTCAAAATTTCGTTCTAATCAGTTCAGTTGTTAGGGTTTGGGGGAGGGAGGAGAACAGCAAATGTCTGGCTCGGGAGATGTGCGAGTCATCGCTGGTTTGGACTTGGGATGGCACAGTGGTAGCTGGACTGCCAGCCTCCTTGTGTGCCTGGGTGGTCTTGAGTTTCAAGAGATGGGACCGCTTTGAGGAACTACCCTGCCCCCACCCCCATTCCCACCTTCTCCAGGTGGCTGCACCCACACCTTCCCACGAGAGTTGGGCAGGGTGGCCTTTAAGGGTGGATTAATCAATGACTGATAAATGATTCATCGACGGAACAACTTTCTTCCTGGCTGCTCCATTGCTGGAGATTTTCAAGAAAAGATTGGGTGACCATTTGTCTGGGATGGTGGAAGGACTCCTGTCTTGGGAAGAGGTTGGACCAGAAGATCTCCAAGGTCTCTTCCAGCCCTTTGATTCCATGATTCTAAGTCAGGTTTGACTCCTGGATGAATCCCCTAAAGCTTTCCTGGCAAGGTTTTCTGAAGCAGCTGATTCTTCTTCTTCTTCTTCTTCTTCTTCTTCTTCTTCTTCTTCTTCTTCTTCTTCTTCTTCTTCTTCTTCTTCTTCTTCTTCTCCTCCTCCTCCTCTTCCTCCTCCTCCTCCTCCTCCTCCTTTTCCTCCTCCTGTCCTCCAGGTTGGAGAGGGATAGAGCTGGTTTGCTGGAATTTCTTTCATAATAATAATAATATTTTTTTTCTTTTTCTTCTTCTTCTTCTTCTTCTTCTTCTTCTTCTTCTTCTTCTTCTTCTTCTTCTTCTTCTCCTCCTCCTCCTCCTCCTCCTCCTCCTCCTTTTCCTCCTCCTGTCCTCCAGGTTGGAGAAGGATAGAACTGATTTGCTAGAATTTCTTTCATAATAATAATAATTTCTTCTTCTTCTTCTTCTTCTTCTCCTCCTCCTCCTCCTCCTCCTCCTCCTCCTCCTCCTCCACTTCCTCTTCTTTCTCCTCCTCCTCCTTCTGAGGTCTGATAGAGAGGAACTGGTTCCAAGTCCCCTGCTGGGCTTCCAGTGACTGGTTCCCAGGGTGTAAGATCTGGGCCAAAGACATTTCCTGGGCCTAGAGAAACCATACTGACTCTTGGAGAACATAGAAATGCAAGGCAGGAGGCTTTGAATCCACCCAGGAGGCCGTTTTATGATGCATTCTCCCTGTCTGTGGATATTCTCAACCATCCAGGCCAAAAATTTTGTTCTTTCTTTTTTCCCCAAAAGACAACAGGACTATGTTTTTTTTCCTTGAAGAAGAAGAAGATATTTTACTTCTCACCCTAGAAGCTCCATACGTTCTGACCCAAAGGTGGAGGGAGATGGAAGAATTAGTTCTGACAGGATGGTGACATTCTCCCTGTGCTGGTGGGGAATCCTGATAGTGCCAAGATCCATAATTTCACGACCTGCAAAAGAGAGGGGGGAGGGAGGGAGGGAGGGAGGGAGAAGTCTCAGGGTTCATGATTTTCTTTCTCAAGAAGAGTTTTATTTTATTTATTTGTTTTGCCAAGCGTGTATAAGATAATAGATATAAGTACATACAAGATTATGAATACATCACATGGATGCAAACCAATGGGGTTGTGAGGACAGGGACGGTGGGCACGTTGGTGCGCTTATGCGAGCCCCCTTACAGACCACTTAGGAAAGGGGTGAGGTCAACAGTAGACTTGTCTAAGTTTAAAGTTTTGGGGGTTTGGGGAAGAAACCACAGAGTCAGGTGGTGCATTCCAGGCATTAACCATTCTGCTGCTCCTAGAACAGATATGGAACAAAGCTACAGGACAGAGAATGGCATCGGCTGCTGAGCCCTGATGAAGCTACTCAACTCACTTACCCAGGATGCAAAGCAAGGAGAGGGACCTGTGTGTGTGTGTGTGTGTGTGTGTGTGTGTGTGTGTGTCTGTCTCCAGGGCCTCTTTGCAGGTGTCGACCTGCCCCAGATTTTTAATCAAATTGATGCTTTTGCATTTAGGCAAAGCACAGCTCCTCCTCCTCCTCCTCCTCCTCCTCCTCCTCCTCCTCCTCCTCCTCCTCCTCCTCCTCCTCCTCCTCCTCCTCCTCCTCCTCCGGCTTCTCCAGCCTTGCCAAGAAAGTACAAAATGCAGATTCCGGCATGTAAAGAAAGCCTTCATTTCTCAAACCTGGCATGATTTACAAGAAAGAAAAGAAGTGATTATCCCCTTTGTGATTTACCTTCTCGATGTTTTACTAGTGGAATAAATTGCAATTCGGAAAGTTGCTTGGGAATTATTACTTTAGTGGGGCAGGGGGGGGGGCAAGGGGGGAGCCCAGCACTCTGAATCTTAGTCCCTGATAACTAATCCCATTGGCACATTTTGCAAGCTTCACATTGGGAACTTAATGGAGGGGAGGAGGAGAGATTCTCATTGGGCGGTGGGGGGAGAGGGAGCCAGTCTTGCAGGAAGCCTGGGTGTTGGCACTTGGCCCGGGGATAGGTCAGGCCGGGATAAGCTCTTTCTAAAATTCTGCTGCCTTCAAAAAAAGATCATCCTCCCCCCAACATCTCTTGCCCCACCCCCAAATTTATTTTTCTGTTCATTTGAGATTAAATGAATGTGAGAAAGGAACAAGGAGAAAATGAACAATAAAAAGCATATTTATTTAAAATACAATTGTATACAGACTTTTGCAAAAGGATTCTCAATCTTGAAAGGTAGGAAGAGAATGTCGGATAGGTCTGAATACATGGCTTAAATGCATTTTGGAGTAATAGTCCACCCCCTTTACATATCTGTGTTATACAACCTTTTGACAAACAAATTCCAGACCAAAAATCCCCTTGTGTAATTCCCCTCGTCCTCATTTCCCCATAATAGGACATAATAGGACAATAACAAGACCATCAATCCCATTATGGCAGTTTCTTGATAGGGACATTGGCTGATTCCTAGTAATGTCAGGCTGACCTGTCCTGGAACTTCTCAATCAACTTTATTCCCCCAAAACGAACCCTTTACATAATATCTTATTTTAATGTGTTGCAGAGGTGCTGCTTATGAAAAGTGTAAATATGGAGTCACTTAGGTTCTTTTCTTTTACAAGAATAACCGAATTTCTCATACTGAAAGATCTGGCCGAGAGCAGAAACCGCTTCTGTAGGTGACCATGGCAAAGGCCACGTGGGAAGCAGACAACGTATCTCCTTCTTTCTTTAGTTTCACTTTATTTATTTATTTATTTTATTTATTTATTAGACTTATATACTGCTTCATAGGGCTTTCAGCCCTCTCTAAGCGGTTTACAAATTTTTTAGCAAATTGAGTCAGCAACTTGCCCCCACAGTCCGGGTCCTCATTTCACCCACCTCGGAAGGATGGAAGGCTGAGTCAACCTTGAGCCGGTGAGATTTGAACCGCTGAACTGCAGATCACAGTCAGCTAAAGTGGCCTGCAGTACTGCACCCTAACCACTGCGCCACCTCGGCTCCTTGACTATGAAGAATGTTGTGGGAATCAGATATGGCTACTCTAGAGAAAAGAAGAACAAAGGGTGACATAATGCTTGTGCTCCGATATTTGAGGGGCTTCCCTATAGAAGAGGAGGCCCACCTATTCTCCAAAGTGCCTGAAGGCGAGACAAGAAGCAAGAGATGGAAACTAATCAAGGGGAGAAGCAACCTAGAACTAAGGAGGGATTTTCTGACAGTCAGAACAACTTGCCTGCAGGAGTTGTGAGTGCTCCAACACTTGAGTGTTTTAAGAAGAGGTTGGAGAAGAGCCATTTGTCCAGAATGGTATGGGGTTTCCTTCTTGTGCAGAGGGTTGGACCAGAAGACCCTCCCCTCTGCCCAAAGCCAATTGTGCTATTCTGTTACTTCTCATCAGCAATCAGGATCATGGTTTGGTCCCATAAAAGTCTGGTTTTTCCCTACACCGAGTCCTTAGGCTGTCATTCACAGAATTAATTCAAGTTTAGGGGGCGCAACCACTGCAATCATCTCCATGGAGGGAAAGGCTTCAAGGTGGCAGAGATGATGACATTTCACCCATGAACCTCAGAGGCATTTCCTCACCCTTCCTTTGTTGCTTTGTTTTCGGAAGTGGCAAACTACAGGATTTTGTGGTTCCTTGTCCGTCTCCAGCACAAGGAGGCCAAGACAAAGTGCTCGCCATGAAGAGCTGATGCCAGAACCCTTGGCTGGTTTGAAGGAGCCTCACTGGTTGCTATTTCCTGGGAATTTGGAATCTCAAAATCTCTGCTCAGAGGGAACGTAGAGCTCGGGTTCGTTCCAGTATTCCAAATCTGACTTCCCGGTGCTTGCGAGAGTTATATCGGAGCAGCTCTGGGGTTCTTCTGCAACAGTTCTTGGAGATAAGGAAGACGTTGATGGTGGCAGCCTGTAAAAGCCATTAGTGCTCCAAACACATTGGCAGTGTCTCTCTGTGTGTGTGTCACTACCACAGCAACTGAACAACTTCACATATTCACCTGTGAATCACCAAGGTTTGAATAATGGAACACACACACAGACACAGACACACACACAGACACACAGAGTGTCTTCCCAGGAGTGTGACTGGGACTAGTGTTACATTAAAGCGGAAACCCCAGTTGCTGAACAAACCTGGATTTGAACGGCTCTTTTCTAGGCTGCTTTATCTCTTTGGCAACCTGCTGGTTTAAAAGCTGCTTCAAGCCTCCTGTGGAGATTGGAGTTGAATCTTGAATGACAAACATTCCTGAGAATTGTGCGCCAATGTATCGGGGGTGTGGAGGGGGGCAGGATGGGGAGGGCTGGGTAGACCTCAGGACTTGACCCACTGCTCCCCTGGCTTCTGGGCATAGGATGGTCCAGTCCAAAGATTCTGCCCACTCAAGATGGAAGGGCAACCATCTTTGCTTTGTACATGATGGGGAAATGACATTATGTCCCCCCCCTTCCTCCTGCATCCTTCCTCCTCTTCCGTTTCTAATCACCTGAATGATGGCATGCATAGCATGGAGCCATGTCTGTCTCTCCCCCAACCAAGTCAAGGGTGTACCCTCTTCCGACATTGATCACAGTCAGAAAAGGAATGATGAGAACTTCAGGACCAGAGAATTCTGCCAGCACGAGGCAAGGGCCCTGTCACCGTTTGCTACTCCAACATTCTCATCATGGTTGGAAATAATGGCCATGTCGACTGTCAGTTGCTCATCACCACGGCATTTGCAGACAGATGGGCAAAAATAAAATTCTGGTGACATCAAGGGAGTGTCGGGAAGGTTGGCAATGCTGCCTCTTAATCAACAGCATTTTTACTGTATTGGACAAAACCCTCAGGGCAGGTTGCGGAAGTAGCACAGATAAAATCGAGAAAGGGAAAGTGGGAGATAGGAAGTTTCCTTCTCCAACTTGGAAGCTCTACTAGTTGGTTTCAGACTGCAATTCCCAGAATTCCCAGTTCTGGAAGTCTCCGTCCTAGAGGTTTTGGAGTTCATGGAGTCGAGAGCCGAGGTGGCGCAGTGGTTAAATGCAGCACTGCAGGCTATTTCAGCTGACTGCAGTTCTGCAGTTCAGCTGTTCAAATCTCACCGGCTCAGGGTTGACTCAGCCTTCCCTCCTTCCGAGGTGGGTGAAATGAGGACCCGGATTGTTAGGGGGCAATATGCTGACTCTGTAAACCGCTTAGAGAGGGCTGAAAGCCCTATGAGCGGTATATAAGTCTAACTGCTATTGCTATTGCTATTGCTATGGAGTTGAGGAACTCTTTGTTGTGCCTTCTTGTGTTTGTCAGTGCAAGATGACCGTGTATGTTTCAAAGGAAAAAGAGGTGAAGCAGAATTCCAATGTTGAGGAGGAAGACTGAAACCTAGAACTCCCCTGCTCCCCTTAAGGAAATAGAGAAAAGCAACATGGATCTAGAATTTCCTCTTTAGTCAAAACCCTCAAGAAACTTCACCAGGAACCCGAGGGAAGGACATCCAAGATGTTCTCAAGGTAGATAAGAGATAATGGATCTCAGAGTTAGCGTTTGAGGGGGTGGGGAGTTGATTTAGATAAAATCTTGACAACTGTACAACATTACTGTACTTTTTTAATTTTCCCTATCTCATGGCTGCCCTCTGCAACCACATGTGAACTTGGGGAAAGATATATTGAATGTAAGGATACCCTCACAGATGTGACGGACACCACACCTCCTCCAAACCACCTTTTCTCTTAGAATCTGCACCCCTGAACCATCCTCAGCGGTTGGCCTCCCATCGAAGAGGAATTGCACATCCATTTAGAAAAGGTTCTGAAGGTGATGCTGGCAACCTGCTACGAAAGTCAGCAGTGGCTCCTTAGCTCTTCCACTTATGTCCGCACGTGACTTGCTGAAGAGGGTTGCCTGTTGCCTGGAATATTGTCTCCATCAGTAGAAAGACTTGACTCCTTTTCCGGTGCTACAAGTGATGTGGTTGGCATCTCCTCCAGGAGTAGGAAAAAGCCCTTTCGCTGCTGAGCTTTCTGCTCCAAAAGGAAGTCACGAGCTTGTTTGTCTTCTTGTAGCTTTATTCAAACTAGGTGACGTCATCAGGACTAGCACTGATGATGTTACCTAGTTTGGTTCATGAAAGGTGTGCAAGAAAACAGCCAAGCGCAGAGAGCACTAAGGACCATACAGCCCTCCTCCTCCTCCTCCTCCTCTTCCTCCTTTCCACAAATCCCACTCACTTCTAGCTCTGATGATGTTGCACAGCTGGGTCATGAAACATCTGCTAGAAAACAACCAAGCTCAGAGAGCACCAAGAATCTCCCATTTCCACCATGATCTACATGTGCTGAGTCCAGGGAACCACTTGCGTCACCAGGATCCAAGTCTGGGACTTTCTTGAGCTGCATCAAGTATCAATACAAGAGGATGTCCCTGGTAGGCCATCATTTTAGACACTCCTACAAAAAACCCACCTCCTTTATCTAAACCAACGTTTGAATGGCATGTCCTCATTTGCTAATGGCCATCTGGACGGGCCTTCCTTCCCTCTTTCTTCTAAAGTGTTTTAATTAATAGAATCTAATCCATCCTGGGATTGGTCGAGTCCTCCCCAAAGATAGACAATGGAGTTACAGGTGTTTCCACAGGAATTAAACTTATCATATAATGGTTGGAAATAAGCAAGCTTCGTACATGCTATTAGAGGCTAGACCTCTCTTTGCATACAATTGAATAAATTACCTTTTGTAATGAAACATTAATCCTCTTTGCTAACTGGAATAATTCCCATCTCATATCCATTCCTGAGCACAGGTGCCCTTGGAGTGCATTCTCGGGCATCCATCTACCCAAGGCAATTATCCAAGGAACATGAAGACATGCCCCACTCTACTTGGGGCTCAAGCAAAGGTCAAGGGGTTCCCCCCAACACCCAAAGATCTTCAAAGGTCACTGAGTCAGAAGCACCAGAGGTGGGAACTCAGTCAGGATGAAAAGCTGCCAAGCATATACAAAGCGTTCATTAGAATAAAGATCATTACATATAACATTAAGATAATGTAATAATCAAATAATGGCAGGCTTATTCCTAGGGACATCAGTCCAAAATCTACCACTTGCATTCAAATAATCCAGCTAAATTGAATTTATAATTGCCAATGATGGAAGCCAGTGTGGAGTTGCTGGCTCTCCGTAGTTTAATTTCTTGCAGATTTAATAGTCTGTCATTTAGGGTTTTGTGCTAATGATCTGTGGGTTTCATTTGAAGTACAATGTAAACCTATAGGAAGACCTTTGGTGTGGCATCGAGGTAATAAATAAATTTAAAGAACATTTTAAACCCTGTCAGAGTACAAAAAAGAAAAAGAAAAGAGCAATTCACAGAAGTAGAAAAAGAGAAAATGTGGGTTTTGCAGAAGCAATCAATGTTGTTAAGAGAGAACACCTGGATGCCCTGCTAGGCCAACCCAAAGGGGGGGGGGCAGAAGATCTCCCCATTTTCACTGAGCACACTCAACAAATTAATCCATTTACTCAAAGAGGATTAACGTCTCCTAATAACAAAAAGGCAATTTAGTCAGGCATGTGCTCTTGTGAACTTCTGACTTCCCAGTGAGTTAATCCTATAGACTTCTGGAATTTCCAATCCCCTCAGTGCCTCGTGCGATGCCGGCCTCTGATAAGATGCACTTGATGTGAGACAAAGCCACAGGCCATCTTGATTGGGGGCCCCGACATGCCTTGCAAAGCCGTGATGTTCTTCTCACATTCGGCTTTTTCAAGCGTCCAATCCCAAAATGTTCTGTTTCCGCCTCCCCTGACACCACTTTAATCCCAGGTGAGCAATAAAAGGTTGGGTTAAATGCACGCTTAACCCCAGCAGAAGAGAAAGAGCCGAGGGAAGGGTAGCAGCAGAGCTGCAAGTTTCAGGATGGGCAACTTCTCCCGTTGGGCTTGAAGGTTGCACTTCCTGATCTGCTCACCTGGGCTCTCCAGTTGCAGACATTTTCTCCACTTGTAAAAGCGCCTCTGCTGTGACTGGAGGGAGGAATGTTTGGATTGTCTCTGCTGCATTTAAGGTTGAGTTCTGTGGCAGAGACAATCCGAACATTTCTCCCTCCGTTCACAGCAAAGCTGCTGTTCCCTTTATGGTTTCCCTCGGCCTCCACCCTACCGGGAACTACCTTAAAGGGACAGGCTGCAGGAGCTTTGCTGTGAATGGAGGGATAAACGTTCAGATTGGATGGGTGCGTCGAGCAGTTGGAAGAGGCAACAGGGCGACCAAGCGGGCGTGGGTAGGACCACCGGGGATTTTCAACACCGGTTTGGAGAACTGATGCCAATCGTCCCTGCCGATTTGGCCGAACTGGTCCGAACTGGGAGGATTTCACCCCTGGTTCTGTCCCAGCAAGATGACCTCTTGAGAATTTCTCCTTCATGAGATAAGTGGGTCATTTGGCTGTATGGTAGGGGTGGGGTTTTTCTTTTTTGCTTCCTGGGTCTACTTTCAGTCTTAATGTTGACTGCTAAGAATCTAAAAAGCTTGTAGATAAACCACATGTTGCCAGCCCCATTGGCCATGGGTAAAAGTTCTGGGAGGGGTAATCCCAGCGCATAGGACCCCTCCAATAGCAATAGCAATAGCAGTTAGACTTATATACCGCTTCATAGGGCTTTCAACCCTCTCTAAGCGGTTTACAGAGTCAGCATATTGCCCCCAACAATCCGGGTCCTCATTTTACCCACCTCGGAAGGACGGAAGGCTGAGTCAACCTTGAGCCAGTGAGATTTGAACAGCCGAACTGCAGAACTGCAATCAGCTGAAGTAGCCTGCAGTGCTGCATTTAACCACTGCGCCACCTCGGTGCAGTGTAAGTAAGTAAGTGAGTAAAGCTGGTTCACCCTTGTTGGCCAAGCTTTTTGGACAATGCCCTTCTCTTTACCCTTCAGCTTCTGAAAGACTTCTCTCCAAGCCGTGTGGCAGACAGATCTTGCCAAGCTTCAGTGAGGTCTTCCCACCACCTGGGCTGTTTCTTGGCTGCCCAAACGCTTCACATTTTCCACTCCCCTCTCTAACCCTGAGCCAGATTCTTACAGAAAGGTCCCCCTCCCTTCTGGCCTCCCTGTGCAGCTCTCCTGGTGCCTTTGACAAATGCACAACAGGGCCGAGCACCAAACCAGAACTGAATCTATTAGAACAAATCCTCCAAAAAACCCTGTAGGAAATGACAGTTCCTGACAAAATGAAAGGAAGTATCTTGTTCAGATCTGCACTTAAAACAATCCAGAGGGCCATTAGCATTCATCCCACATGATCTGGATGGAGTAATAGCAGTTCTATGAATAAAATTAAAATCAGGGAGCTTATATTTAAAGAGAGAGAGAGAGAGGAGAGAGAGGGAAGGATCTACACCAGAGTCAAGCAACCTTACAATGGTTAATGAAGACTGAAGAAGTGTTTGAGTGGTGGGGCCCTCAGAGAAAGCTGCCAGAGGGCCTTCAACCCCACCCCCAAGCATCTGGGAGGCTGGTCCAGTCCTGGCTGGGCTTTTATTGGGGGAGGGAAGAGCAGGAAAGTAGAGGCCCACCCCCTGGATTAAAGGCTAAAGAAGGGAAGAGATGTGGTTTGGAAAACACAGCCTGGTTGCCATGCTCTCAGCTAGGAATGCCCCCTGGGAGCATGCAGAGAAGAGAGGCACTCTGCACATCTTCTTCCCTTTACAATAAATCAAAGAAAAGGAAAGAGCTTGGATAGAGTGGGAGGAAGTGGTGGTGGTGGTGGTGGTGGTGGTGGTGGTGGTGGTGGTGGTGGTGGTGGTGATGGTGGAGGAGGAGGAGGAGGAGGAGGAGGAGGAGGAGGACTTGTGCAGAGTTGAGGCCAGGGAAGAGATTTCTGGTGCCCCGCAGGGTTTCAAATGTATGCAGACCTCCCTCTTGCTTTGTGCATGGGGTGCATTGGAGCTAATGACCTGGCAACATGGTGGATCTCCCTTCATTGGAAGGCTTCAGGAGGAGAGTAGATTGCTACCCTCTGGGGAATCCTGCATATTTCAGAACCACATGACATTATGGAGGCGAAGGATCACATCTGAGTCCAGATGGGGTCATAAGAGTTTTCGCCAGGAACAGACCAAGACCAGGATGGCATCTGGATCAGTCCAGGATCTGAAGGTCTTTCCTCGTCTCACAGTTCAAAGTTGAACAAAGCACATTGTGTAGAACAGTCTTTCTCATTCTTGGCAAGTTTAAGATGGATGGACTTCAATTCCCAGAATTCCCCAGCTGGCATGAGTTGAAGTCCACCTACCTAACATCGATGAAGGAAGAGCCTTTCGCTCTGCCTTTAATCCCCCTGGTGCCTCTCTGTCCAGCTCACATGTTTGCTGTGGCTCATTTCCAATTATTATTTCTTTTCCTTCTCTCACTGGCTGTGTGTTGCTTTTAAGGACCAGAGCTACAAGATTCACAAAGCTTGTAAACCTTTTGAAGAAGAAACTCTCCTTGTGTATGACGACCACCTACATCCTGGTCTAGAGTGGAGCGTTTGCTCGTCCATCAACAGGTGGAAGGCATTTTGTACTCCAGCCAAATCTGTTTCAACAAGAGATGCAAAATCCTGCCTTACTTAGCACTCCATAATAAATAGTCGTTTTTTCCCCCCTTCCCCTGCGGATGTGAGAAATGAGGCAGAAATGGGGAGGATATTATGTCGTTGGTTTTGTTTTGCTAACAATAGCAGTTTTTGCTCCTGATGACTGTAGTTTGCTAAATGCCTCCCATTCACCAGAGTGGTTAAATCTGACAATATAATAGTCCCACCATCTCTGTCAAAAGGTCCAGCTTCCAACCAGAAAAACAGGCGGCTGTTTCTGTTGGGAAAGAATTGTGTATATAAAGAAAAATCACACAGAGAGACACACTCACACCCCATGAGCTCCCCCTAATAGCAATGGAGAGCAATTAGAAGGAGGCTTTTGAATCCTCCCTGCATTATATATCTATTTGCACAGGGCTGGGGGTTGTGGGGGGAGATGAACTGAAGCCGTCTTTCCCCCTTCTTGCAGCACAAAGGAGGCAGAGGAGGTGCTGCATTCAGGAGAAGATACAAGCAAAGGTAGATCTCCAGCCCAGCACCAGCATCCTGTTTGCTCTTGTCCAGGGAAAAACCTTCTCCAGCACTCTGAGAGTCTCCATTTCTGCAAAGCAGACCTAAGATTTGGAAGTATGGAGAGTCTTCTCCAGTTCCTTCAGTCTGGTGGGGCTCTCCTCAGCCAGTCTGTATTCACCATACTTGAAGGAGCAGGAGATGCTGGACAGTTGCCTAAGCATGCCAAGAGGGGTCTAGGACCTGTCATCCCCTACCCTTGGCCACGCCCCCTTCTCCATCAGCATTCCATTCAATTGCAGCATTTATGCCTGGGGTTGGGGAGGGGGGGAAGGGGCTGCAGCCAAATGGCTTCAGGAAAGTCAAAGGCTTGTTAGGAGGAGGAATGGGAGAGCTGAGGTGGCGCAGTGGTTAGGGTGCAGTACTGCAGGCCACTTCAGCTGACTGTTATTTGCAGTTCAGCGGTTCAAATCTCACCAACTCAAGGTTGACTCAGCCTTCCATCCTTCTGAGGTGGGTAAAATGAGGACCCGGATTGTTGTTGGAGACAATATGCTGACTCTGTAAACCGCTTAGAGAAGGCTATAAAAACACTATGGAGTGGTATATAAATCTAAGTGCTATTGCTCTTCCTTCCTTCCTTCCTTCCTTCCTTCCTCCCTCCCTCCCTCCCTCCCTCCCTTCCTTCCCTCCTCCCTGCCTTCTTTCCTCCTTCCCTCAGCCTTCCATTCTTCCGAGGTGGGTGAAATGAGGACCCGGATTGTTGTTGGGGGCGATATGCTGACTCTGTAAACCGCTTGGAGAGGGCTGAAAGCCCTATGAAGCGGTATATAAGTCTTAACTGCTATTGCTATTGCTAACTCCCCTGTACCTGATCCTGCCACTCTGATAAAGAACAGGAAGGGAAGAAGGGGGAGGGGCGGTAAGTATGGAAGCTTCATCCAAAGGGAAGGGGGGGGAGACAAAAGGTCCCATTCCAGTGCAAAGAGAAGGTCTGCAGAATCCAGGAAGGATTCATAGGGGAGGAGAAGACTTTGACCCTTCAGAACAAAGCAGAAGCAGGCACCATTGTGTGTTGTTAGATCTGATGGGAGGGCAGGTTGGGGGTGGAGGTGAGAAAAATCTCTTATGGCCCCCTAAATGGGAGAGGAGGGGTCATCATCCTGTTGAACTGGCCTCCCTCTTTCATCCCTTCTTGTTGCAAAGGAAGGAAGGAAAGACCAAGCTTAAGACAGCCATGTTAATATTGCAATATTGTTATTATTGGATGGGCTGTATGATTCCCAGGCTGCACCTTTCTTAAGCAGAAGGGGGGGAGGGGATCATCTCAAGGCCGTCATTGACACCTGTCACCAGAAGATGGTGAGATTGCATCTAGGATGTTGCACGGTGATACTTCAATCCTCAGGTATCAGGATGGGGTAGGGATGTGCCATATGTTCTTTTTCAACATGCTCCTCTTTATTTAAGGCACAACCTCTGCTGCCTTCTCCCAATTCTCCAGCTCCAGAAAGGCTGAGAAAGAAGAATTTTTATGGGGAAGACGTGTGCGTTCAAATCCCCCTCAAAAGCAGCAGCCCTGAAGCCATTCCCGGAGCTTTGGAGATGTCACTCGCGATCGACGCGCTTCGTGTTCTGCAAGAATATTGACAAACAAGGCACAATCATCTGCAGAAAACAGCGTCAAGGGGAACGGCTTCAAAAAAGGTGAATCCTCTCATATTTGAGTCTTCTTTGTGTGGAAGGCAGCCTGCCTGCTCCTCTGAACCCATTAACGTTGACCCATAAATCAAAACCGATGATTGTTCATCGCCGTCCTAGAGAATAGCGGGATCTGAAAAAGGCCGTCTCCATTGTTTGGTTCGGGGTTTCTTTGCCATCAATAGAAACCACATTAATAGAAGCGTGTTCTTTGAAGCTCCTTCTCTTGGCTGGGATTTCGGAGAGGCTCACTCGCCAGTCAAAGAGTTTGGGGTGAGTTGTATTACCATTCTGGTGCCCCACGGCTCACGCCCGCCTTCACCAGGCCTCCTTTTATGCCGCTCTGGCGGGAGGAATAGTGAGAATCACAAGAAAACACATTAACTACAGCTAATGCTTCTGATGATCATGCAAGCCACAGACCACAATGCACAACTGTCTCTGGGAAGAAGGAAACGAAGCCAGCAGGCAAGATAGTGATTAGACCGAAGGCTGCAAAAAACCTGCCCATTAAGGCACCTGCTAGGGATCTTTGCCAGGCATTTGTTGCTGAACAGGGACAAAGGACTTGGGAAGGAAGAAGCCTTGTGGACATACAGGCCTCCTTTCAGACTGTAGTAAGATGTCATCGTATTTGTGTATTAAAGCTGGCAGTTCTCTTAAGCAGAAGCTAAAGCAGCCTCTTAAAATAAAAATCCCTCAGCATCAACAGAATGGGATCCTTCCAGTTATTTCCTTACCACTTAGCAAAAGGCACCCAAGAGATAGAAAGATCAGCAGCTCAAGGGTTTAAAGGATTGAGGGGATTAAGAGGGTGAAAGCATCTTTGGGTTAGTTGCTGCTCCACTCCTCAGAAGGTGCCTCAACTACAGCCTTGCATAAGGTGTGGGTCAAGATGATGCCACGATGGCCACAAACGCCTGTCTCCCTGGGTTCCCACTGGGCTCAGTTCTCTCAACGGAAGACGCTTCTTGGATGAGAAGCAAAACACCTTCGAGCAAAACACAACACCCAGTTGCCTTTTGAAAAAACACCTTTGGAGAGGAGGAAGGAAGGAAGGAGAGAAGAAAGGGAAGAAAGGGGAGTAGGAAGGAGGGAGGGAAGGAGGGAGGGAGGGAAGCAAGGAGGGAAGGAAGGAGGGAAGGAAGGAGAGAAGAAAGGAGGGAAGGAAGGAGGTAAGGAAGGAGGGAATGTAGTAGAGAAGGAAGGGGGAAAGGAAGGAGGAAAGGAAGGGGGAAAGGAAGGAGAGAAGGAGAGAAGAAAGGAGGGAAGGAAGGAGGGAGGGAAGGAAGGAGGGAAGGAGAGAAGGAGGGAAGGGGAAGGAGGGAGGGAAGGAAGGGGAGTAGGAGAGAAGAAACGAGGGAAGGAAAGAGGGAGGGAAGAAGAAGTGGGACCGTTGTAAGATAAGATGGATCTATGGGATGATAAAAAAGCAATCTTCAATGTCAACAGTAGGAAAAAATTGTTATAAATACATATTATTAATAACAGTTATGAGATCATATAATATAAAAAAAGAAAAAAGAAAAAACACCTTTGGTCTGATTCAGGTAAATCAGTGGTTCCCAAACTTGGCTGGAGAATTCTGGGAGTTGAAGTCCACAAGTCTTAAAGTTGCCAAGTTTGGGAACCACTGAGGTAAATGAATACACAATTGATCCAACAGTAGATCCCTTCAGTCAAATGGAGGCTGCAGGTGAACCCGGTTACTTGGTCAAAGTAATGAAGAAAACCTCATCCTTATGACAGAGCTAAGGATAAAATGGCAACTGGTAATATGAGTGTGATGAGAATAATTATGTTTAATGCTATTATTGCATTTTTATTAGAAGATGTCATGAAGGAAATGAAGATTTACACATGGTATAATTGTTCAACGTATATAATTTTGTGGAAGAATGTTGCACAAAAATATTTGTACCCAGATGACATAATATTAAGGGGAAATGAAATGTTTATATTTTTTTTAAATGGAAAATAAAAAAAAAACTCTTTTAAAAACCACCTTTGGCCCAATTCAAATAAGTGAATAAACAATTGATCCAATCAAGTCCTGTAGCTTTAGTAGATCCATTCAGTCGGATGGAGGCTGCAGGTGAAGCCAGTTACTTAAGTCAAAGACCCTCATGGTTAGGTGGAAACTGGCTGGCCACTGGCATGAATCAGAGACACCTCATGATCCATCCAAACATTTCCCCTTCTACACTGCCTGAAGAGTTGGCATCTGAAGGGTAGATGGGTAGAATAGCTGACCTCAGACTAACTGAGAAAGATCCCCAGTGTCAGGCCTGCAGCCATCTTTTCTTTTGGATCTTTGATCTGGCACACTTTCTATTATTCTATTATGCATTTTCTATGGTGGGAAAATGGGAGGGAGGATTGTACGGAGTTAGATGCTATGTAGCCATAACAACATTCTTTCTAGAAAGCCAAGGTCATCCTTTGTCTTTGCACCTCTGCACCTGACCGGAACTGGATGGGTGAAACTGCCAGCATGGCAGTGGGAGATTGAACCATGGGATGGACTTGTGGGTATGGGGGCAAGATCTTGAACTTTCAACTGGGTGGAAAAACCAGGAAGCTTTCAGATTGAGGTTTTCCCAGATGTGTCAACATGGCTCTCTTCATAAATTGAAACTGAGGAATCCTCTGATTCAATTTTGGATGCTATTCAGAACCCTGACACCCAGCTCACATGAGCAACTTTTTCTTTCCACAATCCTGAGTAAAGTGCCTTTATTCAGCCCATTCAGAACCCGGTTAAACACTGCAAACGGAGAGGGCATAGAAAAAGACTTGATTAATTCAGCCCTAACAAGGACTCTAATGCCAGGAAACCCATGGCATTAATATTTAACAGATCACCATTAGTGAGTCCTGCTTGTTCATTCAGCAGTGACTAAAACTGCCTTTCTATTGTATTTCCGGCATTAATTGGAATAACTGGATGTCTTTCAAGACATACATGGACTCACCTGCTAACTTACCCACGGTCTGTCCCAAAGAAAATATCTATCTGACTTACATCGCCCCCACCCCCCATTAACCCTTTGAGGGCTGAGGGAGGGCACAAAGGACACTGGCACGGATTCTTCTAGTGAATTCGGGTGTTTCTTCTGCTTGCTTTTCATCCTACGTTGGTAAAAAAAAAAGGGGGCATTTCCGTGCTGGCACGGCTTCCCCCTTACCTGCCATTCAAGCTCATTAATATACTCCAAGCTGAATTGAATTTTAATGGTGAAAAAGCAAAAAAAAGCTAATATGATTTTAAACTCAGAAGGTCCTCTTTTATCTAGGCGGATTTTGCTAAATAAAGCAAACTGAAAAATTTAAGCATCCTGTGTGATTCCTGTCCTACAAATCGCTGAATGTCAGCCCACTACAAGCAAGCAGTTAATTTGGAAAAACTGCAGCTCGCCCCTTAATGCCATGGTAGAATTCGAAACATTGGAGCTGGGCCGAGAGTGGCGAGCTTCTGGGTCAGTGGCTGGAACTGGAACCAGATGTGGATCACAGCCTCCTGCTCTGCAAACACTGCTAGTTTCCAATCCCACCAGTTTTTATTTAGTTAAAAGCTTTGTATGGCTGCCCACCTTAGAGAACCAGCCAGGGGAGAGGAACCAGTTCTGCCAAGGTTAAGCTCAGATTGCAAAGACCTGCAGATGTTCTGCCAAATTGTGTGGGCCCCTCCCAACCGAAGGACTGGCGCCTCTTCATGGGCAGCCAGCATCCCGAAAGCATGTGGAGCTTCTGAGGGACTTGTGCATGACTAAAGCATGCACCCTCCTTCCTTGAAGTGGGAAGTTTTATGGTTTCCTTTGGTTCCTTGCGTTCGCTTTAAGTTCCAGAGTAGAAACACAGTTTGTTTGCCCAAATGAGAAGCCTGTGAACTAAGAGCCGAGGTGGCGCAGTGGTTAAATGCAGCACTGCAGGCTATTTCAACTGACTGCAATTCAGCAGTTCGGCTGTTCAAATCTCACCGGCTCAGGGTTGACTCAGCCTTCCATCCTTCCGAGGTGGGTGAAATGAGGACCCAGATTGTTGTTGGGGGCGATATGCTGACTCTGTAAACCGCTTAGAGAGGGCTGAAAGCCCTATGAAGTGGTATATAAGTCTAACTGCTATTGCTATCAAAGGCCCTGGCAATTCCCTGCAAAATGAATGATGGCTCTCGGTCTGTGGCTTAGAGGGGGGCGGGGGCTCACTCCTGCTCTTCTGAACATGGCAGGGGTGCAGACTTTCCTTTGCCATGGATACACACCTCCCTCTGCAAAAGAAGGAGGGGAGTGGGCTCTCTTGGCTTACCGGTAAAGACCTGCAGACTGAAAAGAGATGGCGGCCTCTGTGACCTGTCGGGCACTGTAATTTTGCTCCATTGTACATGTGCTATTCAGCAAAGGCAGGACTTATTCTCTCCCTCCGCTGTGAGCTAAGTGGCCATAATGAGGAGGTGACATCGCTGCTTTGTTTATCAAGATGCTCCAGCCAGCCAGAGAGCCGTTGGGCCTGTGACTAACCGAGGAGTTGTAAGGCCGCCTGATCAGGTTATGGCATGCCATTAAGCAAAGTAGAAACAGTTTCATCTTGGAGTTTGACCATCCAGATTCTCTGGAGGACTGCCTGGGCTTCTGCTGGCTTTTCTTTTATGAGGCTTAATTAACTCCTCTTCTGGAAGAATACAAAAAGACACTTAGCCAAGTGTAAAACACAGAGCTGGGTCTGCCAAAGGGGCTCACTACAATTCTGCTCCAGGGGCTTTCAAGGAGGGAGAGGAGAGGGCCAGGCAGGCAGATACTTAGAAGAAGTTCTAGCAGGAGGACAGCTGGACTTGGGACCCAGAGACAGGTACCCAAGATCCACTCAGCCGAGGGGCTTCCTTGTCACCATCCTGACAACCGAGTGGCCAGGAATAAAAATTCAGGGGTTCAGGACGGGAGGAGGTGGAAGAAACGGTCGCCGTGGTCCTCATCCTCACCCTCCAGGCAGATGCGAGCAGGCGTAGCGTTGGTTGGCTGAGAGCCAGGAGATGGAGTCCCACCACCCTTCTCCTGAGAAGCCCCCCAGCAGGTGCAACTCCTTCAGCTTTGCTAAGGGAAGAAAAACTGACCGCCCTGCCTGGCAAAGAGCTTAGCACTTCAAGGCGGAAGGGCTGCATCTCCTTAAGTGTGTTTTTAATTAACACAAAAATGTGTCATCATAAAAACTTAGCTCTGAACTGTGGCTCTCAGTTACCCGAAACCCAGATTTATGGTCTTGATGTGAAGTGGTTAGGAAAGACATTTAAAAACAATTAGGCTCTTGGAGAGACTGACTCAAGCAGCTCCGACGACACTCATTATGCTGAAGAATGGAAAAATAAGGCCATTAGGCTCACCAGATAACTAGGCTATTTGTACTTTTTTGGGGGGAAATGATTAGTTTCTTTTAATAAAGCTTTCTGCCAGCAGTGAGAGGGTGGGGACGCGCTCCTCGCCACACCATCCTGTGCACGGGGTGTACACAAAGCCACGGATGCAGGGTCCCATGTGACCCATCAAATCCAATTTTTAATGTTTCATGATGCTATCAAAATGAATAAAAGGCAATTACTGCTTTCCTTCAGCACAGCGTCAGATGCCGCTGCCTGTTAAGGAATCAGCGGGAGGAGAAGGCTAGAAGGACTGGAGGGGGGGAGAGAGAAGGGGATTAAACACATGAACGTCTTCAGCCTCACCATCTGCTTTCTCGTGTTTTCGGGCAGGCAGGCAGAAGACTCATCATTCATGGGAAAGTGGCTTCTGCATAGGACCCCTTTGGTCGTCCCTTGATGGAGGTCTCTGGCTAGTTGTTGAAGAATTCCATTCACCCAATGAAACCTTGAGGCTATAGCAGTCTTCTCGCAGAGCCCTCCAAGTCAACATCAAAGGGGAAGGGACAAGGTTCTGGTGGAATGAACCATCATCTTCTGCAAGGAGGACTTGGAAGAGAGAAATGCCCCATTGGTGGAAGGAAGCTGACGAGAAGAGTTGGGAAAGGTAAAGTCTTCATCCACACTTGTACATAAAGAGAGTAGAGTTTCTCAAGGTTGGCCACTGCTGGCTGGGGAATTCTGGGAGTTGAGGTCCACACGTCTTTTAAAGGGGACAAGCTTGAGAAACACTGATAGAGAGAGAAGCACAAGTGTGACCAATATGAAAAGGGCCTTGTAGAACAGGGGTCTCCAACCTTGGCAACTTTAAGATCTGTGGATGTCAACTCCCAGAATTCCCCAGCCAGCTGAGTCCACAAATCTTGAAGTTGCCCCGGTTGGAGACTCCTGTTGTAGAGAAGCCAAACGCCTAGAAGATAGCGGTTCTTGCTTGTGTGGTTGACTCACACCGGTTCTAGAAGAAGCAGGCATCTCCGAATGTGCTCTGCCTTCTCCCAGGCTGCTGACTGATTACCCAATTTCCTCCAGAAGCAGAGAGATGGAATGGAAGATCTCCCATGGCTGCATTGCTGACTTGATGGAGTCTGGCGGGAGTTGGAGATGGTGCAGTTGAACCCAAAGCATCTCAGCATGCCTAGGAGCCCAGAGACATGTGCCCAGGAAGAGAAGGATGCAAGGCACCCAGAAGGAGAAAGGAGCCCTGCTGAGTCAGCAGCAGGCAACCACAGAGGAAACAGACTGCGATGAAAGGTGAATCCCACTGGTGAGTCACTCCCCCATCTGGAGTCTTCAAGAAGCAGACTTCTCAAGCGTCAGCCAATAGCAAAGGAAGGAGGCTCTGAAAGCAGAAGCCGTTTGGACAGGAAGGGAAAACAAAACTCAACAGCTTTTCAAGGAGCAGAGCAGAGAGGAAAGCAGAAATGGTGGATGAGATAAGGCCACGCCTACTGGAAGAGGATGGTGGCTGGAGGGGAGAGGAGGCACAGCCGGGGTGGAGGTGGGAGGATGGTAGAGGGGGGGCTCTAAATGTTGCAGTTGTAGATTGATTGTAACTACACAATTGCATACTAGTCATTAGACAATTACACAAACACAAAAGAAACCATTATAGTTGGAAGCAGTGGGAGATTCAATTTTTTTTTTACTACCGGTTCTGTAGGCGTGGCTTAGTGGGCATGGCATGATGGGCGTGGCATGGCTTGGTGGGCGTGGAATGGGAAGGATACTGCAAAATCCCCATTCCCTCCCCATCAGCTGGGACTCGGGAGGCAGAGAATAGATGGGGGCGGGGCCAGCCACAGGTGGTATTTGCCGGTTCTCCGAACTACTCTAAATTTCCACTACCGGTTCTCTAGAACTGCTCAGAACCTGCTGGATTTCACCTGTGGTTGGAAGCAGGTCAACGCTTAAACCATTATAGTTGGAAAATGCCCCTACAAAACACATCCCATCTTGGCAAGTCACGGCTGCTGTGACCACCTTGTCCAGGTCTATGGAAACTCCCACCAAGCAGTTCTATCATTGCTTGTGAAGCTCACCCTGGTTTAGGGTGCTCTTCTTGACTTTCACAAGATGGACCTAGCTCTAAAAGACCTCCAAGGTCCCTTCCGACTCAGTTATGTGGCTATGTGGTTACCTGGGTACTTGAGAGACCGCCTTCTGCCAATTACCTCCTCACGACCAATTAGATCCCACAGATTAGGCCTCCTCCGGATTCCATCAACTAGCCAGTGTCAATTGTCGACCCCCCGGGGGAGGGCCTTCTCTGTGGCCGCTCCGGCCCTCTGGAATGATCTCCCCATGGAGATTCGGACCCTCACCACCCTTCAGGCTTTCCGCGAAGCCGTTAAAACCTGGCTGTTCCGGCAGGTCTGGGGCTGATGAGTTCCCAGCCCCACTCGAATGGTTGCGGCTGTTTGTATTTGTCTGTCTTTTTGTTTTTTTGTTCTTCCCCTTTCCCCTATTTAGTTTGTTAGCCGCCCTGAGTCCCCTCGGCGAATAGGGCGGCATACAAGTCCAATAAAACTAAAACTAAACTAAACAAACTAAACTACTCTTCTATGACTACGAAGCTGGCAGTTATGTAAACCAGCTTCTGGATATCCCAACTTGAGCCAACCATCCAAGGAGAGTTAGCCATCCTATTCCACCCTTGCCTCCCACTGATGTTCTGCTCCAGGCGTGAAAGGGTTGCCTGGAACTTCATGTCTCTGATGGTTAGAAGTGACCCGTTGCTGCTCCAGGGATCGCAGCCAAAAGGGTTGGAACCACTTCAGCAGCAATCACCTCCCCTCACGCTCTCTGCTCTCCGTTGTGTGTGGAAGTAAATATTTCTGTAGGGAAAAATTACTTTGTAAATTGCAAAAGTAAATCCATGTGGAATGAACCAATAAATAGGAATTGTAGCACCTTGGGACATGATTAGGATCCAAATCCGTCCGGAGAAAAAAGTTTGTGTAATGAAGAAAATTAAGAACTCCCTGTTAATTTTGGATTAAACGTCAAAGCTGGTGAAGCTTTGGGGATGAAGGCCACTGTAGAGAGTGGAAGAGGAGAAGGAAAAGAAATCGCATTATTGCAAAACACGCAGCAGACAGAAAGTTGGGGGGTGGCATGACTGGGAATGGGCACCTGTGTGGGGGGGTGCATGTGTTTGTGTGAAAGTAGGGAGATCCATGGGGTGTTGAAGTGAAAACAGCCCCAGCCACCTCCTTTTTCACCAGGGCTGCCTCCAGTCACACGTGGAGATTAGTTGGTTTCAATCTGCCATTTTTCCTCTTCTAAAGCTGCCATTCCCAATTAATCAGGCGTTTTAAAAGGGCGATTACTTCTAAATACAAACAGGGAACTAAATATCTGTGGACAGGGGGAGGCTTCTTAGAGAGGCATTTTCTTTCCTGTATGAAAGCGATTTCTTCTACACAGTCTCTCTCTCTCTCTCACACGCAGAAAAACTCCTCTTTCCTGCAAAATTAAGCTTTAACAAATGTGCAAATTGCAAGGACATTTAACGAATTAATTAAAACTCTCTCGTTTGGTAGACAAAGAATTGCAAGAACAGTTCCACTCGCCAGGAACTGGGTCCTGGGTGCTGCAGCCTGCAGCCTGCAGGGCCCCCTTTCAAACAAGATTGAGTGGCACACACACCCATCGCCCACTGCCCACCCCTGGTGCCTTTCAGGGCCTTCCTTCCCCACAAGGGGGCCCTGGCACTGGTCTCCCCCTCCCACGGGGCTGCGCATTGCCCCATTGGTGCCCCAGGAAGCAGCGAACGACTTCAACGTAATTCCCCTTCTGAATGATGGTCCTGAACCGAGAGTTCAGAAGGCAAGAATTTACTGGAGCTGCCCAAGAACAGCAAGTGTGTCCTCCTCCCCCTCCTGTTAGCCTGAAGTGAAAAGCCATTAAATATGATTAAGGTTAAGAGATTGCTAAAATTACGAACAGCCACCATTCAATTATTTTGCTCTATAAAATGCAACACAAATCGGTGTTATTCCTCCGAAATGTGTTTTTAGGAAAATAACGTAACCCAAACTAATGTGGTTCATGGAGCGGATCCTGATTCAGAGAAAGTCAGGGAAAACCTTTGTAATGCAATTCACAAGTTCAGGACTTAAGTGTCATGGGGGGGGAGGGGTTCCTCCCTGAATTGGGAAGGGGAGGACTGGAGGGGGGCGCAGCCCACCCTCACCTTGCTGAAGGTTCTGTAAAGTTATCCGGAGCTTTGGGAATCTATCAGTTTTATTATCCATTTAAGAACAAAATGCATCTGAGGGCTGCTGGGGTTTTAGGGGAGAATAAATCACTGGGAGTTTTGCTATTGTTTTCCATCCTGACCCACAATATGGGGAGCTAATGAAGAAAATGGGGGCAAAGGGTTGGGGGGAAGCGAGTGACAGACACCGACCACGTCTCAGGGCAATTGGAACAGGCCTGGCGCATTGGCAAGCGTCTCTCCGCTTATGTTTAATGTGCTGCGGGAGGCTTCGTTGTGCACGCAGCAAGCCTCGCCGAATTGCATTTTCTGACAGTTTTGCTCCAAAAGCTGCAAGGCCCAGGAAATTCAGGGGGAAAAATAATCTCAGTATGGATTTACTAGTGTCATGAGACGTGCGGTTATTATGGTTAATAAAATATGAAGGATTGCATTATTCTACAGAAAACAGTAAAAGCTCTCTCTCCCGTGATGGGCTTCGGAGTTGCTTCTGTGAGCAAACAATTGGAGAGTTAAAACCCCCGAGTAACTCGAGGGAAGGGATCAATCAGCGGGAACAGGCAGGCGCCACGAAAGCCGTTGCCGGAGGGTGGAGATGCGGGGGGGGGGGCTGTGGCAGAGAGGCGAGCGGGCTGCTTGGCACCAGGGATGAGTGGAAATGCCCACATGCCCAGGTAATATCTGGGCAGGAAGATGCCCAGGAGGGCATTTCCCGAAACCCCTTTTGGAAAGAGCCTGCAGGAGTAATAATCGTAGCCAACTCTGCCCTTAAACCCTATTTATTTATTTAGCATTTGACAACTCAAACGCAAAGAACACCTTCTCGAAAAGCTTCTGGCATCCTTTTGCAGGGTTCCTGCTCAGCGTCTCCCCTTTCCCTTCTCCCCCCTCTTTTTTGGGCTGCCAGGGTGCAGATGTGGAGTGCCCTCCAATTGAGTGGCCTTGCTTGGTGGGAGGGGAGGGGAGACACCTTAGCTTGCTTTGACCCATATCCCTAACTTGGCTAATTGAGGAAGGGACCTGGAGCTGAATTGGGCTACCTAATGCTCCACTCTAGTCCACCTATCAGCCCTGCCAGGTGGCGCAAGCAGAAAACACGACCAGATGAGCTGATTCTACTTTATTGTGTGGCTATTTGAACAGAATCCTGCAAGCCCACAAGTACAATTCTCCCACTGCCCGCTTTATACTGCAAGGGGTTAGGGAGGGCTTCTTCTGAGCCTCTTGCCCTGCCCCCTCTCCAGCTGTGGGCTCTGCTGACTCTCATCTGACCATTTTCTCGGCAGCCTCCTTTGCCCAGCCTTTCCAAGGTCATTCTCACATGCCCTTACACCAGTGGTTCCCAGTGGTAGCTCTGCTGGCTGGAGAATTCTGGGAGTTGAAGTCCACAAGTCTTAAAGTTGCCAAGTTTGGGAACCACTGCCTTACACCAACACACTCATCCAAGTCTCCTGGGGAACTCACAGCTAAGACCGGAGTGACCATCATCTGTTTGTGCCACTCATATTTGCCCCTGAAGTTTCATTTGGTAACTCTCAGTCAAGAACCTGGCTCTAAACATCTGCAATCTATGCTTTTCATGCTCTCCCCAAAGATGCAGTTCCTGTACTGTGGTTCTGTTTGAGATGAATGTTCTCTCATCTATAAACAAGCAATAATATTCAGTGAGATAAATGCATACCGTGCAATATATACCCACAAGTAACGTGATCTAAAAGGGCTCAATAACTCTGAGAGAGAAGACACCAGATTAAAAGCAAACCTTGCATTAAGGAAGGTGTGTACAAGCTGCCCAAATTGATCCATGAAGTTATATGAAGAGGAAAAGTAAGAGTTAAAATTAGGGCCATTCGAAATAGACTTCGGCATTGAACTGGCAGCTCCAATTTTCCAATGCTGACATTACAACTTAGCTACCTTGGGTAGAAAAATCAACAGAAAGGAGAAAAGTGGAAACTCCCAAAAAGATACTGTAGCTATAATATATGCAATCCCTCTCCCCTTCCCATTAACTCTAGCTGTGGAACAAGAAGAAGGGAGGAGGAGGAGAAGGAGGAGGAGGAGGAGGAGGAGGAGGAGGAGGAGGAGGAGGAGGAGGAGGAGGGAGCAGGGAGGGGTTGAGGGAGGAGCAGGGAGGAGGGAGGAGGAGGGAGGAAAGAAGAGGAGGAGGAGGAATAGCAATAGCAATAGCAGTTAGACTTATATACCGCTTCATAGGGCTTTCAGCCCTCTCTAAGCGGTTTACAGAGTCATCACCTTGCCCCCAACAACAATCCGGGTCCTCATTTCACCCACCTCGGAAGGATGGAAGGCTGAGTCAACCCTGAGCCAGTGAGATTAGAACCGCTGAACTGCTGAACTAGCAGTCAGCTGAAGTGGCCTGCAGTACTGCACTCTACCCACTGCGCCACCTCGGGCGCAGGAAGAGTGTCCCTCTACTGTGTTCTTCGGTAGCCTGGTTTTTTTTTACCGCTAACTCTTCCAAACATAATTGCTTTCTCCAGCGATTCCCCCCTCGTTCATTGGATCAGGGTAGGATCCGTATCAAAGAGGAGGAAAGATAAATCAATGAGTAGTGTTGATTCTGGTCTATGATGGAGTTTGAAATTCAGCCAAGGGATCTTGTAGACTCCAAGAAACCTTCCATATCTAACGATCGATCGACTCCCTCCAGTTATTCCGCCTCTGGTGCCAGGAGGGCCACTTTGGTTGAGGGCAGCCAACCAACACAGCCAGCCAACGTTCCCGGGGAAACTCAGCTTCCCTTTTCTGATATGTATAAAGATTTTTCAAAACCGGAAAAGGAGTTCAAGATCTGGGTTAAGCTTCCACCACTGGAGGCAGAAGAGCAAACAAGATGTGCCAGACCTGTGCCTTTAAAGACCCTCCCCAGGAAATAATAATAATAATAATATTGAAAACTCTCTGCAGAAAGAAATGGTCACGTCGGCATCTCTAGCTAGTGGATGCCCTGGGCCAGCTCCCCTCCCCCATTTATCCTGGGGCCCCGGCAGGCTTACGGCAAAAGCCATTACTACAGGATTAGAGTTCAGTTTGATTCTCATCAAAAACTCTGGTCACTGTGTATTTGCTTAACACCAGACCTTTCAGGCCCCATCAAATATAACAAGCCTTGACAGATTTGGGATTAAACACAAATGCCAGACAAATCCACACTTTCTTGAAGGAAGGCTCCGGTGAATAGGCTGGGATTTTGAAAAAGGGGGAAAGTGAGAACAAAAGAGCTAAAATTAGCTGCCTTGCACACACCGGGGTTTTTTTTTGTCACCTCCAAGCCAAGCACAGGCCAAATCTTATTGCAAAAAGCTGCAAATTGTGGACTTAATGTCCTCACCCCGTGTTAAGCCATGTAGGGCACCGCTCCCTTCTTCCCCCATTTCACTTGCTAATGATCCGCCCTCCGATCAGCAAAGGTGCTTCTGAAGTAGAAGGAGAAGGTGAGAACGTGATCTTGACCCCAGCAAGGAAAGATGGAGCCTCAGCTTGGTGGAGAGCCTTCTGGCGGCCAGTGGCTAAAATAAAAGAAGTTTGGAAATGTGAGTTAAAAGCAGAGTAGCTGTGGTTGAAATGGTCTTCCCTTGTATGCCCCATGTCTTCCTTTCACTGCTGTAGGGGGTCTGCTTAACTTTTAAGTTTAACTTTTAATAGATTTATATGCCACCCAATCCCGTAGGACTCCGGGCGGCTTACAGAAAAAATTAATATAAGAAGTTAAAATAAAGAACAATTAAAAAGAAACAATTTAAAAACAATGCACCATACACTCAATCTGGGTGGGGCTGGACCTCATTCCTGAATCAACAGCCCCAGGCCTGCCGGAATAGCCAGGTTTTAGTGGCTTTTCGGAAGGCCGAGAGAGTGGGGAGGGTCCGGATCTCTATGGGTAGGTCGTTCCACAGGGCCGGAGCAGCTACAGAGAAGGCCCTCCCCCGGGGGGTCGCCAGCCGGCATTGTCCGGTCGATGGCACTGGTCGATGGTTTTCAGAGCGAATTGCCAATCTCTACCCCCCAAGGCCTGCAGGCACATAAGACTCAGGGGCTCGATGGAAAACGTTGACGCCACCTTTGAACCTGGAGAGATGCACCAGGCTTCGGACCTCCAAAGGTATTGCACCACCACAATACCCAAGTGACCGCATCTTTGATGGAATGGCTGTATTAAAGGTTGCTCTGCTTCCAAGTAGGAAGGCCGTTTATTATATTTTAAAGTTTTCGAGGCTAATGGGAAGGCTGCTCCTTCAAGGAAATTTCAAAGTTGTGCAGCCATATTTAAGAGTAAATCAATTAATGGGCCCAGATCTCTTCAGGTGTTAAATCTCTCCTGAACATAAGGAGGGGTTGCTTCCTCTGGCTGCTATGAGGAAGGGCCAAGTGGTCACAGGTCAGGAAGCCACAAGGCAGACAGGTTTAGTCACCAGCAAGATTTGATGGTTTCCAGTCCTCCCCCCTTCTAACACACACACACACACACACACACCACATCCCCAGCTTGGTTCACTGATATTGGCTCAGCTTCCTTCCCCTGCAGGTTGGACATCTTGGGAGCAGGAGCGATGATTTACCTGAGTGGCTTATCCTGAATTACTGAGGTAAAGACAAATGAATCATGTAGTTGAGCTCTCTGGTCTTCTCCTGCCTTCCTGGAGACGCAGCTCCCCCTCCAACTCATGGGCGGTGTGGGAAAGAGACCCATAAATCTGTCTTCTGCTCGGACGGCTGATATTTGCACTTGGAAGAGGAGAGTAATTTGGAAGAGGAGGGCAAAGGGTCACCATTCCATCTTCCCCAGAGAGATGGGCATCCCCCCCCATCTCTCCAGGGGCCATCAGCAGGATGTGTTTCCCAGGAAGAGACTGGGGGTGAGGAGGGGGGAAAGCTTCTGCAAAACCATGCCTCCTGTTCCAGGCCAGGGGACTCCCTTCAGAGGTGGGACTCGGCAGGTTCTGACCAGTTCTGGAGAACCGGTAGCAGAAATTTTGAGAGTAGTTCAGAGAACCGGCAAATACCACCTCTGGCTGGCCCCGCCCCTATCTATTCTCTGCCTCCTGCACAGGAGAACGGAGCTGGAAAGCAGGTTAGTGGGGTGGGGAGGGAATGGGGATTTTGCAGTATCCTTCCCCTGCCTCGCCCACCAAGCCACACACCCCAGTAGTAAAAAAAATTGAATCCCACCACTGTTTCCCTTTCCCCATGGAGTCTGGGATCCACATCCCTCTTCCTGACATTTATCTGACACCAACTTTGTTGCTTTCGGAAAGGTACTGAAAGCTTGACTTTCCCCTGGAATATCAAGGTTTGGCATTCCTGTCTGAAGAGAGGTGGCATGAAAGGTCATTGGGTATTTTGATTTGGATGGAAATTGCTCACCCTGTTCTGTTTTGGGGGGAGGATTGTTGCAAACCTCTCCAGATCTGCATTGTTTGAAAAGTGGGCAGACATCTATATTCTTTACAGAAATGAATAAATCCCAAGATTACAATAACAGAGTTGGAAGGGACTTTGGAGGTCTTCTAGTCCAACCCCCTTCCTAGGCAGGAAACCCCACACCACTTCAGACAAATGGCTATCCAACATCTTCTTAAAAGCTTCCAGTGTTGGAGCATTCACAACTTCTAGAGGCAAGTTGTTCCATTGATTAATTGTTCTCACTGTCAGAAAGTTTCTCCTCAGTTCTAGGTTGCTTCTCTCCTTGATTAGTTTCCACCCATTGCTTCTTGTTCTACCCTCAGGTGCCCTGGAGAATAGTTTGAGTCCCTCTTCTTTGTGGCAACCCCTGTGATATCGGAACACTGCTATCATGTCTACCTTAGTCCTTCTTTTCATGAAACTAGACATACCCAGTTCCTCCAACCATTCTTCATATGTTTTAGTCTCCAGTCCCCTAATCCTCTTTGTTGCTCTTCTCTGCACTCTTTCTAGAGTCTCAACATCTTTTCTATATCGTGGCGACCAAAACTGAATGCAGTTTCCAAGTGTGGCCTTACTAAGGCCTTATAAAGTGACATTAACACTTCATGTCAGCGTTTGCTTCACTTGCTTGCTATCGGCTGCCATAGAAACGGGGAGGGAGGGGGTTTGAGGTATTTGGGAGGGGGAATTACTGGTGCTGGAGGAGTATGAAGAAGGGAGTTTTGTTCTCACCATCTTCTTGGCATGCTGATGCCTGATGTCTGGACTTGGTCAAGGCCAACCATCTCGCATACCAACCTGATGAGGCCTTTTGAAGATGCACCCCACATGACACCTTAGGGAGTTGCAGATTGGACACTGGGCTGGGGTAACTGGAGGGAGGGGGCTGGGTAATAATTTGATATGTACTTGTTCATGCCTTTTTGGCTCAGATCTTGCTTTCCTTTTCGCTGCTTTCAATTCATATCTAGTAAAAGTACTTTATTTCTATTCAAATAGAGTTGGGGTTTTTCTTTCTTGGCTACTGAAGGAGGCATGCCTGACACTTCACGTGACCTTGATTCCGTCCCTCTGTTTATGCAGCCTAGAACTGTGTTGGGTTTTTTGGCAGCTGCTGCACACGGCTGGCTCCTATTTAAATGGTTGTCCACTAGGACTCAAAGATCCCTCTCAAAGTTACTACTATTGAGCAAGGTACCACGTATACTGTACCTGCGCATTTTGTTTTTCTTGCCTAAATGTAGAACCTTACTTTTTTCACCATTGAATTGCATTTTGTTAGATAGTGCCCAATGTTCAAGTCTGTCAAGATCCTTCTGTATCTTAAGTCTGTCTTCTGGAGCATTGGCTATTCCTGCCAGCTTGGTGTCATCTGCAAATGTGATGATTTCCCCATTTATCCCCTCATCCAGATCATTGATGAAGATGTTGAAGAGTCCTGGGCCTAAAACAGAGCCTTGGGGTACTCCACTGCATGCTTCCCTCCATGTAGATGCAGTTCCATTGAGGTCTGCACATTGAGTGCGGTTGGTCAGCCAGTTGCGAATCCATCTGGTGGTGATGCTGTCTAACCCACATTTTCCTGCTTTATCTAGTGGTAGGTTATGGTCTACTTTATCAAACCAAAGGCCTCCTGCTCTGAAAACAGCCACCTTTGGCAGAGATATGCAACACTTCACAATTTAGGAAAGGTGAGGCTGAATGGTTCACACAAACATTTCTGGACATCTCCCGTCTCAGGAAGCTGATGGTCAAAGCCTTTGGCTTTTGGGACCCAAGAGAAGCTGGGTGATTTGGCCTCCTCTGGTTCCTCTTTCAACCAGAGAGAGCAGGGGGAGATGCTAGAGTCACTTTCAGCACAGCTGCTGTACCTCCCGCAGGAGACACATTTTCCTGCAGAAGCCTTTGGGAAGCAAGCAGCCCCCTCCCACTTTCTGGAAACCCCCCCCCCTCCCATTAGCCCCAGCTTGTCTCAAGCCTCCTCCATCTCTTCAGCACATTCAAAGCCGGGGAGGTTTTGGCCCTTTGGAAAGAAAGGGAGGGACTTTTTCTTCCTTTTTTCAAAAAGAGGGGCAGGCAATGTTTTATGCATGCATCTGTTATGCTAAAATAACCATCATTCCTCCCAGCAAGGCCCACCTGCTGCCTTTTTCAATTTTAAGTATTTCCAAGTAGCAATCAAAATCAGTTTAATTTGTTCTTTATCTCAGAAAAAAAACCATTGGAGAAGAAAAATGTGACCATTACGATACATCAGGGAAAAATACAAGCCCTGTATTTTCAGCCCTCCATATTTTAACTGATCACGGAGTCGTCATTACGCCGGTTGTATTTAATGTTACTCATATGAGGAGAACTGGATTTGATCATTACAGATCTTCACCCCTCCCCTTTCCCTTCCTGTCTCTCCCACTCCAGGTTACCAGATATTCTCCCTTTCTCTTTTTTTTCACAGATAAATACTGTACATAAACACCACTCTTATGAACCCATTAAGGGGACCCGGGAGGTGGCTTTGGAGACCTGGGCAAAGAGACGCTGTGGTTTCTGACCCTCCTCATCAGCAGCCATTACGTGGGAAGGGAGTTTCATGGCTGTTTGGTGAGGAAGGGAAGAGGTGATGGCTAGATAGAGATGATAGGAGAGACAGAGAAAGAGACAGAGAGAGAATGGACAGATGGGCAGACAGACAGACAAATAGATCATAATTACTTATAAAGAATCCAGCCATTTCAGAGAAAATCCACTTAAACTCTAAGAAGACCCTGTTGACTACCTTCTACCAGGAGGGTAGAAGTTGGCATTGAGGGCAGAAGGTAGCACAGCATATTAAGGGATGTGGTGGCTCAGTGGCTAAGACACTGAGCTTGTCAATCAGAAAGGTCGGGAGTTTGATGGTTCGAATCCCTTTACTCCTGTGACTTGTTCCAGCTTCTGTTAACCTGAGACCGTCTTCTGCTACATACCTCCCAGCGTCCGATAAGATCACACAGGATGGGCCTCCTCCAGGTGCCGTCGACTAGACAATGTCGTCTGGCGGCTCCTCAGGGGAGAGCCTTCTCTGTAGCTGCCCCGGCCCTATGGAACGATCTACCCCGAGATCCAGACCCTCCCCACTCTCTCGGCCTTCCCTAAGTCCACTAAGACCTGGCTATTCCGGCAGGCCTGGGGCTGTTGACCTCACGAATGAGGTCCAGCCCCACTAAGATTGAGTGCATGATGTGGTTTTTTTAACCTGCTTTCCCTTTCTATTTTAATTTTTTAGTATTCTTTTTTAGAGCTGTTTTTTATGTAAGCCACCCGGAGTCCTCCAGGATTGGGCGGCATATAAATTCATTAAACTTTGAACTTTGAACCTAGCAGTTCGAAAGCACGTAAAAATGCAAGTAGAAAAATAGGAACCACCTTTGGTGGGAAGGGAACAGCGTTCTCTGGGCCTTTGACGTTGAGTCATGCTGGCCACATGACCACAGAGGCATCTTTGGACAGTGCTGGCTCTTCGGCTTTGAAACTGAGATGAGCACTGCCCCCTAGAATCGGGAACAAGTAGCACATATGTGCGAGGGGAACCTTTACCTTTACCTTACCAGGAAGAGTTGAAGACAAAATTGTCCAGCAGTTTGAAGAGTCCTGCAGCTAAGGGCAAAATGCTTTTTCTTTCCAACCCAGAAGATTCTCCATGGAGGTCTGGGAGCCCCAGTGCCTGTTTCCAAGAGATAATTAGTGGACCAGCAGGAAGGACCTTCTCTGCAACAGGCTGGCTAATTGACAGGCTTTGTGGATTAACCTGGAAAAGGCCATTAATCAGGTTTGTTTAGCAGTCTAACATGTAGTTCCCCCCCTGTATGGGTCTCCAGCTTGATTATGGGGAAAATTCACAGAGTTTGACTATTGGACAAGATGGGTCCCAGAATATTCTACATTGCAGCAGCCTCATGCAGTGGTAAAAAAACCAAAATCCTTCTGAAGTGTTCTAGAGTCCATGGATCGGGTGACCAATTGCCCTGGAGCACAAGTGAAACAAATGATGATTCTCCTGCCCTGGAGAAGCTCTGGAGGCATCTAGCTGACCTTGATGGGAGCCTGGACAAGAGGAGACTGTCAAAGCAGAGAAAGCAGCAGTGGGGGTTTCAGGGCCCATTTTGTCAGACTGGGGGAGAACATGAGCAGAAGAGTTCCCAGCCCCTTCCCATCTTTTTGAGGCACAGGGAGTTAAATATGCACATGTTTGCCTCTACGTTGGGGGCTACAAGAAGGATGCTTGAGGATCTTTCTTTGTGGAACAAAGGCAGAAGAGATGTGATTTCCCAAGAGGTTCGGGTAGGGTGGAAGTCCCATGCGGTCTGGGACCTCTCTGAGGCAGCTCCAATTCTTCAGCTTCTGCTTGATCATAACGCGGTTGCTAAGTGACAGAAGCCCCTCAAAAGACAGAACTCTAGAATGTATTTGAAGGAAATCTCACCCATGCTGACTTTCGTGTCTCGGTGGGGACTGGAGAGGTTTGACTCCCCCACCATTTCAGTCATGCTTTAAACAGGTACAGAGGAAGGCAACCCTCCAGGGAATTTCACTCATGGGATGGATCTAAAATACAACAAACAGCAATAATACTAATAATAATCCCTCCTTTAATCAGCTTGAATGTCACCTGCTGTCAAAGATCAAGATGGCTTCTTCCTGCATCAGCCAGGCTGCATCTCTTGCACAGCCCTTCTCACAAGAGTTCTTTGGTTGGAGTCCTTGGTGCCCTCCCGTTTTCTCACCACGGTTCGTGACTGTGAAGTTTGCTCCCTGTTTATATGCAATAGTTTATCCTTCCAGTGTTGGTGGGCTGCGTTTTTCATCTTGATAATTTCTTGATTAGGGTATTTTTTTTTTCCTTTGCTTGATTGTTTGTCTGGTGTTAATCCCTGCTTATCTGGAGGCTGGCCGATGTAAAGGATGTGCTCTGGTCTTTTGGTTTCTCTCATAGCTTGTTTGTTTTCTCTTTCGAAGGGTATGTAAATGTGATTGATTTCTGTGTGCCTGTTGACAGCTGATTTGTCTGAATGCCACGCTTCTAGGAACTCCCTAGCATTTTGGGGGGATTTAGCTTGATCTAAGATTTCCACAGTTTCCCAGTTGAAATTATGATTGAGTCTGTTAAGAGTGTTATATGATTAAGGAGTTTTCAAGGTGCCTTCCGACTGGATGCTTTCTGCCCTACGTAGTGGCTGTTATGGTCCTCACACTGTATGTCGTATATCAGTGGCTCCTAACCTTTTGGGCACCAGGGACTGGTTCCATGGGGTTTTTTTTTTTCCACAGAGCAGGAATGGGGGAGAGACAGGGTGTAGTTTTGCATGCGGCCTGGATCTCATGCATGCGCAGATGGGGCTTCCCTCACTTGTGCAGCCCAGTTCCTGGTAGGCCATGGATCATTGCCAGTCCACAGACCAGGAGGAAGGGATCTCTGTTGTAGATGACTCCATTTTGTTTCCTGGAGCTACAGGGACTTTGGGTTTATTTAAGATGTTTTGGAGGGCTTTAATTGGTTTGTGACTACCGTAATGCCCTGTGGTTTTTGGTTGTTTCTTAGATGTTTTTGATGTATCACAGTGATATCCTTTCATTCATATAAGATTTTACAACCCCCGGTATGCCCAAATATACCTTTCACCCTGGCTTGGCTGATAACGGATCAGAGCCTGTGGCCTAATGGCTAAGACGTCTGCCTAATATGTAATATAGCCCAGGTTCAAATCCCAGTAAGGGTATGGCTAACTGATGAGAGCTAAATAGCTTGAAATAGATCTATACTAGTCTCCCTTTATTTATTTATCAGCACAAATACAACATACACACACACACACACACACACACACACACACATATGCTAGCAGCTCTCCAGAAGAAGAATACCTGGAAAGATGATAACGCAGGTTGTTTGAAACAAAGAAACCCAGCAGCCGTTGGCGCAGAAGTTATTGGTGATTGTCGCTGGCAGGCATCCAAAATTATTGCTTGAGAGACAGGAGTTTGCAAGGTTGGGGATAGTACTCACCTGCGGGGTGGGGGAGTCAGAGAGTGCCTTCCCATTGTCTTCAGTTGCATTATCGGGCGGGGGGAGGTGCGTGACTCACGAATGACATGGTGCTGATGGAAAATCTGATGACGTTGTGGCTTGGCAGATATCTGGAAGCCTCCAGGATGGACAGGGCAGATGAGGGCCATGGGGTGAGTCTGTCAAAGACCACCCTGGAGAGTTTTTCAGCAGCCTTGAAGACCCTCCTTCTGCCAGAAGAACTCAGTCCTACCTGCTGCATCTCAGTTTGAATAAACTCCAACCTGGATCTTGGCTTAAGGTCTTCCTGCGTTGAAAGCACCGGGGGATGGTCCAGCATTGGGGGAAAGAGGAGCGATGCAGCTGCCCCATATTCACACCAGAAAGGAAGCGGCCCAGAAAGTTAATGATTTAGGTATTTGTTTATTAACCGAGGATCAGCTTTTCAAAACAGACAACTCTGCAGTTCTTTGGAAATCCCCCCTTGCAGGAAGTTCTTTTGATCCATCCAAGTTGCTAGAAGAGGAAGGTAGCATGAGAGAAAAAAAGTCTCAAGAACAGCAAGTGAGGAGGCTGTTTGGTTTTTGTTCCTTTGCCAAAGTTATCCACCACCAGCCTTTGTGTTTTAGGAAGCTGGAAGCTCTGGAGATGTTGCCAAATGCCTCCTTCATCATTGGCGTGTGAAAGCCCTAATGAGAAATGCCATGAAACAAGTTATTTTTCCGTCTCTTCTAAGAGGCGTTGGGGCACAGAAGCCTTCTATTCAATATCAATTCAATCCACTCTTTAAAAGCATCTTCAGCTCTGTCAATCTTTTTCACTTCCCGTGTGTTTCATTCACTCTAGTGTGGGTTGTGTAGTCCTAGTTTGTTCCACTTCTGCACCGCAAGAGGAATATGTCAAAATGAAGCTCTTATTCTTACAAAGGTATATGAGGCCTTTGTACTCATTTAACAATATGGATGGAGTTTTTTTTCTACTTCTGTTGTTGCTGTTTCATTTAGTTTAGTTTATTACTATATAAACCAGTGGTTCTCAATCTTTTCTTCCCCATGAACCCTTTTTAAACAACTTTTGTGGCCACAGATACGCCTGTAGCCCCACCAAGACTTAACTCAAGATTTAAATCATAATATTCCCTCAAGTCTTTGTGGATCCCCTGACATTACAGCCAGTGGTGGGATTCAAAATTTTTGTGCTACCCATTCTGTGAGGGTGGCTTTGTGGGCCTGGCAGGGGCAGAATAGGGCAAAATCCCCCTTCCCTCCCCACCCACTAACCTGCTTTCTAGCTCCATTCTCCTGTGCAGGGCAACAGAAGAAGACCCAGCCGATCATCTGGGAGCCAATCAGCTGGAACTCAGGAGGCAGAGAATAGATGTGGGCGGGGCCAGCCAGAGGTGGTATTTGCCAGTTCTCCAAACTACTCAAAATTTCCACTACTGGTTCTCCAAAACTGGTCAGAACCGGCTAAATACCACCTCTGATTGAAGCCTCCTGGGGGTCCACAGGCCACAGCTTAAGAACCACTGCTATAAACCATTTCTTTTCTTTTTCATTCACCACACTGTTTAATAAAGACACTCCCCCCCCTAGTTTAACAAATAACCTGTTTTTTTAAAAAAAAGAAAGTTTAAAATATTGCACATCAGCCAGTTTATTCCCAAGCTATTCTCTTGAGATGAACAGAAGTTCAACCCACAAAAGGGTTAAATTATGACAGGTACATAAAATAAATCTACCATGCTATAGGAGATTCGTTGCGAAGACAAGAAAAACAAACACGTCGTATTCGGAATGGGTGGGTGGATGAACGTGTTCCCAGAATCAATAGAAAATGACCTATTTCTTGTTAAATGGTTCCTGATTCATATTCGGGGGGAATATTGGTAGCAGGAGGTGGCAAGTTAATGCAGGCTCCAAGTTAAGTTAAATCCCTCTTTTTGGAAAACTACATGGAAATCCCAGGGGTGGGCTTCAAAAATTTCAGCAATGGGTGGGCGTGGCCTAGTCTGCCTCCTGCACCATGGCAGGGCCCCTGTTTTTGCCTTCCCCAGGCTCTGGAGGTTTTCCTCAAGCCTCTGGGAGGGCAAAAACCGCCTCCCCTGGGCTTCAGAGGCCCTATGGAGGCTAGAAACGGGCCTCTTTCTGGAACTTCCAGGAGTCCCGTTCTTCCCCCTCTCTGAGCCTCCACACAGACCTCGCATTCAAAACAGGTCATGTGGAGACTCCGGGGAGGGGTGGGCGTGGCCAGCCAAAGGTGGGATTTGGAGGTTCTCTGAACCAGCCATAATGTTAGCGATGGGTTCTCCCAAACCCAGGCAAACCCGTAGCAGCCCACCCCTGGGAAATCCTCTTTTGATAATGGGATTGGAGCATTTGGAAATGTCCTGCCTGTGCTCAGTCAAGGAGAGTGGCTTCATGGAACCACAGGGCCAAAAAGATGAGGCTGCAGTGAAGAAGCTTTGGACTCCATACCAAAGTTTCTGCATTGTCTTCTCTGTTTTGTTTTGTTTCTCAAGCTCGGCTTCAAGAGCTGCTAAACTAAACTATTGTTTACCAACTGGCAAGCTGGAGAAAGGGGGGGTGAGGTGGACCTCAATCAGGCAGAATCCCACAGAAAGGAGAGCTGAAGGTTCCCATCCACCAGACGTCCACAGTGCTAGGCAATTGATGTGATCTCACCATATGGGTCACATGTCAGTTCTCCTGTGTAGACCAGGCCAAGAGATCAACTCCAGAGCAAGACCAAAGCTACTTTTGTTGGCTAGAACAACCGAATCTTGCAAGCTTGACTGTGGAGACCTTATAGTGCTTTTAAGTTACAAGACCCTTGCAACCCTAACCCTTTAGAAAAAAAACCCAAGGGTGTTCAAACTTGACAACTTTAAGACTTGTGGACTTCAACTCCCAGAATTCCTCCTCTCACTCTTCATCTTGATGATGTGTGGATGGGTGTGGGGAGGGAGCTGGAACCGGTTCTAAACGGCACAGTAGATTTGGGGAACCTCTTCTATAGAAGAGGTTAGGACTGGCAGGAACCCACCCCCTACATATAGACTCAAGGTTGACTCAGCTTTCCATCCTTCCGAGGTGGGAAAAATGAGGACCCAGATTGATGGGGGCAAGAGGCTGACTCTGTAAACTGCTTAGAGAGGGCTGTCAAGCACCGTGAAGCGGTAGATAAGTCTAAGCGCCTAGAATGTTTCTCTCCTTTCCCCTGAAAACAACAGCACCACAGAGAATGGAGAAAGGAGAGACTCATCACCTTTTACTAAGTAAGTGAATGCATCCCCACCCTGGTGCACGCACGCGTGCACACACACACACACACACACACACACACACACACACACAGAGTCGCCTCTCTGAGAAAGCGGGTGCCTCCAACTCGGTGGACGCTCTGGGCTCTGCTTAATATTTAAGAGAGAAGAGGAAGGAGATACCAAGTCAGCTCAAACTGCATTGCTAATCGGGCAGCTTCTTTTTTTTCTGTTCTCCTCTTTCCTTCAGCTGGGAGGGGAGGGGGGGGACACCGTGCTAGACAGAGAGATGAAAGAGAGGGGCAGCTAATGAGCGAAGGCAGCCATAGGTAGCGCTGGCAGCTGCCAGTGAAGCTGGAAGGGGAGGTGGCTGGTGGAGCTGACCTTTGGAAAATGTGGGAAAGGGAGTCTTAGGGGGAAAGGGGTGATGTTTAATTCAATGCTCTGCTTTTAAATACCAGCACACCCGCTGGGGAATGGCTGATATTTTTATAACATTTCCCCATTCCCAATCCCACCTTTCATCCTGAAGGCCCTCCAAAGGCTTGTCAAAGGGGCTGCTCCAGCTTCTTCCATGAGGGCCTTCCAAGCCCCCTTCTCCTGGCACCCGTGTCAGGTTGCAGGGCTGAAGTGAAAGGGGCATGGTTATGGGGCTAGCCATCAAACCCAGGCTGCGAGGCTGACCTACACCCGCTGAGGAGGGTCCTGAAGCTGGCCAAACCCTGGAGAGGACCTCCTGGACGGGCCAAAGAAGGTCCAGCTTTCCTGAGTTGACGGAGCAATTCCTCAACCTGGTTGCCCTTCCTTACGTTCCCCTGAGCTCTGCTCCCTTAAGCCCCGGCTCCAAACCTCAGTGCTGTCCTTATCACTCCGGCAGCTTAGCCGACCTTTTACAGTAGGCATATTAGTAGCAAACTCATCCCTGTAGGGATTTGAACATCAAGTGGACTCAGCTGCCTACAATCGAACGATGAGCAAGCTTGTGGATTAAGCCGCTGATCTGTTGGGAATCTGTTATCTTCCTCTCGCTTTCTTCTCCGGTACATCCTCCTCGGCTCCATTTATCAGGTTCTCATTTCCCAAAATAAAAATTAAACTCCTCCTAATGAACTCCGTGCATATTAATCATCTCCAGCTGAAGGTTAGCCGGAGAAGTGATTGTGGCCAATTCATTCTTTGATTAGACTGACTTTAAAAATAATAATAATACCAGGCACCAAAGGAGGAGGGGAGGGGGGGAGGAACCCGCTCGAGACCCTTTCAGGCTTGGAGGGAACGACTGGGCACGCTGCAATTCTTGGTCCTCCTCAATGGGTCTTTTCTGGTAGCTTCAGCCTGCTGGTTTCTGCATACGCCTTTTGCCCTACCCACACTGCAAACGAGCAAGACCAATGGTGAGATATTGGTCCTCCTTTGTGTGTGGGAGAAAGACTGTGTCAGGGTCCCAAATGAGTCCGAGGCAAAGGGTTCCTCAAAGTTCCAATTGGTTAAGAGAGCCATGTTGGTACATCTGGGAAAACCCGAATCTGAAAGCTTCCAGGTGTTCCCCACCCAGTTGAAAGTTCAAGATCTTGCCCACACCCACAAGCCCATCCCATGGTCCAATCTCCCACCGCCATGCTGGCATCTTCCACCTATCCAGTTCCAGCCAGGTGCAGAAGTGCAAAGACAAACGATGACCTTGGCTTTCTAGAAAGAATGTTGTTATGGCTACATAGCATCTAACTCCGTACAATCCCCCACCCCCCATTTTCCCACCATAGAAAATGCATAGTGGAATAATCGCAAGTGTGGCAGGCCTGAGATACAAAGGAAAAGAGGGCTGCAGGCCTGACAGACTGAGAAAGAAGGGGAGATGTCCATCCCTCTCTCCCTTCCAGGCAACGGCTGTTTTTCTTGCATTGCTCCAGTGTAACAAATCCAGCCTTTTACCCAACCACGTAATAGGAACGTCTTGGGAAAATGAGAGGCATAATGAGTCTCTCGCCCATCGTAAGTCCCTCCTCCAGAAAATGTGAACCTGCTAAAGAAGGGAAATGCTCAGAGCTGTCTTCTTGAGCAAATCAGAAGAGGCTTTATTTTTAACGCCCTGCCAGACCACAGCTGGTCAGTGAAAGTTGGTATGTAGAGAGTCAAGATACCAGTAAGGATTCTCCAAGATTGCCGTTTCTGTCCTGGACAATGTCAACCAACAACACCAAAGAGGAGTCTGGTGAACACCAGGTCTTGTTCAGCAATGAAGCCATCAAATTACACAAAAACCATTATTAAGTATCTGTGGAAATTGTCAATCATCCAGGTAACAGATTAACAGAGTTGGAAGGGAGCTTGTCCAACCCTCTGCTCAAGCAGGAGACACTACATCTGCCTCTACCTAGGATTGAACTCACAACCTCCTGATTGTGAGGCAAGAGCGGGTCACGGCTGTTACACAGGTGCCTTTTCTCTCCAAGCAGCATTTGGACTTCCTTGATTTTTCTTGAAGACATTTCTCTTCTCATCCCAGAAGCTTCTTCAGTTCTAACTAATGGAACCTTTAACCTTTCCATTCCCCTACCAGTTAGTTGAACTGAAGAACCTGCTGGGATGAGAAGTCTTCAAGAAAAACCGAGCAAGCCCAATTGCTGTTTGGAGAAAAAGCACCTGTGGGACCATTATTTGAGTTTCTCAAATTGAAATGTCCTCCAGAGGCATTCTCTGGAGATTATGAATGTACCCCATGTAAGAAAGTCACATTCGTTTTCCGGAGAGGTCAAATAAATTGCAGCTTTTCTCCTTCGAAATCCCAATTGACTAGAATCATGCTTAGCATTCAGAAGAAGACTTAACTGTGCAATCTTCTCTTTCTGTCCCCTTCCCATCCTCCTCCTCCTCATCCACTGTATTGCAGCTTCTGAGGTTATCAAGATGTTTGCCAGCTCCCCTGGGAACAGCTAAGAGCTCTGTGCTTAGACTAAAAAGCGGTGGAATCAACAGAAGCCATCCATCCCCTTTGCTCACCGAGATGCAAAGGCTTCTCTCTTGGTATCAACAGTGCACCTGCAGGGAATTCTAACATCTGTTTACCATCTACACTCATGTTCCACATTTGGAGAGCCTGAGAAATTTTCCTGTGTCCCGGGACAAAGGATAAGGTGGGGCATCTGCCCCCTTTTCTCTTAAAGGTGGTATAGCACTGGTCAATTCTTGCAGCGAGGGAGTGTAGGCCATCTTAGGGCAGGTCTGTCCAACCTCGGCAACTTTAACAACTGTGGACTTAAGTCTGGGGAATTCTGGGAGATGAAGCATTAAAGTTGCCAAGATTGGACACCCCGGGTAAGGCAGACTGAGATGGTCCACTCAGCGTTGCCTAGGCTGCTCCTTTCTGCTCCCCCTGGAAGCCGCCGCAGCTGCTCCTTAAGGACAAGGGGGGTGCAGCCTTTGAAGATCTGAGCCTCCAAACAGAAATGTCACTTTCTTCCAGAGTCAAAAAACAAATTGTGGGGGCCCCGATGGCCCAGCCGTGGGGGAAAGGTCAATAAATGGCGAATAAGTTGCTAACAAAAGGCTTGTGGGGGGCAAGCAGTGAGCCCCACAGAGAAAACCCCAGCAGGCTTCCTGTTTGGCTTTTGTGCAAAAGAGCTGGTTGCTATGGAAACTCAGGTAGCATTTTTTAAAGTTGGCAGGTGGTTATTCTCTGCCTTCGTCCCATTTGGCAGTAATTAGCAGTTGAAACAATGGCGGCTCTCTTGGTCGTCGTGACTTCAGCGAGCTCTTTGCTTGAGCTATACGCCCCGGGCCCCTCTGTGGCCTCCCCCACTGAAGATGGCCTGTGGGAGGGGCAGAAGAGCCAGCAGTGCCATCCAGGGCTGGCAAGGAAGCTGCCGGAAAGGTGTAAGGGCCTCAGCCAAGGGGGCAAGATGCAAGGGGTTCCTTGGAGATGGTAATGGAGGGTGGGAAAAAGAGGGGAGAAAGTCCCTTTAGCACCAGCACCCAAACAATGTTTAACCTGCCCCAGATGTTGAAGGTGAGGCAGAGCAAGAAGAGGAGCAAAAGAGGGTAGTTGATGGAGGGAGAAGCCTGTTGAGTGGCCAGCCAGGTCCAAGACAGATTCAGGACTTGTTTTAAGGGTGACTGAGGAGGAGAGGAGAGGAGAAGAAAGGAGAAGGAAGAGGAAAAAAAGAAAGGCACAGAGAAGGGAGGGAAGAAGAATGGAAGCCATCTGGGCCCAGCAGAGAGGTTGCTCTTCTCTGTTGGCAGAAAGTCCTGGAGCACGAAGGGGCAAGAATTAGAGGAGGAAAAAACATGGGGCAAAGAACTGAAGGCATCTCTTGGCACTCAGGAAATGTGGAGCCTGTAAACATGGACTTTTCTGCCACGAGTGAGTTGTGTCGTGGACCGGAAGTGAATGGCAAGCCAAGCAGATGGGACTCCTTGAGAGATGAAGATGCCAGCAGCAGGAGGGGGAAAGGCAAGCAGCTCCATAGCACCCTATGCAGAGATTGGGGACATCTGGAAGGCAGGGGGAAATGTTGTTGAGCTCCAAGATGTTCTGGGGTTTGGAACCTTAAAGATGGAACACATGTCTTGCGTGTGAGTTAGCTCAGTTGGCTTAGCTGGGAAATCAGGCTTTTTCATTGTGCGTGGTTGGCTCGTCCAGCTCCCAGGGCGTCTCTTCAAGATTCCCTATTTAAACAAACCAGAGTTCATTGGATGAACCTAGTCACATCCTGGACCTATTGGACTCCCATTCGGAATTGACCACTTTGTTCATAGTTGCAATGTTTAACCATTTCTGGTTGATAAAACCATCACAGCCCTGTGTAGACCAAAGGGATGCTTCAGTCTTTTGCCCATAAAATGCCACAGCTATGAGAAGCATCAAATGGAAAGGTCCGAAGAGAACTGGTCATCCAATAGCAATAGCAATAGCAGTTAGACTTATATACCGCTTCATAGGGCTTTCAGCCCTCTCTAAGCGGTTTACAGAGTCAGCATATTGCCCCCCACAGTCTGGGTCCTCATTTCACCCACCTCGGAAGGATGGAAGGCTGAGTCAACCCTGAGCCGGTGAGATTTGAACCGCTGAACTGCAGGTAACAGTCAGCTGAAGTGGCCTGCAGTACTGCACCCTAACCACTGCGCCATCTCGGCTCCTTTCAGATCCCTGCCCCCTGCAGGAGTTCCCTTTCCAGCATTCCTGAATAATCTGACCGAGGAGTCTCCGGTGAAACAGAACGAAACGTTGTGGGCAGCTTTGATGAAATTGACCTGATGGAGTGGAAGTTGCAACTGACTAGACCAGTTTTCCCAACCTCATGCACACAATCGAAGCAAAGCTTCTTGAATGTGCTTTATAAAGTCAAAGTGCTTGGTCAATATTCTCTTGTCATTCCCAACAATGACCGAGAGACAAATTCCAGAGCTCTCTATGCAGCCTCTGTGGTTGAACATCAAGGCTTTGTAACCAGTGGTGGGTTCCTACCAGTTTGGACCGGTTTGGCCAAACTGGTTGTGGTTTGGCGGTCTGGGTCACTGGAACTGCAGCGGCCCAGGCCTGCCATGCCCGTTGCCTTCTGGCAGAAGATACAGAACAATTAGAACTAGGACCACACATCTTCTGAACAGCTTTTATCCCAGAGCTATCATTGCACTCAACAATGAACTAAAGGGTCACCATCAGTGAACTGTTGGACAGCATTACTTGGCCTGTTGTGTGGATGCTTGGGTGGTTTAGGGGTGGGGAATTATTTTGGTAGGTGGGGGGGTGTTTGGGGATTGTTATGTGTGTTGGGCCTGGTCTCTGGGGGTTATGTGAATTTCGTTGTATGGGTTTACTGTGTACATACGTACAACGACAATAAAGGTTACAAAAAAATAGAACCAGTGTTGCCACCGCCATCTTGTTTTTCAGTTCTGCGCATGCGCAGAACAATTTCTATTGCACTGCATGCACACGAGTGAACCGGCAGTTGTGCCAGCCGGAACTCCCCCCCCCCTGTTTGTAACCATCATTACACCAGCTTCTCTGCCCTGTAAAAGTTCCTGAGAGAACAACTCTCTGCCCAAAATGTGGAGTGGCAGGTTTGTACAGCTGGGAACCAGCTTCATTAAAAAAAATAAGTATATCTTGTGGCCCTGGGAATACAGAAAATTAACTGCCGTGGAAGTGCGTGTGGGAGAATAAAATCGGAGCTGAATCCAATTCAGACTCGGTGAGCCGGGATTTCGTTTGGTCAAACCCGGCCTTTACTTCCGAGTGATTTTTCTTGTGACATTTCATTCCCAAAGTAGCCCCAACACCCGCAGGCTATTTTTAATGTTTTTATATCAATCAACCATCGTCAATACTTTCATCCAGGGCCCTGTCAGAATCCCATCACCCCAAGTGGTCTCGTTTTAAAGGGCAAAGCTCTAAGTGCCCATCTGTTTATTTTTTCTTTCTTTCATTCCGGATCCTGAAGATTAGAAACCAAATATTTATGCAAGAAAACTATGTACACAGACCTACACAAACAGACAAATGCCTGATGTCTGAAAGGCTGGAGATGTCTCCCTTGGGACTCTTTGGAGAAGTTCTCAGCCAGTAGCAGGCTCCGTTGGAACACGGCAGAGGTAAGATTGAAGCAGTCTCCCAAAGGCCACTTTTCCACCCAAAAGCAAATGAACTTTCTTGGTTTTTCCTTTTGAAAATGTGTTCCTTCTCATTCGAGAAGCTTCTTCTCTGCTTTTGAAAAAGTTTCTTGGATGAGAAGCAAAGAAAAATGCAAGAAAACCCAGTTACCTTTTGGAAAAGCGCTTTTGGAACAACTGTGACCTGGATGATTGAGAATCTCCATGGACGATTGAAGCTGTTTTGCTAAGTCTGGAAAGTGAAAAGCATGACAATATTCCTCCTGATTTATTTACTTGGCTCAGCTTCAGATGTTCTAGCATTTTTCTGAAATAAGAAAATGTGCAAAACTCAAGTATTGTTCAGCACAAAGGAGCTTCTAGTCTGCGTTGGAATCCTGTCAAAAGCAGATCAGCTGCCGCAGGAAGGCATCCATCTCTCTTTCTGTCTCTTCTCCCTCTTTCTAGTTCCTCTATGACTCCATTGATGTCCCAACAACTTTCCCCTTCATCCTAAAACTTGCTTATTTGTGAAGTTGCGCATCAGTTACTCCCAAGGGAACACTTTCCTCCACCCATGGCATGGACATGGGGACAATGACCCAACAAGGTGATGGCAGCTTCCCAGATGCAGCTACCTTGGAAATGTCTCGTGTTTTTGAGCTGAACTGACAATGGTGGCAAAGTTGTTGTGGAGCCAGTGGAAAATGTCAATGGATTAAGGACAGTGGCCTGCAACCAGCAGCTACCGAACATTGATGATACATACTTGAGATAAGAGTGCACCCTGGAGTATTGTGTTCATCAGGTTCAATGATAAGTCAAATTAAAGGTGTGTGTGTGTGAGAGAGAGAGAGAAAAGTTGAGAGATAAACCCAGAGCTCCAGGGAATCCTTCCTCCCCTACCAAAGACCCTGGCCACTTGCCAGTTGATTGCTCCCCTCAATGACAGTCCATGCCCCAGGACCTACCTCTCTCTGACTGACACACAATCTATTCCAGAGGGGGAGGAGGACAGAGATGGAGGTGGTCATATGTATATTAAGTGGGCACATGCTCGCAGTCCCAGTACTCAGGTAACCAGCGTTATTGACCCTACGCATATTAGAGGCACCGGCCTACTCTGTTGCTTAGCAACCATTCATCTGGTTTTGTCAACTCAAGTATCATATTATTTGAAATCAAGTCAGCTGTGATTATGTGTGAGATGATTGGGAGCCTCTAATAATATCTCCTCTCCTGGAGAAAGGGCTGTGGCCAGTTGGTAGGTGCCTCTCTCATGTAATGCGGAAGGGTCCAAGATCCATCCCTGGCCTCCTCCTTTATCCACATCTCATTCTGAAAAATCCCCAAACCTGCTGTCGGTGTGGACAATTCTGAGCTAAGAGATCAAGGTTTCGTTTCTTGTCTTTGCGAGTCTTCTTCAAATTTGATACCAACTTTGGAGCTTGCAAGACAACAGATGATGATATAAAAATAGTTCTTCATATGCCAAGAATTTCTGAGAAAGCCATTAGCTGTCTAAAAGAATTTATCAAGCAGAGGGCGATGATTAAGCCATCTGTGGTCAGCTGTGTTTCTGGACAAGCTGGCTTTGCTTTCATCCCCTTTGTTGAATTAAGAAACAGTTGCTTTGCTTTAACCAAGCTTGTTGAATTAAAACCGTTGGCTACAAAAGTCTTGGCCTTCAGAATTAAAGCCTCGGGTTTTTTCTTGTAAGACAACGGGACAATTATTCACTCCCAGATACATAGGAATAGCTTTTTAACAGCTGAGATGGCTGCTTTGCTTCTAAGTGTCATAATTCCACTGCTAAAACACTTTGTAAAAGTAACATGCTCAAGGCAGAACTGACGTGTTCTGTAAAAACAGAGAACCAGGTTAGACTCCATCCGTCTAGAAATCCATGTATTCTATCAGGATGATTCAATTCATGACTCATTTTTTCCTAAGAGTAGAAGCATTGGCCCATGAGGTGGCTAATTCACAACAATACATGTGAACATGGACCTCCGACAACCTTGGTCCAGCTCACATGCCACAGAGATGGAGAACCTCCCAAGGTCACTCCTGTGAGATGACATAGCCATAGATTTCCTGTGGGAAGGACTGGGCAGAATTAGGCAAGGAAGCTATGCCTCTCTCGGGGGGAGGGGGGGAGTAGGCGGCAGCCTGGAAATTCATATTTGCAGGTTCCCGCATGAGGTGCCATTTCCTGAAGCTCATCCGCGTCCCCCTCTCCCACCCACCGTCACCCCAATCAGGTGTCCTGCTGGCAAAGCTTGCCCAAACTGGTTTGCAAGCCTGTTTAATAGCAGGAAAGGATGGCCAGCTGTGGAGAGTGGAGGAAAATCAGACACCAGAGACAGACTTTGATCTGCCCGGTGCATTTTCACAGCTGAAATTAAGGGAGCTGCTTCCCCGAGAAGGAAAACAGCAACATGGCAGAATCAATGTGGAAAGTGTGAGCTCCCCAGGGAAGGCCTGGAGCCTTTTAGGGGGGTTGGGGGCTTTTGTCTCCTTCCTGGTACAGCCAGAGGTGCTCGGTGCTCGCTCTGATACAGCTGAGCCTGTGGGATATATTGGCAACTCCTCTCAGCCCCAACCAGTTACTTGTGGGTACTAGGAGCCAGGGGTAGGTCTCAATTTTTTTTACTACCGGTTTGGTGGGTGTTGCTAGATGGGGAGGAGGGCATGTGACTGAGTGGGCGTGGCCAACTTAATTTCACTCATGCACACTCAGTCACATGACCCCCTCCCCAAGCCACTCCCACCTAAACGGTATTGAAAAGTTTTGACGGGGGGGGGGGAGCTCCAGCCTGGCCAGAGCTAGGGACCACCTGAAAACTATCCACTAAGAAAAAAAAGGTTTTGTCTTCCCCAGCCCTCAGGAACACTCCGCAGGCTTCAGCAGGGCTGGGGGAAGGGAAAAGCACCCCCCCATTTTTGCAAAAATGACCCATTTTTCTCAAAAACAGGGGCATTTCCCCCTTCCCCCAGCCCTGCTGGAGCCTGCAGAGTCCTTCTGGAGGCTGGGGGAAGGAAAAAACGCCCCAATTTTTGTGGAAAACGGTCGGTCTCTGGGACTGGCATGTGCACACCATTAAAAAAGGGAAAAAAATTACATTTTTTCAATGAAGATTGTTCTGCGCATGTGCAGAACGAAAAATAAAGAGGGCGGCACCCAGGATAGAACCGGTACGGCCATGTATTTGGCCGGGTGACTCCCTATTCGGCCGAACTGGTAGGAACCCACCTCTGCTATGACCCTATTCCTACAACAATGACGAGGTCTTGCAAGAAACCAAGATGCCCAACTCTGACCCCGTTCTTTTGTTGGCTTGTGAACTTGACCTACAGGCCTTCTCCCACCAGAACGAAAAGGAAGCCCTACTGGCTTCTCCCAAGAGGTGGGTGAAGGCCCCCAAAGGTGGGCGGCTTCTTTGGGATTGTGTTGAAGGTGAAATGAAACCTTCCTCTCGAAACGAGGCAAATTATCCTGGTTTGAGCGACATGCTAAGAAACCAGGCCTGGGATTGATTGGTCTGTTGGCTACTTGCATCCATGGGGAGAGCCAACCAGGGTGCCTGTCAAGGAATCGTCTGCTGGCTTGATGGATCAGGGCAACCTGTTCATGAGGCCTCAGAAACGTCACCCCTTCCATCTCCTCTTCTGGGGCAAGCTAGTTTACCTCCTTCCCACCAGCAGCACCTTCCACAGAGGACCAACGAACCAATTTTTACCAGGCTTCCAATGGCACAACTTCTTTTGCATTGCAGTTAAGCTTCCATCGTGTTTTCTCCACCCTCCTCAGCCCCCTCCCCACCCTACACATTCACACCTACCCAATAACCCACCCTGATAAAAGCCAACCCCCCCCCCCAATTTTCTGCTGCTGACTTTTCTCCCCTCTGGCTTCAATAGATTTCTTTTCTTCCCCAACAAATTCAGCAACTCCTACTTTCATTAGCCAAAGTTGTACAAAAGCACAGGTTTGGATTTTTTTAAAAAAAATATGGTTTTAAAAAGGAAGCACACTCCTATTTAATTAAAAGTATCTGCATCTGCGTAAAATTAATTAATTCTCCCCCCACCCCAGAGTCCTCTCTTTGTATTAGCTTAAATGAGGTTTCTAAATGTGGACTTCTCTTTGGGCCTCTCCAGACAACACTCGAGCTGGTTCACAGGAAAGAGGATTCATTTCACTACAAAATGAAGCCCCTCCACTGGCCTTCTCACTGGGGGGTCGGGGGGAGAGGGGGGGATGCTGAGAAGGGGAAGGGATTGCGATAGCCCTCTTAGGCCAAGGAATTCTGCGGAAAATTTTAGAGGCATCTCAGGGTTTTGGAGCTAACACTATAGAGGAGACGAGGCTAAGTTAGTAAATACAATAAATGCAAAATAACTCGTGAGTTGGTCTCAGAAATTGTGGGACAAAAAAGGTGTCAGGCCTGCAGCCATCTTTTCTTTTGGACCTTTGGCCTGCCACACTTTCTATTATTCTACGATGCATTTTTCTATGGTGGGAAAACGGGAGGGGGGATTGTAAGGAGTTAGATGCTATGTAGCCATAAGAACATTCTTTCTAGAAAGCCAAGGTCATCCTTTGTCTCTGACTGGAACTAGATGGGTGGACGCTGCCAGCACGGCAGTGGGAGATTGGACCGTGAGATGGACTTGTAGGTGTGGGGGGCAAGATCTTGAACTTTCAACTGGGTGGGAAAACCAGGAAGCTTTCAGATTCGGGTTTCCCCAGATGTGCCAACATGGCTCTCTTCATCAATTGGGACTTTGAGGAATCCTTTGCCTCTGATTTAATTTTGGATGCTATTTGGAACCCTGACATTAACCCGAATGTAAACCGAAGAGGGGTTTACAATCCTAACCCTAATGCAAGAGGGGATGGAGAAGAAGAGAACCTGAGTTTACTTTGTTTCCTGAAGTGCAGCTGGCAGACAGTGGAGTGAAGTTGGTGGGTTTTCAGGTACTTGGTGTCTTTCTTCCCACCCATCTCCAGCAGCCAAGGGACAAAATCTAACAGAAGACTTGGGTTAAAGGATTTTGCTCTGTGTGTATATGTAGGGCGGCAGGGTGAGTGTGTGTCCATGTGCGTGTGTGCGTGTGTGTGTGTCCTTCTGATTTAGCCTCAGCCAGAAAAAAGATTTGATGGCCATATTTCCATGAGCTCTGGGGTGGGGTGGAGGTGGGCCACTTCTTTGCCGAGACCCCAGAAAGAGGTGGACTCAGTGGGAGGAGGACAAGGAGGAGGTAGAAGTTCAGAAGAGACAGAAGCATCATGGTTTGGAGGGGGTTCTCCTGTCCTGCAGTTGGAACACAACACAATCCCTGTAACTCGGGTACAATTGTCAAGAGCCAAGGTGGTGCAGTGGGTAGAGTGCAGTACTGCAGGCCACTTCAGCTGACTGTTATCTGCAGTTCAGCGGTTCAAATCTCACCGGCTCAAGGTTGACTCAGCCTTCCATCCTTCCGAGGTGGGTGAAATGAGGACCCAGATTGTTGTTGGGGGCGATATGCTGACTGTAAACCGCTTAGAGAGGGCTGAAAGCCCTATGAAACGGTATATAAGTCTAACTGCTATTGCTATTGCTAATCCCACACTCACTATCCATCATCTGAGGCTGCCTGGGAGGCTCTAAGAAAAGGTAGAAATGTGGTTGCATTTCAGAGGAACCATAAAAACACACCAAGCTTACAACAAAGTTTGCTTCAGAAGATCCAAGCTGGTGAGCTCAGGCTTCATCTACTGACAAGCCAGAGTGACTTCCCAGAGCTGGGCACTTTTGCCTCTGGGGTCTGCTGTGAAGGGAGATTTGCTGGAACCCCTCAAGAGCCAACTTTTCTGTCTGACTCAGAGTGGCATGGACTATCCGAGGACTGGATTCATGCCAGCAGAAGCATCAGAAGCAGCTGGTGGCTCATCTGTGCGGAGCCTGAGAGGGAGGCAGAGCACCCAATAAAGATTTAAAAGGTCAAAAAGAGTCAGCAAAGGAGGAGGAAGAGGAGAATTCAGGAGCCTCCACGATCAGCCAAGGAGAATACATGTATTTAAGTCTACCTGGAATCTGCCTTCAAGTAGCAGTTCTCCAAAAAATTCCACATTAAGAATAATACAGTGGTTCCCAAACTTGGCAACTTTAAGACTTGTGGACTTCAACTCCCAGAATTCTCCAGCCAGCTCTGCCAAGTTTGGGAACCACTGGAATAATACATAGCCATTTCTATTTGGCCTCTTGGTTTGGCTTAGCGAGGTTCTCCACTCAACCTCAACTTCTGACTCCTCTTGCTGGTCTTTGTAGTCCCTCCTTGGGCCACCCATGGGACTCTCCAAGGTGATGTTTTCCCCTGGAACCTCTCCAAGGGCTTCTTGAAGACGCACCCAGGACAAGCCTGCATTGACTTGGCTCACTCTGATTAGCCATGCAGAGATTGACGATGACGATGACGAAGAGGAAGGAGAAGGAGAAGAAGAAGAAGAAGAAGGAAGAAGGAGGAGGAGGAGGAAGAAGAAGAAGGAAGAAGAAGAAGAAGAAGAAAGAAGGAGGAGGAGGAGGAAGGAGGAGGAGGAGAAAGGAGGAGGAGGAGGAAGAAGAAGAAGAAGAATAGCAATATAGCAATAGCAGTAGACTTATATACCGCTTCATAGGCCTTTCAGGCCTCTCTAAGCGGTTTACAGAGAGTCAGCATATTGCCCCCAACAATCTGGGTCCTCATTTTACCCACCTCGGAAGGATGGAAGGCTGAGTCAACCCTGAGCCGGTGAGATTTGAACCGCTGACCTGCTGATCTAGCAGTAGCCTGCAGTGCTGCATTTAACCACTGCGCCAAGAAGAAGAAGAAGAAGAAGAAGAAGAAGAAGAAGAAGAAGAAGAAGAAGAAGAAGAAGAAGGAGGAGGAGTTGGAGGAAGAAGAAGGAAGAAGGAAGAGGAAGAGGAAGAAGAAAGAAGAAAGAAGAAGAAGATATTATCCATTCAGTCAAATCCAGCTCTTGGCGGTTCTATGGGCCAGGTCTCTCTACGTCTTCCGATCTTGCAGCGATTGGTTTGGTTCTCAGTAATTCTTAGCCCAGCAATACACATTTATGATAAATGTTTTGACTGATTTTCCCAGGCAAGAAAGAAGCTCCTCGACTCTTCCCAGCATTCTACTACATTGAAAAGCATAAAATATTCATCCCCCACCCAGCACTGCCTTCCAGAAATCCACCTTATCTGCCCTCCCAGAAGGCAAAAGCTTTTTTCATGACTAAAAAACCCCCAGCCCCCTGCCTTTTCCAAGCATCCGAGCCTTTTGCTAATAGCGTGAGCCGTTGCACAGACCTTACGTGCTTATTTTTGTCTTGTTTTTTGAAAATGATTTTGAAAAACAGTCGTCTCTGCCCAGCAATACAGAATCACTAATTAAGAAAAGGAGGTAGGAAGAGACTCATCCAGTACAGCTCTCTGGGTGTCACCAGCCGGCACGTCGGAGTAGCTGAGAGAGAAACTGACAGACTCTTTGGAGCATTGAATGTGTAGGCAAGAGAGACACAGCTCTGCTCAGAGGAAATGCACACAAGCAGAAAGTGAAGGTTGGAAACCGATAGGACTTCGATAGGTGGTGCAGTGTTTCCTCTTTTTCAGGCGGTGTCTATAGAGAGATATACGGACCCCACGTACCTTCAATGAATATGTGCATATGGACTGATTCTGCTCTTCTGGAGGTTTTTCCATCCAGAGGGACCTGGTGTTTTGACCTAGGCTTCCTGATACAGTAAAAAGCACACGCTTAGTCCCAAAAACCCTCTTTTTATCTCAAAGCCCGTAATGAGTCCCAAAAAGTTGCAAAGAGTCCTACAGTAGTCTGCCAAAGTCCTTTGGGATAAGGCTGATAAGCTCCCACCTTTATCTTCCTTGACACACTGCCAAAGACTTAATTGGCCATTAGCTTGGCAAGGCCATACGGAGCAGAGTCAGAACGGAGCTTCAGAAGGTAAACTGACCAGCATGAAAGGCTCAGGTGCCTTTGCTCCTCCTTTATGTCTTATGGGAGGGGCCAATCACCTCCAAGCCTTACTCCTCAGTCATTCCTTCTGTCTTAACTGTTCTTGCCTTCTGGCAGCTCTGCGCATGCTGCTGTCTGACTCTGGAGGCTCACTGAAGTCCAAGGCATGAGCACATAACTCCCAGATGGCCCTGGCCCCTCTCTCTGCCTCTGACAGAGTACTCGTCGGAGCCTTCCCCAGACTCCAGGACTGGCCCACGTTCTTCCCCAACCTCCTCGCTGTCTGACTTTGCTGCCAGCTCCACCGGCCGCTGGTAGACTACAACACCTTTATGCGCCACCCAATTTTGGCCAGCGAGGGTGCTTCCCTCTTGGTATCAAAGGGTCAGGTGGTGTCGTCCAGTGAGGCAAAGTCCGGCCCTGCCCAAGAGCCATGACCTGACGATTTGAGTCTGCTGCCAGGGTCTCTGGACTTGAGCTTGGATGTTGGGGTCCTTCTCATCCACATCCCAAGACCTCCCTTCTCGGTTCTCCTGTCCAAGCAGCAGTAAGACTTCCTTGCTGTGGTTGGCAGCTATCGGAGCTGCCTCTTCATCCCCCCCTTCTTGTAACGCCCACATTCCCCCCCCCCAATGAAGCTTTGCTGAGCCCATCCTTTGTCTTTGGACAAGCCCCTTCTGGACCCCTCTTCTTTCCCTCCTGCTGTTCCAAAACATCTGGATGGCGGCCTTCCTCTCCTTGTCACCTCACCCTCTTTCTGTCCGAGACAGGCAAAATTGTGCAGGCTGACCCTGGCCCTCTGTGACAAGGGATGACAATCTCCTTGTCTTCCCCAGAAGCAGGATTTGCGATGCCCCTTCATGAAGTTGCCAGTTGACTCCCTGATGGATTTATCTTCCCGTTATTAGCCTTCAGAGTGCGGATTTGCTTGGCTGTCATTTGGACAAAGTTTGATGGGCAGAAACAAGCAGTTAGGGGCCCCCTCCTCTTGGAACTCCCCACCTCAAGACAACAGTGTGTGTGTGTGTGTGTGTGTGTGTGTGTGCGTGTGTGTGTGTGTTTATTGGTATGGGCAGACAAACACTTGACCCAGAAACTGAAGACATGACTTTACCATTTCTGATTCGCGCTAAACCTTGTAAGAATCCTTTCAAACAAGGCAAGAGCTGGGAGGGAAATGCTCCAGACCCCCAGCTAGAAGGAACAGAAGGGCAGCATGGCAAAGCAGATGGCTGCAAAGTTGGCCTTTGACGTTCAGAATATGCTTGGTTTGAAAGACATTGGCCTCCGATGCTCAGTCCCAGCCGAGGTGAAAAGAAGCCAGAGAGGTGCAAAAGGGCCTCTTCCAGGATCCTGAACTTGAGGAGACACCTAGAGTTTTCACCAAAACAGTCCCTGCAATCCTCTCCCTCCTCCCGCCACCCCCTGTGATGTTTGGGGCATGAGAGATAGCACTTTCCTGCCCCCCCCGGAAGGTGCTGTGATGCAGAACTGAATCATAGTGTTAGGACAGGGTGGGACTCGCTGTGAGAAGAGGGCAGATGGAGCTCCTGGTTTCCTGGGCCAAAAGAATATTCCATTCCCCCAATACCGAAAGGGAGTTCCCTGCTCCTTTAGCTTCACTGGTTATAGGGCTTGATCATGGTATTGGACCTGGGTACTTGAGAGACCACCTGCTGCCAATTACCTCCCACAGACCCATTAGATCGCACAGGGTCGGCCTCCTCCGGGTTCCGTCTACCAGCCAATGCCATCTGGCTACCACCCAGGGGAGGGCCTTCTCTGTTGCAGCTCCGGCCCTTTGGAATGAACTCCCCGCGGAGATTCGGACCCTCACCCCTCTCCAGGCCTTCCGGAAAGCTGTCAAAACCTGGCTGTGCCGGCAGGCCTGGGGTTGATGAGTTCCCCTCCCCTCTCGACTTGTGTGGCTGTATGACTCTTGTGTATTTTAATTACGTGTATTGTGTTTGTATCCCCTTTCCCCTTTTGGAGTTGTTCGCCGCCCTGAGTCCCTCCCGGAGAAGGGCAGCATACAAATAAATTAAATCTTGAATCTTGAATCATGATATTTGGGTCATTCCTGGTGTCTTCTCCCAGGAACAGCCATCCCTAGACTAGCTGCAGTGTTTTGGGAAGCTCTCCTTCATTTTCACCAGGAAGCCTTGGTCCTAGCCAGAGCCTCGTTCTTCTCTTTAGGACCATCCAAGAGAGCCCAAGTGTTAGGGTTCCAAATATCATCCAAAATTATATCAGAATCCGAGGCAAAAGATTCCTCAAAGTTCCAATTTATGAAGAGAGCCATGTTGGCACATCTGGGAAAACCCGAATCTGAAAGCTTCCAGGTTTTTCCCATCCATTTGAAAGTTCAAGATCTTGCCCCTCCACACCCCCAAGTCCATCCCATGGTCCAATCTTCCACTGCCATGCTGGCAGCTTCCACACATCCAGTTCCGGTCAGGTGCCGAGACAAAGATGACCTTGAGTTTCTAAGAAGGATGTTATTATGGCTACATCTCACCTAACTCCATATAATCCCCCCCTCCCATTTTCCCGCAACAGAAAAGGCATAGTAGAAAGTGTGACAGGCCTGAAGTCGAGGTGGCACAGTGGTTAGGGTGCAGTACTACAGGCCACTTCAGCTGACTGTTATGTGCAGTTCAGCGGTTCAAATCTCACCGGCTCAAGGTTGACTCAGCCTTCCATCCTTCCGAGGTTGGTGAAATGAGGACCCAGACTGTGGGGGAAATATGCTGACTCTGTAAACCGCTTAGAGAGGTTTACAGCCCTATGAAGCAGTATATAAGTCTAATAAATAAATAAATAAATAAGTCCCAAAAGAAAAGATGGCTTGCAGAGCTGACACCAAGGTATTTCTCTCCGAAAGGAGGCATTGTTTGGGCGAGCCTCGTGGTGCCAGCCCTGGATCATTTCTGAAGCAGCCTCTCTCCTCCCCACTCTGGGAAACCTCTTATTTGCAAAAGAATAAGCATGTGCATTAGGGCCGTGCCATTCTTAAAAGGATGCTTTGATCAAAGGCTCATCCAGGAACCTTTTGAAGCCACTCTGTGAAGTGTATTGGCACTCTGCCACTAAAAGGAGTGCAGCTGGATCTGCAGCAGCCCCCCCCTGCTTTGCAGGGATAGGATCCTTTTCTTCCAAGGAATCAAACCAAGGGCAATCAGCACAGGCCTGAGATGTGGTACTGTGGTGATAGGGAAGAAGGGGAAGAAAGAGGATGGGTCCCTTGGATCTGATCTCCCAAACCGGTCTCTGGTTCTAGTCCTTCTTTTCTCCCTCCTCCACCTCACAAGGGGGAGAAGAACCTCCCAAGAGCCAACGATGGTTGCTGCTGCTTCAGGGGCTTTTCTACGGTAGGACACGTGCTGGTAGCAACTGGTTGGATTGGCTTAGCACATGGGGATGGTTTTTAAGGCTTGAGATACATTCCAGATTCATAAAAAATATAAGCAAGCCAGAGAATCACGGCATCCTTGAGATGATCCCTCAAGATCTTCTCCTGGGGCCTGGGGTGGGGTGGGGTGGGTGGCCCCAAATGACTGGTCTGATTTGGAAGACAGGGGTTGCTCAGGTCTGGACCTTCTTTGGTGCCACGTGGATGGCTCAAAGTTGTGTATACGGTTTGCCACCTGGAGTTGGATTTACACAATAATACAGGCCAACAAATGAACATCTGACATTCATCAGAACGTTGGTGGTCATCAGAAAGCAAGAGTCCGTCTTCTGCTGCCAGATCACACGTGGCTTTGTGACCCACTGCAGGGCGATGGGGAGAAGCTTTTGGGCCTCTGGAAGACTGGAGGGCCTGTGTCAGGAGAGTGAGGGGCTTCCTGGGGTGGGGGCTGGGAGAGGCAGGCCCAGGTGGAAGAGGGCAGGGGGGCAAGGAGGGGCATCCTGATGGGGGAAGGAAGAGCTCTGTGTGGATGAGAGGCACGTGGCAGCCTTGTATCTGAGGAGGGGGCTTCTTCCCAGGGGATTCAGGGGAGCCGAGCACAGAGCGGACAGAGGGCTTGTGATCAAAAATTCCTTTTACAGCCAGCTGCTTCTCTGTTTCCCTGTTTGTTTCATGTCTCCTTGGATGTGGTTTGCTCCAGCAGCAGCTCTGAAGACTTGGGGACCCCGGAGCCATCTGACAGCAAAGGGAGGGCAGGCGATGTGGGCAAAGGAGTTGCAGATGCTCACTTTGCAACATGTAAGGGGGTGCTGGGATCAAGGCCTCCCGGGAGGCGTTGCTGAGCTTCTCGTTAACCCTTGCCAAAAGGGAGGCACCCTGCCTTCTCTGGAGGCAGGATCGGATCTCCTTTTTCTGCCCTCCGGATGGGCTAGAAACTTCCAGGAGTCTCATCTAGCGCAGCCAAAAAGAAACTGGGGCTTAAGTGGGCCTTGGAAGGGGGCCGTGTTGGGAAGGGTGCATTCTTGCTGGCTGGGCTCATCTTGTCTTGAGTTGAAAGCTTCATCAAGCAGATGCTGGCTACCATGCAGAAGCCACAAGTCAACCCAACCAATGGAGAAGCTCAACCCTCCCTCCTCCCCTTCCCCCGCTCCTGACTCCCAGGCCCAAGAACTTAGAGGCTGCCCAATGAGTCTGGATGGCTTGTGTACTAAAAATCACAAACAGTGGAACAAAAGAAAAAAAAGACCATGAATGTCAAAGGCAACACAACACAATGCCACCAAAATGGAAAGAGAAAACTCAGCCGCCATTGTGTTGCAGGCCTGGGAGTAAAGATAGATTTGGAGACGCTTATGGGTCATTCTTGGGGCGTGGTGGGAACCGTACTGACATTGGGGAGGGGGCTTCTGTTTTTACATAAGTGTGCAGGATGCCACTATGGCTTTAGCCTTGTCTTTTAATCGATGATACTCTTAATCTGTCATTTATTAACTATGGGCACAGTTATATTAACTACAGTATTTACAGAGAGCTGATTCACTAGGATTGTTGGGGGTTTGGTCACTGCTGCAAATCAGTCTCCCAAATTAAAGTTTCCCAGAACAGAGTAGGCGATGCCAACATATGTAAGAGAAGGCGTTTGGTGGCCAATGGGGAGAAAACTGGAAGGAACGCCATCTGTCCTGGAACCCCCAAGTGCATCTCTATGGAGGGGCAGATCCATACTGTGGGCACAATCCGTTCCCTACCAGCTGCTCCCAGGGCAGTTGCCAATGCAATGTTCTTGGGAGATCTGGAGTTGGGGAGATGAGGGAATAATAGCCCACTCTTCCATGTTCAAGAGATGGTAGGCAGAGGAAGGGAAAAGAGGAGCCCTTCCACAAGAAGGAGTGTTAACATGATGTGAAACCCTGTTCAGCATCTGGAAGGGATCCAACCACTTTGTCATGCCAGAGAATTTCAGCACTCCGTGCCAATAATTCCCTTTCTTGTTCAGACCAGTTTGGGGGCTGGAAGGGGCACAAAGAAACCACCCCTCTCATGCTGGAGAGTTTGGAGATTTGAACCTGCATGTTGTTGCCTGTTCAAACTTGCCCACAAAGACCAAGGTTGAGGGGTGGGGGGTGGGGGTGAGTGGTCATCGTTGAGAAAGAAGGCTGGTGGCCAGTGGCTGATTTTTTTCCTTTTCAAGGGTCAAAAGTCAGGGGTGGTACTTTGTGGGTCCAGCAACCAGGCACTTTGCGTGGGTCTGGAGAAGAAATTGGAGGTTCTCTTTGGAGGCCTTGCATGTTTCATGACGGAGGAGTCAACCAAGTTCCAGGGAGCTTCTCTAAAGAAACAGAAGGAAGTCTGATGTGTCGTAGACCTGCCCTTATTTGTTGTTTTCTGCAAGGTTTTAAGGAGATGCTTTCATGTCAATGGAAAGTGGCGGGAGAGGGAGGGGTGTCAAACCCAGATGCCTTGAATGAATCAGTTAGTTTTCATTAATGTAGGGGGTGTCTGTAACGGTAGGATCTAATGTAACGTTTGGAAAGGAACTCGGGGGTTGCTACCTGAACTAGCTCCCTTCTCAATTCAATTCAATTTTATTATTTGTATGCCGCCCTTCTCCGGGAGGACTCAGGGCGGCTAACAATTCAAGGGGGAAAAAAAGAGGGGAACATAAAAGACAAAATACAAATAATAAAAGTAGACAACAGTCGCACAACCATACATGTCGAGAGGGGAGGGAACTCATCACCCCCAGGCCTGCCGGCAAAGCCAGGTTTTGACGGCTTTTCGGAAGGCCTGGAGAGAGGTGAGGGTCCGAAACCCTGCGGGGAGTTCATTCCAGAGGGCCGGAGCTGCCACAGAGAAGGACCTCCCCTGGGTAATAGCCAGGTGGCATTGGCTGGTAGATGGCACCCGGAGGAGGCCAACCCTGTGAGATCTAATGGGTCTGTGGGAGGTAATTGGCAGCAGGCGGTCTCTCAAGTAGGCGGTCTTCTCCATTGCAGACTGCCATAATAGCATCTCTGGCACATCAGCCTCCAGCCTCTGTTTAAATACTTTTCGTGAAGGACACTCATTGTCTCCCAAGGCAGAGTCGCCCATTGTTGAACAGCGCTTTCCATGTTTTTCTGATGTCCAGCTGTTCTCTGCCTCCTTTGTCATTTCAATGCTTTGTTTCTTGCCTTGTTTCTGGAACACTCTGAACAATTCTCCCCCGTCATCTACATGACAGCCCTACAGATCTTGGAGGACAGTTATTGTGTCTTCTCCCAGCCTGTCTTCTCCATACGCAACACCTCCAATCCATCCCTTGTGGGGCTTTCCTCCCAGGCGCCCTCTCCTCTTGGTTGCTCTTTTGATGGTCTTCTCAGTCTGTCAATCTCTCCCCTAAAACACAGGGCTAGAGCTGGAAGTCACTGTGTTCGAAGACTCCAGTTAGTCCAGAATGCAGCCGTGCGAGCGATGGTGGGTGTACCTAGGTACACCCATGTTACACCTATCCTCCGCGAGCTGCACTGGCTTCCTATCAGTCCCCGGACTCGCTTCAAGGTGCTAGTCGTTACTTTTAAAGCCCTACATGGTTTAGGACCTGGCTACCTGAGAGACTGCCTCCTGCCATTTACCTCCCAGAGACCTATAAGATCACACACACTAGGCCTCCTCCCGATTCCGTCTGCCGGGCAATGTCGGCTGGCAACTTCCCAGGGGAGGGCCTTCTCTGTAGCTGCTCCAGCCCTATGGAACGATCTCCCCATGGAGATCCGGACCCTTACTACCCTCCCGGCCTTCCGCAAAGTGATTAAGACCTGGCTGTTCCGGCAGGCCTGGGGCTGTTGATTAAAATCCAGCCCATTCTAAGCTATATGAATGTTGTGGAATTTTAATGTCTGTTCTTTTTTAATTTTTATATGTTCCCCCTTCCTGCCTTTATCTGTAAGCCGCCCTGAGTCTCTCGAGAGTGGGCGGCATACAAATCCTAATAAACTGTAAATTGTAAACTTCTAGGAATAATGATTCCTCTCGGGCATGTCTGTGCTATAAAATCACATATAGTTATCCTGAGAACCGCAGTGGATGCCGAATAAATAGAAGATCCCTAGCTATGCTCCCTCACGTATCTCATGAGTTTCCCATAAATAATATTTCAGCGTTACATTTCTGTCCTGTCTTTTCATCCAGAATTCATGGTGGAGAACCCCCTTTCTCGCAGACATCTTTAGCTTTTCACCAGCGCATCTAGTCAAGCCAATTTGTGTCCCTCCCTTCAAGGTGAGTGACAGGAGTCCAGAAACTTTGGTGAGCTGGTGGGCTATGTAAATCTGGTAGACAGACAGACAGTCTGATGGATGGATGGATGGATAGGTGGAGAGGGAGGGAGGGTGTGTGAGAGAGGGAGAAGAAGGGAGAGAGAGGGGGGAGAGAGAAGTCAATAGGGGGGGGTGACGTTCATCCCAATTCTTAGAATCTTTGAAGGGCTGTGCGGTTTCTGACACTTCTATTTTCCATTCATTACTGGTGGCTCAATGCATATTATGGGATTTGCTTGCTTTAGAAAAAACATTTCATCTGTTGCTTTGATGTCTTTTATGGATTTTCCTGTTTTGTATTTCCTTAACTGATTATGCAAGTTGGCTTTGAGGTTTTGGTATTAAGACTCTATGGAAAGACTATAAATAGAACCATTCTTTTCATTTTTCTCCTCCATAAATGCTTGGTTTTGAACAACTCACATCATGCTGCCGCAGAAGAAAAATGTAGGGTCAAGAAATGCTTCTGAATAGGTCCACTTTGGCCTGGGCTGATGGCTATTTAGAAGAGTAAGACCAATGAAAACTTGCATTTAGCCTATGAAGAGGAGGATGACATGAACTCTCTTTGTAATTGTCCCCTGCAAAAGAAGATTTGAAAAACCTAAGTTGCAAAATCCAATCTGGGTGGGTCACCAGAACCAGAACTTTCCTCTTCCAAGCTTTCAGTTTCTTGCTGGAGCCCATCTTCAGGGAACTTCTTCGTGACCAACAATCCAGATTGGATCTTGCAACATTATCCTGGGACGTGTAAATTTGCCTTCATTCGTGAAAAACCCAAGAGTTCAATTTCTTGTAAAGGTGGGTTTTAAGAATTAAAAGGTAGATCTGCAACTAATTTGTGAAATTCTGAGTTTATGGTTGGGGCGGGGGAACCTGATGGCATGAAAAAGTACATTTTATTTTTAAGAAGGACAGATTTTACAGATCTCCAACTTCCTTCTTTGGGCAGAATGATAGGGGAAGGAAGGAAGGACTGGGGTGAGGTTGGGGAAGGCCACGAGGGCCAAAAGGGGATCTAATGTGGAAGGCATGAAGTCTACTTGATCAGAGTTTCAAAGGAAAGTTGAAGAAGATGCTGACTTCCCAGTGCTAGAACCCAAGAGCTGCTGGGATAAACAGAGACCAGCCTCCATTTTTTGAAAATGAGAGACTCAAAGGTTGTGTCCATCCTTAAAGGTAACACACAGAGATCTCTGAGTTGGAAAACAGGGCGGAAGGCAGGATGGCCCACCCCAAATCCACTCCTCTCTTTTCTGCTGTCTCCGAGACACCAACTGATAAAGCAGAGGGGTGCATCCTGCAAAGGTTTGCTCAACCCTAAAAAATGGGAGTTCCCCTTAAGGCAATGGAGAGGAGGGGCTCTAGAGGGGAAGCCCATGGATCCTGCAATGGTATAACTATCCCAAGGAAAAGAAATCCTCCTCCTGACTTCTCCCAGCCCAACTGTATTTATTTTGCCCGAATAACGGCTACCCAGATGACAAATGGGAAGTTGGAGGCGCTGAACTTGGGGACTTTCAAATCAATACAGTAATGTTGGAGGATAGGAGGGGATGAGGAGAGCCAATGCGTTGTGCGGCATCGCAAGCCAATATCTAGAACTGTGACTGAAGCATCAGAAAACCTATTAGCCTGCTGTCAAGCCCTTTTCTCAATCAATGACGAGTTATCTCAGATCCGTGCTTCGAGGTGGCATCGCCTCCCGATTCCTCTCCGTGACATCTCTAACGTGCACGTTCAACATGACGGCCCTCCCTGCTTTTGTTCCTTAACATGCCACAAGTCAAAGCAACATTTATCACTAATTGCACAATTACTTTATGCAGCACTAGAGATGAAAGCCTTGACTTTTAGTAGCATTAAGTTTTCAGAAAAGTCAAGGCAGTAATTATCAGAAGCAAAACTATTTATTAATTAAAGTAATACCTCACTCGATGTAGCTGAAGTTCCACGGATCTGAAGACTACAAAATAAAATAATTGTGCAATTAGGGGGAAATTATTCATTCTTTTACAAGTGCTCAACTTACTACTGCAAACAATGTACTTTAAATCAAAGTTCGCAGGCTTCCAGGAGACCCCAGACCCGTTAGAATCCCTCCATGTTGTGGGCAGGATGAAAAATGATCACCAAGCACCAGGAAAGAGTTTGGAGATCAACCCTGAAGGTGGGGGGAAGGGCAGATGCCAAGCCATGACAGTTTCCCCACCTTAACGTTCTTCCCTGCCCATCCCTAGTTTCCAGGAACAGAATATTGCTCTTTTTGAAGGCAGTTATGGCTGTGCAATTCTTGGATTTAAAGACAAAATGACACTTGAGAACAAAGGGAGACACATAAGGGAATCGTTGCCTACAGCTCTTTAAAGCAGCTGCATCCTTTCCTGACTCTGCAGTTGAGATCTGGCATGGGTAAGATGCATTTGGATGACGGAAGGGCAGAGAAGGGCTCTCTCTCTCTCTCTCTCTCTCTCTGTCTCTCTCTCTCTCTGTCTCTCTCTCTCTCTCTCTGTGTGTTTCCAGGGGCTGCAAAGCATCTTTTGCCCCTCACAGGTTAAGGGCAGCACTGGAGGCTCTCAAGTATTTTTCTAATTCTCAAGTTTTTTTCTTCATTTCCATCCATTTCTGCATTTCACCCTGATTAAAGGGTAGAAAGCAGTTCCAGACAGACAAAGGTACAATTTATAAACTGTTGCATTAACACATGGGCAACACACTCATTCATGTGTCCCAGCTAGCACATGCGTTGTGTAAGCACTCATCCAGCCCAAGAAAGTTTTCCTGTTTTGGGAGCTTCTCTCAAAACCAGCCCATTACGCAGAGCTCCTCTTCCAAATTTGGGTTTCCATGGAGGCTCCCCAGAGCTCCAGAAACTTGGCCGACCGGTGTGCATTGTCACTGCTCTTGCAAGTGCATTGAGGTCCCCCTTCAAATGGCGCAAAACAGATGGTGTGCTCAGGACAAAATTGCTCTGTGCAAGAGAGTTCACTTGGGGAAACTGATCAAACTGTTGGCCAAGACCCAGAGTTTTGCAATTCTGGCTCAATATGCAGACTGTAATTCATCCTTAGCAAGAACAATTGGCAAAGGGAAAAGAGCACCATGGCCCAGAAATAGATTGAAAATCTCTATTACACCCTCCTGTTTTCCCCACACGATACACAAATAGCAACATTTTTTTTTCCTGGCTGATATTGGATACTTGCAAGAAGGGTTAACCCACCAAACTTCCACTGTGGCCATTACTGCTGTGGCCTGGTTTAAGATAGTTGATTGCCCACATCCTTCATGTGAAGTTACCAGAAGATGACCTAATTAATTTACGAGCCTCGAGACAAAGTTCGAAAGAAATCCATTCATTTATTAGGATCAACATTCTAGCATGTTCTTCTGCGGAGCCAAAACTGACTTCCGCTTAATTGCGTTTTACCCCTGTGTCCCCTCCCCTCTTTCTGTGTCATAAATCACGTTCACCAACAAGGTTGTAGAAATATGAGATCTGACTCTGGTCAAAGGTACGCATGGAATCCTCCCTCCAATGCCAACCTGATAATAGTCATGGCAAGGCTTTACAAGTTGACCCTTCATTTGACTAAACAAGCAAGCAAGCAAAGAAAATTGTCTCCTGCACTTTGGCCACTCCAAACGAGTATTTTTACAGTTCGAAAAGCAGCAGGACAATTGTGTGGAAGGAGAAATGGTCATGCTAACTGAAGTTCAAAGGTTGTTTAGATGATCCAGGCTGTTGGGAGATGAAATGGCATATCTCTGTGTCCTACTTATGGGTACTCAGAGATACCTGAAGTAGGAAGGGCCCTGAAGGTTCCTTGGGACCTGGAACCAGTTGCAGAGGCTTCCCTGGCAACGAGGGCCCCCCAGTCGTTGAACCGACTTAGCTTTAGACTTGTGACTTCAGTTCTGTCCTTGCTGCAGGACCAGAAAGGATGAATCTAGTGGATAATGGCAAATCACACCTTTGGCCAAATTGCTTTGCCTACAGAGCCTTCAGATAATAGACATCTTTGCATTTAAGCCTCCTCCTCTCATTCTGGATGTAGAATTTTTTATGGTATGTCCAGAAACACCGACATGGCGCCCTAGTTGGTCCATGAGAGCAGAAGAGCATGGCAAGATGAATATGAGGGTTTCAAGCTGTAACTCTGCGGTGAAAGACAAAGGAATGATTTAACCTTGTTGTCTCTGGCAACTGTTCTCTCAATGCACACGGTTGTAATATCCCAATAACAGAGCCGTGCTTTCTCTCTCCCTCTCTCTGTTGTCCCACCCCATGCAGTATGTGGGAAGCTGTAATGGAATTGTAGCCTCTCTTGGAAGCCGTCCAAAGATGCACTGCAGGCAGATTAGGTTACAAAAGATTTCGCTGGTTCTAGCCGGGCAGCCACATAAACTTCAGGCATTTCTAAGAGGAGGTGCGCAGAGTAAGAATAATGGCTCGGCTCAGCCAAAGAACAATGCGCCGCATCCAGAGCAGACCCACAGCTCTTGCAGGAAAACAAAGGAAGGGCATGAAATAGCTCTGGAAAACACCTGAAGACAGGAAGTTCTTATCCAGCTCAGTTTCTCCAAAGGGTTTGTGGTTATGTGTTTAATGCTTATGCAGATCTGGACCAGATCAGAAATTGTAAAACTTCCAACCCTCCTCCTTTTCTTATCAGAAAACAATCTTTTTGTGCAATGTAATGGACATTCTTGTAAACTGAAAGTATCTCAGAAAGTATATCAGAAAGAAATATGTCCAGGATTAGGTTTAACTGGTGTGTGTGTGTGTGTGTAAAATCAGAGGAAAACTGGAGGCGGGAGCAGTGGGGAACCTCAAATTACTTTGAGAAGTTTCTACAAAGGGGGCTGTGAGGGTTCAACTAGGAATCTTATGAGCTAAAATACAATGAGTAAGAGAATGCTCTGATTACCCAAGACTCACACGCAAAACCCAATGATTTCTGATTGGGCTACATCCAGGCAGGGGAGTTGAACTCACACGGAGCAACTTTAGACCGGGTGGATTACCTAAGAAGCCAGCAAGCAGCCTGTCAGGCGCAGCAGCAATTCTGTGTGGAGCAGGCAGCCAAATCAGGACCAAGGAGAGCTCCAAGGAGCCCCGCAGACTAAAAACCCTGCAGAGAAACTCCAGTTGTCTCCGCAGTGGGCTGAAGCTCCTCAGGTGGACACAGAGAACTGGAGCTCGGGATGTGCTCGGGATCTTGGTGGGAATCCTCAGGACATCCCAGACCTTTGCTAGAAATCACCCCAGCGGCCATGCTGCCCAACAGCTCCATAGTTCTCATGCAGAGAAGGTCCTCCTTATTTTAAATTTGGAATTCTATGGAGTGCCACCTGTTGGGTTTTGCCCAACCACAGAGACCCCTCAGGACAAATACCCTGCCCCCTCTTCAATGACGGTCTTTCAAGCGGGGCAAAACTGCTTCCAACCACTTGCTCGGCCTTCTCTTCTTCAGGCTACAGACACCCCATTCCTTTAGCCGTTCTTCCTTGGATTGGCCTCCAAGACCTTCGTCAACATTGCTGCTTTCTTCTCTACTCTCCAATTTTTCAAGAGCCTTCTTGTATATATCATGGCAACCAATAATGGACATCCTATTTCCAATGCAGCTTGACCAGGGAAGCAATGAGTAGAACCACCACTTCCAGAGCGACTTTGATTGTTGTTTTCCTGAGCAAAGCTGACATTTCCCCAATGTTACAGTTATTACTGTAATGCGCTCTACATGGAGCTGCCCTTGAAGAGTGTTCGAAGACTTCAGTTAGTCCAGAACGCAGCCGCGCAAGCGATTGTGGGTGCACCCAGGTACACCGACGTCACACCTATCCTCCGCGAGCTGCACTGGCTACCCATTAGTCTCCGGACCCGCTTCAAGGTGCTGGTCGTCACCTATAAAGCCCTACATGGCATCGGACCTGGGTACCTGAGAGACCGCCTCCTGCCGATTACCTCCCATAGACCGATCAGATCTCACAGGTTAGGTCTCCTCTGGATTCCATCTGCCAGCCAATGTCGGCTGGCAACTCCCCGGGGGAGAGCCTTCTCTGTTGCAGCTCCAGCCCTTTGGAACGACCTCCCCGTGGAGATCCGGACCCTTACTACCCTCCCGGCCTTCCGCAAAGCCACCAAGTCCTGGCTGCTCCAGCAGGCCGGGGGGGCTTGTGAAATATCCAGCCCCACGGTAATTGTGAATGTTGTGTATTTTAAAGTGTTGTTTTGTTTATTTATCCCCTTCCCTTGTTTATTGTAAGCCGCCCGGAGTCCTTTGGGAGTGGGCGGCATACAAGACCAATAAACTCAACTCAACTCAACTCCTGTGATTTTTTGAGGGACAGGACATTCTCCACTGGGCAGCCGTTCCTGAAGAAGGCACTGCTGGGGGACCAACTAGCCAGTTCTGACGTTTGATCAAGCAATATAGCAGAAGATCAAGAGGGAGGGCGGGAGGGGAGCAGAAAACCTTGCACAGTTGCATCAAGAGGAGCCTTCAGTCAAAAAAGCATGTTATGCCTGTAGAAAGCCAGCCCCCAGCAAGCAGGGCCTGGTGGGGCAGCCTTTGCCTCCCACAAGGATTCAGTCTCCAATCACGGATACTTGGGGCTGTTGCCATCTTCGCAATAATCCCTGACAGATTCCCCCCTCCTCCAAATTAAAGTTCTTTTTTTAAAAAAAAAACAGCCAAATGTAATCCAACTTGTATTTTTGGCATTAATATGGGACAGGCAGAGCACAAGAGAGATGGACATGCAAATTTTTCCGTGTTGCTAAAGTCTGCTTTTTTAGTCTCTCCCCACATCAGCCCTGGAAGATTGAAATATCAATTACAGATCAATTTTCTCCTTAAGTAAACACTAATGCAGGATAAACAGCATTAGGAGATGCAATCGTAGCATTGCTGACTTCAGGACCGACTGCCTGCTGCTCACAGCAAGTTTAAGCTTGGAGATTAATTAACCTGAGGAGATATCACTTAAGGAAGATTTAAGGCGATCAGGTTTGGGAAAATGAAACAACCAGGCATATTAAGGAGAAGGCCGTGAGTTTCTAGAAAGGAGCAGCAAACTTTGATCTCTGCTCCTGCGGTTGAAGCTCTTGTTTTCCAGGCTTTAAGGATCGGCTTCAGAAACGGGGGCATTCTCCTTTCGTAGATAAGCCATGGTAAAGCCACAGGCTCTTAAAATAATTCTGGTCCACAATCCAAAGAACTAGGGAAGAGTTTGAAAAGCGCCACATCATGACAACCTCTTCTAAAGGAGACATCTAGTTTCCTTACTGATATGAACAAATATCAGTCAGGGAAGAGAAATTAGCAATTAGCTTTTGGAGAAGCCTAGATGATGTTGCTATGTTCTGGTAGATTACCATCAGCCTGGTGTTTGCAACTTTATTGTCCTTTATTGTCAGGCATCCTTTCTTAACCTTTGGGCTTGCAGAAAATCAGAGACTCGGATTTTGTGGAACGGACTGCAAATGGACAACTGCTTGGACATCGACCACAGAGGAGCTGCCTCAGTTTGACTAAGCGAATGTTGACTTTCATCGTGGACAACGTCACCTACGGGACTGGAGTCCACAGGAGATGTATCATGGTTGGTGGATGCTCCTTAGAATGCACCCGGATATTCTGGGGGCACAGAAGAGCAACTGAAACCCAAAGCTAAAGTTGACCCATTTCAAGGAGACTGGGAATGTCGGGATGACCTTTAATCAAAAGGCAACTCAATTCTATAGGAATTGCCTGGGAAAATCAGCCGAGCAGTTAATTCTAAATTTGGATCCAAGGCAAGCCAGCATTTATTCCAGAAAAACCTCCTCTTCTGGAACGAATGAGCAAAGGCACAGGAGCACACGTCTTGGAGCAGGCCCACAAGTTCAACTCGCTCAAGGATCTTAGCTTAAGAAGGAAAGAGAATTAGCAACGATCCAGTTTTAGATTACATAGCCCAGCCATTTCTGGCCAAATAAATATCGCTGGTTGCCTCTTTTTGTCACCTTTTCTATCACAGCTCAGCCAATGAGAAGAAAAGGGACTATGACAGTATTAAGTGTACTCAAACCAGACAGCAGATCAAGGGAAAGAACCAAATCCTGAGAGGGAAGTCCAGATCCCCTTCCCCTCCAGCCTAACACTCAAGAAACGCAATCAGATGAAGCTTCCTTTTGACAAAGGACAAGAGGTTGAGAAAGACAGGCTGCTTTTCCGGCAGAAAAGAGCAAGGTTTCTCCAGAGAAAGAACTCACTTCTATCGAGTAGAGATTTCCTTTCATGGTTTTCATAGGACAATGAATGATGGGGCCATTAGAGGACCCATTTCGCCTTCCTGCCAACACCAATGTCCGGGGAAACGTCATCTGCCAACTCCAATGCCTGCCCTGAAGGAACCAGTCTTCCCTTGATCTTCTTTTGAAATTAAGACAAGAAACCACTGAGGCTTGTCAGTGGAAAAACCTCCCCTACGGCTCCACTGGAGAGCATTTCTTCACAAATAATTTCACAGCAAGCTTGAAAATGCTACAGCACACCCTTGAGGGAGGAACGAGGAAGCCCAGAATTCGGAGGCATTTCCCTACCTGTTGCCATCACTGGGCTTTCGTGAACGCCACTGTGGGGGCCCTGAACAGGCAGACCCATTGGAGAAAAGGTCCACCAACGACCATCCAGAAGCAGTTCTGAATCCTGGGAGTTGAGGTCCACTTGTCTTAATTTTCCCTTTGGAAGGGGCTCCACGGGTAACGACCCTCTCAGCTTGAGGAAGTGAGCCCCGGAGGACAGAGCCAGGAGACTCACGGAGGCAGAAGGGAGAAATAAGCACCAACCGGGGGTCGTCGCTAGTTTTGTAACATTAATTTGTTTTTATTAAGAAGACAGATACTTTATAGTACTTCTTTCTCTTTTGTAAAAATGGTATACATGAACCAATACAAAATGTGAATGGGAAGAGATGGTTATGCGTTTTCTTACACTGTAACATCATCCATGGACACCTTAAACAGAATCGGCCTAAGGGGGCGAAATTAAAACAGGTCAAAGGGCGAGTCAAGAACAAGCTTATTTGGCATTTCCCTCCTCCACTTTCCTTTTTGTTCCGTCTGAAGGAAAAGGAAAAGGGGGAAACTATAAAACCACCTCCGGATGACCAAAGCCCCCAAAAACAAGTTTGTTCTTTCTCAACTCCTAACTCTTGGAATCTAAGCCTGCACAAATCAATAGCTAACAATACATTTCAAACAGTGCACGTCACACTTGCAGGAACAACCACCGCCGCCCCCCCCCTCCTCAAAAGAGCCTCCTTCCCGAGCGGTGGCGGGAGACCACCGCCCATCCTTTCCCTGGGTGGGGGGAGGGGTTGCTCCTGGCGGTCTCTTCCAAGGTGTGGGATCCAAAAAGTTTGCAATCTACCTGAGACGGAAACACCAATCAAAACACGTGAACCTGAGACATCTCAACAGTATTAAGTCAAAAGTTACATCGGGAACACGGCACCACTGTACACTTTCCAAAACAAAGATGAGCCGCTCAGCGCAGAGGATGTGCCAGTTCTGGGATCGGTGGTGGTTAAAAAAAGGCCCCCCTCCCTCTTGAAAATCGTTCAGAAGCTGTCCATGGCCTGCCTGCCAGTGTGCCCCCCCCCCCCCGACTGGGGTCTCCGGTGGGTCCGAAGGCTGAGAAACAAGATGGCGTGGTACAAAACGGGTTGTGGAGGGCAAAGGCCGGGTTTGGGGTTCATGGCTTAAGGATGGCAAGGTTGGGGGGGGGGGGGAAGGTTGTCGGGGGAGGGGAGATGGGAAGGTTCTTTTAAAAAGGACGGGATTCGCGTGCCAAATTCTTCAGCGAAAGGTTAACATCTAAATGTTTCTGCCAATAATTTAAAAATAAATATTTTCAAAAGCCTTTCTTTTCTTTTAAAAAAAAGATGTTGACGTAAAGAGATGATAGTCTCTCTCTCTCTCTCTCCCTCCCACCCTCCCCGCGATAAATCTTTGCAAGTATATAACAGGACAGCCATACAAATCTATCAGTCAATATCCTTTTAAGTGCTTCCCTGTAAGCCAACCCTGTTCCCAATGTGGATTCTTCCTGGAGAGACCCGGTGGCCCAAGGGCAGTGGTTCTCAACCTGAGCAACTTTAAGACAAGGGGACTTCAACTCCCAGAATTCCAGCGTTGTGTTGCTGCTGGGGAATTCTGGGAAATGAAGTCCACGTGTCTTAAAGTTGCTAAGGTTGGGAAACACCGCCTTAGATGATTCTGGAGCAAGGCTTCCTCCCTCCGTCCTTCCCTGGGCTTTCTGAGAGGGAGGTGCCTCCGTTTCCAGCCTTGGGGAAGAGAAGAAAGCTTCCCAGAGCTTCAGGTGTCCAACCCCCATCAGGAAAACGTGGTGTTGGTTGTCTCTTCCCTACTTCTACCACCATGGGAAGATTGATAAATTATCGGTAGGTGGAGGTTGGGCCTGGGGAAGGGAACTAAGACTCCATTTGGAAGCTGTAGTCAGGGAAAAAGAAAATAATATTTCTCTGTCTCTCTCTCTCTCTCTCTCTGTCTGTCTTACACACCCCACTCAGCCTGAAAAAAATTGGATCCAGTAAATGAAGTGCTTCTGCGCCAGCCGCTGCGCTGATTTCCTGGGGACAGAGGCTCAGTGGCCGTCCAGCCGGAGAGCAAGGCTCGCTTCTCTTCCATCCCCACTCTGCTTTTTGTCCTACAATCACATCCAAAGGCGTGGCAAGCAGCCTTGGTGACTTCGGGGCGTCCAATATGGGTCACGCATGGGGTTTGCAGGCCGAGAGCACAGCGTGACTTCTGTCGCCAAGCGCCAAGGGAAGAAGGGGTCAAACGAGGCCGAAAGAATACGCAGAACCAAAACGGGGAGGAAAATTTTTTAAAAAGCAAAAGTGTGGACGAGTGTGGCCGATTCAGAGAGTTTTCTGTCTCCAGCAAATGACAGCGGTGCTGGGCCAAAATGGGAGCCACCGACGGGACCTTTGGGAACCAAAATAACCAGAGCCAAACTCAGCCTTTCCTCCCCCTTGTGTGACCGGGGTTTGTAATGTTGTCCGCAAAGGATCTGCGCCCCCCCGTTCACGGCAACCGTTTCGGGGAAGATCTTGGGCGAGGTCTCTGCAGGCTGACTGCGCCCGTCCAGAGACTCAGGAGTGCGGAGAAGCACGGAAGGGAAGGAGGTTTGGCTCCCTAGGCACACACTTTGCTCGCAGGTGCTCAAGTCAGCACACTGGGGGCTCTCGGTGAGAAGCAGCACCGGCCCAGGTGCTCGTCTTTGCGCACTGGAAACTGAGGCAGCGGCTGCCCCTCCTCCTACAAAGCCTATTGGTCCAAGCTCTCACAACAAGGGATTATGATGGATGATGGGTACACTCAGTTTCAAACAATGAAATCTAAGGTGTGCTGGTTCTCCTTTGATGACACGGTTTCAAACAACAACAACAAAATAGAACCCAGAATCTCAAACAAAAAGAAAACAAAAAAAAGAGGAGGAGAAGAAGAAATAGTAGAAGAAGAGAAAAACTAACAAAACCGAAGAAGTTTTTTTTAAAAAAATAATAATAATAACCAACCAGCCCAAATCTTTTCTCAAGGGATTCCAGCAGACAATTCCAAGAAAGGCTAGGAAGAAGAAACGAGAAAGGTAAGAACTGTATGAAACTGTAGGATCTCTCCCCCCCTCCGCCCTCCCCTCCCTCCAATGAAATAAAAAATAAAACAAGGCACAGAATTTTCTGTAAATGATGGAACTAAACTAAATCCAAGCTGAACTTGGCCAGAGAATTAACAACCCAATGATACAGAAGTGTCACACAGCAGAGTGTACTTGACAAAGGACACCTTTTCTTTTTTTTACGTTGGGACTCCTCAACTCCCACACATTTGCCAGCCATAAATTTAGAAAATAAAAAGAAAGGAAAGGAAAGGAAAGGGAAGAAGGAAAGAAAGAAAGAAAGGAAGGAAGAAAGAAAGAAAGAAAGAAAGAAAGAAAAGAGACACAAAGAGACAAATTAAAAAAGCTGTAAGCTGGTAGCAACTTCCAACATCATTGTCTCTATCTTCTTGGAAGGGCCTTGGCCTCCCTCAGCCCGGCCGTTGGGCGCCTCCTGAAACAAGGGGCTCTAAATGAAGTATTCCTTCTTCTCTTCAGAATTGTTCTGTCCGCCCTCGGCGTTGATGATGGCAGTGTCGGCATCGGCTGCGTCGTCAGCCCCTTTGGCTTCGTGGGTGAAGTATGTACCTGCGCCAAGGAGAGAGGCCTCAGGGACTCTGCCACCCCAGGTGAAGGACCCCAGCTCAGCCCCCCCCCCAGCAATAGCAATAGCAGTTAGACTTATATACCGTTTCATAGGGCTTTCATCCCTCTCTAAGCGGTTTACAGAGTCAGCATATCGCCCCCAACAACAATCCGGGTCCTCATTTTACCCACCTCGGAAGGATGGAAGGCTGAGTCAACCTTGAGCCGGTGAGATTTGAACTACCGAACTGCAGATAGCAGTCAGCTGAAGTAGCCTGCAGTGCTGCACTCTAACCACTGCGCCACCTCGGCTCCTTTTCGTCTCCTCTTCCTACCAGGCCTTCCCCTCCCTGTCCCCCGTCTTACAATGCCAGCTTTTGAGTGCTCCCCCATGCCAGGCCCTTCTTCACCCTCCCTCCCTGCCCTTGGGGAGGGGTGGGGGCCGAATGGAGAACGGCCTTCCCTAATTCTGGGTCTTCCTGGAGAAGAGCTTCCAAAATCCCCAGCCAGGAGGCTGATCAGAGTCAGCTCAAAGTCAACTCAGTCCTCCGTGAGGTTCTGAAGAGCCATGTGAGGATTCATCTGGATTTATACAAATTTGGGACAGAATCGCACCAAGAGATGCCCCAGCAGCTGGTGTCCCGGGGCCTTTAGGCACCAACCTTTGATCCCCGGGAACCAAGCCGCCTCTCCTCACCCCACTTCGAGGGGTCATTCTAAGGGAAAGTTGGTCTCGGAGGTCTTCATGCATCTTTTCTGCTCTCCCAGAGGTTCGGCTGATAGTCCAGGTGTACCTGGCAGTTTGCCCCCCACAGCCAAACACAGCTCCCCCATCCCTGTCTATCGGTGAGAGATGTTGGCAACCTTCTGCATGGGCCAAAAGGGGGCCCATCCATAGTAACATGCAGCCCACCTGAAAACGCCACCCTCCGTCTGCCCAGATTCTGATGCAAGAGAGCTGACCTTCTGACGGTCCTGAAAAATGTCCTTTTTCTGTACAGATGTGGCTCCAGGATGAGACTGTGTAGGGGGCTGCCTGATGTGTGAAGTATGTGGAAGACCCTCCATTTCTTTTAAGGAGGGGGGAGGAAAAGCATTTTGAAATGCTCTTCGCCCTAGGAAGCTCCTGCACACACTTTAAGGAATATCTATATGTAGGGTGACATCTGTCCATCTGGTCAGAGTGAGACCTCCAACCCAACTGGTTTTGTAGTAGTTAAAAAATCCCCAGAACCATGGGACTGGCCCTACCCTCGGGCCAACGGCACAGTTGCTTCAGGCATCTTCAACTTTCTACAAGTCCCATGAGGGAGGACCTCTTAGCACTTTTTGCCTCTGGCTGCATGGATTTCTGTGCAGCCCCTGGGAAGGGCTCCCTTTGATTGGGTTGGAAAAGCGGGGAAGAAGCTGAAAACACGAGACACCAACCCCGCAAGTCCACAGAAGCAAGGAGAGGACAGGGGATGTCTAAGATCTCCTCTGCCCCCACCCCACTTTTGTCGACAAGCCCCTTGTACTTGCACTGACCTTTGTGTCTTGCGAAGTACCGCCCCAGGATGATCAGGAGGCAGAGCATGGCGAAGACCACCACGGCCACCACTCCTCCAATCACCGCATGGTCCACTGCCGTGATGGCGCTCTCTTCTCCTGCTCGAGAATCTGCCACAATTAGAAGATGGTCAGGATGGTCCCTGGAGACCTCAACCCTCCTTCCTCGCAGAGGTGTGGCTCGTTTTACACCAGGGGTCTCCTCTTTACACCTGGCGGCCCTGGCACTTGTGGACTTCAACTCCCAGAATTGGGAATTGAAGTCCACAAGACTTAAAAGTTGGCAAGGTCTGTTTTGGACCATGAGAGTCCCAAATGGGACTCCGGGTGGCTGCTGGGCACTGCTGGAATGCGTCTGGGTGGTGGGACTCACTAGATGCTGGCAGAAGGGGAGGCAACTGGAAGGACAGGGATGTTGTTTGGGGGACCTTCCAATATAGGGAATCCATACCTTGCAGCTGCAGCCCCGTGAACAAATGTCCCCCCACCCTCAAACAAAGACCCGTCAAAGGAGGGGGGATTGTGGTGGGCCAGCCCCGAACCTCTCTCTGCGTCCCTCCCCATCCTGGGAGATTTAAAAACGCGCCATCAACCTCTTCTGAACTGAAGACAAAAAGCAATCATTGCCTATTGCTTTTATTTTATTTATTTAACATCTTGCCTTGCAATTAATTTGCTTTTACGAGCTGCTCGCTCTCTTCTACTCCCCCCACCCCAATGCTTTCTGTCGGAAGAGGATTGACTGGCTCAGCTGGGGAGGAACCGCAGTGAGGCCCGGAGTGAGGGATGGCTACGTAAAATTAATGTATAGCAATGTAAACAATTTTAATTTAGGGACGTGGCTCAGCAGCCCTCCCTGCACCTCTAATGGCAACCGAGATTTATAAGGGAGCAAAAGACAATTATTCTCCTGTTGATTAATACATTAACATTTGGGAGCCACGCTCGCCTTTCCCCACCTCTCTCTCTTTTTTTATTTTTTTGATCGAGTTTAACCGTGACACCTCCATTAAAATGATTTACTGGCCGTCCCTTGCAATTTAAGCACAGCAGCAACTGAAATAGTAAAATTCCTTTAAGTTTACATGATTTGTGAAGTCCGATGTGAAGGATTTGCCATTTAAATCTTTCCCTACAAGAAGCGCCTGGCCAATAAAGCCCCCCCCCCCCCTGCCTCCGGCCCACCCGGGTGCCGGAGAGAAATGCGTTTCTCCAGGAAGAGCCGGTTGTGCAAATTTCAGCCCATTTTTTAAGAAAGATTGATCTCTCCCCAGAGTGGCTCCTCTCTCGGAGGCCCCCGCCTCGAATAATATTTGAAGTTTATCGATCAAGTGTGCTGCTCCGTGGCAGCTGCAGGTAATGGGGCTCCTTGGAGGAGGAGAGAGGCCAGATAGGAAGCTTTCAGGTGGGGGGTGGGAAGGATTTACGATCCCCATGAATAGCATCAAATCTGCGCCATGATTAAACACTCCGAGGTTAAGTAAATAACTCCTGGCTGAAAATTGCTGCAAAATGAAGTTTAATTAAAAAAAAATATAGTCCCAATTAAGAGTCTTCCAGAGGCCCCGTTAGAGGCTATTCAGGTGAAGTGACTCCCTGGAATGGGAAGAGCAAAATCCTTGGTCCACCAGGGAAGAAGAGGAGGAGAAGGGCCACAGCCACCCTCAGCTGGAGGGTGCCAGAGGGAGTAAGGCGGCCATTGCCATGGGTCAGCCACCAACCTTCCACCCACGGCAAGGGAAGAGGGGTCAGGCAGGGGGAGGAGCCTTGTCTTGAGCAGGGAACCTAATGGGGGTCAACGAGATTCCTTTTCACGTGTCTTCATGGACCCTTGGGGTGACTTGAGTCACATCTATGTACTTGGACACAATTTCCTTCTGCCTCCAGAGTGAGTAGGGGTGTGTCTAGACCAGCGTTTCTCAACCTTCACAACTCTTGAGTTGGCTGAACCTCAACTCTCAGAATTCCCCAGTCAGCAGCAGCCCACCCTCCCCAATTCTACCTCTTAGCTGTTGGCTCAGGTGGGAAATGGGAGGATCTACTCTGACAGATCAATTGGGCCCCTCTTGGCTGTTTTTTTGGGGGGGGGGCTCTGTGCTGGGGGTTGCTGCCTCTGCCGAGCACCCAGAGTCAAGTGGTGCTTGGTCCCCAAGGTGATTTTTCCCAAAGGCAGCTGGGCTTTCATTTTTTTTTTTTTTGTCCTTTCAAAACATTTCAGTTGATGTTAGTGTTGAACTTCAAGGCTCTCCCAGCACCTTCTCCCAATTCAATGTCTGGCCTTTTTAAGGCCCCCGGGGCATATCCGAGGCTGGGCAACATCTATCTAGGCCAGAGGTCTTCAAAGTTGGCAACTTTAAGACTTGTGGACTTCAAGCCTGGGACTTGAAGTCCACAAGTCTTGAAGTTGCCAAGTTTGAAGACCTCTGGCCTAGGTGGACATCACCTCCAGGATTCACCCGCAGGCATGGCCAGGTGGGTGGGGAATTCTGGGAACCGAAGTCCAGCTTTTAAGTGGAAAAATGCCAAGGGGACACACTCAAGATGATTTATGGATAGTTTAGGCTATTTCATTTTATGTATCACTTTCTGTTGGGGGCATTTTGAGTGTTAAAGATGATTTATCTGCTGATCAACCTGGCAACTGAGCATTGAGGTCCATCCCCAGCTGTCTGGCAAAGCACGGAACGGGAGCCGTTCCGTCTTCGAGGGGACCGTCGCCGACTGATGAAACCAAAGCGCCCCCACTGAACAACTGGGGGAAATCCCAGAGTTTCCCCATGTGGAAAACGATCACTTGACCTTAACAATAAGGGGCGGCTGAAAAGCCCCGTCCCAGTTCAGCTGCTCTCTTAAGAGACGCCCGTTCCGAGCTGAGCAGGGAAGACTTTCAAATTCCGAGAAAACGCCACATTTTTTGCTAATCCTAATGTGTTATTCTTTCTTCCTTAAGGTTTGCTTTTCTCAGCACCAATTCAATTACAGATGCTACAAATCCTTCTGACATTTAATTCCTTCTTGTCAGACCGAGCAGTAAACGTAGATCCATGCACGGCGTTTTCATTAAGATGTTAATATACATCTTAGCCTGCTAGCGTTTCTATCCAGGTGCCTCCCAGAAAAGAGGTAGGGGGAACTGGGGGGTAGACCTGTGCCCAACGCTCCCTGCCCAGGGGCAGCCAGCAGAGGGAAGGGAACCCCACGCTCTGGGGGCAGGGGGCGCCTACTCTATGGGGCATTCACCAACCCCCAAATCATGCTACCTAAGCACCTGTTGTGCAACGGGCAGGAAACAAACCCATCCTTGGTATCAGGGCCTTTTCTTTGGCCTCAGAGAATCCCACTGCAAGCCTACTCCATGAGCCCCTGGCTTGGAGGCAGGGCCATCAGTGGGGACGCTGCTGCCTGGTCCTCAGTTGCAGCTCAGAAGTGTCTTGTGCAAAGCTAGGAGATGCTCCTCAAAACTGGACAGCATCAACTCCACCACTGCTTTGGGGCTATGAGAACAGTGGAAACTGTCCCCGTATTTAACGGAGGAGCATTTAAAATCTTGGCTTTGCTTAGTACACGGAGTGTATCTTCTGTATTATTGGCCCGCCTACTGTAGGGGAAAAGCATCAAGAGGGAACGGCCTTCTGCCAATACAATTGTGGTTTTAATGGGGGACAATCTCTGTCCCTCAAGGTTGGATTGTGTGGTCTTGGGTGCTCTCTGAGCTTCGTCGTTCGCTAACTAGGGAACGGCATCAGTGCAAAGGAGGGCGGTGGGTGTGAGGAACGTGAAGTGAAAACCCCCACAGTCACTGGCATGGAAGAGCATAGCAATAGCAATAGCAGTTAGACTTATCTACCACTTCATAGGGCTTTCAGCCCTCTCTAAGCGGTTTACAGAGTCAGCATATCGCCCCCACAGTCTGGGTCCTCATTTCACCCACCTCGGAAGGATGGAAGGAAGGCTGAGTCAACTTTGAGCCGGTGAGATTAGAACCGCCGAACTGCAGCTTAGCAGTCAGCTGAAGTGGCCTGCAGTACTACACTCTAACCACTGCGCCACCTCGGCTCTTGGTTGGATATCCAACTTGGATATCCTAATTGGGTAGTGGAAAGTCTGCAAGGAAATAAGTAAGCTCAGAGAGCCTGCGCCAATTGCGATCTGGCCTATTTAAAAGGTTAATTGGGCAACATTTTAGGGGTAGGTCTTCCATTACAAAATGAAACACAGTTTTTTAAAGGAGAACACTTCTTGTTTTCTCACGGACACTCACAAACCCCCACTGCATTTCAGAAACTGACATAATTGTGATGACCCAGCCACAAATTTGTACGATCTTAGCTACACACTGCCAAGCTTTGGAAGTTTATCAATAGGAAGCGTGAGTTATCTCATTTGCACCCGGAATTTAAGCCGAGATCCCAGAAAGAGGTTTGCTCTTCTAAGATCTCAGCTTAGCCAGTTCCATTTCCCTCACATTCCACCCCAAAAATTTAGCCCACAGAATTCTGCAAATAAGGACGGGCGAGAGGCTGTGCTTAGAATGGCTTTCAAGAAGGCCCCTTCCCAGCGGTGACATCATCTCAAGATATATGTCAACTTTTAAGAAACCAACGTCGTTGGCACGGCCGAAGGATGGGTTGCAAAGAATCACCTTCTAGGTTGGGAAAGGGATGGAAGAAGTATTATGCAGACCCCTTGAGCAAAAAAAGAAACTTTGGCTGAATCAATGCCGTTTTCCCCCCCATTGTGACCGATTCCTCCTGCCTGCACCTCCTTGGACGTCCCCCAAAGCACGAGACCCTTGCCCTCCTGGGAACGAAGCTGCAGCTGGCCACCTTCTCAGCCCAAAGAAAACGGAGGAGGGCAGGATATCCTGGCTTTATGATCACAGGAGACAAGAGAAGGCTCTCCTGACAGAGAATATTCCGATCCCTGGAAATCCAGGCTGCCCGTGGCCACACCAGCTGCCTCACTTACTGGGAGTGCTGGGAGAGGAAGAACGAGGCTGCCCACAAACTGGGTGCAAACTGCACGGAGGGCCTCCAACCGTGTTTCCTCCTCTTGCTGCCCACAAGCACCGGCCGCAAACAGCTTGGCCGTTGCTGTTGATACGTCAAATGCCCCGTGCACAACGGACGCCGAGCACTTAAGTAACCCAGCGTGTTTTATGGCTGTGATTTCCTCTCCGAGGGGTCTCATCTTCTCCTGCTGAGCTACGTAGGCCCAGGTATGAAAGGGGTCTCTTTAGGGAACGGGAGGGGCAGCGCCAGGCCAACCGGACCGAAGTTCCTCCCAATTTGCTTCCGCAGCATTTGTGCTGTAAAAGCAAAGGGCTGATGGATGGTTAGCGAGTGGGCTCAGCATGCCTGTTAATTGTGGCAAATTTAGATTTAAGGCTCCTTCTCACACAGAGGTTTTAACGGCTCCCGTTGCAAATGAATGTTCCAAACTGCCCTTCTGGGGCACGTGCGCCTCCCCCCCCCCCTCCCCTCCTGGGCTGCAGGGCCATCCATCAGCCCCGGAGCAAGGGCACGGCCAGGAGGGATGCTCAGAGCATGGCGCAGCAGCCTCCTTCCCCGCCCCCCCTGCGGAAACACTCCGGTCTCCCCATCCCCTTCGCCTCTGGACTGCACTGCAGTTGCCACCAAAGGCCTCTCTTCTGCCCCCCCAGCAAAATCCGCCTGGCACCATGGAAGCCGGTGGCAAATCCAACTTTCCAGGAGAGGTCTCACCACCTCAGAATCCGTAGAATGGAGGGGCCGAGACACACCTCCCCCCACAACTGCAGCCCTGCCGTTTTTCCTCCCGGCGTGACCCAAACTGCTTCACCCTCTCAGCACTGACTCCCCCCCCCCCAAGGAAAGAAGGGGCAGCCGTGCTTCAGGCAAGGCCAAATCTCTATGCCCCCCTTCCTCTAATGGGGGCAGATCCCCGATTCTGCCCTGACCGCTCTTGGGAAGCCCTGGGGAAACTCCAAGAGGCGCCCACTGCCACCTTCCCACAGCAGATGAAAGCTGGCATCCGATCCAGGGGTTCTCTAGGTCTCTTCTGCAGCCTGACCAAGAGAGACCCAATTCAATCCGTCCGTCTCCCTGGAATTCCGAGATGGGCTTCCAGAGATCAACTAGACGGCTGGGAGAAGGAACGTGGGCAGCTCAGGGCAGCTGTGGGGCTCTGGCCTCCGGAGAGAAGTCTCGCTTTCTGGAGTGGCTCAAAGCTTTGACGGATGGCCCTCATTTATGGCGACAACCGAGGAATGTTTATTCCCAGGAGAGCAATCCGGAAGAGGGGATGCAGACCCTCCTGGCTGCCTGGCATTATTCATTAGCCCAGTTTATCCCCTCACCTTCCCTAATTTTAGTGATGGGCTATTTAAACCCAGAGTTTGTCTTGCAATATAATTGAATTTGGTCTCTAATTTAAGCGAGTGGAATTCAAGGAGTTCATCCTTCCCCAATCAATACGTTCCCCTTCAGTGACCCATTTCAAGATAGCTTCATAAAGAATAATGTATTTTGTTTTAATAAATTTAATCACTATGACAGGTGCTCAATTTTTATTGGCTGCTTCTCCAGACATCTCTTTTCCAAAGCCATGCTTGCAATCAATAGTAATTGATTAATCAGCATCCCCTATGAACAAAGGTGCTAATCAGTTTTTGATTAGTTAATCAAACTACACAGGTCCCTTTTGATTGTGCCATGCTCTACAACCTGCAGAAAGGGAAGGAAGCTCTGGGGCTGCATAAACAGGAGCCCGCTTAGTCTCTCCAGAAACTGGAAAAGAAGGGGAGGATAACCATCTACAAGGCAGGGGAGACGGCCGGCCTTCTTAACCTGGATTTGCGGCTGCTGATCGGGAGATAAAAGCACAAAGCAGAACACGCTGCACTGGGGAGGGTCTCCCCCCCCCCTCTGCACTACAGGGCAGCGTCCTGTGCAAAGCAAAGGGCAGGCATTAAGGTGGGAGGGGCGTCCTTCTCGCCCACCCCCTGTCCTGGCAGGTGGGCCATTTGCTGTAAAGGAATAAAGTCCGGGTGCAATTAAGGTGCGGGCTGGGTGGGCAGGAGAAGGACCCACCTCCTCTGCTCCACTGACGGGATAGGCAGCCATGCCAAGCCCTCCCCCCTCCCTCCAGCCCCAGGTGCAGCAACCTGTAGGCTGTGCCCAGGGTCCTCCCCTCCCTCCCTCTTTGACAAAATAATTCACATTTCAAGGGGGAAAAGGAGTCAGAATCCCTCCCTCGCCCCCCCCCCAACCACAAACCCTGCAAATCCCAATTTGTTAGGCCATTCCTCCCCACCGCTTAAACCTTCTGGCCACTGATGCCCCCATCTTGGGCAACCGGGGGCTGCTCGGCTTCTGGCAGCTGGGAAGAGTTGGCTACGGGCAAGGGGGCGGGGAAGAGGGATTCTCCAGGCCCAGAGGCCCGCAGTGCTACGGAGGGCCAGAACTGCAGGGGAGTTTTGGGGGGGGGGTGTTGCCGGGAGAAGCAGCCGAATGCAAAGAAGGCGTGGAGCAGATGCAGACAAGCAGACGGAGGCCAGCCCTTACCTGAGAGATCCCCATAGTCCAGCTCTTCGGCAGTATTGGGCAACTGAGTAAAGCCTTACAAATAAAAACAGAACTCAGGTTTCTCTGGGTTCCACAGGGCAAGAAAAACAAAACACTTAAGAACAGAGAGGGACATTTCTCCAAAGAGGCAATTTGCCACCTGACTCGAGTTGCCTGCAAAGGGGGCCAATTCCCATCAGAGACAGGCGTGTGTGTGTGTACAGACACATCTATAAAGACACACGCAGGCAGATTCCCCCCCGTGTCTTTGAAATCTACAAGAAGACCAATACAGTGTCAGGAGAGAGAGAGAGAGAGAGAGAGAGAGAGAGAGAGAGAGAGAGAGAGAGGGAGAGAGAGAGAAAATCTTGGTCTGCTCGATTTGAAAAGCACAAAACACAAAGGGGAACATTCAAAGCCACTCACCCATAAGTACATGCAGAAGGGATTCCCCTCCAACGTGTGTCACTGCAGAATTCCCTAGGACAGTGTTTCTCAACCTTGGCCACTTGAAGATGTCCGGACTTCCAACTCCCAGAATTCCCCAGCCAGCGAATGCTGGCTGGGGAATTCTGGGAGTTGAAGTCCGGACATCTTCAAGTGGCCAAGGTTGAGAAACACTGTCCTAAGAGGAAGGGCTTGGTTCTTCTAATGAACCGCTCCGTTTAGATGCTCAACTATGTGGCAAGGTTTTTTTTTTCTTCCAGATTTCTGTATACATGTCAGGCCACTTAGAATATTCCTCTGACCGATCCAGAGCTCTGCTGGACTGTATTTTCAAAAGCACCGGTTTATAGTTGGGGTAAGTTGGGTGTTTTTTTAACGGGAGATGTTTTGGAAAAATCACTGTTGCTTAGAAAGTCATCTCACAGCTGATAAAAGTACATGTGTGTGGGGTGGGTGGGGGGTGGGTGGGCATAAATCTCCTCCAGCTTTCCTGACACTACCGTGTTCTCCAAACCTGAAGGGTGTAGGTTCAGACAGGTGTCCCCTTCGCTAGTTTTGAAACGGCTGTTGAGATGGGGGATGCGTTTCAGCTCAAGGTTACAGAAGGGATATGAGCACCAAGGTCTCCCAAGAAAGACAAGGCCTTTCTTTGTGGACAGAGACAAGGCCAGGAGAAGAAAAAGCCGAGGAGAAGAGGAGGTGGATGGTGGGGTTGGTCACCTCCACCTCAGCCTCTCTTGCCTCGGAGAAAGAGGAACATTTTGAGGGCATGTTTCGAGTTGACAAATGACAGGCGACTCTTTTCTGTGTCCTTCCACTTCCCAACTCTGCAATGTTCAGGTTGGTCCTCGGAGACCTTCTCCTCTGAACCGAGGTTGGCCCTGACAAAGGTAGAGCTCTCTCCTTGCTGTACAATGTAGACTGTCAGCTGGTTCACTCGCTGATTTTATTTTGGTGCTTTGCTGGCCATTCAAGTTGCAGCTGCTGGATTGCAGAGTGAACTTCAAGAAGGTGGCTACCTCCTGGCCACTGGACGTGGGAAGAGATAGCCACAATTGGCTCTCAATTATGCCACTGGTTTAGCTGCACCGTAGCCTTGTTTACAGCCAGAGGATCCTTCTTCAAACAAGGAGTTCTTAAACTACTTATGGCAGTGCTTCTCAACCTTGGCAACTTGAAGATGTCTGGACTTCAACTCCCAGAATTCCCCAGCCAGGGAATTCTGGGAGTTGAAGTCCGGACATCTTCAAGTTGCCAAGGTTGAGAAACACTGTCTTAGGGCTTTGTGTCCTGCGGCCAGGGAAAACGGTGACATCCAGGAACTCCCGTTGACTTCAACATTGAGCTACCATTTTGGAGAGCAGCTTCATAGACAGATACCCTGGTCCAGTGATGGGGAACCCCATGCACACGCATGAGCGCTCATCGAGGCCGTCCTCTGGAAAAGCCAAACTTCCTGGTTCTAGTGCACATGTGCACTTGACAATCGGATGGCCAGTGCACACTGGTTTTCAGCACTGCCATGTTCACTAAGGACAGCTGATCGTCGCACACACATGTGTACCATAAGCCCAGAAGACAAACAGGCAAGTCTGCATGTGCCGGGCGACATGGCTTTGCGTGCCACTTTGGGCACACGGGCCATAGGTTTGCCATCAAGGCCCTAGTCTAAGCTGTGATTGTGAAGCCCTCTAGAAGGATAACCCATTCGTATACACCCCAAACTCTAAGGAGACACATGAGCCCCAATTGACAAGTGGCCCTCCAGGCCCATTTCTTTTAGCAATAGCAGTTAGACTTATATACTGCTTCATAGGGCTTTCAGCCCTCTCTAAGCGGTTTACAGAGTCAGCATATCGCCCCCACAGTCTGGGTCCTCATTTCACCCACCTCGGAAGGATGGAAGGCCGAGTCAACCTTGAGCCGGTGAGATTAGAACCGCTGAACTGCAGATAGCAGTCAGCTGAAGTGGCCTGCAGTACTGCACTCTAACCACTGCGCCACCTCGGCTCTTTTTTTTCCTGGTGAAATCAGGCCCCCTTACATCCTGGTGTTTGGAGAAAGATCTTTGGACACTCCTGCCTGCGAATGAGAAGGCCCCCCTCCCTGCCTCCCTGCTGAAGACGATTGTTGGCCCTTACAATGCTGAAGCCCTTGGGATGGTTGAGGAGCTCCTGGCTCAGTGCAACTAGGGTAACATCTCCAAGTCCCAAGGTGGCACAGTGGTTAAATGCAGCACTGCAGGCTGACTGCTAGATCAGCAGCTCAGCGGTTCAAATCTCACCGGCTCAGGGTTGACTCAGCCTTCCATCCTTCCGAGGTGGGTAAAATGAGGACCCAGATTGTTGTTGGGGGCGATATGCTGACTCTGTAAACCGCTTAGAGAGGGCTGAAAGCCCTATGAAGCGGTATATAAGCCTAACTGCTATTGCTATCAGAAACAGGCAGGCTTGTACTGAAGATGTTAGTAAAAAGAGAACAGAAGCACTGAGGACGTGGGGGGTTCTGCCTCCCCAGGGGCCACTCCATGGGCAAGAGCAGAGGTGCCCCTGTCAGTCCATCTGTGGAGCTTGGGCAGGCCTGGCTCTTAGGTGGCCCCATTATAATCAGTAGCCCCAGTGCTGCCCATCCTACTGGCTCTCCCTTCTAACTAACTTCTGGCAGGCAACGCATTTTGGGTGAGCTAAGCCTCTGGACGTGATCAATTCCCTGCTTAAGAGGAGAAAGCTTTCAGATTAATGAGCTATTTAAATCTATGGCAGTGTTTCTCAACCTTGGCAACTTGAAGATGTCCAGACTTCAACTCCCAGAATTCCCCAGCCAGCGAATGCTGGCTGGGGAATTCTGGGAGTTGAAGTCCGGACATCTTCAAGTTGCCAAGGTTGAGAAACACTGATCTATGGATTTGGAGCAAACTGACTTAAGATCACATTATTTTCAGGTTGTTTTCACTGTCAGAGTTTTTTTTTCCCTGGGCCATTAAAAAAAAAGGGCAAAGCTGTAACTTTTACAAAGCAAAGGAAATTGAATAGTTCCAACTTTTTTTTTTTTTTTGCTTAAATGTCAACAAATGTTTGGAGAAATAGTCAAGAAGGATCTTAAAAGCCTGTCAGACAAATGCCTTGGCTTCTTTCGTTGTTTTTTTTAAAAATTCACTTGACTATTCGAAGTCTTTGTGCTTCGTTTTTGTAAGAAAGCATTCGGATATTCTTGCAATCTTTCTGGATAAAGGAAAACTAAGTTTCTTCTACTTGCAAGTCCTTTTACCAAATGGATTTAAAGAAGTGAAAATCAGCCGAATAGGGAGGGCCACACTGGCACATTTGGAGGGGAACGAGAGAGCTGTTTTCCTTCTGTATTTGCCCAACATGATTCCTCTTGCTTCCAGAATTGATCTGAGAGCAGCAATCAATTTTCCCTCCTTTAAAAATTTAAAACAAAAATTAAGAAAATATTATCCTGAAATGTGTTTATGGCATAAGTCTGCAGAGCTATTAAATAATGCAAATACGCTTATTCAAGTTTCCAGACAGGATATAAAACAGCTGGTTAACATCTAAATAAGAAAGTGGCCTGCCAGCAGAGAAGACGTGTGTTTGAACGTTAAGGGTGCCCCTGCATAGCCTTCATGGAAATGAGCAGAGGGGACCCTTTCGAATAGCTCCAATAGGAAAAAATGAAAAAATTATGGGGCTGGAGGGTTTGATTGGCAGAAATCAGGTGATGGCTGAAAAATGATAATTAGTATTTAATAAAGTATTTAATAAATTTATAGGCCGCCCAATCCCGAAGGACTCGAAGGATAAATACAAAATCACTTCTCAGATTTAAAACCAGGACTTTGGGGCAGATTATGACGGTATAAATTGCAATGCAAATCAGTGTAATGATCAATCAAAGGAGTAATCTATGTCTTGATTTAAACAGGTACAAAAAGTAGTGAGTTAAATTTACTGAGTATGTAACTCTGTTTGCTACTTAATTCCCGAAGGCCAGCTGGAAGACCTACATCTCCACCTGATTCAAGATGGCCATGAGGATGGGAGTCTGAAGGAGAGGAGCTGCTATGGAGAAGATCTGTTGGTGGCCTCCCTTCTGCTCTACCACCTGGTAGGTGGGGGCTCCTAGAAGATGTTCCTTCCACAAGCCATAAGGGCCTTTCTGCCTAGTGCAAAGTTTCTCAACCTTGGCAACTTGAAGATGTCTGGACTTCAACTCCCAGAATTCCCCAGCCAGCGAATGCTGGCTGGGGAATTCTGGGAGTTGAAGTCCGGACATCTTCAAGTTGCCAAGGTTGAGAAACACTGGTCTAGAGGTTGAGTGTTTCTCAACCTGGGTAGGCATCACCTTCTAACATAGCTGGCTAGAACTCTGGGAGTTGTAGTCCACACAACCTTAGGTCACCCAGGTTGAGAAACACGGCTCTAAAGGATCTGCCTGTGTGATCAGTTGCTGGATCTTGCTGCAGAGTTACCATTGAATCATATTTGATTGAATAGAAAGTGCATTCCCCCCCTAATCTTTCCTTCCCTTGCCTTCCCCATTTTTGCATGGACTTTTTTTTAAAAAGGATGATCTATGACATTATTATGGCCTGTTGTAGCTGTTGAAATTTAATGGGTTGAGTTCAAGACTGTTTTCTGCAAAAAAAAAGCCAATTCGTGGTATTTTTTCTTTTTGTTTTGTTCTGTTTTACACACCCACAAACACATATTCACAACATGAGCTTCATTTCTCTGCATTCTGCTCATAGTTGGCTTCATCAGCTTTGAGAATGACATGGAGTTTCTTCACTCCCTTCACGGAGATTGGAGTTCTGAACATGCTGGAATCCTAAAATTTAAAGGGATTTATAGGCGATGGGAGGAGGATAATTAGGGGAGGAGGAAGTTGCGAGCAATGCCAGGTTCTCCTAAAGGCCCCAATTAATGGGAGTCATTGAGGGAGAGGATCACGTGGCCCTCCAGCACCCCTAGCAGGGTTTCTGCACTTTTATGGGGGGTGGGGGGGGTCTGCACAGATGCTGCCTGCCTTTGTGGGGGGGCAGCTACACCTGGCCTCGCCACAGGGAGCTGTGAGGAGCTCTGGGTCTACATCCTCTCTCTGTCCACGGAATCATTGAAATGCAGATTGGGTTCTGAAAGGGCTCTCCGGTTCTCATGCAGGCACCGAGGGGGGGGGGGGGCTGAGGACAAAGGGCGCCTGAGCACCCACCCACCGTGTGCAGAAAGAAGAAAAGCATTCCAGAGGGAGAAAGTGTCCCTGGGCCTTTCCGGGAATACTAAGTGTGTTCTGGGAAGCTGCTGGAAAAAACAAGCTTTTCTCCTTGTTCCAACCGATCTGGGGCAGGGGATTGCTCCAAAAAGCCATCTGAAAAGACGAGGGAGAGTGAAGCGGAGGAGAGTTCGTGGGGGGGGTGGGCAGCTGAGACCGGAGCATTATCTGGGCCAGAGTCCTGGGGCAGGGAAGCCAGCCGGAAATAGGGCAGAGACACATACAGAAACCTGGAAGCTTTGAATCCTTGGCCTTGCGGGGAGGAAAGAGTTAAGTTTCCGTGCTTTCAACTTGCCATGCATTGCTGTGGGTCAGCCCCAGTGTTGTGAGAGAAGGTCTGGGGGTGGGGTAGGGGGGCTGCAGTCCTGCATGCACTCTACAAACTCATCTCTTCTCTGGGACGGGTTCCCCAAAGAGGGAGGGAGGGAGGGAGGGGAGGGCCAAGCAGCCTGCTCCCCTCCAGACACCCTGGCAACAGGCACCTTCTGGGACTCTCCTCTAACCTGGGCAGGAGGAGCCCCCTGGGTTCCACGGGGGGGGGGCCATGCCCGTCATGCATTTCTCCCCATCCACAGACATGCTGGTGCTCATTGGGACACTGCTCAGAACAGGATGGGCAACACACACGAGAGAAACACCCGGTCAACTTCAGACACACTCCGGCAATGCAAGCTTGGAAGGAGACGGCGAGGAGCTGAAGGGGGGCAGGGAAAGAGCCACTTTGCTAAAGAGGCTCTCCGGGAACTCCCCCCTCCCGTTTTTAAGGCAGAAAGTGCGGGGCGAGTGATGGAACTTTGGCCAATGATACTCGGGAACCGTTGACTCCCCCTCAAAAGAAAGGCAATCTTTTCTGCTGCTTTTCCTCGGATCTGATCGGTTTTCTAGGGCAGTGGTTCCCAAACTTGGCAACTTTAAGACTTGTGGACTTCAACTCCCAGAATTCTCCAGCCAGCTCTGCAGAGCTGGCTGGAGAATTCTGGGAGTTGAAGTCCACAAGTCTTAAAGTTGCCAAGTTTGGGAACCACTGTTCTAGGGCAACAATTTGCTTCTCAGGATTTGAAAGAGGCTTAAAAAAAAAAGGTAAATAACAGGACCGGAGAGATCTCTGCAGTCATGTGGCCAGCATGACATCACATAGCACTGTGGCCTCCCCACCAAAGTGGTACCTATGTATCTAGTCGCATTTGCGTGCTTTCGATCTGCTAGGTTGGCAGGAGCTGGGGCGAGGATGGGAGGTCACCCTGTTGTATGACACTCGGGTCTCTAACCTGCTGGGTTTCCAGCTGACAAGCCCAGTATCTTAAGCGCTGAGCTACGGTGGCACCCTTGGTTGTTATGGCTCCATCTATTTATATGCTGCCTATCTTGCTATCCAGAATGATTCATGACACTGAAAATCCCAATACTGAGATTTTTCTCTTTGTTTTATTCTCTATTCTTTAACTTTATCTGAAATATTTCTTTGCCCTTGCTGAAAAAGCAAAGTTGGAAGTCTCCTCTTGACGATGGAGGCATAGAAATGGCCCCAGGGATCTGGATCCCAGCCTTCTCAACTATTCTGGACCTCACTGCGGCTCACGTTACGAGGCACCGTCAAATGAGAGGCAATTTGTGCTGCTGTACATAATGGCAACTCTTCAAGAAATAATGGCTTTCTCTGGAAGAAGCAGCGTTGGGCAAGCTAAAATAGCTCCAAAAAAGGAATGGGCAATGAAACATCCCACTTTCTCCATCATACTGAGATGATCACAAGAGAAAGTGAAAGACTCTGAAGGGACTTTAGTTTTCTGTTGATAAACCTTGAAAAACTTTGGTCCAACAGTAGATAATTGGCTACTTTTCTGGATTTCCACTTAAACAACCACTCATGAATAAGGAAAATCAACAACTTCATTGTCTAGACTGCTTGTCCTCCCCGGGAAGGGCGAGATGAGGCTTCATGAATCTTGGGGGAGGTCAAGCTTATGCCGCTGGCGCCTGTGCAAGGATTCCAAGCTAGGTCCTCGCTTGACCTCTCCTTCCAGCCTATCTGGCCGTTTCCCAACACAAAGCCAGGCTAGATAATTGGAAAAGACTCTTTTAAGACTCCTGGCAATCTTCATGAATTTTCAATCTTTCGACTGAATGATCAAGAGGCACGGAACATGTTATCTTTCCCGGTGAAATAAAACTGGGGACGAGCCACCACTTAGAAGCAGAGCATAGCTTTGCTAGGGAACAAGGCCACGTTTCAAGATCTCTAATAGCAAATGTACTACTTAGAGGAGGAGGAGGAGTGCGGCAGTTTCTCCTCCGAGGAGCCACCTGTATAAAGGCAGCTTCTGATGAAGTCAAGAATGAAATTTTGCTGGACCAGCTGAGGCACAAACTCCACCGAGTCTGATCAGGATTCTTAACCTGCACATAAACAACCAATGTTCTCTTTTATCCTTCCCGACAGTTATTCTAATGACCTGCCAAGCTAAGTGTCTCTTAAGACAGAAGGGGAGCATTTCAAGCCATAAATATAGGGAGGCCCATTTTAACTGAAGCGCAGTCAGCTTCATGAATTAAAAGCCATTTCTCCAGTATTTTCCCCCCACTCTGGCTAAGACCCCAATCGTCGCCCCACTTGGAACATCTACACACTCGGGCGAGGAAGCAGCCCAAGGAGCAGCGTAGCCATTTTGGAAAGGGGAAGGAGGGAGGAGGGAGGGAGTCTGCCTTACTCATCGGTCCTGGACCAGGGAGGGCAACATCTGTGAGCCAGCTGGCTGTTGTTGAAAGATTCAGGTCTTGAGGATAGGACAGTTTCTCCCTTCTCTGGCACACTTCGGGAAGTCACCGAGACGGGCAGAGAGGATGCTAAAGATAAAAGTGGGCCCCCGCTTCCTTTCCCGCTCTGAGGGATATCCCGGGGCTTCTGCAAAACGTGGGGAATGCAATGAAATGCACGCAGGAGGGGCCAGCCTGGCACCCCCTTTCAGGCCTTAAAAACCAGGAGGGGTTCTCTGAGCAGCCCGTTTGGGAGGTGGCTTTTCCCCGCCCCAATTTCCTCTCGGCCCCTCCCCGGTCCTCGCCCGCCCCCCCCGTTTTTCTCCCAGGCTTGCCGTGCCCCCTCAGCTCGAGCCCAGCGCAAAGAGAAAAGAGGAATGCAATACCAACCGTGAACTGCCGGTTCTGCCGCCGCCGTTGTGTCTACACACGGGAACAGAGTGTGGAGGAAGGGAAGAAACAGGAGGTACAGCATGCAAAAAAGGGAAATGGAAAAAAAATGGAACAGATCATATATGAGAGCAAGCTTTCCAAGAACATTGCGTGACAAGCAATCATAAAAATGAAAGGCCAAAGCATTTGAAGTGAGTTGCACTGTTTCAAGAGTCATGCCTTGTGCTTTTAAGCCGGGAGCCTAGAGGGGGATGGGGGAGGGGAGGGGAAAGACCCCTGGGCTGCCTGGCATCCAGAGGTTGGCAACAGCACTGCTTTCTGGCGGGGCACATGCAAAGCTGAAGGGACCCCTGCTCCCCCCCCAGGGAAGCCGAAAGCAGCTCCAGGCAGGAGAAGGGGGTGGGAGTCCTCTGCAGGCTTCCTACATTCAAACATTGCCTCTGCGGGAGGGGCCTCCCTCTCTGCTTGGCTGCTGGAGGGTCCACGGCCTCCGTCCCCCTCCCCAGGCGCAGGGAGGGCAGGAAGCACCCAGCGCTGCCTTCCTGCCCTTGGAAATCCAAGGCTCCAAAGGGAGGGAAGCTTTGAGCCCAGCAAACCAGGCAGAGATGATGGAGGGAGGCAGCAGAATGAGCAGGTGCCATCTTCACAGAGGGACCCCCCTCCGCTCTCCCAACGTTTCCCCATTGCTGTGGTTGGCAAAACGGAGCAGGGCCAGAAGGCTACGCCTGCTTCTTAAAAATGACAAGTCCATTTGGACACACAAACACACACACTGCTTCCCCAGAGCGGGTGTGGGTGAGCGGAAGACATTTGTGAGGGCCAGGAGGAAGGGGGCCAGATAAGTGTCTCTTGGGGTGTCAACATCACGGTCCTTCGCAAGGGGCTTCACTCTCCAGGCGCCAGCCCCCCTCCCCCCAATGCCCAACATCTGGAAAGGCCTGTATCTTTTGGGGGCTCAGAGGAGCCCCCCCCAAAGACTGCCTGGAGTTTGCTCAAAGGTTTATGCCGGAGGCTGTGCTGGCGTGGCCTGCCCAGCCTTCTGCTCTCTGAAACCCAAGTCCTAAAATGTCACAGCAGATGCCGGACGCCGGCTCTTTCGGCTGCACAAAACACTCTGGGGGGTCTTTGGCAGCATCTCTTGAGACGGCTCTCTTGTGGGTGGGGGAGCTTGTCACCCGGCACCCTCCCAATCCCCTTGGGCAGACCCAAGGACCCGCTAAGGGACCCCTCAGAGGCTTCCTGGAGTTGGCAGAGGCAATGTTGAAATGGAAAAAAAGCATGTCTTGGTGCAAAGCGCTGCAACACACAACTGAGCCTATGACAAACGGCCTCCCACTTTGGACAGCAAGGGCGGGGGGCGGGGAGGGGGGGTGGTTCTCCACAGTGGGCTTCCCAAGAGTGGGTTGACTTTCCCCCTTGGCTGAAAGTCCGGGCTCTTCCCTCCTGCAGCCCCAGGGCTTCCCAAGGCCAGGACAAACCGAACGAATACGCCTGTTCTACCCCAGGGCTGGTGGGGCAGCGCCAGGCGGCATATCATGCTTACAGGTGGAACCTTCTGATGTCTTTTACTTGGACAGGAAAGCGGCTCTTTTGCCCAACTGAAAGAGGCGCCTGGCACCAGAGGGAGGTGACTGCAATCCCCCTGCACATCGTCCAAGACTCCCTTCCACCACGGGGCCCTTCGGAAGGGTCCCAGGACATCAGCCCAGGGCAGCGCAAGCAACAGAGAAAGCCTGAGGTTGGCCCTCCGTTATCACCACGGCTCGGCCAAGAAGGCCTACCCAGGAAGGGCACCCCGAGGCTTGTGTGCAGGGGTGGGTGGGTGGGTGGGGACAAGGCAGAGGGGTTGGCCCAGCTGAGTCAGCCTGAGCCGGGCCTTCTGTTCTGCAATTGGGGGGAGGGCTCTCCGTAAGGACCCCCGCCTGCCCTCCTGGGTGGCTGCAGGCGGTGCCAACCCTGTGGGCATCGGGACCCCCGTCCGTGCGCTGGAAAAAGAGGGTCGGTTAAGGAGCACACTTCCACGCCCACAGTGCAGCTGGCTTCTCCCTTCCAGGGACAGAAATGGAACACAGAGGTTTCAAGCGGTTAAGGAGAACAAATAGTCCAAGCAACATCATGTTGGCTGCAGCTGGAATGGCAAAGTTGCGATTAGATGTCGGGGGGTGGGTGGGTGGATGAGCCACAGCGTGTGGCGGAGGTGATAAAAGGGGGCGTGGCTTCTCCGGGCAAGGCAGCCCCGCCTACAGCCTTCCTACTTTCAAGGCTGCCTTTCCCTGGCGGAAGAGGCCGAGGCGCTGAGGGAGAAACTCACATAAGGCACTTTCCAGCAACACCCAGAACCCCCCCACCCGCTCCTTCTGAAGTGCAAAGCCCACTCCCCATTTCAGCACCAAGAAAGAGTTCAAAACCCAGTTCCAGAGCCATTGCTGGGGGTGAACGGGTGGGTTTCTAACCTCCCCATCCAACTATGCGACCCCAAACACGTTTTTAAATCGGCTGTGAAGAGGAAACCGCCTCCTCCCCCTGCAACACACACACACAGAGACCTCCAGACAGCTTAGCAATATTCATGGGAAACGGTGGAGCCGAAACCTGCTTTGCGGCAGAGTTTGATCTATTCAGATGGCTTCTCTCCAACTTAGAATTGTTCACTGAATGTGACAGACTGAGGGTTTAAAAACTAATCCATAAAATTAGTCCACAGTCTCTCGCAGAATGGATTTTTAAAATGAAAATGAAAACCCAAGGACATGTTTTTTAATAAGTGCCCTAAAAGTTTGCACAGGCAAAGGCTGGCGCCTAGAAATGGGGTAGGAGGAGGCGGCCTCGAAAAACCGCCTGGCCTTCAGTCTCCCCCCCCCTCCCCGTTTTCATCCACCAGCCCCAGGACGAGGCATCGTCCGGATCCTAGAAAAGGCCCCAGGCTGATGGGGTTGGGGGCAGACTCCAGACACGGAGCCAAGTTCCCTTCTGAAGATCTGGGGCCCAAAGCCACGGGGAGATCACTGGGGCAGAACAAAATGACTTTCGGCAGAGATAACTCGGCTTACATATGAACGTGACTGAATAATTCACAATGTATGAAGCTTCATTTATCTTAACTGGGTTTCAGATCCAAGACTGCCGTATACCGTAGTTTTGTTTCGAACTGGGCAGCACCAATTCTAGGCCCCTCACCCAAGATTGGAAAATCTGGAGCCCACCCAAGTTTCTTACCCTTTTCCCCCTGAAAATAAGACCTCCTGGATAATAAGCCCAATCGGGATTTTGAGCGCTTGCTCTAAAATAAGCCCTCCCCGAAAATCTTGCAGCACAGCAGCAGCCACGAGGTGACCACGCTCTCCGCCTCTTGGACCTCAAAAATAATAAGGCCTCCCCGAAAATAAGGCCAAGCGCTTATTTCGGGGGTCAAATGAAAGTCAGGCCCTGTCTTATTTTCGAGGAAACACGGTTGAATCCGAACAGGGTGGAGCCACCTTCCTGTGATTGTACAGAGTGGCTGGAAACCTCCCTTCCCATTTCGCCTTCGTTCTGGATTACATTTCAGGGAAACGCAAGAATGGCTCAGTTCACACCAGAAGGTGAGAAGAGAGAGACGTGCGAGAGATGGAGAGAGGAAGAAGAAGAAGAAGAAGAGGGACAGAGGCCAGCAGATCTGCAGTCCAAGTGGTCAGTTTGCACGAGCCCCTGGAGACCGGATGCTTTGTGAAAAGAATCAGGATCCCTTGAGGAATTTTGTGTAGCCTGGGAAATTGTTGTTGTTGTTATTATTATTATTATTATTATTATTTGAAGCATGGCAGCGCACGGTGGGGGGGGGGGGCTGTGATTTAATGCTTCACCCTTCTCCACTCTCCTCCCAGGCTTCCTTCCCGAGCAAAACGGAGACCGTCTTGCATCAGCAAGAAACACACCGCCAAAGGGTTGTTTAATCAAAGGTCTCCTGCATAAGGACCCGTGCAATGAAGCCTGGCTCAGCTCTTTGTTTCCTCCCCCCCCGCCTCAAGTCCTAAAGTGGATGTCAGGGCCATTTGCATTTGCTGCGCTAAGCAGGGCTTCCCAAGGGGATCCAGGTGGGTTCCCTTTTGCTGACAGAGCACTGGAGGCCCCTGAAGGCGGAGGAGAGCCGCCTTAGATCCACGGGAGCATCTGGGGGTGCTGGAGAAAACCACAGGGAGGTCAGGCCAACTCGGATGCAAAACAGGGAGGGCTCAGTGCTCAGTTGTGGGCTTGGGGTGGTCCGTGCAGGCGCTGAAATGTGTGGTTTGGATGTGGGGGTCCATATGCAGAAGGTGAAGGTGGACCAAGCTGGGTTCTCCTGGGCAGGGGGAGCTTGGGAGCAGCCTACTGTGGAGAAATGAGGAGGCTGAGGGCTTCCTTGGAGAAGAACGTCGGAGGCCGAGAAGGGCTGGGAAGACCCAGAGGCCAGGGCACCAGCTGTGCAAGGAGGGTGAGGAATTTTACCCAACTCCTCCTACCAGATCTCTCCAGATTTCGTTTCAGCCATAACCGGGACGACTAAAAGGTTCTGGGTTTGGCTTCTGATGAACTATGGCTGACCCAAACTTTTGGCAGCTCTTCCCAGGGACAATTTAGTTGATTTCAGGCTGGACACAAAACCTGCCCACGTCTCAATGCAAGAAGACAAGACGTCCTTCCTGGCCGCCAGTCAAGCTCAGCGGCAGAAACTTCGCCTCTTTGGGAGGGAGGGAGGGAGGGAGAGGAGGAGGGAGGGGCCCCCAGCTCCTCCCTTTTAATGTGGTTGCAGAGAGGCTGAAAAGGTCAGGCAATCGCGAGGACCACGCTAAATTAACTTGACATTTTACCAGAGGCACAAGGAGCCAAAGAAGAGAATAAATAACTGGTGAGAACTAAATCTTTTCCCCTTCAATCTGTGAAATGGGGCTGGCGACTTCGCTCCATTGTGCACCACGCAATAACACCACTCTCTGAGAAGAGGAAGTGATGCGCCTTGTCCAGGGATCCAAGGGAGTGGGAGGAGGGGGGGGCTGGTTGACATTCGGTTATTTCCAACGTCCTAAAAAGGGGGCCACTTCCTGGTGGGAATCCAAGACATTTAACGGTAGTCCTCGGTTGACGAGCCCAACTGGGACCGGGATTTCCACTGTGGTTGTTAAGTGACTTCTATCCAATGCTACAATCACATTTTGCCAGTTTTTTTAAGTGAATCCGCCTGGTTGCCTGACCCTTTGGGATGATCACCTGGACAATGGGAGCCTGTGGATCGAAAGGGGAATCCCCAAGATCCCTCCTGCAACACACCGGCCCGTATGAAGTGCCGGAGAAAAGGCAAGGTTCAGCCTTCCGGGGGTGCAATGCATGCTAGTTCCTGCTTAGCTCCTTAGACAAGACGCCTTTTGCTTGAAGGGGAGGGGGCTGCAGGGGACGGTAAGAGCGGCAGCAGACCTCCAAGGCTTTCAGGCAAGCCTTCTTCCTAGTGACTCCTGCATATAAAATGTGGGTAATTATGCTAATTTCATTTGGAGAATGGTTTCCGTTATACAAACCTTTAGCACAGGAGAAGAAAATAGACTCCCGGAGTTTTATGCTGGCACTTAATCACCGCTGTTTGCCTGTGGAGGCTTTTAAGGCTAATGGGTGGCTTCGAGTTGCACTAAAATTCATTTCGGTAGCCATTTGACAGGAGATAATACACCCAAGCGAATTTAAGCAGGCCACCCACTCCCTGGCAGAAAAAGAGGAGGGGGCTGGCCGTTGGTCCCCTCACCTTTCCTCTGTTTGGAGAGAGAGCGCGAGAGAGAGCTGAAGTTAAATTCCAGGCGGACGATATCAAGGCTTCCGGATAAGATAAACACATACACAGCTTGTCTACTAAGACACAGCAACGCGGCAAGATCCTATCCGTCAAAAGAGGGGATTTGATGAAATTGCTCGAGTGGCAATCTCAGCTTAGCTGCGCCTCAGCGCCAGATGGTGCGTTGCAACAAGGGCGTTTTGGGGCCAAAAGGAGGATGGAAGACGATGGACAAATCCTTGAGACGGGAGCCGCGTGGGCTGAAGACTAAGGGGCCCGTTGGGAACACTCACAGGGAGAGATTTTGGGGGGGAAGGGGAGTCCCATGGCCAATTACCCATAGAAGACAGTATTTGTAGCTCAGGGTTCAACGACAAGGGTTGAACTTGGTGCTGTCTGAGCTTGGTGGATTTATTATTTTTTGCAAACTGTTTTATGAGCCAACTAGTTGGCATCATTTGCTTTCTTTTAATATGCAAATAGCTTTTGCCCTGTCAGTTGGTGGGGATGATCTCGGGGGTTCCTTAATCGCTTAATCAAGGAGCCTGCAAGAACACGGACAGGGCAAGCTGTGATATATCAACAGAGAGCAAACCCCATTCCGTCTAGCACGGAGGTTGTTACCTAATTGGGTAATGAGACAATGGCAAGAAAACAAAGGCAGCGTTTCTCAACCTTGGCGACTTTAAGTCCCGTGGACTTCAACTCCCAGAATTCCCCCAGCCAGCAGAGCTGGCTGGGGGATTCTGGGAGTTGAAGTCCACGGGACTTAAAGTCGCCAGGGTTGAGAAACACTGCACTAAGGACTCCAAACAATGAAGCTACCTGCAACCATAACTGGTAGGAGCAACTGATCTCAGGCTCTTTTGTCCACTTTGCCAGAAGAGCAGCGTTCAAGGATCAGTTCTAAATCCACGGGATTGGATTGTATTTCCCCGCCTTTCCCACTGTAGGCTCTCCAAATAGGTCTACTCAAAAGGACGCAGAGGATGGGTTCCTTCATCCAAACCCTCCCTCTGGCTGCTTGGGAACCACAGTCCCCGTTCTTCTGGAGCCTTCCAAGTTGGGAAAGGAAACTGGAGCCCAGAGCAGATCTTGGGAAAGGAATGAGTGCACCTTCAGCAGAGCAGAAGTCTCCCCGCCTGGGCAACTTTGCTGGCTGAGAGATTTTGGGAGTTAAAGTCCACACGCCGTAAAGTTGCCAAGGTTGGAGACCCCCTGCTGCAGAGGGAGGTCCATCCCTGTCTTCTAGAAAAGCATCTCACCATTCTCCCAAACGGGAGGAAGGCCTCTTCCATGCTACCTGGAGAATGCATCTCTCGGATTGACTATACTCAAAATAAATATGGGACTAAGAAATTTCAGATAGCTTATGACTAAAAAGCCAAAAAGGAAAAACAAAAAAACTAGGAATGATTTAAGTTGTTTAGAGCAAGCCTAGCAAGGAGGAGTTAAAGAGGAGTTAAAGCTCAAATGAAAGATGTTATTTATTTTTAAGTTTATTTTAGAATGTTCTTGTTAAAGATTTATACCCTGCATTGGTTCTGGGAAGCCGGGGGTGGGGGGTGGGGGAAGGTTGGGGGGTGAGGGGGAGGGAAGTAAATTTTTGTAAAAGTTTGTTTTTAAAAAAATTTCAATAAAAAAAGAAGAAGAAATATAGAGAATGCATCTCCAAAAGAGGAAAACAGGCTTCTTGACTCTGGAAGAGTGCTTTCCACCAAGGACAAATTTATGCCGAATCAATTAGCTTAAACTCACTGAATTAATCCTTTCTTCCCCCCTTGATAGCCAAACCCCTGTGGGCGCGCACACAAACAAGCCGAGCCCAGGGGAACCTGGAAGAGGAGACTAGATTCCACAAAGATGTGAAAGGTGCCCAATTCACGCCACACAAAAGGGCCTCTCCATCGCGCTTCTGGGGCTGCAGGTGACGCACAGCAGGGAGAGAAGCAGGAAAAACGAGGAGAAGGAAGACGCACAAAGAAGATTAGCGTGTCAGCAGCAATCTGGCAACAAAATTAAGCGACATAGCGGCTCAGGAGGAACCGAGCTTAAAAGATGGGGGGGGAGGCGTATCTTTATCTCACGCAGAAAGTCAGAGGGGAAAATGGAGTGAAACTAAGATCTTGCCATAGCAGAGGGCTCTCAGGTGAGGAGAAGCAAATTGAGCAGGTAGAAAAGGGGGATATCTCTCGCCTTAGAAATAGAGGAAGGGGCCCTGAAGCGCACTTGGAAAAGAGCATTTTTGTTGGGGGTCTGTAAATCCTTCTGTCAGGTCTTTTGGTTCTTTTGGACCTCTGGCCTGCCACACTTTTTATTATTCTTGTTATGCACTTTCTATGGTGGGAAAATGGGAGGAGGGATTTTAAGGAGTCACATATTATGTAGCCATAACAACATTCTTTCTAGAAAGCCAAGGTCATCCTTTGTCTCTGCACCTGGCCGGAGCTGGATGGGTGGAACAGCCAGCGTGGCAGTGGGAGATTGGACCATGGGATGGACTTGTGGGTAAGGGGGCAAGATCTTGAATTTTCAACTAGGTGGGGAAAACCAGGAAGCTTTCAGATTCGGGTTTTCCCAGATGTGCCAACATGGCTCTCTTAATAAATTGGAACTTTGAGGAATCCTTTGCCTCGGACTCTGATTTACTGTTGGATGCTATTTGGAAGCCTGACTCCTTCTACAATAGATCTTGAATCCCCCAAATGAGTCCTTCAGGAAACAGGCTGGGGTTGAGAACACCACAACTGGGAGGGCTCCTCAGATCCTGGGACAGCCAGGTCAGGACTCTGCTCTGTGACTGGGGGACACCAAAGGCTTCAGGGAGGTAGAGAGTCTGGCAATAGTAGGCTCAACGAAAAAGAGGCAGGGGCTGCCCAACCCATCTTCTCCCTAACCCCTCCTGGCCCAAGAGGCCAGAGCTGGTCTCGAGTCAAAGCTCTGCTGAGGCTGGACTTCTTCTCGTGGTGAGCAGCTGAATCCTTCTCCACCAGGTCCAACTATTCCTAATCCCAACACCCCTTTGCAAAGCCTCCGACTTTGAGATCAGCACCCCTGATTTCCTAGCCAACTCCAACCCACGATCATTATTTTCCGAAGCATTCTGAAGATTTTGCTTTCAGGAGTCAGTCGAAACGCCTGGGAGCCTCGCAGATGGTCAGCAGGAAGGAGAAAGGACCCGTCTCCTCCTGCCACTCAGGGGGCTCAAGTGAAGAGCAATGGGCCAGGTAGCCATCCGGGAAAGAGAGCGGCCAGCACATGGTGGGACACCGTGCGCCAACCTGAGGCTGTTTCCTTGGGTCGCTTTCAGGAAGAGCCCCTTGAGGCTGCAGGACTTCCCACACTCACAAGTCCTCCCAGTCATCCAATTAGCCCCCCAAGACACCCAAAGGCCCACGGCATTAATTCCAACGAAAGAAACTCTTTGACATGGTCAGAGGTGAGCATGGCGAGAGGAATGCTGACCTGATGCTCCCCCCTCCCCCTTCGTCTTGCCCTCGATCTGCTCCTTGGAGGGAGTGAAGGTCACCTGGAAGTGAGCAACCCACAGAAGAAGGTGTGAGACCCTAGGACTGGGCAACTGTGGAAATAAACAGGCCACACAGAGGAGAACCCCGCGGCATCGGCTTCCCTAAGAGCCTGGAAGGAGAAAAGTGTAACGAGGCAAAACACGTGACGGTCAACACGAGGAAAAGAAACCATGGTTAAGGCACAGGGAGAGGAAAGGTTTCGTTATTCCAGTAGAGCCAACATTTCTGAGCGTTCGCAGAGGAAAAAAGCGGAGCATGGATGTTGCAGGAGAGGGATGAGAGCCATTGTCACAGACGCACAGAAGGCCAGAGACTGCTGGGTGGAGGAAGGTGGAGGCCACGTGGGAAGAGCACCATCTCGCCTCCCCTGCTGGACTCGGCCCACAAGAGGGAGGGGAGAAGAAGAGAGACCCCTGCAACAGAAGAGCCCGGGGGGAAGGGGGAGGACGGGGACGAGGGAGGGGGGATCTGGCTACTCTCAGGTGATCAGCTGGAGCGCAGTTGGGAAAGGCAGGTACACAGCGGCCAAAGGGGGCTCAGAATGATGCCCGGGAAGGGTTCAGGGTGGGGCTTCAAGGTGCGGAGTGTGCCAGGGTGACCCAGCAGCCACCTGGGTGTGTGTCTCTGTGTGCCACGGGGCTGGCAGCTGCAGAGGCTGAGAGGTAGTTGCGCGGGAACCAAAAACCAAATTAATTGTCTTTAGGGAGGGTGAAGCCTGCGGAGTGGAGCTGGAAAGGAGAGGCCCTTCTCTGTATTTTGAAGAAAGAAAAGCAGGACCCAGGTTGAGCCACCTATAAGTACCCTAATGTTTCCAGCCACGTTTGCCTCTGTCGGGGAGGGGGACTCGGGCGTTAAAGAGCCCCTTGCCAGGCCAACATCCCAAACCCTTTCGGGTCACATGACCCAGGCGAGGGGGGTTGGGGAGAGAAACAAACAACACCAAAATAACTCAGGAATAACCGGAATTGGAAAAAAGCCTTTTCCTCTCTCTTTCACGTCCCCCCCCTCCCTCCACGCACTCCCCCCCCCCAGCCCCCCTGTCAGGGAAAGCACAGCCACACCTCTAGGCTTCGACCCGGTACTGTACCTGCGGCGATGTTGGTGGTGATGGTGATGATGGTGGAAAGTGTGGTGGTGGGAGGAGGGAGAGTTGTGGGAGGATCTAGATATAAAAAAACACATAAACAAAGAAAAAGAAAACAGAAAAAAAAGAAGCAAATTAAAAAGAAATGAGCAGAACACAAAAAAAATGGTCAACAAATCAACAAAGAAGCTGAACGGATGGATGGCGGTTAGCAGCTTGGCTCCGTCCTTCCCGTCACTGGGGGTGGGGGGGGGGGGGGAGGGTGGCCAGAGGGTGACAGACGATGCAGCTCTTGGGGTGGGTGGGATCTCACAGCCCTTACCCCCTCCCCGCCCCTCCCGCCCGGGATAGGGAGATGGGGTGGGGATGGGGGAGATGGAGAGGAGATGGAACACAAAAATTAGTTACAGATGCAAGACCGCATGGAATGCCAACCCCCCCAGAACCCACCAGAGAAACCCCCCCCCCGAGGCTGCACGCTCCCCACAGGAAAGGGGGGGGCTGTTTGCACCATTTAGAACCCCCCCATGAAAGCCTCGCTTGTTTTGGGCCTCTTCAGTTGGTGCTCTGAAAAAGAGGGGCAGAGAAAGCCCACCCCCCCCACCTCGCCCGCTGTGTTTAGCAGACCAAATATCCACACCCCCTCCTCCGCCTGCCCCTCCGTCTCCCTCTCTGCTTTCTCCGGAGCAGTTAACTCCATTCTTTCCGCCCTCCGTCAACCCATCCCAGCAGGATATAAAAGTACTTCTAAGCCGGTAATAAATAGAGAAGGGAACGAGAATGTCACGACTAAATATCAAGTTGGATGCATGGAAGATTTTAGTGAGATTTCTTTCAACGTAAAGTCAATGTCTTTGGGACTTATAAATATTCATACCCAGCCCAGGATCCGTGCATTTTTCTTCTGGTTAGTACATTTCACCCTCCGGTGGATGGAAATAAAGGGGGATTCGCCCCTTTCCCTTCCTGGCCATGAAAGGGAAGAAAAGGCCCTTTGGTCTCCAAGGTGGTGGGCCTGCAAATGCCAGCCACAATCCCTCCTAAGGGCACCCAATGCTGGCAAAGAACTGGTGGCCTCTTGACTCCCCACCGAGTTCCTCTGGACGGGAGGACAGAAGGGAGGAGGGGGAGGAGAGGCACTTGGGGGGGAGGGGGAGGTGAGGAGAGGAAGCGCCACATAGCCACATATCGCTGCCCAAATGATCAAACTGAATGTGTTAAGCACAACACGCAACTTTGAACTTGGGAAGGAATCGTCAGTAATGGAGCTTGAAACGGTTCAGAGGCTTTTGATTTCAAGTTTTATCTTAAGCATGTCAAACTTCTCATCACTGACACATCTACTCCGCTTTTATCTTCCAGAGAGCTCTTGCATTTCCTAATTAATAAATCCAAACTTGAATGATGTGTTTCACCTTTATTGTGTGCTTGGCACAACTTCTCCGGGAGAAGGGCGTCGATGTGCCCGGGATGCGGGGCTATTAAGGAAGCAACGCTTGGCTGCCCACCCCTCCCGAGATGCCTTCAGCAGGTGCCAGGCGAGAGAGAGGCCTTTTGGGCACCCAATGAAAGGACTGTTTGGCTGCCGTGTTTGATCTGACTCCAAGGCCTCTGGGACACACAACCACACAGGTGGCCCTCTTGCGTTGGCTCTTGGATCAATAAGGAGGCGCCATTTTCATCCACTTCCTCTACACCCGTAACTCCAGCTCCCACACAAATCATTTTAGAAGGTGGCCAAGATGGGGGTCTCCACAGCCACGTGGCTGCTCCAGGCCACAGCTGCTTTCCATGTAAACAGCATCTGGGTGGATTATAGTTGAGGATGAGTTTGGAAGCGGCAGCGCTGCTGCCGATTTCACTGGGATAAGTGCCAGGACCAGATTCCCTCTCTCTTCTGTGATGAAGGAGGCCAGGGAAATTTACACCCTGGGTGCGAGTTTGGGAGGTAAACACAACACTAGCTTGTTACCTCTCGTCGGCAACTGGCAGGGACCATCCTTGTTTGGTAAACAGGGTCCTCTGCTACCTTTCCGTTGCTTGGGGCCGTTGTGATCCATGGTTTGATACAGGAGATCATCAAGGAAATCATATCCTCTCGCGAGATATGGTCTCTGCCAAGGAGGATCCTTTTATGATCTTCTCCCGGAAAGGGTGTTTTGAGAAACACCATTTTCCTACTGAAATGGTAGTGAAATATGTCTATTCTAGACAGCTGATCAAGCAAGGGAAAAGGTACCAAGATGTCTCGAGGTCCAGGATCTCTGACCTCTCCATGGAAGAACAAAGTTGGCCAGCAGCCGCCAAGTTGGCTGGAGACTCTATAGAGCAGTGGTCTCCAACCTTGGCAACTTTAAGACTTGTGGACTTCAACTCCCAGAGTTCCTCAGCCAGCAAAGCTGGCTGAGGAACTCTGGGAGTTGAAGTCCACAAGTCTTAAAGTTGCCAAGGTTGGAGACCACTGCTATAGAGAACTCAATTTCCAGCCCATGGGAAAAGCCCCCATTTGGGGTGGCTGAGCTGACCTGTCGTTGTTTGGAGAAAGTAGGGATGCTGATCACCACTCAGATATGCCAAGCATGTCAGCATCTGCCCAGCTGACCCTCAACCAGGAAGGGTTCTGCTAAAAGCTAAGCCAAGTAAGAGAAGATTTGGGTTTGGCGTTCAAGCTTGACTTCTAGCCAAGGGAGACCATGTTTTAGATGCAGGAGAGCAGGCCAGGAGACTGTTCTGGAAATCCAAGCATGGCTTCATTCGATTTCCAATTCCTCTGGGATTCAACAACTGCTCTACCATTTGGCTTCCTTGGTTTTTCCAGAGGAACCACAAGAAGGGCAGCACCTGGAATGATGCCCCCGTGAGGGGCATCAACGTGGGCAGGATTATTCCATTTGTGTCTTAAAAGAAGAGGGGGCCCAACCTTATAAGGAGGGTCTCCCATCCAACCTGACCTTCCTAGCCCAACCAGAGTCTCTTGACCTTCCTAGCCCAACCAGAGTCTCTTGACCTTCCTAGCCCAACCAGAGTCTCTAGGGAGTGGGCGGCATACAAATGTCAATAAACCAAATGTCAATAAACCTAAACCAGTGCCTACTCCTGAACCCTGGATCATCCCAGGCCCTTGGTTTCATGGGGAAAGTTAGAGAACACCTGTAAACTCCATCGTACAGGAAGAAGAGGGGTGTTTTGTTTTTTAATAAGAAATGTAAAAGTTTCTCAGGGAAACCAGAGGGCGACTACGCCAAAATGCTCTCCGTTTTCCAAAACTAGCAAAGGTGTCTACCTGTCCACACCTGCAATCGGATAACTTCTCTCTCGGAGGAGGGCCTTCTCTGTGGCTGCTTCGACTCTCTGGAACCAGCTCCCCCCACGGAAATCCGGACCATACCCACCCTCATGGCCTTCAGGAAAGCTGTAAAAACTTTGGCTGTTCCGGCAGGCCTGGGGCTGTTGACCTCATTGTTGAGGTCCAGCCCCGACTAGAATGAATGTATGAGGGTGTTTGTTGTTTTTAAATTGTTTTCTTTTATCGTTATGTGTTTTTTCTTATATTTTTTGTAAGCCGCCCGGAGTCCTTCGGGATTGGGCGGCATATAAATATATTTAATAAATAAATAAATAATAAAGTGGGGACTGCACATTGCTCACCCATTTTCTATAAACACACACTTATTCTGATTAAAGGCAATAATTAATGGCGGACCCTATTTAGTCTGGGAGAGAAAAGGGTTTGCAACTGGTTGACCAATGGAAGCTTTCTACTGTCCCTTAAGAGGAACACTTGGCTCCTTGGCTTGGAGCACGGAGGAAACTTCAGTCGGAACCCCTACAAAGGTGACTCCTTGCAGGGAGTACCCCAGGGGGGCAGGGCAGGCATGGGGAGGGAAGCGTTCAAAGGGGGAAAGAGGAAGGATGCTTGTAATGTCTCCACTCCATTACCTAAGCCTTCACATTTTCTGCTGAGCTGGTCAACTAATTCCCTGAGTTTCCACCGTGATATTTCACTGAAGCCGCTGCCATTCGGAGCTGCGGGGGCTGTTTTCGTTTGGGGGCTTCGGAGTCAATCTGCTCTCTCTCTCTCACCGAGCGGCCGGCTGCCGTGGCCTTTAACCCACCGGACTCTCCATGGGGTTGAACCCATTTGCAAGCAGATCCAGGGCTCTGCCCAGAGGCCGGAGTTTATTGCTGTTGATGCCCGGTCAAAGGAAAGGAAATAGTCTACAGCCAGGCTGGGGAATTCTGGGAGTTGAAGTCCACAAGTCTTAAAGTTCCCAAGTTTGGACAGCCCTGGCCTAGCGGCACACGGCAGCCAGTAGGGCAGTTTCCAGAGAGCTTTTGGCTGCGCAAGATTGACCGGATGGCGCTGCCTTCCCCTAGATTGTGCCCCGGTGGCCTTCTTGGCTGATGCCCCGAGGAGCAGCAGTTGGAACATTAAAAGAAAAATCCCCCCCTCCCGATTTCCTCCACAGTTTACGCAACGCAAATGAAGTATGTTTGGAGACGCGGCTGAACTTGCCCTGCCAGACGGGATGGAGCGTTTTCCACCTCCAGCCCCAGCATTTTCCCTTCTTGGTTTGGGGCGGCTACTTCCACTAACAGAACCCTCAGGGCAGGACCGGTCTACTCGGTGCAAGGAGAGGGTGGCCCCCGGAGTCAGGAAGGAAGGAAGGAGGGAAGGAAGGAGGGAAGGAAGGAGGGAAGGAAGGAGGGAAGGAAGGAGCTAACCAGCTTCGTTCCAGTTACGCTTTCTTTACAGGATGCTCATGCTGGGCCTGGGTCCGAGGAAGGCAGCTGACCCCAGCCAAAACCGCGCCCCCTCCCCAAAGACCTCGAGAGCAATTGGGCATCAAGGCATCTGGAAGAAAGGCGTGCTGGTCTCACGTACCGTATACATAAAGCGTGTAATCAGAATAAGCCGTCCCCACTTGGTTGGAAGCCTCACAACGGTATGTGCCGTTATCGCTTTTGTTTAGGCTGTCAATGTGGAGGTTTGACCCTGACACCAAAACGTGCTGGGGCATCTCATCGTCGACTCTTAACCACGTCACATCAACAGGCCTGAGAAGGAGACCCAAAGAAGAACATCGTGAAAGAGCTTCCCAGGCCAGGCGGCTCCCCCATCCCTGCAAGCATAAAACTCCAGCCCCAATGAGTCTGTCTGAGAAAGAAAGAAAGAAGGAAAGAAAGAAAGAAGAGGAAAGGGAAGAAAGAGAGAGAGAAAGAAAGAGAGAAAGAGAAAGAAAGAAAAGGAAAGAGGAAAGGAAGGGAGGGAAGAGAAAGAGAGAAAGAGAAAGAGAGAAAGGGAGAGAAAAAGAAAGAGAGAGAGAAGAGAAATGGGAGGGAAGAGAGAGAGAAAGAGAGAGAGAAGAGGAAAGAGAGGGAGGGGAGAGAGAGAGAGAAAGAAAGAAAAAAAGAAAGAGAGAGAATAGAAGGGGAAAGAGGAAAGGGAGTGTGGGTGGCTAAAGAGAAATAGAGAGAAAGAAAGGAAGGAAGGAAGGAGAGAGAGAGAAAGAAAGAGAAAGAAAGAAGCAGAGAAAGAAAGAAAGAAAGAAAGAAAGAAAGAAAGAAGAGGAAAGGGAAGAAAGAGAGAGAAAGAAAGAGAGAAAGAGAAAGAAAGAAAGAAAAGGAAAGAGGAAAGGAAGGGAGGGAAGAGAAAGAGAAAGAAAGAGAGAAGAGAAATGGGAGGGGAGAGAGAAAGAGAGAGAGAGAAGAGGAAAGAGAGGGAGGGGAGAGAGAGAGAGAAAGAAAGAAAGAAAGAGAGAGAGAGAGAGGGGAGAGAAGGGGAAAGGGGAAAGGGAGGGTGGGTGGGTGGCTAAAGAGAAATAGAGAAGGAAGGAGAGAGAGAGAAAGAAAGAAAGATAAAGAAAGAAAGAGAAAGAAAGAAAGAGAGAAAGAGAGAAAGAAAGAAAGAAAGAAAGAGAAATAGAGAAAGAAAGGGAGCAGAGAGAGAGCTGGGTGGTGAAAACTGTCTCCGCACCGAGGAATCAGCTAATCATAAACAGAAAAGCATCCTTGGGTGAGGGGTGAGGGGTGTGGGGGGGTTGAAATGATTTCCCCATCCCTGATCTGTCCAAGCCAGCAGCTGAGCGTTTCCTTTCAAGTCAGACATAACCCAACCACTACATAAATCAGTGGTAAATCTTATGGCTTTCTGAATTACTCTGGGCACCTGGAATGTAATTGCCAAGATAGCAATCTGTTTCTCTCTCATTCCTTCATAGGAAGAGTAAACATTAATGTTAAGCCACAATGTCTGATGGGTTCCACACAATGAATAAATTAGAATATATCACAGAGGACAGGAAAGACAACACCGCAAAATACAACACTCAGAAGCAAAAGCCGGAAACATGCGACCAAGCCGAGCCAACGGGAGGGGGAAAGAAAAGAAAAGAAAGAAAAAAAGAAAGAGAGAGAGAGGGAGAGAGAGACGAAGCCAAAAAACTTTACCTAGCGAAATGGGTCTCTTCTGTCCAATGCAAGAGAACTGCACCACTGAACAGAATTGCTCTCTCAGCTTTAGATTGGAAGGCAGGGTGTGTGTGTGTGTGTGTGTGTGTGTGTGTGTGTGTGACCTCTAACTGAATTGGCCCAACCGGGGGGACGTATCGATTGGAGCAGGGAGTTTCTTAACCTTGGCACCTTTGAGATGTGCCGAATTCCAGTCCAGACAACTTAAAGGTGCGAAGGGTGAGAAAGACTGGATTAGCCTTTATCTCTGGTTCTGCTTAATTCATTGGAGAGGCTGAAAAAGGGGAAGGAGGCTGGGATGCAAAAGCTGTGAGTTGCAAAGACTTAATAGTAAGTCAAACCCAGCCTACAAAGGACCCTTTTCCTTGCTCGGAATCTTTGTCGTTTCTTCTGCACTAATGCTCTGCGAAAAGATTTCACCACCACGCCTGCTCAGAAATGGCTCTTAAGAGCCTGCGTATAAAAAGCTACTCCAAAAAAAAAACCCCGGCTATAATGCTTCCATTTTTTGCAACAGCTTATTAGCACTTTCCATTTAGGGATTTGGGGGCTTAGGGAAATGAAAACCTGGCAAATATGAAGTACTTAGCCTGGGTGAGAAGGGATCTTTCTCTCCTGTAATTCCATCCCTGCCATGTTCAACTAGGAGGCACCTCCCAGGCCTTCCACTGAGTTCCCCTCTGCAGCCCAACAGAGGTCCAGGGTCTTCTGGTGATATCTTCTCTTTCTGGAGACATGTAGTCACCTCCTCTGCTCTAGAATGACTGAAGGTCACCATGTAGTCACCTTCTCTGCTCTAGAATGACTGAAGTCCATCTCCTCTGCTCTAGAATGACTGAAGGCCACCATCTCTGCTCTACAATGACTGAAGTCCATCTCCTCTGCTCTACAATGACTGAAGTCCATCTCCTCTGCTCTAGAATGACTGAAGGTCACCATGTAGTCACCTCCTCTGCTCTAGAATGACTGAAGGTCACCATGTAGTCACCTTCTCTGCTCTAGAATGACTGAAGGCCACCATCTCTGCTCTAGAATGACTGAAGTCCATCTCCTCTGCTCTAGAATGACTGAAGGCCACCATCTCTGCTCTAGAATGACTGACGTCCATCTCCTCTGCTCTAGAATGACTGAAGGTCACCATGTAATCACCTTCTCTGCTCTAGAATGACTGAAGGCCACCATCTCTGCTCTAGAATGACTGAAGGCCACCATCTCTGCTCTAGAATGACTGGAGGCCACCATCTCTGCTCTAGAATGACTGATGTCCATCTCCTCTGCTCTAGAATGACTGAAGGTCACCATGTAATCACCTTCTCTGCTCTAGAATGACTGAAGGTCACCATGTAGTCACCTCCTCTGCTCTAGAATGACTGAAGGCCACCATCTCTGCTCTACAATGACTGAAGTCCATCTCCTCTGCTCTAGAATGACTGAAGGTCACCATGTAGTCACCTCCTCTGTTCTAGAATGACTGAAGATCACTATCTCTGCCTAGAATGACTGAAGTCCATCTCCTCTGCTCTAGAATGACTGAAGGTCACCATGTAGTCACCTCCTCTGCTCTAGAATGACTGAAGATCACTATCTCTGCTCTAGAATGACTGAAGTCCATCTCCTCTGCTCTAGAATGACTGAAGGTCACTATGTAGTCACCTCCTCTGCTCTAGAATGACTGGAGGCCACCATCTCTGCTCTAGAATGACTGAAGGCCACCATCTCTGCTTTAGAATGACTGAAGTCCATCTCCTCTGCTCTAGAATGACTGAAGGTCACCATGTAATCACCTTCTCTGCTCTAGAATGACTGAAGGCCACCATCTCTGCTCTAGAATGACTGACATCCATCTCCTCTGCTCTAGAATGACTGAAGGCCACCATGTAATCACCTTCTCTGCTCTAGAATGACTGAAGGTCACTATCTCTGCTCTAGAATGACTGGAGGCCACCAATTCCTTCAGTCAGGAGGGTTGATGGCAGCTTCTTCCGCAGAGGCCATCTTGGTGCCTCCACTGCCTGATGGCCACAAAGACCAGGACGAGGAGCGGGACAGAGAAGGTGCCGAGAGACGCAGGGGGTTGGAGAAGGGGAGAGCCGCCACAGGGTGGCGGGCCAGAAAGGAGGTTTTGCCACACAGCAAAGAGGCCCTGTCCTGTCGCAGCAAGCCAACCCCCGCGTGAGAGGCTCACTTACTCTGGTTTCCCTTTGACTTGGCAGAGGAGTTCGAGCAGGTCTCCTTCCCTTGTGAGCGGCTGCGGAGGAGAATTCTGCAAAACTTGTACTTCAGGCTTATCTGCACATCAAAGACACAACACAGACAATGAAAAAGAGAGGAAAAAAAATAGGAATGAATGAACGAATGAATGGATGAGTCACCCCATTACAAAAAGACTCCAAGCAAATGGCTCATTTGGTTAATTCTTTTAAAAAAATAAATAAATTAAGGACAGGTCCTGCAGAAGAAAAGCGGTCGAGGGCTTCCCCGGCGGTTGTACCTTTTCATCTGTCAATTATCCTGGCGTTTCCCCCAAAATTAAGTTGACTAATAGCGCTCCAAACCCAACGTGTTGATAAGAAAACTGGACGCCACGGCGGCGGCTCCCCCTGGTTATCGCAAAAAGAAATTCTGTTAAATTGAAGTTTATCTCTGAACTCGTTCGAGCTCACGGAAACTCATTTGCCTTCACGCTGTGGTGAAACGGCAGATTTGCGGTGCTCAGAATTGATACCTTTTATCATGCATCATATTTTATGGGCTGGCAATCCTTTGTGCGGTGGCAAATTAATAGGCCGGGCTCTTACGGGAGCATCGGACGGGGAGGTGCAGGCTGAGCTAAGCACCGGTTTCTGCAAGGAGATTCGCAAATCCCCCCCCCCCAAAAAAGCCGCCAGGGGGATGGAAGCCTTTCACTCCCAGGGGCAGAATTTGGGGGTCCTTTGGAAAGACCCTGCAGGAGAAGAGCAGTTAAGGAGGAGGTTGCCCTAAACCACAACCGTGGCACAGACACAATACCCAACGTCACCAGGAGACCTTCAGAGCGAGGGCCATCTCTTCCTTGCCACGGATATTTTGGGGGAGACAAGAGTGGCCAAACCAGTAGGAGGAGTCAAGCAGGGAACCAGTCTAGAATCCTCGTGTGGGCACAAAAGGGTAACTGACTCCTCTTGAATGGCACTGAACCTTATCTAGCGTGGCCCAGGTGCAGACCACACACCTGGAGAAGATTCTTGCGTTTATAGGCATGAGCAATAAAGTAGCTAATTGAACTCTTTACGTGTGGATCTGGTTGTTCCCACCTGACACGTTAAATCAGCAGCGCCTGTGGTAATTTTAGGAATGGCCAATAATAAAGAAACATGTTAGATTCTGGTTATTCCTCCCTCACCCCCCCTTTCCAAATGAATCCTGGGATAGAAGCCAGGTTAGGAATAGACATGTATGGATTAAAAGACAAACACAAGACATTCACAATTAAATGCAAAACACTTTTAGCAACCACGTTTTCTGTCCTGGTGAGAGTGTCAGTGAAGTTGGATCCCTTTGCAAAACCTAAAGGCGGAGAGTTGGAGCAGATCCCGGCCCTTAATTGATCAGATAAGGAATCCTCCGCTCAATCCTCACAACGAGAGGATGATGCAAAGGAACACTGTAAGTAACAGTCAACACCACGAGTGAGTTATAACCAGGTGTAAGGTTTCCAATTATCCTATAAGAAAATAGCTTAATAAGGTGTCTTAGGCATCACAGTTTGCAAATTCTACAGTATGACACACACAAGATTGAAAAAAAGCTGGAGGAGAGGAGAACGTGCTACACCTTAAAAGAGTCACAAATTTATTACCGCATCAACATCTCATGCCACAAAACTCATTTTCTCTGTAACAGACTCACACTGCCTCCCCCTTCCCCCCCCCCCCCCCCGGTCAGTGGTTATAATTTGAAAACGCTATTATGGAATTGACGGTATAGTTTAAGATAGATAAAGGTAAAAGGTAAGACAACGGTAATGCAAAGCGGACACTCAACGCACACATGGAACAGTACAACACAGCCCACAGCTTTTCCAGAAGCAAGTGGGGGGGGCTGCTCTTTTGACACTATTGGAGGGCAAGTGTTGGGCTCCACTGATGCAACTACACAAAGTTGTAGAACAATCTCCGGGTCAGAATGAGAGATGAGGAAAGTATTTCAGCCTCTCATCATAATTTCACCCAGGTCTGAAATTCTGAAATTCCCGTCTGCCTCCCCACCTTTCCACCTCCTCCCACCAGCCACCATTGCAAGTCACACACACACACAAAAGTCTTGGAAAGAGCCAGGATTAGCTCTGCAATACCCAAGAACCTCCCGACTCTGTTCTCTTCAAGGAAAGTAGGCTTGGATCCACTTGGATGGAGAAAGAAAGTCAAATGTTTAAGGAAGGCCGGAAACTGAAGGAGGAAGAAAGCAAATTGGAGTAAGTGACTCTTTAGACATTTGTGGGGGGGGGGGGGGAAATGAAGGGAATCAATTAAATAAAAATCAGCCAGGACAGAGTTTCACAGGTAAGAAAAGAAAACGGAGGGAGATCCACGCTGGTTTAATAAGCAATCAGTTCTTCCTCAAAAACAAAAGACGGAGGAGGAAACCAGAGTGAAATCGGGAATGAAAGGCACCAGGAGGAGGAGAGGAACAGGGTCTTAAACTGCACATGAAAAGGAGGAACCGGCAACCGGCAAAGGAGAAGAGAATAAAACAAAACAGAGAGGCAGGATTATTGTTGCACACACGGAGTATCTAGAGACAAGGGTTTGAAAGGGGGAAACACTGGATAAAGCAATTTTAACAGACTCACAAGGATGAAATAAGGGGAGAGAGGCCAACGTAGACAGAATCAAGGGGAACAGTATAGTTTGGCATAGCTGATTAACAAGGAAAATGGGTCAAGATGCCATCAATAATGAAAAATGAAGAGCAAAAGTATAATTTAAACAGGAGTATTATTGTTGTGTTGACTGACATTGGGCTGTCATTAACCACTCGGCGTCTGTGGATAACAGCAAGTATAAATTTAGTAAACCTAATAAATCAATAGTTTTGATTTTGAGATTAAAACCACACACATTCTACATAATAGGAAGAGCAGGAGGGGAAGCATCCGGGAGGGAAGGGGGGGGCAGGATATCCTGTCCCTGAAAGGTTTTTTTCTTTTACAAAAATGTGAGATCAAAAGCAACAAAATCAATTGTTTTTTAAAGGACCTAGATCAAAGATAGTAAAGATTAAGCCATCCTCCTCATCCTCCTGGAATAACAGAATTCTTAGCATGAAAAGGAATCAGAAACGGAAGAATCTCCCAGCAGGAAAGGAGGCCCACCGAGGAACTCAGAGCTGTAAAAAAAATAGGGGGGGGGGGTTTCATGAAAAGCACTGGAAGTGGAGGCCACAGCAAGCAAAACTGAGCACCAGTGCAATCTTTTCATAAGAGAAAATCAGTTTTAATAATAACATGTCACAGAATGAAAGAACTGCAGCGTTAGAAAAGATTTCAAGGATCCTCTGGTCCAAATCTCTGCAACATGGAAGAAAACACGTCAACCATCCGTGGCGTCCAACCTCTTCTGAAAAGCCTCCAGAGATGGAGAACCCAAAACCTCCGTAGAGAGAGAGAGACAGTTCAATTATTGCACAGTCCTTACCGACAAAACATTTTCATTGTAGTTACATGAAACCCAGAGGTAGTTGTAATTTCCGCTCGTCATTTCTGGTCTTACTTTTGTATCCATGGGAAATAAGTCCTCCCTCTCTTTCCCTTTGGCCTCCTCGTGCGCATCTGCACCCCTGAGGCCTCTCTCCTCCAGACCGAACATCTGAAGGGCCTCCAGCCTTCCTGGCAGGCCACGTCCTCCGGTCCTTGATTGCTTTTAGCCAGTCAGGCGTGAATCCATATTATTGCTGCGCCATCCAAACCAGACTTTAACAGCTTGTCAATGAGAATGTCATGTGGAAAGTTTGCTGATATGGAGGTAGATTATCCTACTGCCTTCCCCTTTTCCAATAAAGGCGCTCCCTTGTCAAAGGAGGAGACAAGATTTGTCTCACATGACCTGCTTTTCACAAAGCCTTGCTGACTCTCAGCAATAATGGCATTATCTTCAAGATGCTTACAAATGGCCTGCTTTATTATTTGCGTTAACATCTTTCTAGGTATTGATGTTAAGTTCACTGGCTGATAATTACAGGATTTTCTCTCTTTCTGGAAGAGGGGGTTGCGCTGGCTCTTCTCCAGCTGTCTGGAGCATCCCAATTCTCCAGGTTTCCATACAGTTTAACAGACAGGCGTCCTAAGAGCCCCTCGGTATTCTGGGGTATATTTCAACAGGGATTGGAGCAGTGGTGAAACTCTTTTTAAACTACTGGTTCTGTGGGTGTGGCAGGGGAAGGATACTGCAAAATCCCCATTCCCTCCCCACTCCTGGGGCCAGGCAGAGGTGATATTTGCCAGTTCTCCGAACTACTCGAATTTCCCACTACCAGTTCTCCAGAACCTGTCGGAACCTGCTGAATTTCAGCCCTGGCTTGGAGGAATAAACATTGACCTACTCAAAAAGATCAGGATGATCCCATGTCTTTGGACCTCTAGCCGTTTCTGATCAAATGCACGGCACTGCACCTTCCCCTGGGACTGGGGTGCTCCAAGAGGAGCTTTGCTCATGTGGGCTCCCTTGTAGTTGGGACATGGAACAAGTCCAATAGCTAGAAGGTCTCTCCCCATCTAGAAAATCAGCTTCCCACAATGTCGGAACTTCTGTCCCCACCCACAGACGATCGCTTGACGTCGCTTGGTCTTTCCAAGTAGTCTTCAAAGATTTAACCTGTTTCCCTTGTCAGGGTCTGAGAAGAAGACGGCTGTTTTCAGAGGGATGGAAATGACACATCTAAGGACCTTCACCAGGAAGCAGAACAACCCCAAATGAGATGCTCCCGCAACTGGAAACATTCAGGAGAACATCCAAGGCCAAATACGAGCAGATGGCATGTTTTACAACTCAAGCGATACCCCGCACAGAAGGTCAATGCACGTCCTCTGAAATCAGGGAGAAGACGGCTGCGTTTATGTCCCAGGGACCTCTGGAAATTCAGCAAACCTACCTTTCTGGGCTCCAAAGGCCGCGTGTTTGCATCTAGAGACTGTGTCCAATATTTTCTTCTCTGCAACACTCAGAGGTTACGATACACAGTCACTTAGCAACGATCAATCGGGTTGAAGAAGACATTTGGCTGATCCCGCTACTTGTGAAATCCCTCCTACCTTGAGGGCAGAAGCCACAACCCTTGCGTAAGGCATGGCACTTCCAGCCCTCGTGGGGGGCAAACCCAGAGCTGCAAATCATGGAAGAGAGGAGGCAGGAAACGGTGGGCCAGAGAAGAGACCCAAGCAGGGCAGCTGGACCTCAGCCAGACCAAAGGACTCAATGATGGGGAGGGGACCTTAGAGCCACTTCAGGCACAGAAATGCTTTTGGGGCAGACTTGAGCCCATCATCCCTTGAAGGATGCTGGGGAGTAGCGAAGGCCACGGAAGACAGAAAAACAAAGCAAATAGTTCGGCATTATTCAGAGAGTTCAGATAAAAATTGGATCCTCTTCCCTCCCAGGCAGAAATCTGTACCGATTCCCTTATTCCCTCACAAAGTAATAGATATTTCAGTCTGGAGATTAGGCCAGGATTTGCTAAATAACCTTCAAAATGCATTCTCTTCTTTGCTCTTGGGGGAAAAAACCCGGCCGGCTTCTTGTTAAATTAGCTGGTTAAAGACTTCAAACCCTTCGGCATTTGCCACCAAGCACAAGTTGCCTCCGTGCCAGGAGGAGAAAGTCCTCCAATCAGAGGGCGAGACACCCTCAAGGACCAAGGCAATGTCCATCTTAGTATCAAGGAGGGTAGGGGAAACAGTCCCCCCCGCCCCATTTTATTCCAATTAATGTGGCTTTTAAGTCCTTCTAAGATCCCAGGCCTTTGGGCTCAGGATCGGGTGCCTCCCCCTCCCCCCCAATTGCCCCCTTGCCAGGCGTGGGAGCCCTGCACTCCTCCTGCCTTCGCTCTCCTCCAAACTCCTCTGAGAAAGGCTTATTAATGATCTCGCAAACGATCACCCAACTGGGAAATATCACGAACAAGGGAGGCTAATGCTCCAGAAAATCAAATACGGGTACAGTCAGCTGACTGGGGGCCTTTCATATTTACACTAACACTACTACTAATGTAGGAGCCCCTTTAAATCAGATATTCTGAAAGGGTCAACACCTCGCCGAACAAAACAGCTCATTTATTTATGTTCAGAAATCTCCAGATGATAAATTATATTGAAGTTAATCACTTCACTGCATAGTGGTGCAATTAATATCTGCACTCACCAGAAGCAGGCAGATTAATAGAAACACGAGGTGCCTACATTGGTTGGCATCTTCCTTTCTTTGTTAGACATAATTGGGCACCGGGTATTCTCTTGGTATAAACAACAAACAGGGGTTACAGCGCTTTCCCTGGGTGTATGTTTTCATAAGCATACAAGGAGGCATGGCAAATATCCGGGTTCTATTAATTATGATTCTCTTCTGCGCTCGCTTCTCCTCCTGTAGCTTTAAGGCTCCGCTGCCTCCCCCTCAACACGGCTTCACCCAAGGAGAGAAAACCCAGGAGAGACCCCGGCACACCAAACACAGGCAGAAAGGCAGCCCCTCCCTCCTCTTGGCTTCTTTAGCACCTTAATGATGCCTTCATCTGCCTTAAGGCCCCATTTCTGTTTTTAGAAGGGAATTGGCACACCGTCCCCTCCTCGACTGTGAATGTACAGGAGTCAACCAATGCAGACAGATGCCCCTCGAATGGCCCACGGTCAGGCTATAAACCCCAAGCAAGATTCTCAAATCTTCTTTTTCCAGACATATTGAAAGGGGGAAGGAATCGATCTACCTTTGCAACTGGAGGGTTGTGCTTCAAAACCCCCAATTTATCTCTCCATTTTTATTGTGGGCATTTCTTGATTCTCTTGGCAACCTCTCTTTGGGGATATGGCTTTCAGGGAGCTACCAGGTAGAGCTACCTAGTCAAGAACCGAAAGCTCTCTGCACTTACAATACTTGGCAACTCGCCATCCTCTTTCTCAACTTCTGAAAAACCCCTTATCTCTACCTTGGGTGAACTCGGCAGAAGGATGGCTTGGCTGGGGACAGCTGTCAAGTCAGCCCTGCCACACAGTAATTTTACCCCTGAATGTATTAATGAAATACTCTGACGGGTGTTAAAGCGAGAATAGAGATTCTGCCCCTCAATGTGTAAGTCAAGCAGGATATCCATACAATGAATGGTTGCAGGATCTGGGCTTGGCTAGTCAAGTAAAGAGAAGGACCAGGGGAGACATGATAGCAGTCTTTCAATATTTGTCACAGAGAGGAAGGGGTCAAGCTATTCTCCAACGCTCCCGAAGGCCAGGCAAGGAAGAATGGATGGAAACTGAACAAAGAGATTCAACCTGGGAATAAGGAGAAATTTTCTGACAGTGAGAACAATCAATCCGTGGATCAGAAGTTACATTCAGAAGTTGGGGGAGCTTCATCCCTGGAGGCTTTCAAGAAGAGACTGGACTGTTATCTGTCAGAAATGGTGTAGAGTCTCCTGCTTGGGCGTGGGGTTGGACTAAATGACCCTACTAGGGTTGGGGCTCATATTTAGTTTTAGTTCTCCCACTCTAATCTTTTTAGTTCTTCCACTTTAATCCTTTCCTTTGACAGGCCAAACTCCTCATCCAGAGGTCCTGCATGATGATTTTTTTTTTGAATTTCTAAAGCAGTAAGGTTACTTCCAATGAAGCCACGCATGGCTTAGACCCAACTCTTGGAAATGCTATCGTATAAAAAAGGCTCTGCCAGATGTGAAACGTAGCTTCCTGCCTAAACAATCTCTGCACTAATTCAAAGCCTCCTTTCTCTCCCCTCTTGTGTGTAGGAGCCACAAATACCTTTAACCACTTGCTCCACACTTCAAAAGATGGAACTGTGAGGAAGAGGACCATAACCCTTGCGGGTTGTCCAAAATGCCTCTCGCTTTGCCATCTGATTTGATTATTGCCCTCATCACCCCAATATTCCAGCAACTCTTAGCTAGAAGTGCTGGGAGAAGGCATCAGCCCACCACTCCCTACTCATTCAAACCCCTTTACAGCTGTAGGACAGCTGCACATGCTCCAAGGAAGAATATCCTTTGGTCCAACAAGAGGCTTCCTACATGCATAGATATGAGCCCGAGACTAGCCTGCTCAGACTTCTTCTAGACACAAGCAGAGATTCCAGTTGTTATATGCCACAAGCCAACTTATTTGGATGTGTGGCAATGGTGTTTGTGCAAACCACAGTTGACCCCATTGAAGCTAATTGCTTAGGAAGCCTCCGTTACTCTTCATTCATGTGTGAAAAGTTGCCTTTTGCTGATGCTCATATAAAGCTTCTTCTGTGGCACTACGTGGATTTCAAGTTAATGTTCTCCTTTTAAGAACTTGTCCAGTCTTTTGCTCCAGGTGAAGGGCTCCCAAACGCCCTCAGCCGGTCCCAAAGACTTCCCATTTTCACTCCTCCTTCCATTTTGGTGCTAATGCTCACACGCAGCTGTCTATTCAAGTCTTCGAGCAAACACGAATTAGCCCACAGCCTTGAAAAAAGCTCCATAGATAATTTGAATTTCACCTAGTAATTCCTTCCTTTTTATCACAAGCTGCTACCTTCTGACTTCTATCTTCTACTAGGTACGCCCAAGCGAAAAAAAATAATGGGCTGTGACTGTGCATTCTTTGGTTCAGGGAAAGCGGATCAGGGAAAGAGGATCAGCTCATACCTGGGCCAGGCAGGGAGAACCAAGATCCAGGACCTTCCGTGTCCTCTCCCACCAGGGCTCTCTCTCTCTCTCCAGCTGCCAATTGGGAAGCAGAAGGTTGGATGCAGCCCTGCGCTCCAACGTTAAAGAGTCCCTCCCGGCTTGGCGTTTTGGGGTCCCCATGCATGGCAACAACAGGATGGTCATAACTAACAGGTATGAAGTGGTAACAGTGAGCCAGCTCTAGGCTCTGATTGCAAATGGCAGAGCCCTGAAATCTTTTGAGAATGGGTCATCGTTGGCCTGGGGTTTACAAAGTGTGGCTTTTCAGAGCAGCTGCTGGGGGGGGGGCAATGTAGTAATCTGGATTTCAAGCAACAGACAAGTGGGCTGTGTTTCTCTCCAAGCTGCATCAGGCATCAGGATGCCAAGAGAGAAGCAGGTAAGTTTTGGCTTAGGTAAGAGAGACATAATCAGGGAGAAGATAACTACACTCTTCAAATACCACCATTTCTTCATAATCCAAGACATCTTTGACCTCAGAAATGTTCTGATTAGATCCCTGTAAATAAATAACCGCATGGCCATGACACTTCTGCTCATTACTCTTTGAGACGGAGCCCCTGGAGTTCTCCCGCACGGTTCTCCCTGGCGCTGGAAGGACGGAGGTCCTGACCATTTTCCAAGGAAGCTCCACTCCGCATACCGACACGTGTGTGTAAGTACCTGGGAAAGCTCCTCTGATCAGACCTAGCAAAGGTTCCTAATACGTTATTAAAGCTAATGGGGCTCTACCAGAAACGCTAATGGACAGAACGTTTGCATAAATGAATTACACATTAGCACACTGACTTAGGCTGCACACAACCTGCCAATTTAGGTAATATCTGATGGTGCTTTCTCCTCCCCCCCCCCATTATAGGGATGTTCCTTCCCCAATACTTTGGGGTAATATGAAAATTGTAAGCAAAATGCTCATAATGGAACAACATAATGAAGCAGGAGAAATAAATTAACACGGGGGAGGGTTCTTTGTGTAACGTTACGGTTGAGTTGCAAACACAAAAGGCAGCCATCGCCCTGCTGTAGTTCTGGATCCGTGATTAAATTGGCGGGCTGCTTAAGGCGCGAATCCTTCCATGCTTCGCATGACTCTGCACCTGAATGGCATTCAGATGGGATGGGGGTGCCTGCCAACTCCCAGGGTGCTACTCAGGGCTGCCATGGTCCTGGGCAATATTTCAAGGTAAGCAGGAAAAGGAAGCACAGGTAGGGCCCAGATCTTTTCTGCCACCCTCTGGTCCTCTAACTGCTTGAAATAGGAAGCCGCAGCTTAGTGCCAAGCCAGTAATTTAACTTCGTGGATTTACCGAAAGTTATCCTCTAATGACAATATTTATAGGAGGGGTCCCCAAACATGGCAACTTTAAGACTTGTTGGACTTCAACTCCCAGCTATGCTGGCTGGGGAATTCTGGGAGTTGAAGTCCCAAGTCTTAAAGTTGCCATGTTTGAAGACCTCTGATCTAAGTGGGGAGATTGCAGAGGGAAGGGATTATAAGAGAGTAAATTCTGATGGCTGGGGAATTCTGGGAGTTGATGTCAACCACTCTTAAAGTTGCCAAGTTTGAAGACCTCTGATCTAAGTGGCGATATTGCAGAGGAAGGGATTACAAGAGACTAAGTTATGCTGGCTGGGGAATTCTGGGAGTTGAAGTCCACAAGTCTTAAAGTTGCCATGTTTGAAGACCTCTGATCTAAGTGGCGAGATTGCAGAGGAAGGGATTACAAGAGACTAAGTTATGCTGGCTGGGGAATTCTGGGAGTTGAAGTCCACAAGTCTTAAAGTTGCCAAGTTTGAAGACCTCTGATCTAAGTGGCGAGATTGCAGAAGAAGGGATTATAAGAGAGTAAGCTATGCTGGCTGGGGAATTCTGGGAGGTAAAGTCTACAAGTCTTAAAGTTGCCAAGTTTGAAGACCTCTGGTTTATAGGATAGGTGGCTATGCAGCATTTCAGCATCAAGCAATATTGCCAGCCAAAGATTCAGGGGGGAAAACAGAATAAATGGGAAAAGCAGTTGGTTGGAGAAGCGTCAACCACCAAGGAGCCAGGCCAATGTTGAAAAGGGACCCGGAAGGGCTGCTGTAAATGATATTTCAACATCATTTGAAGGTGAACCTGAACTCGCTGCTGCTCGATTTCTGAAGTGGCCCAGAACGGGCAGCTTAAAGGCTGCTGGCCACTGTTAAGATGATAATTGAACTTCAGGAGGAGGTTCATTCAACACAGATTTAATGGAGCCTAAGGCCAACATTGTTGTCTTTGAGATATAATGAGGAACTGAGAAGACACAATGGTCAGAAGACCAGAAGACCAGAGGAATCGTATTCCATCACAACTGGAGGACCTCTACTGCAAGAAGATTCTTCTTCAACATGTCCTTCAGGATTTTGAGGCTTTGTGGAAATCCATAACTATACTGAACCTCTGGTCTTACTTAAGCTGATATCCTCCAGATGTTTCTGGACTCAACCTCTCATAGATTCTAGCCGATATGGACCTATGGCTGGGATTTATGGAAAGTGTAGCCCCAAATTATCTGGAAGGTGCCAGTTCATGAAAGTCAGATGTCTGTATTAAAACAACAGGCAGATTTGTGTGATTCGCCCAAGAGGAAACAGCAGAACTTTTTCAAAGGAGGCATAAAAAAAAAAAACTGCAGGAAAAGCATTAAGCTAACATTCAATACTCCAAATATCCAGTATAAGAAAGCCAGAGATAAACAGCATAGGCGTAGGAGTGAAGAGCTTGTGATCATGGTACTCACACATTACATCAAGGTAGTACTTGGTCTGCAAGTCTTTAACGGCAGGGTGGTCTACCTGACAGACAACGGGGACCCCGTCGTCCTCCCGCTTGACCTTTAGCAAGAGCTGGCTGGTCACCGTGTACATGTCTGACCACTGCTCCACTTCTGATTTGCCTGCAGGACAGGAGAGACCAGGGAGACGAGAGAGAAGGTCAGCCATGAACGGCCACACGTGGCCACCTCACTCCTCTATAACCTAGTTGGATCTCACAACTACCCTGGAATTTCCCACAGGTTTGGAATTGGGAGGGGGAAAGAAATCCCACTGGGGCATGTGTTCCTTCTGTCTTTGGAGCCCTGAAGTCTCAGAACATCTCCTGATCTTCCACCTCTCATGCTGATGTCCCTTTCTGGCACATCCTAAAGATGCAGACAGCCAAATCAGTTGCCATGGGGTAGACCCTACTCCCCTGGAAGCATTCCTGCCTGAGTGGAGACTTGAATGAAGGGGAGAGAAAAGGAGGCTGAATTCCGAGGTCGTGAAGCCCCCCCTACCAGCAAAATGAAGACGGCCACCTCGTGCTCTTCCTGGCTCCCGGATTCAAAGGGAAGGGAGACCCCACCTTCGCCTCGTGTTATTAAACATAAGATCTGCAACCCTCAACCGCCAGGATTAGGATTCCAGGATGTCTTCCAAACACTCAAGTCAACGGAGCCAAAAATCCTCTACCCTCTCTTCCTCTGATGCCACTGCCAAAAGCCGTCATCAATAATTAAGAAGGAAAGTGACTCCCTGGATTTGCATAATTAAAAGTAGTAATTAAAATATTTAAGCACGGGTACTATTGAAGACCAGGAAAATGTGGTGGCAGCGGGTGGAAACGGAGACATCCCACAGGGCTCCCTGCCAAAAGGAAGGGGAAGGAGAAGGGCAGAACATGAGGAGGGCTGTGATGAAGGCAGGGGAGGATGCCCTCCCCCCCACAGATGTGGGAAGTGCCACTGGCTGCCTCCTGGTCTGGAAGGGGCTGCCGCACCGTCTCGGAGGCGAAATCAACAGAAAAGTCTAATGAGAACATCTGCACCCTTTGCATGAATGACCATGGGCTGCTATGCTCGCTCGGTAAAGGTTTAGCGGGGAGACCAGTGAAGGCCACGTTCAGTAGATGTTCTCCTGGAAGTCAAAGCGTGTTTTGCTTGATGGGCATGGGAGCGCCTGCTTGGTCCTTGATGCCACACTTGTGGTGAAAATCTGCCTGCTTTCAGGGATGACATGGCTCTTCTCAACTACGGTGCTGGCAGGGAGGGTGAGGTGCCCCACTGAGATAGCCAGGCCTTTGAAGCATGGCATGGTAGCTGTGGCTCAGTTGCACAGCTGAAACATTTGGGGAGTCTTCTGTTGAGTAAGGAGAATGGGATGGAAGGCAATGCAAAGAGTTACAATGTGAGGGGGGTCAAACTCTGAAGGACCAGGTGATGGAAAGGCTTGTACTTCACTTCCCAGTGCTGGCTGACCATCTAAAAGAAACTACAGATGCGACCCAGGGCTTTAGAAGGAGATGGATCAGATAGCAAAGAATGGGGTGTCCTCTGCCGGGGGCCAAGGGGTCTATAGTAAAGCTGACAGACAAGGCACCCCATCTTTTCTCCTAGGAGGAACTTGTGGGGAGAGCTGTCTCTGAGCTGGGGAGAGGCTTCCTGCTGGTTCTGGATAGGTTGCATTGGTGGTTCAAGAACATATTGGGTGAGCTGCCTGATTTCAGGTTCCGGGATGTCCTCGGGTACTTTGACTGTTGGCTCTCAAGTAGGAAGGTCATAATATGAGTCAATCCTGCATTCCCTGCAGAATGAAACCAAGGCGGCCAGCAGAAGCCACACCAGGCCTGGTCTCTGCATCTGAGATCAGATCACCCCTCATCTCCATCCTCCCAAGGCACCTCTAAATCTACACCATTGGTTAAGTTGATGGGTGGGGGAGGGGGTGGATCTACCAAAGAGTTCCTTGCTGCCTTTGAACCATTTGAGCATCGTGGCTGGCCGGCTGGCCATGGACGTGCAATTCAGCTCAATCTCCTCTCCTTCCACCGCAGTGTCCTTCTGGGACTCGATCCTCAGGTTACGTGGCGGGACTGGAAGGAAACAGGTCAAAAAAACACAAAAGGGGACAATCTCAGTGACTTGCAATCCAACAAGAAACCTTACCAGGATTTTAACACCAAAGCTGCTCTTACCTGCATTTCCAGGCCTCCTTCCTGTTCTCTGACATCTCTGAAGCATCAATGCTCCATTTTTTACTACCCCCAAATAATGAACGACATTACATATACTAGTCCAGGAGTGTCCAAACATGGGAACTTTAAGACTTGCGCACTTGGAAGTCCACAAGTCTTAAGGTTCCCACGTTTGGACACCCCTGGGACAAAGAAGGCTAACTAAGAGTAGAAGTGTGATTTCTCTCCTTAAAAAAAACCCCACACCAGAATGAACCCAGGAGTTAATTTTAATTTTGTGTCTGTCTCCATGGATGCAATGACGTAATGTCTTAATAATTAAAAAGGGATAGACAAAAAAAAACAAATCACAAGACTGAGCTGGATAACTTTCCTATAATGGATTTACAAAAGCGACTTGTTAAAGCTTTGAAGAATTTTGCGAGAAGGGACAAAGAAGAAATGAAAAGAAATCAAATTCTAGGACGTTATTTGAAGGGACTAAAGATCAAGATTGTTAAAAGCAAAACGAAGGACTTTAAAGTTGGTTTTTTTGATCAAAGTTGAAATAGGTATGTTGTTATCTCTGGTAACCTTAATGGACTTTGCTGATCAGGACTGCAGATGAGGCTTTAAGGATTCGTTTACAGATAAGAGGTGAGATTTGGGAGGAAGAGAAGGTGTTTTTTAGAGAAGGTGGCAAGTTTTTACACTTGTGATGAAAGGGAAAGTCATTTCCTTATATATTTCTTTTATTTTTCTTTACTATATTTTCCCTTCTTCTTTTCTCTTTTTTTCTCCCCCTTTTGGCGCTTCCTAGTTTTTGTCCCTTTAATTTTTTTTTATATTAGTTTTATCTCTTTAATAGTAAATCTTAATAAAATGGCTATTAAAAAACCACGGGACTTCAGAAATGCCCCCCACCTTGTAAATGGCAAAGAGAGAGCGCACAGATGCCCAGAGGAGTCGTTATGGCATCAGAAAACAATTGTTTTAAAGAGGGAAGCTGTTTCTCCTTCCTCTTCAAGCTCGCATTCTGTGCAGGTTTCTCATATTAGTGACTCTCAAAGCCGAAGGGATGAAACAAATCCATCCCGTGTCTTGAACGGAGGATAATCTGAGGCATAACTGGAGAACCGTGAACCAACTAAAACATCTGTAAGGCCCCTCCCGATCCCTTAGAGGAGGGGGAAGAGAGAGAGAGAGAAAGGGGGAGGGGAGGGATGGAAGAGCTGGGCGGCTTCTACTTTTTAATCAGCGATCCTGGCATTAGGAGATGATTGCTGGCATTTAACAAAGCTCCGAAACAAAGATTTAAATTCATGTTGTTGCGAATAAGTGGCCTTTTTGGTTCTGATTTGTTCTGAGGAGGCCGTCGAGTGATTCAGCTGGGGAAAACAGGGTGGGGTTGTTGTTTCCCAGCTGAGGAGCAAGGATATTCCGAAAATCACCCGGGGGTTCGAAAAAAGTGAAAGGAGGAAAAAGTTGGTGCCTGACAGCTTCCAGGCCGGGTAAGGAGGCATCTCGCAGCAGCCGCTTCTCCCCGGTTCTCCCAAGAAATGCCGCCGCTATTCATGGTGTGCGTGGATGTGTGTCATAAAAGGTTTTACTACCGGTTCTGTGGGTGTGGCTTGGTGGGCAAGGCTTGGTGGGCGTGGCAGGGGAAGGATACTGCAAAATCCCCATTCCCTCCCGATCAGCTGGGACTCAGGAGGCAGAGAATAGATGTGGGCGAGGCCAGCCAGAGGTGGTATTGACTGGTTTTCCCAGCTTCACAAAATTTCCACTACCGGTTCTCCAGAACTGGTCAGAACCTGCTGAATTCCAGCTCTGGTGTGTGTGTGTGTGTGTGTGTGTGTGCGTGCATGCTTAGCATGGAGGGCATCCCAGGAGACACCCTGCCTTGTTGGTTCCAGGAAGGGAAAGGACCCCCGGAGGAGAAGCACAGCCCTTCCCAGGTCTCCAGTCTGAGCCAGACAGGGAAAGGAGGATGGCCAGGAAGCCACCCCAGGAAGCAATTCTCCAAGCTGAAGGTAGCCCAATTTGAGATTCACACTGCAGGCTAATTTTAAGATCTCATAATATACTCTCGAACTAATAACCGAACCTCATGAAATGCAGAGGGAGAGGAGAACCCCTGCAAGTAATCAAGGAGAGCAATCTCACTTGGAGATTTCTCGCTGCAATTCAAGCTCCCTCATTACCAGGAGCATCAGAGGCTGCCATAATCAGAAGCCGGGGCTCTTGCGGAATTCGTTAACCAGCATTGATGGATTTGCTCAGCCCACGGCTACTTTTAGGGAACGACGAGGAACCGGAGGACAGACTGGGGAGGCCAGTTCCCCAGCTGGCTTGCTGGCAAAAGGAGGTCTAAGACTTACTTAGCCCAACAGGAAAGGAGGCGGGGAGGCGCTCGAAGATGGCATGGGATGGGCTAAAACCTGGATACGCAAGAGCATGGAAGATACATACTCCTTCAGAAAAGACTTGGCCCAATGGCAGAATTGACCCCTCTGCTCAAAGAAAAGAACATAAATACTTTTGCTTCCACACGGAAACCCCTCCTGAACTTCATGCTTGATGTGGAAAAGAATGAAACTTTGATTTTGGGTTTCACAGATAGACTGATCAGTTTTTGTAGAAATGACCAGTGGGGAAAAATAAAAGCTGTGATTTGTTGTTAATGCCTTATTCTACAGAGAGTCGGAAGTCAATATTTCCTTTCCTACCCTTGCTAACTTTCCTTCCCCTCCTTTTCCCTTCCTCCTACACCGTCCTCTTATTTGCTTTTGCATTTTGTATTTTATAATGCCTTATAACCCTATAAAAGACTTGGTGTGCACCATTAAATGGTGCAGGCTTTCAGGTTGAAGGAGAATGTGTCTTGCCTTCATTTTCTCCTAAATTATAAATTATAATTCAGTGGCTTCTTCAGTTTCAACTTTTGCCACATCCATCCCAACCCCCACAGATAATGGGGACATGGCAGTGGGGAAATTCAATTTTTTTAAACTACCGGTTATGTGGGCGTGGCTTGGTGACGGCCTCCTGTGACTGATTGGTTGTGGCCAACTCAATGTCACTCATGGCCACACCTACTCAGCCACATGCCTGCCACCACCACCAAGCCTTGCCTACAGACCCCAGTAGGAAAAAAAAAATGTGTGTATAAGTCCATTCACAGCACAGCTGCTGCTCCCTTTCTATTTCTATTCTATTTCTATTTATTGAATTTATAGGCTGCCCAATCCCGAAGGACTCCGGGCGGCTTACAGAAATAAAATTTTAAGAAAAAGGTAAAAAGACAAATATAAGAGAGCAGATTAAAAGAAACACACCACACACCCAGTCTAAGCAGGGCTGGACCTCGGACAAGAGGTCAACAGCCTCAGGCCTGCCGAAATAGCCAGGTTTTCATAGCTTTTCGGAAGGCCATGAGAGTGGGTAGGGTCTGGATCTCTGGGGGTAGCTGATTCCATAGGGCCGGAGCGGCAACAGAGAAGGCCCTCCTCCGAGGCGCCGCCAGCCGACATTGTCTAGGTCCACCCTGTGCGATCTTATCGGTCTTTGGGAGGTGTGCGGCAGACCCCCTGGACCCCTCCCTCCTGGGGGGTCAACGTACCTTAAAGGGACAGGCTGCAGCAGCTCTGCTGTGATCAGAGGGAGAACTGTTTGGATGGTCTCTGCCACAGAATTCAATGTTAAATGCAGCTGAGACAATCCGAACGTTTCTCCCTCCGTTCACAGCAGAGGTCCTGCTGCTCCCTTTATGGTCCACCCCAGGCCCCTCCCTCCCGGGGACGATCTTAAAGGGACAGGCTGCAGCAGCTCTGCTGTGAATGGAGGGAGAAATGTTCGGATTGGGTGGGTGGGTCGAGTGGCCAAAAGGGCTGGGTGAGCAACTGGAAGAGGTGAGCAGAGACCGGGTGACCAGGCAGGGGTCAGTGGGACCACCAGGCATTTTTGCCACTGGTTCGATCCCCTGCCGATTCAGCCAAACCGGGCCGAACTGGGAGGATTTCACCCCTGGGACACGGACTTCATTGTACGATGTAAACCGTGAGGATGCATTTCAAAGCTGTGGAACGGATGCCCACCCGGACCTCCCCTGCTTTCTCCGACCTGCCTCCGGAGGCCTCCAAAGGAGCTGGGGATGGAGATGGGACTCTTACCGAGCACCGTAATGGTCATGTAGTACTCCTGCGGGGGGTCCGTGTAGAGCTGGCAGAAGTATCTTCCCTCATCCGAAATGGAGACGTTGGTCAGGGAGACTCTGAGCTCGCTGCTAGAGAAGTTCACTAGCTGAAACCTGCTGTCCTTCAAGGCTGCGGAAGGAAGAGACAATGGGAATCGGGCCGAGAGCGCACGGAAGAAGCGCAGGGCCCCAAGGGCTTCGACTGGCAAAAGCAACTCTTCCCTCTCCCCTCCATCCTCTCGTTTTCTATTGTTCCGCTGCAATTGGGATTTAACCAGCAGGCTCTCTTGCCAATCAAGATAAATAGACAAATGCCCCTTAACAAGTACTTGTAATTACTTCCTCCAGCTTATCCCCCCCCCTCACTCTGCTTGTTTAGCACACAAACAGGTTAGTAAATTGGCTGCCCTGGATGCGGTGGGGTGGTCCTTTGCTGGCTGGGCCACCTAGAAACCGCAAGCGAGGCACAACAGCACTTGGACTCACAGGCTGCTCCGCAGTGCTTTCTCTGAGCGGTTTACAGAGTCAGCGTGTTTCCCCCAACAACCTGGATCCTCATTTGACCCACCTCAGAAGGATGGGAGGCTGGCAGAACCATCAGAATCAGAATCAAAACAGAGCTGGAGGAACTGTGCCGGCCTTCTAGTCCAACCCCCTGCTCAAGCAGGAGACCCCATACCATTTGAGACCGGTGGCTGTCCAGCCTCTTCTTAAAAGCCTCCAGTGATGGGGCACCCACACCTTCCACTGGTTAATGGTTCTCGTTGTTAGGAAGTTTCTCCTCAATTCCATATTGCTTCTCTTTTTGGTTCGTTTCCAACCATTGTTTCTTGTCTTGTCTTCTGTTGCCCTTAGTCCTTCTTTTCTGTAGACTAGCCATACCTTGAGCTGGTATACCTTGAGCCATACTAAGAGCCGAGGTGGCGCAGTGGTTAAATGCAGCACTGCAGGCCACTTCAGCTGACTGCTAGTTCTGCAGTTCGGCTGTTCTAATCTCACCGGCTCAAGGTTGACTCAGCCTTCCATCCTTCCGAGGTGGGTAAAATGAGGACCCGGATTGTTGTTGGGGGCGATATGCTGACTCTGTAAACCGCTTAGAAAGCCCTATGAAGCGGTATATAAGTCTAACTGCTATTGCTATTGCTCAGGATTGAGCTCCAGGCTGTGGGCAGAGTGAGCCTGCCGTGCTGCATTCTAACCACTGTGCCACCAAGAAGATGTGGCATTTAATCAATCAACCTCAGCAGAAGGGCAAGGCTGCCAACTGCCCCAGAAGGCTGATCTGGGCAGCCAAAGGGGGGGGGGAGAGAAAGATCCCACGCCTCCCAAACCCTCCCCCCAAACACAGAGATCAAAAGGTTGGCTGCTGGCCTCAAACTCACGTCTGAAGTCTCTGAAATAAATAGTTTGCCTGTTGGGGTTCAAGAGCTGGATCACGGAGTCGTCGCTGTTTTTGACTCTGCAGCTGATGGTGGCCACCTCTCCCTCCACCACGGTTACGTCCTCTGTCACCAGGTTCTGTCCATCCCCTGAAGAGGCGGAAGAGAAAGAAAAGCGGGCGTCAACCTTGGGAGGTGTGGCTTTCTTGCCCAGCCCCTCATGGGGAGCAGGGCTGGCTGGGGGGGTCTTGGTGTTTGTGTCCCAAGACTAAGGTTCAGCACACGGTACACACTTAGTCAACGGTGTGCAAAGGCAGAAGGTCATCACGGAGATTCCCAGGAAAGCGGCACATTAACTGTGAATTGAAGGTTGGTGCATGAAGTCCTGAACTGAGGTCCTTGCTCAGAATATTTTATCTCAAGGAAGGTTTTTGCTGTTCAGGTGGACGGCACCTGCCTTACCTCTCTGCTGCTAATCCCCACCACTCCCCCTGCCCCTCTCCTCAAACAAAACCCGGAGAATTAGTGCGGCAAATGAGGCTCTTCGGTTAAGAATTGTCCACACTCAGGCTGAAAATGGCTGGCAGTACAGGCATAATTATGTAATTATATTCTTAAAAATTTATATCTCACATCACTCCCTGTGCAAACCCATTTCAAACAAACACCAGCGTGCAATCAATAAAAAAAAAACACACACACACAGATTAAGCCCATATTCATTTGGAAGAATGGGGGAGGGCAAGGGAGGGAAACAGGAAGAAAACCATTTACTGCAGATTGGTGGGGTGGGGGAGGGGGGGTTAAAAGAGAAATCAAAAACATATCACTCAGTGCTGCACAGTGTGTGTGTGTGTGTTGTTGTTGTTGTTGTTGGGCGCCAGAGCAGAGCATCTGACTGTCCTGGATTTCCACAATTAAGCAGTGAGTTGGGCTGTGGCTTACAAACAACAATTCCAGCTGCATAGACCGAAGCCCTTTCAACCCCCATGCGGGAAGGCCCAGAGCTGTGATGGCGAACCTATGGCATGCGTGTCACAGGAGCCATTTCTTAGGGCACGCGAGCGTGCTGGCCAGCTGATTTCGGCCTTCATTTTTGGCCGTTTTTCGCTCTCCGGAGTCTTCCCTGAAGCCTCGGGAGGGCAAGAAACAACCCAACTCGCAAACCAACTTCTGGTTTGTGCATTGGGCCCTTTTTCTCTTTCCTGAAGCCTCCGGAGGGAGAAAAATGGCCCCATGGGCAATCCAGAAGTTCGGGAACGGACTTTCAGTTGGCGGGTTGGGCTTTTTTCCACCCTCCAGAGGCTTCAGGGAAGAATAGCCCAACAAGCACAAAGGAAGTTGAGATTGAGATTTGTTTTATTTATATGCCGCCCTATTCCCAGAGGGACTCAGGGCGGCGAACAACTCAAGGGGGAAGGGAACACAAAGTACAATACAAACATTTAAAATAGCCAACAGCCACACCTGTCGAGAGGGGAAGGGAACTCATCACCCCCAGGCCTGCCGGCACAGCCAGGTTTTAACAGCTTTTCGGAAGGCCTGGAGAGAGGTGAGGGTCCGAATCCCTGCGGGGAGTTCGTTCCAAAGGGCCGGCGCTGCCACAGAGAAGGCCCTCCCCCGGGTAGTAGCCAGGTGGCATTGGCTGGTAGACGGAACCCGGAGGAGGCCGACCCTGTGTGATCTGATGGGCCTTTGGGAGGTAATTGGCAGCAGGCGGTCTCTCAAGTACCCAGGTCCAATACCATGAAGGGCTTTATAAGTGACGACTAGCACCTTGAAGCGTATCCGGAGACCGATCGGTAGCCAGTGCAGCTCGCGGAGGATAGGTGTAACGTGGGTGTACCGAGGTGCACCCACAATCGCTCGCGCGGCTGTATTCTGGACGAGTTGGATTCTCCAAATGCTCTTCAAGGGCTGCCCCATGTAGAGCGCATTGCAGTAGTTGGAAAACAGGCTGTTTCCAGCCTCCAAAGAGCCTCCGGAGGGGCAGGAGAGGCCATTTTCACACACCCCAGGCTCCTAGAAAGCTTTGGGAGAGCGAAAAATGGGTCCACCATGCCTCATGCAGCAAAGCAGGGGGCGGAGTCTCGTGTGCATGCACAGAGGGTCACACACATGTGCGGGGGGTAAGGCGCATAGAGTTCTGGGTGTGGGCATGCACACGCACGACCCCCCGCGCTCCTCCAGCTTTTGGCATGCAAGGGCTAAAAGGTTAGCCATCCCTGGCCCAGAGGGAGTAGAAGGCAGGGAAGCCCTTCTGCAGAAGCCCTCGACCCCCTTCCCAAGTTTGGCCCTGGAGGGTGTTTGCAGGATGAGAAACAGGCCAGGATTTGGGGTTGGCTTCCTTCTTAGCCCTTGTTTCCTATGTCGCCTCGTTTCCTTTTCTGCAGAGAGGACACCGAGGCGCTCCTGGAAGTGCCTTTTCCCACCCAATCGCTTCCTTTCCATTTCCCGCGTTTAAGGACGGGCCCTTGATGTCCCTCTGACCCTTCCCTCCTTCACTGGTCCTTCCCTTCCTCCCGCAAAGCCCTCCCCACTTTGCCAAGAAATGCAGCAAGTCCATGCTCCCCCCCCCAAGGGGAAGGGCCTATGGGAAATCTCCCCTTGGGGACAGCATTACTGTCCCCCCCCCCACTGGCAGGAGGGGGCAAGGGGCTGCAGGGAGGCACAAGGCAACTTTCTTTCTTCACAGAGGGTTGGAGAACCACTGCTCAACTCCAGTCGGGTTCTCCGAAGCTGGTTGCCCCCACAGGCCCTCTCTATGCCAAAGCCTCCCCCCCCCCACTCATCTCCCACAATAAACCCACCTTCAAACCGTGTTCCATTCCTGGCTCCTCACCCATCTATGTAGTTTGCTCGGCATCCTAAGGATGTCACTTACGGCCTTTTTCTGAGACGATGATTGATGGACAGGAGACCACCCGGTTCATCTGCCGCTCAGAAGCGCTCAGGTGGTCTCCCTCCAGCTTAGCTGATCTCAGATCAGAAACGGTCCAGGGAGCCTCTCCCCCCACCCACCCCCAGCCCGCCAGTTGAGTCTGTGCCAAACCCACCCAATGCACCAATCCAGATTAATGTTGTCCTTTGATAGCGGCAGGCAGCTTCAGAGCAGCTGAAAATTTGCACAAGAGATTTGCCTAAAAAGCCAGAAAGAAGAGGGGCTTTGTTGGGCGTCCTGGATTTCCCTTATTACATTGAGAAGAGGAGGGGGGTCTGCTGCTAAAACCCAAAGGCCCGGAACAAAGGAAACCAGCATTCATGGCATCTTCATGCACCGACTGGCTGGGCAACATTTCGCCTTTTCTTTTGCTTGTTAGAAATAAAACACCCGTCGAATTTCAGGCAGGTTTTACCGAGTCAGTCAAGGGGACCAGGAACATCTTGCATGCTTGTACTTGACCTGGGGAACTCAAAGTTCACTTCCCCACAACAAACCACAAGCGCCAGCTAAAAATGTAAGAAGCTGAACAGCAAACTTCAAAATGATGGTCAGGTTCACTCCAGAATTATTGATCGAGACCCACTGCTTGTTTTAACGGCTGGGGAGGCTCCTGGCCTTTGCTTGCAAAGCGGCTCAAGTCTGTGCTGATTTAGCGGTATATAAATAGAACTAACCACAACAATATCCATTTAATCCCCAGGTTTATGACATAGGTCGACTGTGGACGGATCCGGAGTGCAGTGCAGCTGAAAGGCTGAGAATGGCCAACTGGAGAAATCCAGGGTTGCTAAATGAATGAAGAGATAGCTCTCCGTTCTTTCTCATAGGACTTTGGCATTGCATAATAATAATAACAATAACAATAACAACAACAACAACAATAATTTGCGCAGACTGATTATGATATGCGGCACAATTCAGTGGCACAAATGATTCATTGGAATTTGTGCAAAAATTATAATATTAAAACAGCAACAAACTGGTGGGAACATCAGCCTGAAAAAGTCACCGAAAATCAGATGGTCAAGATCTTGTGGGATTTCCGCATACAAACGGACAAAATACTGGCGCATAATACACCAGACATCACACTGATTGAAAAAAACAAGGTCACAATCATAGACATCGCAATACCAGGTGATAGCAGGGTCGCTGAGAAGGAACATGAAAAAAATAGCAAAATACCAGGACTTAAAAATCGAAATTCAACGACTATGGCACAAACCAGCAGTGGTAATTCCAGTGGTAATTGGCACACTGGGTGCTATTCCAAAAGCACTGGAATTACATTTAAAACAGTTAAAAATTGACAAAATCACCATCAGTCAAATGCAAAAAGCCGCACTGCTTGGATCTGCACGCATATTACGAAAATACGTTACGACGTCCTAGGCCCCTGGGTGGGGCCCGACTAGTAACCAATGCCAAATCCGGCGAAACAACTGGCTGCTGTGATACAATTGTATAATAACAATAATAACAACAACAACAGCAACAACAACCATCATCATCATCATCATCATCCTCCTCCAGATATCACGGTTGTAGAGGGCCAAAGCATACAATTGATTGACATCGCGGTACCAGGAGATGCCAGAGTCAAAGAAAAAGAACTGGAAAAAATATGAAATACCACGACTTGGCCATCAAAACCACCCGATTATGGATGAAGCATGTAACAGTGATACCCACTGTCATAGGGGCACCATGTCCAAGAATTTTATAAGATACACCAACAAATTGCAGTTTCCTGTAAAAACACCAGCAGAACTGTAAAAAACTGGGCTACTCGGAACATCATATATTTTAAGAAGGTCCTTGGTTGATACCTAGGACGCTGGCAGCAAGCCGTCTCAACCATTAGCACCAGTCAATGGTATTTGTGATGCATTTTTGAATGTTCAGTTGGCTGAGTTTCATGTTGAATGAATAAAGAATATAACAGCAATAACAACAACACAATTCATAACCCAAATGTTATTCCCTCTTCCCCAAACATTACAAAGATGTAAGGCATAAGACTTTGGATGCCTATTAACCAGGATGGTTTAGAATCCAGAAATCCCCATCAAATTAGACGCTTGCAAAAACTCCAGCGCTCCAAAAATAGTATGCAAAAAATATCTGGACCTCAAGAACCTATAATCTACATAGGCATCAGCTTATATGACTGTAATTAAGCCTGGCAATTTCAGTCGTAAGTTGTGATGGTCCTAAAGCAAAAGCACTTGGACTTATCTACCGCTTCAGAGGGCTTTCAAAGTCCTCTCTAAGCGGTTTATAGAGTCAGCCTCTTGTCCCCAACCATCTGGGTCCTCATTTTACCCACCTCGGAAGGACAGAAGGCTGAGTCAACCTTGAGCCGGTGAGATTTGAACGGCTGAACTGCAGCTAGCAGTCAGCTGAAGTAGCCTGCAGTACTGCACTCTAACCACTGCGCCACCTCAAAAGTAGGTCATTCATGTGACTGATCCCACTTTACAACCTCTGTTCGGAGCCGTCAATAAGCGAAGTCCTTGTAGCAAATACTGATTTTCATCATTCTGGGGATTGTGGAGCACTGCCAAGGGACTTAAATAGGGACTGGTTGCCAAGTGCCCAAAATCTGGTTAGGTAACCAAGGGGGGTGGGGAGGTGACTGTGAGAACTTCGGGGCTGGGTCTTTAGTACCTTTTGAGGAATCTTTGAATGGCCAATAAGTGAGCAACCATAAGTCAAGGACTACCTTGCTGGCCCATTTTAGCCTGCAGCTTCGGTCCCAATCTATTGCAAGCTTTATTGTTGCTAATTTGTGTTGCTAACTGCTTGCAAACAAAGAGAAAATAATTTCTCCAGTGCAGGCCTGCAGAGCCAATAGCCGAATCTTTCATAATGCTATCAAACCAAAACTAATGAGTACTGCAGGGAGGGGAAAGAATTCTGCAGGAAACTTCCTATTTTTTTCATGAACCCAGAGCTCACAGCAAATTAAAGTCATTAAGATTTGATTTCCATCTTAGCTATTATCAGCATATTCTTTTAAACATTTACCTGAAGACAATCCTATCTTTCAATTAATTAATCTCCCCCCCCCCCCCATTTACCCAGTTTTATATCAAATCAAAATCCTATACGAATTAATAAGAATTTATGGGGGAAACTAATTTGGGAATAGATAATCTGAGGTTCAGGGCAGCGAAGCTGTGGATTTAAGAAATACCGTTCTCTATGTTGGAAATGGCCAAAGAGTTGGAGTTGGAGTTTATTCAATTTGTAGGCCGCCCTATTCCCCAAAGGGACTCAGGGCGGCTGAACAAAGCCAAGGGAGGGGAAATTACAAAAAGTAAGACAAAGACAATCAGACAAAGGAGAGCTTGGTAGAGCCAAGGTGGCGCAGTGGTTAAATGCAGCACTGCAGGCTACTGCTAGATCAGCAGGTCAGCGGTTCAAATCTCACCGGCTCAGGGTTGACTCAGCCTTCCATCCTTCCGAGGTGGGTAAAATGAGGACCCAGATTGTTGGGGGCAATATGCTGACTCTCTGTAAACCGCTTAGAGAGGCCTGAAAGGCCTATGAAGCGGTATATAAGTCTACTGCTATTGCTATTGCTATTGCTATTTTTAGGGCAGGAGAAGAAAGCACTTTCCGGTGGCCAGTCTTGTATGTTCAAAAGTTCTTCTCAGATACAGATCCAACCACCAAATACTCACTGAGGATTAGCATTTGGGCTGTTCCCGTGATGTATGTTGCCCTCAAACTTCACAGGAAGCTCCCCATTAAGACCTTGGGTGATGGTTTCCTGCCAGGACCTCATGAGATAGAAATGCCCTCCTTCAAACTATTGGGAGAGGCATCTATACAGAATACAGAATAACCGAATTGGAAGGGACCTTGGAGATTTCTAGTCCAATCCCTGCTCAAACAGGAGACCTGGCCATTTCAGACAGGTGTCTGTCCAGTCTTTACTTAAAAGCTTCCAGTGTTGGAGCACTTACAACTTCTAGAGCAGTGTTTCTCAACCTTGGCAACTTGAAGATGTCTGGACTTCAACTCCCAGAATTCCCCAGCCAGCATTCGCTGGCTGGGGAATTCTGGGAGTCGAAGTCCGGACATCTTCAAGTTGCCAAGGTTGAGAAACACTGTTCTAGAGGCAAGTTGTTCCACTGATTAATTGTCTAAGTGTCAGGAAATTCCTCCTCAGTTCTAGGTTGCTTCTCTCCTTGATGAGTTTCCACCCATTGCTTATTGTTCCACCCTCAGGTGCTTTGGAGAATATCTTGACTCCCTCTTCTTTGTGGCAACCCCTGAGATGTCGGAAGACTCCCATCATGTCTCCCCTGGTCCTTTTCATTTGACTGCAACCGTTCTTCGGAGGTTTTAGCCTCCACCCCCCTAATCATCTTTGATGCTCTTCTCTGCACTCAACATCTCTTTTTATATTGTGGAGACCAAAACACCTGCAGAGTTCCCGCTCTTGGCTTATTTGCCGAAGTCTTCCTCTTCTTCAGCCACTTAGGACAGGGGGATGGTACTCCAAGCATCCTCTGCAGGCCTACCTGGAAACTGGCTTCCTTGAGGCCTTCTGGTTCAAAAGGGGTGGTTGAACTAAGCTATGGGCTGGAGACCCCGATGGTTTAAAGCCCCCTACAGTCCTGCCTGCCTCTTTCTCTCTTTGAAAAGTTTTTTTTTTTTTTAAATGAAATCAGCAATTCAAAAGAAAATTCTTTGGTAAACCGTATCTGACAAAAAAAACACCCTCACACAAGCAGTACATTTTGGACTAAGGATGGGGGGTAGAGAAGTGGAATATTTCTGGCAGATATTCACAATGCACATTTCCCCCCAATTAAAGTTAATTATGCCCAAATGGAACACATGGTAATCTGTATGCTTTCTTTTTCACTCTTTCTTTCGTTTAATTAATCTGCTATTGTAATTTTTAATGTTAAGTTAGAATCCTATCTTCCCAGCTTGGATATTCACCAAAGAAGCTTCTTGATGAGTTTTAAATTCCAAAAGGTTTTTAACTACGCCGTTTAAAGATGTAAGCCACATAACAGCCCATAATAGCTCCTTTGGAATCATTAGAACTCAGAGTAAATACGAGGCACCCTGGCAATAGTGGGGGGAATGCGAGTTGGAGGACGGCTCTGTCACACAAGTGGGGGGCAACGCTTCCACATTCGATCAGCTCCACGGGGGCCTCCTATACTTCCTCATAGTATCTTCCTGACAACGGTTCAAGGCCATGGTCTCCACTGATGGCCCCAGAGATCCTCCTGCTTGACTTGGTATGGCAACAAAGTCAACCCATTAATGCGAAAGCAGAAAGATTCAAATAAATCCAGGAAAACAGCCAATTTTGGGAAAAGTCACTTGTCAAGCGGGGGGGGGGGGAGGGGGGGAGGATCAGGAAGACCAGGCCACTGAAATGATTAAAGAGATTTACTACGTTTATGTTCCCTACAAGAATCTCAACTACAAATGGTCAAAACAAATAGGCGGCAGATAAGAATCCATGGGATTTAAGGTGGGCTGGACTTAGCAATAGCAGTTAGCAGCATTCGCTGGCTGGGGAATCCTGGGAGTTGAAGTCCAGACATCTTCAAGTTGACAAGGTTGAGAAACGCTGTTCTAAACGCTGACTTGGGTGCAACCGGAGCAGGCTTCATCCCTTAGCCACAAGAACTCCCTTTGAATCTAACCCCCTGGGCTTCCAAAGGGAGGGATTTCTTCCACCGAGACCGTTCACTTTGGCTTACATTCTAGAAAGCTCTAATCACTAAATGAAATCCCACGAATGTAAATGGCTGTCAGACATAATATAGTTGCTACGCTTTAAAAGACCCCCGCACTTATCATGCCTGAAATATTATGACTGAGATGCGCTGGCGAGTTTAACAAATTGCAGGAATGCAAGGACTCGGTTGATGTAGCAACAGGGGGGAGAGAGAGGGAGGCCAATTCCGTTTGCACCTTCTCTTCATTGGCTCCGCCAGAGGAGGAAAAACGGGAGGCAGCTTCTCAGCTGTGATGGAGATTTTAAAAAAAAAACATCTAAGCAGCAGCTCTAAGGCTGGACGGGCATCTCCACCATGGCGGGTGGCAGGTTGCCCGTCTTTGGGGTGGGTGGAAAGGGGACGCTGCTTTTCTTAATGTTTGGTCTGTTTCCTAATTGCATTTCTTCCGGTATAATGACAAACCAACCAAACTTCCTTCTCGGAGCTTGATTGATGCTCCAGCAAAATACAGATAGGCTACAGCAGGGAGAGCGACGGTAAATCAACAAAGAGGAAATTACTTCTGGAATTTCCTGAATCCCAGCTCATAAATGAGGATGGGTCTTTTTCTTCCAAAATGAGATCAATGGAGGCTTTGCGACGACGGGCAGGCCTGTGAAATAACACAATTTGTTCGGGTCTCTCTCTGGAGCTAAATTGTGCAGCAATTCAGCCGGTAGTCAGGCAATACTTCTAAGCATGTTCAAAAAACACCCGTCTCTCCCCCCCTCCCCGGTCTCCAAGGGCTCAATCTGCCTGAGGGAGGGGGCTGATATGTGATGTTCGGCTCCCCACAACTCTTTGTGATTTGACAGATGTCACTTGACTGGGATCGGCCGTCAGCAGCTGCTCCCGGGAATCCTTGTGAGCTCCGGCTTGTGTCCTTGTTGATGGTGTCTTCTCTTCTGGTGGCCTCTGTTATGATGGCCTTCATTTTTTTCCTACTATCAGAATCTGCTCTTATGACTGCTCTTGTTTTCATGCTATCTGTCCAAAATATTTAAGCTTAACTTCATGATTAGTACTTCAGTGAGCCCGCTGGCCTTACTTCTGGTAGCACGGAACAATCTGTTCTTTTTGCAATCATTTCGCCCGCGCCAAAATCCAAAGCCATTTGTTTTACTTCATTCGCCCCTTTCTGATGACTCGGATCTCACAACCCCACCACTGTGACCCCAGCAACACGCAGAAGGCTTCAGAAACGTTAAGCGGGATCAAATCCCTTCAGAAATTAGATGGAAGACTTCCTATGAAATCTTAGGGATCTCCCGTCCCAGTTAGGACTGGGAAGCTAAAGAAACGTCCCCTCACAAGGGAGCAGGGAATGACCTCCACGGTGATGTCAAAGAAGTTACACAAGGTCATCAGGCATGGAAACTCAAAGTGAGTTTTCACAGGCTTATAGGTGGCAACAAAATCTTAGCCAAGTGGTTTGTATTCCTTTCTCAAGGTCCAATAGAGAAGCTCCCTGGCCGTTCAACAACCTTGCTCTCTCCTCCGCCTTAGATCACACCCAGCTTTCACTTGGGTCATACTCAGGTTCTCCTAGTGTTAACTCTTACTCTGTCCCACCTCTGTCCCACGCCCAGGGACAGTTTCTTTCAGAGGGAGCCATGAGGAGCGTTGCCAAGAGGTGAAGCACTCCAGCTGCCTTCCTGGTCCAAAGAGCCTCCAGGGAAACGAAGATGACAACTGGCAGAGCATTCTGGCTCATGAACCCCCTCGGAAAGGATTCGGTTGGACAATAGAGTGAAATTAAACAGTACATCCCAGATACTGGTTAAGAAAACCAGTCTCTATCTGAGCCCAGGTCCCATCTGGGCTCTTGCCTGAGGCATGCACAGCATCTGCGTCTCCATCTCTTACTGGCTTCTCTGGTGAGAGACACATTCAGGAATCAAACCTGACTTCTCCAACCTCCTCTGATCTGCAGTGGGGCCATCGCCCTCCGAGATGCAGAGGGCTGAAACAGGAAGCTGGCTGTGAAACGTTGGGGAAGGAGACGCTGCCTCTGAGCCACCCCTGGTGGGCTTTGCTAGACTACCACCACAAGATGCTACATCTGGGTGGGAAATCGTCAAGATTATTTTTTTTAAAAAAAACGATGCTCAATTACAAAAACTGAAAGTTCTGAGAAGAATGGACAATGTATGTTAATTATGCTGACAATATGAAACATTCCCTTTCAATGGAGTTAATTTAGTGACATCTGTTCAAGTCCAAGAAAATAGAAGGGGCGATTTAAGACGAAGCTGTTGGGAAGAAAACATCGACATTATGCGCCTTATTTTTGCTTTTTCCGGCCAGTATTATTGCAAGAAAAGAGGAATGACAAATGATGCATTTTAGCCCTTTCAAATATGCAGCAGCAGCACTAACGAGGCCACTGGGCTTCGTGGAAGAAGAATGCAGCCACTGCTCTCTAGATACGGCACATGTCATCTACACAGATCGTCTTCAAGGGAGATAGGGAGGTTTTTGGCAGGAGAAGCAATGAAGGCAGAGAAGGAAGAAGGGGGTGTTTGGGGTTTGGGGAGGAAGGGGGTGATGACTGAAACCAAGAGGAGACCAACTGTCTCTGTGCCAGAGCTCCTCACCCAGGGCCATTCATTAGACTGGGTGCATGATGTGTTTCTTTTAATCTGCATTCTCCTGTTTGTTTTTAACTTTCTCTTAAAATTTTATTTACTGTAAGCCGCCCGGAGTCCTTCGGGACTGGGCGGCCTATAAATTTAATAAATCCAATCCAATCATTGCTGGGCTTTTCAGAAGCTTCTGGTTGGCTTCCCAAGAACAGAATCCTGAACAAGAAGTAGAGAGATGTTCTTGAGAACTTTCCTCAATGTGACGTCTTTCTGGATCTGTCCTGCCCAGAATTTCTAATCATGCTCCTTGTACTTAAGTCATTTTGGAATTTTATCGATCATGATTCCAAAGCATTTGGAAAGGATCATGTCAAGAACAACGTTTTTGAGTATAACCTCTCACTCTGGGCACCCCAGACACTGACCTATCCTTCCCCAGATGATTGCTCCACACGGAATGAGTTCCACAGCAGGTACCAGAAAGGGGTCCTTCACAAAACATCCGCTTCGTGATGTCCAATTGTTCCCCATAAAGAAGCACTCGTCTCTTTCACAAAACACGTTTTGCTTCTTAAACACCCTGATGAGGACACTTAAAGCAGAAGATGCGCGTTTTATGAAATCTCTTCTGCCTTCATTATCTGAACGAGGAGGCCTTCTCCTTCCTGAACTGACAGCTTCAAGTTCAAAACACTTAAGAGGGTCACAAAAGAAAAGCTACCATTCTCTTCTTGAGTGGAAATGCAATGTTTATTTTGCTTACGGAACACAAGGAAATTAAGAGCTCCTTTTCGCGCCATCGTAAAAAGCTGGTGCCTCTTTCAATTAAAAATGCCCATCTACAATGCTTCTCGGGCGATATTATGCGGAATGTCATTTCACTGAACCACCTGAAGATCTGAGATAACGTTTTCTGTTGATTTGACATCTACTCAATTTCATCCTCTGAAGAACTACCTTATTGACAAATAAAGAGGAGACTTCGCGGCTCGTCTCTCCTCAAATGTCACACTGAAAGTAGGGTGGGGGGAAAATCTCTTCTGGCGAAAGGTTACAAAGAATACAAGCGTTTAAGTGAAAAGGCACTGAGGATTTTATTGGCTTTTCCATATCTATATCGAGATCTATTTGTAAAGGTGGATTTTCAACATTCACAACTACCTCAACACCAAATTAGGCAAACTATCAAGACAAATCCCATGATTTTAGTACATCTCGTTGATGAAATATGCTGCCCTAGGCATCTTCACACAACCTATTGACCACCATCCATATGTTAAAGAGAAGAAATGAGTATTGTTGAAAGTCTATTTTATTGTTCTTTTTAAACCCTTTTAAAAAATGCTCCTTTTTAAGAAAAAAAATTGGCATTGCATAGTCCGAAAAGGTTATCACCCCCAATGATTCCTCACCCCAAAATTATCTCTTCCAGCCATTTCATGCAGAAGTTGAGCGACATGGGAAGAGACAGAAGCCACGGAATATCCCAGATGGGAGCAACTATGGGCTCGACGTTCTTCCTCACAAGTAACTAACTGGAGTTAGAGAAAACGGGAACATAAAAATGGAGGAACTCTAAGCGAGGAATCCACCTCATATCTATCAACCAATATATTATGGCCATCTAGTCTTTTTTGAGATGACACAGGGGCTAGTCCCCGTCTGGAGAACCCCCTAGGTCAGGGGTCTCCAACATTGGCAACTTCAAGACTTGTGGACTTCAACTCCCAGAACTCTGACCTAGGTCACAACCTCATTGGAGGCTGCAGTTGCTTCTCCCAGATGTCCCTTTGAGCTACCAGATGACCCAATGAAGACAGAGCTAAGAAACCCCTCGTGGAAATAACCGCTGGGTGCCAAGACCTCCTCCAAACTCATGAAGCTTCTTTCACATGACATGGAAGCCTAGGCTGAGCAGAGACCTTCCAACGGCCCCATTGAACAGTCTCTGACTGTTTGGAAGTTTGGAAGACGGCAGATAGAATGACGGTATCCAATGTTTCCCAAAGTAGGAATCAACTGACAGAGACAAGAGGCATTTATGGACGGAACGGCCAATATTTTTGACTTCAAACTCTACAGTACTGAAATCTAAGACGATGAGGGTCCTCAGACCCCAACAAAGGATCAAGGAACTCCAACGGAAGGTGCCAACAGCTTTTGCAGCCAGAGCTTGTGGCAGCTGAAGTCACCTGGGTAGTTTTGCTCTTCTTAAAAAGCAGTAAAGCTCTGGACTCCGCTGTTTCCCGTACTTGCCTCAAGAGCATTTTTAAGGCCAAGAATCAGCATGTCCGAAATCTGACTGGGAGGAAAACCTTCCTGCGTCTCCCAAGTCCCTTCCGCCAACCGGAGGCCCCGAGAAAAGTCCAAAACGAAACACAAAGTGCGGGAAGGGTTCGTGTGGAACACGACCGAAGTGTGTGTGGGGGTCACCATCGACCTACATCACCCAAAAACTGCATGAAATGTGGATGGGAGGGAGCAAAGAGGTGGGGGGGAGAAAAAGTGGGGCTGCCGCGAGTAGATGGAAAACAGGACGTTTTGTTCATGAGACAGGTGTAAACAAGATGATAATGATCAGGCTGAACAATACCGCAAGGTGAAAATTGCGTTTCTCACAAAAGGAGCCAAATGGGTCTGGATTATTATGTGAAAGGGGCAATTTCTTAGTGGGAAATTAGGCTTCGGTGACTCATGCCCGCAGGCTCATTGTGATGGGTTCTCATCCACATCGGGGGCCATTCATAGAGGGAGAAGCCGCCAGAGTGAAGGCTCCCCTCTCACAAGCTTCTTCCTTTCAGCTCCGACCTGAAAGCAGAGGCAATTAAACCAAAAACTGTGAGGTTCAGAGAAACACTCGAATCTCTGAATCGGAGAACATGACGCCTCACCTGTGCCCACAACTTCCACACAACGTGCTTTGGCATCACCCCTGACGAGTGGGGAGAGTTTAACCAAGTTCCCCGGCAGCGTTTGGCCCACCGGTTCAAGGGACACCGAACACAGCACAGGCACACAACTTCTGTAAAAACCCCTATAACCACCGCACTCCCAACTACCCCAGGAAATGTTTTCCAAATACTGAATGGCCACTCAGGACCATCAGTGAGAAAAAGTCCCCTTGATCGATTTGGAAAGTCTTGGACCAAAATCTGGTTTATAAGCAAGTGCCCGGTTGAAGAATGAGGCAGTGGCTGATGGTGGTGGCAATTCAGACATTATCCTGGCAGTGACTCATGGGTATGCCCGGACCTGTCACATACATGGCCATCTCCCACCCTTGGCACAAAGTGTATTGTGTTAGAATGAAAATAATTAATGAAAGGGGTTCACTTTTTTTACTTTTACTTCCTAAAGCAGAATTTCCCTTGAAGACACATGGACTTCAACTCCCAGGACTCCCCTAGCTGGCTGGGAATTCTGGGAGATGAAGTCCACAGGTCTTCAAGTGGCCAAGGTTGGGAAACCCTGTTCTTCAGGCATAAAGAGCAATAGCAACAGCCCTTAGACTTATATACCGCTTCACAGTGCTTTCCAGCCCTCTCTAAGCAGTTTACAGAATCAGCCTCTTTCCCCCAACAATCTGGCTCCTCGTTTTACTGACCTCAGAAGGACGGAAGGCTGAGCCCAGTGAGATTTGAACTGTCAAATTGCAGGCAGCCGGCAGGCAGCAGAAGCAGCCTGCAGTCCTGCTCTCTAACCCCTGTGCCACTGCAGCTCAGTGGTTAGAGTGCCACTGTGCTCATTTAAAAATACATCCAAGCTTTGGGTGGGTGGGGAAAAAAAAATCCGCCTGCCTATTTCAAGACTTTCTTTTAGTGGATCCACTTCCCAGCAGATGATTCTCCAGGTTAACTACTGGAAGGAAGGAAGGTGGCCCCCTGGTATTGGGGCCCCCTCCTCGGTTCCCCTCCGGTTGATGTGATTGCAGCATATCCCACCTTCCTGCCCACAGCTCTCCATTACCTGAATCCAGCCACATCAAGTTTAGATTTATGACTTGCCAACTGTGTTGTGATTAGGTGTCATCCCTGTCTCTGTGCTCCCCCTGATATTGATAGATAATATTCCATGGCAGTGCATTGTCTGACCTTTGAAAGGTTACTGCCAGCAGATACTCCAAAATCAATATGGATCTTATCTGTCACAACCCGCAAGAAAAACATTACCAATGAGATGGGCCACTGTGGATTCAGGCGGAATGAAGAAAACACGCGGTGTGGAACCGTTTCCCCCCCCCTCCCCATCTCCCCTCCCCACCCTAATTCTGCTCCGAAGACCCAGTTTTTCATTTATATTCCTTGCTGGAAGAAGAGAAATACATTTTACAGTGAAGAGAAAATTTGTCTTTTATACTAGCTGACAAGCTCATGTTCTTGGATAACATTAAAAAATATGAACTGTGAGCTTCAACTGGGTATACATAAACTACTGCGGTAATGTCAGGGAGGTTAAGAAGGGAAGAAACACTGGGTACATAAGTACATATATTCTTACTGGGTCAAGAGGGGGGAAAAAACCTAAAGACGTTTCCAAAATACGTCGATATATCAGACTTTTCAGGTGACTAAAGAGGAAGGAAGAAGGCGAAAAAGAAAGAGAAAACTCTCCCTTCTTCAGTTGAAGGACCACCAACCAGTTATCCCCCACCCTCTCTCTCCTGCACGGGCCTTCCTTACACATTTGCACGCCCATGCTTGTGCCTTCAGGGGGAACAAATACTTGACCAAGGCAGGAGCAATCTACTGTTTGCCATGAAAAGAATGAGACCGGCTGCAGCTTCTTTGGTCCCTGAAATAGGCCAGGATTCTGCCGGGAGAAGAGATGAACCAGAAAACCAAACTACCTGAACCGGGAGGCTCTCACAACAGTCACTCGGGCCCTTGTGACCTCTAGGCTGGAATACTGCAACGTGCTCTACATGGGGCTGCCCTTGAAGAGCATCCGGCGGCTTCAGCTAGTCCAGAATGCGGCCGCGCGAGTGATCGTGGGTGCACCTCGGTTCACCCACATAACACCTATCCTCCGCGAGCTGCGCTGGCTACCTGTTGATCTCCGTGTGCGCTTCAAGGTGCTTCTTACCACCCATAAAGCCCTTCATGGTAGTGGGTCTGCGTACTTGAGAGACCGCCTCCTGCCAATTACCTCCACTAGACCAATCAGATCCCACAGACTAGGCCTCCTCCGAATTCCATCTGCCAGTCAGTGCCGGCTGGCCACTATGCGGAGGAGAGCCTTTTCAGTAGCAGCTCCGACCCTTTGGAACGATCTCCCCGTGGAGATTCGTACCCTCACCACCCTTCAGACCTTCCGCGCAGCCCTCAAGATCTGGCTATCCCGTCAGGCCTGGGGGTAAAGATTTGATTCGCCCCCACCCGAATGCTGAATGAATGTTGTTATTCTTTTAATTACGTGTTATGTTATATGTTACTGTATGTATCCCCCTCCCATATAAGTTGTTAGCCACCCTGAGTCCCCTCAGGGAAAAGGGCGGCCTATAAATAAACTTATTCCTATTCCTATTCCTTTAGCCGCGAGAGACTAAGTGGAGGAAAGGAATGGCAGCCATTGGGGGTGGTTGGCTTCTATGCATCAGAAAGAGCAACTGATTAAAAACCATGCCGCTCCCAGGCCCAGGGAAGCAGAGTTGGCTCCAATACTTTTCTCTTTCCTGGGGGTGGGGGTGGGTGGGGGGCGAAGGAGCCAGTGGCAGAAAAGACAAGATTAAATATCCACTTATATTTCTACAGAGGCAAGTATGCTTGCCTGCAAGACTTCCCACTGGCAGACATAATTGCAAGTCACAGGAGGACCCTCACGTGGCCCTCTGGTGCCTGCAAACAAGTTTTTGAAAATTCAGGGGAGAAAGAGGTCGCCAGCCAGACGGGGAGGAGCGCAGGGGAGCATCTCAGCACCCGACGTGCCACTGAAATTTTCCAATAAGCCATTCAACACACAAGGCACACCGGAATCATCAGCTCAGATCCAAAGTCAGGTGCAGTCAGAAAAGATTTAACAGTTTATTTTCATTTACGATTCTCATTTTGCTCTTTTTGCACCAAAAAAGCACCGAGATGAAGGGGTGAGATGGAGATTACAGTTCCTAGCCCCAAGAAACCCATCCTCAGAAGGCTCCGCTACCTACCAGAGAGAGGATATTTATTTGTCTCGTCTGTGACCAGAGGTGGTTTTTCTGGAGGCAACTGGACTTTCGCTTCTCATCCAAGAAGCCTCTTCAGCTCTGACGGGACCCTCCCATTCCCCACTATCCTCTCAGAGCTGAAGAGGCTTCTTGGATGAGAAGGGAAAAAACAAGGAAGCCCTAGTCGCCTCCAGAAAAAGCACTTTCGGGGACAACCGTGACTTGGAGGACTCAGAATCTCTGCAGTCTCATCTGTGACTTTACAATATTGGTAGATGAAGACATTTTATTCCCCAGCAATATAGAATTGGGTTGGAAATGCCAGCTGGATTATATTTCAAATTCAACGGAGAAAGCTGAACAGAGAATCAATCAGCATCAATTCTGGCCAGAGACGGTTCTTTGTTGTCTCCAAAGGATAAAGAAAATCACAAACCCCAAGCAACCCCCGAAAGGGCTGAACGTCAGTGAGCTCTGCTGGAAGGACGGTTCAGGAGAGGGGAAATGGGTGAGAAGGGAGTACCCTAAACTTGGCTGATTGGCATTCTGAAGAAATCCAGCAGGTTCTGGAGACCCAGTAGCAGAAATTTTGAGTAGCAATAGCAATAGCAGTTAGACTTATATACCGCTTCATAGGGCTTTCAGCCCTCTCTAAGCGGTTTACAGAGTCAGCATATCGCCCCCAACAATCCGGGTCCTCATTTCACCCACCTCAGAAGGATGGAAGGCTGAGTCAACCTTGAGCCGGTGAGATTTGAACAGCCGAACTGCAGAACTGCAGTCAGCTGAAGTAGCCTGCAGTGCTGCATTTAACCACTGCGCCACCTCGGCTCTTCAAGTCAGGAGAACTGGCAAATATCACCTCTGACTGGCCCCAGAGTGGGGAGGGAATGGGGATTTTGCAGTATCCTTCCCCTGCCACCCCCACCAAGCCACAACCACAGAACCAGTAGTAAAAAAAAAATGAATTTCACCACTGTGAACACCCTGGCATTTTACCATAGGCCCCATTGGTGCACATCTCTGAAGAAGAATGGCTATGTGGGCACCTCTAGAACAACACGAAGTGGCTCTGCAATAGCAATAGCAATAGCAATAGCAGTAGACTTATATACCGCTTCATAGGCCTTTCAGGCCTCTCTAAGCGGTTTACAGAGAGTCAGCATATTGCCCCCAACAATCTGGGTCCTCATTTTACCCACCTCGGAAGGATGGAAGGCTGAGTCAACCCTGAGCCGGTGAGATTTGAACCGCTGAACTGCTGATCTAGCAGTAGCCTGCAGTGCTGCATTTAACCACTGCGCCACCTTGGCTCTTGTCCGTGGTTCATGCAGTAGACATTATCTGAGGTGGCCTGTGGAGTGTTTTCTTTAAGGCACCACACAAATAGGCAACTCAAAACAGAGGATCTACCAAATGGGGGGGAGAGAGAGGAAGGGATGTCGCCCCAAGAAAGCAGCAAAAGTGGAGAAGAACAACTGCCCTCTTTACCCTGTTACCACCAAGACGTCAGTTTAATCTTTATTCATATTTATCTTTTACCCATGTGAGCTAATTCAGACTCTTATCTTGGAGCAAAAGGCAAAATGCAGAGAGGACCACAGAACCCATCCGTCTTGCCCCACATGGTATCTTCCGGGTGTTTTAAACCAGCACTTAGGGAATCCCTTGGTTAGGGGGTTACAGCCCAGGAGTGGTGTATCTAACACCCCAGAGGGCACATAAAGGAGGGGAAAAAAAGAATTCAACACAAACACACCCAGGCTGGATGCACAGCCGCCACACTCTGGCCGCTGCAGACAAGGAGAAGCAGCCCTTTTCAGACAAATACTCGGAGGGTTTACATCGGCGGCACAAGGCAGCTTGACTCCACATCTCAAGGACTCTGCGCAGCCCCTTGTTTATCCCAGCATGTATGTATTTCTGTTCTCTTCCCATGCTTGGTTAACACGGGACAGTAAGCATCGGGGGAAGAGAAGGGCAGGGGGCCTTGATGCGCAGGCTGCACATCTCTGCAATGTCCGTTTCGGGTTTTTCTCTCTCCAGAATTTAAAGCTCTGCTCGTTTTCCCCTCGTAGGGATACGACTTAATGAGGAATGCTGTCAGTTGGGCTCCTTTTGTCAGCCAGGATGAATCTCCACGATGGCTTTGTTGAGGAAGTTGCCAGAACTACAAAACCCCCTTGAATTGCTGGGTGCCTCTTCCAAAGGTCAGGATGAATATTGATGCTGCGCAGTCAGAAGAAAGGGGACGCTACGGAGGGATGGATGGGGAGGGGGCGGCAGGGGGCCTTCAAAGGACGCCCCCTCCTCCCCCTGGAAGCTGAATTGGGCTTTTAAGATAAAAGACCCTCCATCAGCCACAGGTACCAATCAATCAATCAACTTTATTATAGTCATTGATCAATTCTAAAAAGGGGGACGAAATTCCGAGGCAGCAGATAAAAATCGAAAATAGAACCAAATAATAGAAAATTGATGTGGTCCGAGGGTTGCATATTTTACAAAAATAGGAGAGCAAAATCTGGCTGCCTTCTAGCAAAATGAAATCCCAACTCAAGGCTGCAATCAGGAAGGACGGCCGGCCTTTTAACGTGGTTACGGCTGATGAATGTGGCTGGTGTAACGTCTTCAGCTCCTTCCCCATCTTTCAAACCCCAAACGTCTTCATTTCAGGCGGCAGCACAAGCCAGGACGTTGGTAAAAAAATGCCCTTTTTCTTTCGGTCAATACTTTATTATATCTGCTTTAAACACGATGAAACCGTGCCGTCCAAAATACTGGGGGGGAGAAATACAATTAAGGTGCAGTTCGGCCTGTCAAAAGGAATGCAGGGGTCTCATCATAGGAAATTAATGGGGGAAGATTCCCACGCAAAGGGCTGCCTCGTTATGCTTCTCCCGTGTTTTTAATTGATTCGCTTAATGTGATTTTTTGTATCTTTTTCTGCTGCTGCGCAAGGCACCCTTGGCCTCCCTGAAGCGGAATGGCAGGATGTAAATTCTATAAAACCAACACAGCATTAAGCCTGTTTCAACCACCAAGCAGGGTGTTCACACAACCAAACTTCCTCCCTCTTTTCTCCTCTGTTCAAAATGGTTCAGAAAAGGGCCAGCTCTTCCCAAGGACGATTCAGAAACAGAATGGCTACACAGCAGAGGTGGGATTTACCAGTTCGCCGAACTACTCAAAATTTCCACTTCTCCAGAACTGGTCAGAACCTGCTGATTCCACCTCTGCTGTGAACCCGTTTTGCTTCTGAACTGTTCTTAGGAAGAGCTGTTTCTGAAGCTGAATCATTTTGAATAGAGGAGGAAAGAGTTGACGGAAAAGAGGGACCAAATTTGGTTGTGTGCACACACCAACGGTGGGATTCAGCAGGTTCTAACAGGTTCTGGAGAACCGGTAGCGGAAATTTTGAGTAGCTTGGAGAACCAGCAAATACCACTTCTGACTGGCCCCGCCCCCATTTATTCTCTGCCTCCCGAGTCCCAGCTGATCAGGAGGAAATGGGGATTTTGCAGTATCCTTCCCCTGCCACACCCACCAAGCCATGCTCACAGAAGCAGTAGTAAGAAATTTGAATTCCTTCACTGGTACACAGTCTTGTCCAAAGGATGAAAACCAAATATGGTGATGATGGGGAAGAGGCTGCCAAGTGAATTAAATTAATATAGGCGCTTGAACTCCCAGAAACTGATGGGCAAGATGAAGAGGAAGCCTCCTCTGGACAAAGCAGCTTCTCAGTGGCCACCAGAGGATGGACAAGCTGCAAATAGATTCTCCTGGGGGGGGGGGGATCCTCACACTCCAGGTGAGACACTAAGCCTCCCGTCTTTGGTGGCTGTTCCCCTCCCAAAACCGTGTGAGCGAATGAACTTGTTAAGATTCTGCGGTTCTGCACGAGGGGCTCTGCTGAAGAGCGGAGAGGGAGGGGGGGAGAGACTGTGCCAATCAAACAGCCGTGATTAAAACCTACTAATTTAAATTTTTAATGAACCAAACGCCAAAAGCGCAGGAGAACATCTTATACTAGATTAACTGAAATTCATTAGCATTCCACCGGCTTATGAGACCCTCCGAGTTTTCCTGGAATACAGATGGGCGCGACAACTTTGGAGGCTCCAGATAGGCACCGCTTTCCTCACCACGTTTCTTCCACGAGTAAATACTCCGTGGGACACACCCACAACCCGCGCACCAAGGGGATCTGAGCCAGATGCAACTGACAACGGTGCCACCTTTCCTGGTTCTCAAAGAGAAAGCGACCCACGGCCTCCGAAGGGAAAGGGCTGGCAAGAAGAAGCGGCGACGGGACGCTCCTTGATCTCCGCTAGTAGAACAAAGGGAGGCAACGTTGGACATTCTTCACCCCCCAATGAAAAGGCACAGGTGGGGAGAGAGAGGACGGGGCTACCCTGGCTCTTCTAAGCAGTCAGCTGGGGGGAGAAGGCTGATCTGGAAGGCTTTCAGGGTGAAGACCCTGAAAGCTTTCAGGGGTTCAGGGTGAAGACAAGCAGGAACCCTCCCAGGACTGTGTAGATCAGGCCCCCTATTTCCATATTACAGATCCCCGGATTTACCTCAGCCACTCTGTGCCTCATTTTCAGGAACAGAATCAACCCGCCAAGCTTTATTCTCTGCGCCCTTCAGCTGAGAATAATTGGCAACCTGTACACTCAATAGGCCTGTGATGGTGAACCTCTGGCACGCGTGCGACAGGTGGCAGGCAGAGCCCTTTCTGCGGGCACACTAGCCATCGCCCCAGGCCAACTCCCCCGTGTATGCAAGCGGGCCTCGCACCAGCCTCTGCCATGCATGCACAGGGTGCATATGGGGGACATGTATACACATGCATGGGGGCAGGGGGATGCATAGGGGGTGCTTGCATTGCATTTTGGGGCCTCACAGAGTACCCCTCTGCCCCATTTTGGCCCTGGAAAGCCTCCTGCACCAACCTGGAAGCAAATAATGGGCAGGTGGGAGTGGGGCACATGTGTAGAGGCGGGGTGGGTGCAGGGGGGTTGCACACGCATTGTATGCGCACTCTTTCGCCAGGCAATGACCAAAGGTTAGCAAATCCCTGCAATGGGCAGCCAGTTTCCCCTCACGCCCGGTGGACAGGCCTCTCAATGTTCTAATCTGGATGCAGGCCATGGATTGCAAGGCCCCTGAAAAGGGCCACAAAAGGAGCCGCACAACTCGTGTGACTTTGCAGGCCTGGGGGGGGGGGTGCGGTGTTCCGTTTGGCAGAAGCCAGGAACAAAGTGAGTGCAAAGAAACAGGAGCTCTTTAAACATCACGTCAGACTCGGAGGGGACGGAGGGAAGCTCCAAAGTCCATCCATTCATAGGTTTTAAGCCCCTGTTGTGATTTGATTTATTCTTATGATAAAGGCTACATAAAGCTATTTTGCTGTATTTATTATTTGAGAGAGGATGGGAGATTGTTGATTTAGTCCTCCACCTGCCAGGGCTGGAGTTATAAATGCAGGGGGGGGGGAGAGATTGATGCAGGGGTCTTACATATTAATCTACTCACAATACCATTTGGTTTTTCCACTACACAGAGGACACAACAAGAGCTGCTCTCTGATGGGAGGGAGGGACGGAGGAAGGGAAACGGAGGAAGGAAGGAGGAAGATGGAAGGGAGGGAGGAAGAGGAAGGAAGGAAGATGGGAGGGAGGGACAGAGGAAGGGAAACGGAGGAAGGAAGAAGATGGAGGGGAGGGGAAGTGAGGGATGAAGGAAGGAAGATGGGAGGAAGGAAGGAAGGAGGAAGATGGGAGGAAGGGAGAAGGAAGGAAGATGGGAGGGAGGGGAGGAAAGAGGGAGCTTGGGGCTTTTCAGATGCAACAGACGTCAACTCTTACAATCCCAAAATATCCCAGTGCAGTTAACTGGGGAGAGCACTTCATGGATCAGAAGAACAGAATTCTAGCCAAACAAACAAAAAAAAGGGCCATAATTGTTATTAAACCTTTCAGAGAAATCTCTCATTTCATTGGGCGCAGTCTGGATGTGTCCAGAGCAGCAACCCCCAACCTTTTGGGTCCCCTGGAGAGAGGTTTTTCCATGGACCAAAGGGGGGGAGGGGAGCGTTTTGCAGGCTGCCTGCATCCCGTGGAGGGGGCTTTGCTTGTTTGTGTGGCTTCTTTGCTGGCCTGATGTGGCCTGGTTAAGATCCGTGGACCACCAGGGCTTGGGAGCCACTGGTCTACAGGAGCACTCGGCCAAGGGCAGAGAACTACCCCAGAGAGGGGTTCTAGACACCGCCGTGAGGCTCATATCCCCAGCAGGGTGATCCTGGGCAAGACAGCTTTGCCCTGTAGTGTTCAACCTCACAACTAGAAAGGGGAGACAGACAAAATCGCCAGCTTTGCTCCTTTCAGCAGAGGAGCCACGAGAGGAAGCTGGACGGGGAAAGCAGAACGTGAAGCTTCATCCAGAAGCTTTCTAACTTACCAGGAATGACCATCTTGGGCACGGGTGTCCAAACGTGGGAACTTTTAAGACTTTTGGACTTCAACTGCCAGAATTCCCCAGCCAGCATAATTCTGGAGAATTCTGGGAGTTGAAGTCCACAAGTCTTAAAGTTCCCACGTTTGGACACCCCTGATCTAGGGTGTCCAACCATGGACCAGATGGGGAATCCTGGGCGTTGAAGTCCACATGTCTTAAAGTGGCCAAGGTTTGGAGACCTCTGACTCAGATGGTCACTCCTGGGGAGATGGACAAGCACCAGTTCATTGTGGAGCAGAACCTGCTGGCCTTCGGGCAACTCTTCAAACAACGAAAGCCCTCCCGGAAGAGATACAAACCCCGCTGGGAGAGGTGCACACCACGATACAACAGCTGCCAGAAGCGATGTCTGCCGCCTATGGATCTGTCAATCAGGGAGGAATGCAGAATTTCCACTCCGGTGCCTTTTTAATCCAGTTTTCCAACATATGGCAAGAATTGGCACGTTACCCCCCATTGCCACCCAGTGGGACGGGCATCCCTGCTCCTCCTTGGCCAGGAATGCAGGAAACCTCCCCATGAAGAAATGCAGAAAAGTCTAGAAGCATTCCCCCCCCCCCCGCACCCCACCCATACAGGCCCACCTGCAATCCAAGGGAAGGAAACGGATCTCGCCCTTCGAAGCATCTGGGACTCTTCAGCCACCAATGATGGAAAGAAACTACAGGCAGTTTTCAACTAACGACCACAATTCGGCTCAAAAGTTTGGTTGCTAAGGGAGATGGTCTTTAAGTGAGCGTTGCCCCCTTTCACAGCGAGGTTAAGTGAATCACTGCAGTCGTTAAGTTAGTCACACGGTTGTTAAATGAACCTGGCTTCCCCGTGGACTTTGGTTGTCGGAAAGGTCGCAAAAGGGGAAATCACGTGACCCCGCCACCCTCAGGACACTGTGACCGTCATAGATGTGAGACAGTTCCCACGCGGCCACATTTTGATCGCCTGGCCACGGGGACGGTGGAAGGGCCCCGAGTGTGAAAAACGGCAGCAAGTCACTCTTTTCAGTGCCGCTGAAACGACAAAACGGTCAGTAAGGGAACTGTTGTAAGCCGGGGACTATCTGTATTACCAAGAAGAAGATGAAAGGGAAGGCCCCCAACTATTTCGGAGCTCATCCTGGCCAGAAATCAGAGGTCGCGCTTCAAGCGGGAACTCCGGTGGTGCCGATGCATTTCCTGGCTTGAAGTCGACCCCCGGCATCCGTCATTCCGTTTTATTTCCTTTCATTGTAGCCGCCCTGCAAAACCAGGCGGCCTCTTCCCTTTGGTAAACCTGATACGCTAAACTGTGTTTAGTTTTTAATTAAGCCCTTTTGCTCCGTATTGGAAGAAATGTGGAGGCCTTGGGGTTTAAATGGTGGTTTTAAGCCAAGTATATGGTAAATGCCTTTTTGCATGCACCGCCATTAAATATAATTACGCAGTGGGTAAAACACGTGCCACTCTAGAAATGTCATTTGGTTTTACAGTTATAAACTCATCAACATTTATCAAAACAGCGCCCGGAGACAAGCGGGAAGAAAAAAGCACTGACTACAGCAAGAGACTTACATTCTCCTCTGCCTATGAAAAAAAGCAGGCTTGAAGGCAAAACAAGACAGCAAAGAGGGTGGGGGGGAAGGCTCCCCGTTTCATATTCTCATCTCCTTGACTAAAATGTTAATTTCCTCTTACAGGTTCTGAAGGCAGCAAAGGAGAGGGATATTCAGCTGACGGCATCTGGGGAAAGAGAGTGGCATCTCCTGGAAGAAGGGAGGGGCCGCAGCCCCCACCCAACACACCGAAAGGAAGGCGGAGACCCAGCGCCAAAAAGAACCCGGGGGTGGGGGGGCGTGACCGGTTTCCACAGCCAGAAATCTCACCCTGTGGATCTCTGCCTCTGGACCTGGGTGCGGAATCCCTTTGGGCCTCAGGGCAGTGGGGATGTTCAATTATTTTTTACTATGAGTTCTGTGGGCGTGGCTTGGTGGGCGTGGCTTGGTGGGCGTGGCAGGGGAAGGATACTGCAAAATCTCTCCTTTCCCTCCCCACTCCTGGGACCAGCCAGAGGTGGCATTTGCCGGTTCTCCAAACTACTCAAAATTTCCGCTACGGGTTCTCCAGAACCTGTCAGAACCTGCTGGATTTCCCCCCAGCCTCAGGGGCTCTGAGGAGTAACACACGTCATGGGCCAGCCATAGCACCTTGTCCATTCAGAACTGCAGAATAGCAGAGGGGGAAGGGACCTTGGAGGTCTTCTAGTCCAACCCCTTGCTCAAGCAGGAAAACCTACATCCATTTTACACATATGGTAGTCCAACCTCTTCTTAGAAACTCCAGTGACGGAGCACCCAGGGGTCCTGGAGGAAAGCTCTTCCTCCGATCAATTGTTCTCACTGTCAGGAAATTTCCCCTTTGTTGCTTCTCTCCTTGATTAGTTTCCATCCGTTGCTTCTTGTCTTGCCTTCTGGTGCATTGGCGAATAGGTTGACACCCCCCCCCCCTCTGTGGCAGTCCCTGAAACCCTGCAAGACGGCTATAATCTCACCCACAATCTTCCTTTTCATTAAACTAGACGTATCTCATTCCTACAACTGCTCTTCGTATGTTTTAACCTCCAGTCCATTTTGTGCCCCAAACACAACCAGGACTAGCAACGCAGTCACTAAGCTAAAGGGTTGCTAAGTGAACCCACAACTGCGCTTCCAATCTTCAGCTTTCCTCTGCTTTACAGATCTACAGAGGTTGTCGATGCCAGGAAGTTGCTTCTTCAGCACTGAAATAACTGTAAACGGCCGCTAAATGAGACAGTTGCTAAAAGAGGGCCGCCTGTCAAATTAGGGCCTTGTGAGCTTCTAGAAGTCATGGAATATGTTTAGAGTTCCTTCTAGAACTGTGTTTCTCAACCTTGGCAACGTGAAGATGTCTGGACCTCAACTCCCAGAATTCCCCAGCCAGCATTTGCTGGCTGGGGAATTCTGGGAGTTGAAGTCCAGACATCTTCACGTTGCCAAGGTTGAGAAACACAGTTCTAGAAGAACATGGAAAGCCAGGAGCCCAAGATGGCAACCCCAGCCCTGAAGTGTGTCTCATTCCTTTCACACACAAATGTTAGTCTAGGGAAGAGAAGGACCGGGGGAGACGTGATAGCAGCCTTCCAATACTTGAGGGGCTGCCACAGAGAGGAGTTAGGGGGTCAAGCTATTTTCCAAGGCTCCTGAAGGGCAGACAAGGAAGAATGGATGGAAGCTGAACAAGGAGAGATTCAACCTGGAAATAAGGAGGAATTTTCTGACAGTGGGGACAACCAACCAATGCAACAGAAGTTGCCTTCGGAAGTTGTGGGAGCTCCATCACTGGAGGCTTTCAAGAAGAGACTGGGCTGCTCTCTGTCAGAAATGGTGCAGGGTCTCCTGCTTGAGTGGGGGTTGGACTAGATGACCTACAAGGTCCCTCACAGCTCTATTAATCTGTTAATACCCCATCCTCACAAGCGAGAGCTATTCAGCTATTTTTAAATACCCAGAGAAAGGCACCACGTGGCCGGGGCCACAGGTCTGCTCCGTGGACATCTGTGCAAAGCATCTGAAGGAATATTCTGCAAAGCAGGTTGGCGCGAGCCAAGAAGGGGTGTGCAGCTTGTGCCCATCTGCTTGGCATCCCTTCGGATCGCTGCTGGGTGCCTCCTGGTTTATCTACCATCTACTCTTCTTTCAGGCTTCTCTGGTTCTTCAGTGGCCTCCCCCCTCCTGTTTCCCTCAACCTCCCTTCCCCTGGAGAGCTCCCAGGGTCTTCCCAGTAGAGTCTAAGCCAGGGTTGGCCAACCTTTTGGGCACCAAGTGCTGAAACGGGAGCACCAGAGCGTGCCGGAAGCCGGAAGAGCAGCTGCCCAGTGTGCGCCAGGACAACGATCTTCCAGTTTCCGCCAGGTGGTCTTTGTGCACGCTAGAAACCGGAAGAGCAGGTGGGCGGAGTGCATGCACGTGCCGAAACCCGGAAGAGCAACGGGTGACAGCTGGCGTGCCCGGAGAGATGGCTCTGCATGCCACTTCCAGCATGCGAGCCATAGGTTTGCCATCAAGGGTCTAAGCCTTTTGGACAAGCCATCACAAGCTAAACACTTGGAAACATTTCCTCCTCCTGCAGAAACTGTCCAGTGGGACCCTCTCTAGACCCCATTGAGTCTCTCTTGAAATTTTCATCGTGCTCGGGGTGTTTTCTCCCGTCTGAACTAGGACTGGGCCTCCAAAACGTAACATACATCACGGCTTGTACAGTAAACGAGGCGTCAAAGTTACCCTTCGCCTTATTTGTGGGTGACCGTTTTTTTATTCCACTTATTGGAGTTTATTTTAGAGGGGGTCTTTTTGCCAAGAGCCAAAGAGAAGGAGCCCCCCACCCCTCCATCAGAAGACAATGGAGACCCCTCTATTTAAAGTTCAGCATTCCTTGTTTTTATCCAGCTGAAAGCCACGCTTAGAAAAAAGAAGAAAAAAGGCCTCACTGAGCTCATTAGAGGCAATTTTCAATTTATTCTACCTTCTCGGAGCGATGCCGCATTTTAAACACAGGCAGTTATCCATTTCATGAACAAAAGTGAGAGAAGATTACTTATCTGCATTAACTGTATTTAATTTCAGGGCTTTCTGACTCATAACTTTAAAATGGAAAAAGAGAAAAGAAACATATAACTGTTCTCTCTTTTTTTTTAAAAAAAAAAAAAGAGCAGCTTCTCTGCAGCGATTATATAATGTGTCAAAGTGTGCTTTAACTCTCGCTCTTAGAGGTGGAGGGGGGGCTATGGAAGAGATTCTCGCTCAATCCGTTTGACATTTCAGGTGCGGTGTGCGCCTGCTTAAAATGTCTTCAATGCTTATTAAACAAGAGATCGGGGAGGCAGCGGGAATTAGGGGATCAACTAGCCAGCAGCCCCTCGGCAAGGTTGTTTGGCAGCAAAGGAGCCGACGGGGGCAGAGAAACCAGTGTCGCAACCAGGGTTACACCACTGACTGCCTTTCAGGTTGCTACACCTTCACAAGGGCAGCGCAGAACTGAAAACCTCAGAAAAGGAGGCACCCGAGCAATGCCCCCTGAGCTCCAGGCACACTGACGGACGGATCTCGACTCACGCGTGATGCAGAGGAAGGGAGGGGAAGGATTTGGTTCCTCCGCTGATCGCGCCAGAACCCAGCGGGAGTCGAAGGGGAAGGACTTCTTCCCACGGCCCCAGTCTCACCACGGCACTGGTTCCTAGCCTGCCCCAATCACCATCCACCTGGACAGCTTGAAAAGGGGGAGAGACTCACAAATGGAGGAAGAATGCCAAGGCTGCTCCCTTTTGTGTTTATTGTTTATTTATTTATTTATTTGACTTATATACCGCTTCATAGGGCTTTCAGCCCTCTCTAAGCGGTTTAGAGTCAGCATATCGCCCTCAACAACAATCCGGGTCCTCATTTTACCCACCTCGGAAGGATGGAAGGCTGAGTCAACCTTGAGCCGGTGAGATTAGAACCGCTGAACTGCAGATAGCAGTCAGCTGAAGTGGCCTGCAGTACTGCACTCTAACCACTGCGCCACCTCGGCTCGGTGTATTAATGGGCCTCAACCCACCAGCACTAAGAAAGTTACATCTGCCTCACATCCAACTTGTGAGCTTCTCTGGGAATTGTTTGGTCCGCAAAACCAGGATTCTGGGCCAGCATGAACGGCCACCCCGCCATTCTCCAGACTTACAAAGAGAGTGTGGCTTAATAAGAACTGACGGAAGATACAAAGACCCAGGTCCATAGAGCCTGCGTCCTGAGCACACTCTTGTACTGCAGTGAGCCTTGGAGCCTTTACGCGTGGCAGGAGAGAAAGCTGAACCCCTTTCATAGGCGCTGTCTCCGATGTATTCTTGGCATCACCTGGCATGACAAAGTTCCAAATAGCGCAGTCTTGGAACGTGCTGGAATCTCTAGCATATACTACATATACTATTGAAACAGCGACGTCTATGCTGGCTTGGGCATGTTGTGAGAATGGCCGATGGTCGGGCTCCGAAAGACCTCCTGCATGGAGAATTAGTGCAGGGAAAGCGCCCCAGAGGGAGACCACAGCTGAGATATAAGGATATCTGCAAGAGGGAACTAAAGGCCTTGGGAATGGACATTAACAGCTGGGAAACCTTGACCTCTGACCGTTCAGGTGGGAGGCTAAAGACGCAGCATGGCCTTCTCCAATTCGAAGAGACGCTCCTTCGGCAGGCCGAGGCAAAGAGACAGCCCCCAACCAGCGAAATCTGGGGGTTGGACAGGGGACAGAATGTATCTGCCCTCAGTGTGGTAGGGATTGCCGCTCCTGAATTGGACTTTGTAGCCACACCAGATGCTGCGTTAGGACCTCTTTCCAGAGCACGGAACCATCGTCTTTGGAGACTGAAGGATGCCAATGATGACGCTGTATCTGTGGGAAGGCCAGCTGCAGTCCCAGAGCATCTTCGGGAACAGCTGCACATCTGGACCCAGCACCCAGCGAGAGGAAAGGGTTACTGCAGATGAGGAGACCAGCCAAAGCCAAGGCCAGACCTTGGAAACAAGAAGAAGATTCTGCGCAGTGCACAGGATTAAAGTGGCCACTCGTGACATCTGCAAGCTGCCAGCAGCCACTTAATATAATCAACTTTCAGATGGAACGATGAATCAGGACAAGCTCACTTTCAACAAATGACAGGAAATGCCAGCTGCTTTCTGCTGTATTACAGTCGCAGAAACGGCGCCTGGCAGTTCAGTCGAAGGGCAGCATGCGGAACAGGAGCTTCCAAATTACGAAGCCCTTTGCGGCTCCGACCGGATGCTCTGCCCAGTTTCTCCAGGAGCGAAAACTGGAACTCGGAAGAAGGGAGGGAAGGTTGCAGACACTTTTAAAAACAATAACGTTACTCCAAGTTGTTTTAAAAGAAGACAAAAATGATGTAATGCTATGCTGGCTGGAGAATTCTGGGAGTTGAAGTCCACAAGTCTTAAAGTTGCCAGGTTTGGACAGCCCTGCTTTATAACGTTACACTTTCTAAGCAAGTTCTCTCCAGTCTTTGGTCACCTGGAGGTGAGCAAAGGTTCTTCCTCCGCAGAGGCCTCCAACTCATCATCCCGCAAAGCCACGGCCGAGGGTTATGTCAACCGGCAGGCTGAAAGGGTCAGCCTGCCCAGTGAGCCCCCAGCAAGAGGGGAGGCAGCTCTCGTGCCAAGCACCCACTTCCATCTCCCAAGGTGGGCACCACTTGTGAGGCAGCATCGCGTCACCTAGTCAAGGGAGAGGGGCAGGAGAGAGAGGGCGAGGGAAGAGGCACCAGCAGAGCGAGTCAGGTTGCTCACACCGATAAAGACCTGCTGTGAGTTGCGTCGGGATGCAGGAATAATGAGCAGCTGTTGCTCGTTAGGGTCGTCTTCTGCAGATAAAAGACGGATGGTGCCACGCCTTAGTGGCAGAAGTCAACGTCGTTCGCCGTTCGTGGTTCATCGTTTGTTTGTTTGTGAGTTCAGTTTCGAGATTCAAAGAGGCACTTGGATAAGTGATTTGCTTTCTGTAAACCTGGTTTGCTGTAAGAGCTTTTTGTTTTTGCTTTTGCTGTGTAACTTTTTGCCAGAGACTTTATCTACATTTATTTTTGGATTCGCAGCCAGCTTGAGCCAGGACTGATAAAGATATTTCTTTTGAAGTTCTGTCTGACTGTCGTTTGTGAACAAGCAAGGAGGGGGGGCCAGAACAAAGACCTATAGAGTCTACGCTGCTTCATGGGGAAGGGGCCTTCTCCAGGGGTGGAACTACTGCCAGTTTACTCATGGCTGCGCTTTGCTCGTGCGTGCTTCATGCATGCTGTGTGCATATGCACAGTGCTGTAAAAATTGTTCTGTGCATGCGCAGAACCCAAAAACAAGATGGCAGTGCCATCGTAGAACTGGAGAACCGGTTCAGGGGCGTGGCAGGCCTGGGTCACTGTCTGTTCCAGCGACCCAGGCTGCCAAACTACCACCAATAGGAACCCACCACTGGCTCCTCCCCGCCGAGGTGGCGCAGTGGTTAAATGCAGCACTGCAGGCTACTGCTAGATCAGCAGTTCAGCGGTTCAAATCTCACCGGCTCAGGGTTGACTCAGCCTTCCATCCTTCCGAGGTGGGTAAAATGAGGACCCGGATTGTTGGGGGCAATATGCTGACTCTCTGTAAACCGCTTAGAGAGGGCTGAAAGCCCTATGAAGCGGTATATAAGTCTACTGCTATTGGCACTAAATATGGGGGAGAAAATGGTCCAGGTGTTGACTCCTTGCCTTTAGTTTCTCAGCTAAACTCAGAGGGCCTGTGGGGTGCTTGGTGCCCTCTGAGCTTGGTTGTTTTCTTGCAGGCATTTCATTACCCAACTAGGTAACCTCATCAGGATCTGGGAGAAAGCTTCTGCCTTAACCTGCCCATACAATGACCAAGAGCCCTGAGGGGCCTCCTTGGTGGGTTAACAGTGGCTCCCGGTGGCTAAGGAAAGCTGCAGAAGGCCGAGGCCCCCCTGGAGGGAGGAGATGTGGACCTCCAGGCCAGACTCCCGGCTCTCTGCACCCACCCTGCAGCACGGCAATCAGCAAGGAAGAGAAGCAGGGAAAGTCAGGGCCAAGCAAGAAGGAAGGAAGGGAGGACAAGAGCAGCGGCTCTTAATGGGATGGTTTTTCCTAGATTAAATCCTCCTACACAGCATCTTGGAACAAACCTTACACAACAACCCAGGAACCAAGCCAAAGATTGGTGTTCTGCCTAATGGAAAAACGTCGCCACTGAAGCGGCCAAAGTGAAATGGCTGTTCAGCATCTCGGCTTCCCAATAAAGATAACAAATGCATGTTTGTTGACAGAGCCTGGATTTTCCTGGGTTTCATCATTTTTCACTCATTAGAGATTTCCCTGTCAATGTTCTGGCTCTTGGGCTAATTCTTGGGCAGCCCTCTTGTTGACAACCGGCGTTTCAGAGCCTCTGATCTGTGGATCAGAGCATCAAGCAGCCGAGAGAGAAAGATGGGGGGGGGGGGGGGAACCACTGGCCTCTTTCGGCCCCCTTGAAAGGAATCGCCCAAAGGCGGGACTTTACATCACAGGGGGTCAATCATTGAATGCAGGGGTGAAATCCAGCAGGTTCTGACAGGTTCTGGAGAACCGGTAGCAGACATTTTGAGTAGCTCGGAGAACCAGAAAACACCACCTCTGGCTGGCCTCGCCCCCATCTATTCTCTGCCTCCAGAGTCCCAGCTGATCGGGAGGGAATGGGGATTTGGCAGTATCCTTCCCCTGCCACGCCCACCAAGCCACGCCCACAGAACCGGTAGTAAAACATTTTGAATTTTACCACTGATTCAATGGCTGGAGGGGAAAGACACGTCTAGGTGGCCTCGCTGTACTGGTGTATCTCACTCTGAAAAGCCAAGCGGTTGCCAACCCATTATTTTACATGTGGCCATATTTCTATTCCACCCTGCAGGGATATTATTAAGCATTATTTATTTTTTTCCTCACTGCGGATACACGAGCTAATATTTCTTTTGCAGAATTTCACACTAATGGAAAATCCCTGCCAACGTCTCATTGCTGAACTATCAGGAAGGATTCACGGGAGGAAAAACACCCGACTGGGATCCCTGATCCCAGCAAGAGATCAACCTCGCGTCCCACATCCCTGTTCAGGCACCCCAACGGGAAGGGAAGGAAATCACCTCTGGAGCCAGTTGGTTCCTCATTGTCCACCTCTTTCTGGAAGAGCCGGTTTCCCATAATGTTGAGCCAAAATCTCCTCCTGCCATTTTCTTTCCTGAGCTTCTGTTCCGTCTAATGTGGCCCAAGGAACATGAGCTCACTCTACCTCGGGCCCAGCTGCAAAACACCCCCTGTCTTCTTGACTGCTCCTTGTCCTCTTTTCTCCAGGGGCAACCTAACCTTTCCTCCTAGGACAGTGTTTCTCAACCTTGGTAACTTTAAAGTCCTGTGGACTTCAACTCCCAGAATTCCCCAGCCATTTTAAAACAGAAATTCCTGGTGCTGAGGACTGTAGATTACAAATGGCACACAACGCTATCGAGCACTGCACACCAAGACAACTAGACACTAGGACACTTTTTTCCCAAACGCCATCACTCTGCTAAACAAATAATTCCCTCCCCACTGTCAAACTATTCACTAAGGCTGCATTGCTATTAATCTTCTCATCGTTCCTATCACCCACCTCCTCCCACTTAGGACTGCAGGACTGTAACTTCGTTGCTTGCATCCTTATTATTTATATGATTGTTTCCTGATTGCTTATTTGTGCCATATGACTATCATCAAGTGTTGTACCTTATGATTCTTGACAAATGGATCTTGTCTTTTTATGTACACTGAAAGCAGATGCATCAAAGAGAAATTCCAATTTGTCTTTGGTGCACATTGGCCAATTCTTTATTGGCCAATAAAGAATTCTATTCTATTCTATACTATACTATTCGATAGTATTCTATTCTATTCTATTCTATATGCACCAAAGACAAATTCCTTGTGTGTCTAATCACACTTGGCCAGTAAAGAATTCATTCATTCATTCGTTCGTTCGTTCGTTCGTTCGTTCGTTCAATCTATCTATCTATCTATCTATCTATCTATCTATCTATCTATCATATATCTATCATCTATCTATCTATCTATCATCTATCATTATCTATCTATCTATCTATCTTATCTATCTTATCTATCTATCATCTATCTATCATCTATCATCTATCATCTATCTATCTATCTATCTATCTATCTATCTATCTATCTATCTATCTATCTATCATCTATCTATCATCTATCTATCTATCTATCTATCTATCTATCTATCTATCTATCTCTGTCTATCTATCTATCTCTGTCTATCTATCTATCTATCTATCTATCTATCTATCATCTATCTATCTATCTATCATCTATCTATCATCTATCATTATCTATCTATCTATCTATCTATCTATCTATCTATCTATCTATCATCTATCTATCTATCTATCTATCTTATCTATCTATCATCTATCATTATCTATCTATCTATCTTATCTATCATCTATCTATCTATCATCTATTATCTATCTATCTATCTATCTATCTATCATCTATCTATCATCTATCTATCTATCTATCTATCTATCTATCTATCTATCTATCTATCTATCATCTATCATTATCTATCTATCTATCTTATCTATCTTATCTATCTATCATCTATCTATCTATCATCTATCTATCTATCTATCTATCTATCTATCTATCTATCTATCTATCTATCTATCTATCTATCTATCGTAAACACACTTCACCGCTGGGAAAGGGAAGTTGGAATCCGAATTCTTTGCCACCCAATTCAGCGGTCCATTCTGCGTGCCAATCTTCCCGCAAGGGCCCAAACCAGGGGTGTCTTTACAGTAAGTGGGGACCAGATTGGTTCTATTAACAGTTATCACTTTGCCATCTCTGGGCTAAAGGGATGAAAGAAGCCGGAAGCCGGGAAGGTGTCTGCACCACTAACAGCCGGTGCTCAGACGATGAAGAGGAGGCTCAATAGATGGAGAAAACCAAAGCCTTCCTTTCAGGAAGAGCCTCCAATTCCGTGCGGTCTATTGAGCTGAAGAACTAATTCTAATTGGGCTGCTTTTGCCAAGGCCAAACAACCGTCCTACGATCTCCCTCGCAGAATCAGTAAGGGAAGGCTCAGCTATGGATTAGGCTCAGCTCCACTTCCAACTGGTCAAGATGAAGTAGCCTTCAGCAAAAGGTTCAGACCCTTGGTCCGATTTTGGATGTGCAGCTGGCTGGAGAAGAGGGGGCAGGGCTACTGTTGAGGAAGGCCTTTCTGGATTACGAAAGAAGCACCCGAGGTTCTAAGACTGCTGAGTTTTCTGGGAAAATCTAAGCCCTGCCTGGCTCTGGAGATCTCCACCTGGGAGCAAGGACAATGTTCTCTGCAGTGCCACCTGCCAATTCCGATTCACTGATAAAATAAATGGGGAAATAACAATTTTGCTGTGCAGATTGAAGTGGGGGGGGGGGGACCAGTCCTGAATGCAAATAACTGAAGAGCTGTTCTGAGTACTGTAATTGCTCTAAAGAGAAGATTAGCACTAGGCACATTTTGTACACCCGTAATTTAACTTACAGTAGGCTCCGATATATCCTCCTCCTCCTCCTCCTCCTCCTTTTTCTCCTGCAACAGATAAGCTAATCATTGTATTCTTCCCTCCAGAGTTTTGCCAAAAGAGAAATCTTTTTCTGCAAGCAATATCAGTTTGCGTTTGAAAAGATACGAAAAAAAAGACTAATGCATGAAATAAAATTTGGATTCAGTTACTAAAAGCACCAACCTGCTTATCAATCTAAAAGCAGCATCTTTAAAGGTCAGGAGAGAAAGAAAATCAGATACTCATTCTCATTCCCAGCAAACTGGGGCTCCCTGCTCAGAAAGCCTCACTAACGTGACCTTTCGCTCACAAAGAGAGCAGGCCTCTCTCGCACACTCACTCCCACCCCCTCCACATGCGCCCAAGTAGCACTATTGCACACGCGCGCGCACACACACCCCTTCTGTACATTCTCCCCAGCACAGGTTGTTTTGGGGTAGCAAACACAGCTCTGTCTGGTGCATTCTGAATATTAACAGTTGCCTCCAAAGCAGCAGTCGGCAACTGATGGTTCTCGAGAAAATTTTGGTGGGCCGCAGAAAAATATTTGCATTTTTTTTATATTGCATTAAATCAGGGGTCCTCAAACTACGGCCCCCGGGCAGATACGTGCAATGAATGTTTGTGTTCCTGCAGAGTGTCTCCCCCTTTGGGGTCTTTTTGTGTAGGTCGGAGGGGGGCAGAAATTCCGACTTGGGGTCTGCTTCAGCCTCCTGGTGGGGGGCTTTGGATGAAGGCTGGAGGGAAGAGCCGCTGGTGGGGAATGGCGCGTCCCCCGACCCGGCCAAGGTGAATGGTGAGTGGGCGGAGGCTCCGGGGCCTCAGAGAATGGAGCGTCCCTGGGGCTTAGCCCCTGGAGCAAGGCGAAGGGCAAGCGGGGGGCATGCTTACCTTTGGCGAGCTGAGCAGAGTGGGCAAGGCACGGAGGCAACTGGGCCATGTGGCAAAGGCAACATATACAGGGCTGGGATGGGCGGGGAGAGCGAGTGTTGAGCGGGTGGACGGGGCAATCAAGCGTTGGGCAGGCGAGGTGAGTGAGCGGCGACCAGGGGGAGAGAGCGGTGACCAGGCAACTGGGCAGGCAGGGGCGGGGCCAGCCAGAGGTTGTTACCAGTTCAGCGAACCAGGTCGAATTTTCCCTACCGGTTCACCTGAACTGATACAAACCGGCTGAATACGACCTCTGGTTCATGTGGTGGTGCCTGGGTGTGCCTGGCCTCAGCACAGACTCTTCTGGAAGGGGGGCAGCAGGGCAGCAGCCAGACTCCACCTAGCAAAATCTCCCCACTTTTTTGGAGAAGCGACGGCTGTCTGGCTTAATTACCGTTTCTGAGACAGATGGCCACTCTTGCTCAGAAAACTTTCCTTCTGGAGTCAACAAGTCGCCTCATCTTGTGTGCAAATTGAGCTCCATATGTTCGTGAATAATTGACTGCAAGATCAGTCGTCCCAACCGACTGGATACATTCACACATCGGGGCGAAAAAAGGCCTGGCAAGGAATGGAAATTTTGCACACACACAAAAAAAAGGAAAAAGCCCCAGAGCTTTCTTGTGTTGTGGCTTCGCCTCTCTCAGAACCAGCTGCATTGTTATCCGCTTCTGCCAAGTCTTGGGGGCCGCATTTGGGCCTTTAAATCCCATCTTGGCAGCCCGTTGCCAGTCAGGTTGGCCGGCTCTCCTGCTCTCGGCCTGCGGGCAGGTCTTCCTGGAGGAAGCCCCTGGGGTAGAGACCTTCTCTCTTTCAGTGGTGGGGGCTGCTCCTGGCACTGGGTCTGCAGGACCGTGTCATGATTGGAATCCTTTATTGGTGTGGGCCGCTTCCAGCTCAAGAGGGAAGACTCAAAGCCTCATGGACATCTCTCTCACCAGCTCTATCTAAAAAGGGGGGGGGCATTTTCTTCAGAAAGGGAAGCAGCAAACTAGGGTGCTTGAAAGAAGAACTGCTGCTATCCCAGAAATGTGGCCCCCAAACCTCTCAAGGGCCGTCTCTCCCCAGGTGTCTGGAGAGATGCTCCAGAAAGGTCTATCCCAAACACTGAATTGTGTGAGATGCTTTGAAAGTAGGACAACAAAGCTCCAGTGGCAAAGGGAAAACTGGGAGATGGGATATCCCAGAACTAAACTCCAGAACTCTGGAGGGTAAAGCATCATAAAATAATAGTGTTTGGTCATCTCCATGTTTCTCTTTAAGGCAAAGATCACAGAGGCTTCAAAGCATCTTTTTGTGATTCCTACTTATCCTAATTTTCAATTCAGTATGAAATATTTGGCATGGTTCTTGCTGGAGTTGGTGTCTCATGGAGCCAAAGCCTCAGAAGAACAAGATACCTTCAGAAAAATCCCGTCAACTTTCTCATCAGTCCCACTGGTGGACGTGAGAAAGACCACGGAGAAAGGTCTATGGAGGTTCTCCGTCATCCAGGTCATGGTTGCCCCAAAGGGGCTTTTTCAAGAGGCAACTGGACTTTCTGGTTTTTCTTTGAAGACATTTCTCTTCTCATCCAAGAAGCTTCTTCAGCTCTGACTGAAGGGATGGATTGATATTCCTTGTAGACAGCTGGTCATTTGCGTCCTTTGAAATCCTTCCCTTCCCCACCATCCAGTCAGAGCTGAAGAAGCTTCTTGGATGAGAAGCGAAACATCTTCAAAGAAAAACCAGAAAGCCCAGTTGCCTCTTGAAAAAGCCGCTTTGGGGCAACCATGGAGAAATTGAGTCTTTTGCTTGAGTTGTTGGAAGTGAGAGAACGCAACAAATCTCAGCAACACCAACAACTCTTCACTCATGCAGAAATGGAGGCTTCCTTGCTTGCGTTGGCAAATGTTATACCAACCCTGGAATGAAATAACATTCGGCTTAATATTTAAACACTTGCAGGCAAAAAAAGAGACACGTTTAGGAATAATCTGTTGCATAAAACCCCTCATAATTCTCTTCTGATTGAAAATGAGAATTTCACATTAGCTACTTTAACAGCCCTTCTTTTGGCAAATGCAGCCATTTTTCATTTCACCCAAGTTAAAATTAAGCTATAAATAGGGAAGGGAAAAACACGCCAGATGATTTAAATGGGCAAAAATAACTGGCTGTTCATATTGTGTGAATACTTTTAGAGTGAATTATTGCTGGCTTCGATCTCTCTTCCGCAGGGTCTTATAAATTGGTGGGTGGCTCACGGTGGCACAACTTTTCCTTGGAGGGGAGGCGGAAAGAGACTGGACACCTTTTCAACCGATGACCATGAGGATGGGTTCCTCAGCTGAACCTTCTCAAGTGTTGGGTCCCAGAGATGGTGCGGGGGTCCCAATGCTTCGGCCATCCCCACCCATGACTCCCCCTTGGAAGCTGCCCAAGCAAGGCAGGAGCCAAGGTGGCACAGTGGTTAAATGCAGCATTGCAGGCTACTTCAGCTGACTGCAGTTCTGCAGTTCGGCTGTTCAAATCTCACGGGCTCAAGGTTGACTCAGCCTTCCATCCTTCCGAGGTGGGTAAAATGAGGACCCAGATTGTTGTTGGGGGCGATATATGCTGACTCTGTAAACCGCTTAGAGAGGGCTGAAAGCCCTATGAAGCGGTATATAAGTCTAACTATTGCTATTGCTATTGCAATCCCTCCGCCTTTCAAAAGAGGAAGACCCTTTCCAAGCGTGGTAAGGTAGGAAATGACGCCCCCCTTTCCTTCTACTCCAAGTAAACTGGTGCAAAGTAGCCTTAACAACCAGAATAAAGTCCTCGCCACGAGAAACCTTCCTGGGGAAAGAATCAAGGCTGGTTGTGAGGAAAGTCACCGCGGCACACCAAGTGTGGGTGCTGCCAGCCCAATCCCACGGGGTTTGGAAGGGACCCAATTGTCACAATGGGTTGCTGGGACCCACAAAAGAGAGTATTTGTAGCTGGGGGTTGAACTGAAGGGTCCTCGGTGCCTTTGGAGCTTCGTGACTTTCTTGCAAACCTTTCATTAAGCAAACTAGGTAGCAGAGCATCAGTGCTAGTGTTGATGTTATCGCACTGAAGCTCTTGAACATCAGTTGAACCGATGATGTGACCTAGTTTGGCCAATGAAGTGTCTGCGAGAAAGCCGCCAAGGTCGGAGAGCACCAAGGACTCCCGGAGTTGCTGGAGGTCAGGCCGGGTGAGAACCAGGAAAACAGTTCCTATCTCTCTCCTAAACTCCACAGAAGGTCAAGGGCTCCAATCAGCATCCACCACATGTGACAAGCATGCGCTGCAGCCAATACAGGGTCAGACCACCCTACACACAGACAGCCTTCATGGGGCGGGACCTTCCAAGGGGAGGGTCAAAACCCCCCATGTTACAAACCACAGAAAGACGACCAAACGTCTCCTCCGGGTGTCCCCTCCGGGACCCAAAGAGATGCCCTGAGCTCTGCTCGGCTGCCCATCTAGCCCACCCTGTGACCTGGGTGACCTGAACCCGTGCCAGGCCCACCCATTTCCTCCCCTGGCACCCGAGGAGGAGAAACCCTGCGCTGCTGCTGTGTGAGTGCCCTCCTGCAGGCTGGCTCGGGGGAAGAAGGGCAGGGCCATGCAGCAGAGGGAGGGGGGTCACAAAAGCTTTTCCCGGTTGGATTTGCAAGAGAAAGCTCTTGGTTTCTTAGTAGGCGTCGCTGCTTAGGAGAATATTATGTACAAATTGCCTGGTTAGAGTAATGAATGCGGGGTTCACATCATCTCAGACATGCCCAATCCCAGGATCTGCACCTCGGCTCAAAGAATCTTTGCCTGCCAGGAGATAAATGTAAGTAAATAATGTTTGCATCAACTCCAAATGAAGAATGACGGTTAGATTTTATAATCATCCTCACCGATTCAGGCCTCCCTTTATTTTCTTGGGCTCATGACCCGGGGGTTACTATAGCAACTAGGAAATCCTACCTTATCAGAGTCCTGCATTTACATTCCATGGGGCTGGGATTTTTTTTTGGGGGGGGGGGAATTAAACCCATCACGGCCCTCTATTCTCCAACTAAGAGTTTAGGATTATCTTACAGAAACAAGGATCAAAAGGCTTTATCTGAAACACGCAATACAAACCTGATTTGACAGTGCATCAAAAAAAGAAAATCCAGACTCACCACGGAGCAAATAAGCAGCACTTCCTGCTCTGCAACGGTGGCCCTTTGGCCGCAGAACGGAAACCAGGCACTTTCTCCCTTCATTGATGGTTTTCTAAGGCTGATGGCTGAGCAAGGAGGAGGAGAGCAACAGTGTCAGCCTCTGCTTCAGCTGCCATTGAAACGGGGAGGGGGGGGCATGGTATTTGGGAGGGGAATCATTATGTGCTGGAGGAGTGTTCTTAGAAGCTGTCCTGACCATCTCTCTGCGCATGTGGATAAAGGGAGTTTCCCGCCAAGGCTAACTATCCAGCATTCCACCCTCATGATGCTTTTTGAAGTCATCTCCCACCTGACAGTTGGGTGAATTATTATTGGACTACGGACTGGGGTGCCAAGGGGAGGGGATTGAACTATACATGATATCTATTGCTTTTGTGCCAATTTACCCAGACTCAGCTTTGCCTTGCTACTTATCGTTTGTAATTAGTAAAAGTACACTTAATTTCAAGAAATTGAGTTGAGTGGTTTCTTTCCTGATTATTAAATGAAGCAGCACCTGACAATAAGCTGAGTCTCACCTCGCACCCAACCCGGAGCAAACACCTTCCGAGGGGGGTGCCCTCACAGAAGAAAAAAAAAAGATGTCTTTACAGACAGTGACCAGGAAGAAGAAATGGGTGCAATGGCAGCACCATCATTAACAGAAATGCTGGCCGATCTGAAAGTGGAGGAACCTACTGTTCGACCCAGGTGGACTTGGGGAGTGGGACAGAAAGAGGAACCTGATGAACCATTAACTGGAGTCACGAGGAGGAGGCCCAGGAAACCAGCTGCTGACTGGCGTGGCTCTAAGGATGAAGACTACAAGATGTCCCAAGCCATGAAACTCCTTGAAGAGGCATGGGGACAAACAGTTCCAGACAGAAATGATGGGGAACTCTGTGGAACTCAGTGACTGCCCCTAAGACACGATGGGGCCTTTTTCTTACACAAGGAGCCATAATGACTTTACAAATAACTTTGCACAGGAAGCCATAAGTGGGCACCAAGGTGGAACCTTTTGATGAGGGAAGCCAAGTGATGATAATGAAGAGCCAGAGATATCCCGAGCCCTGGTGCAAGGTGAAACCACGGCTGGTTCTAGAGATGCCCAGGAGATCTGGGCCACTTGACCTCCTCAATTTCCCCCCCAATGTTGGTTCCCTCCCCTACAGATTCCTCACCTCCCTTGAGACACATGGATGTACAGACGAAGCCTCCATCAACTGCATGAGAAGCCGAGGTGGCGCAGTGGTTAGAGTACAGCACTGCAGGCCACTTCAGCTGACTGTTATCTGCAGTTCGGCGGTTCTAATCTCACGGGCTCAAAGGTTGACTCAGCCTTCCATCCTTCCGAGGTGGGTGAAATGAGGACCCGGACTGTGGGGGCAATAATGCTGACTCTGTAAACCGCTTAGAGAGGGCTGAAAGCCCTATAAAGCGGTAGATAAGTCTAACTGCTATTGCTATGAGAAACAGGGGCTGGCCTTGCCATCCACTTCCTGAAGGATTCCTCTGCTTCGCTTCTGCACACGAGAGAACTGGCCTGCAAGGGTGACTCTGTTTTCTTCTGGGCACAAAGCCATTCAGGTCTCAACCCCCCCCCCTTCAAACAGGAAACCTCACTGAACTAGCGGCCAGGGACCCTCAAGTACGACCTTCTCTTTCTTCTTGCTACTTTTCGGACTCTTCCCCAAACTTGGAAGTGCGGAAGGCTTTCAGGGGTGAAATGCTACCGTTTTGCACAAACCGGTAGGGAAGACTGTCGTTGGTTCTACAAACTACAAGTTGACACCATGACAATCAGCTGCGCCATGCAATCGTGGAGACCTTTTTTTTTTCACTCTTTAAAGAATTTTTTTACTACCTATTCGCCCAAACCGGTAGTTTAAAAAAAATGTTTTAAAAAGTGGAAAAACAGGTTCCCACGATCACACAGCTGAACCTTTTTTTTTTTTCACTTCTTACAGCATTTTTTACTACTGATTTGGGCAAATAGGTAGTAAAAAATGCTTTAGTTTTTTTTTTAAGTTGGCCACGCCCACTCAGTCACATGAACACCCTCACCACCAAGCCACCCCCACCAAGCCACAGCCACCAAGTCACACCCAGAGAATCGGTGGCAAAAATTTCTACATTTCCGCACTGGCCTGAGCTCTTTGCTTGGTTCAGCCGCCTGCGTGAAAGGCAACGGGGCCTTGGCTGAGTTGGTTTCAGGAGCTCTTTGCCCACCTGCTGCCCGGGAGCCTCAGAGAAAACAGGACACGGAACTAGAAATGCTGGGGAAGCCGGATTCTGAGGGGCTTGGAGAATGCCCCAGTTTTGGACTCTTGTGATTGTTGGTCTTCTGGAGAGGCTGAATCCCGCACCTGCCCCTCTTGTGGGTTTTCTTTCTTGCTTAAAAAAAATGGGGACCAGGCACCAAAGGAGGCTCTTCTCCATCAGCTGCCATGATGTTTATCTCCTCCCAAAGGCCAACCTTCAGCCAGAGGAGGCTCTTCAACCCCACGGACGTTTCCCGTTGCAGCCTTTGATGAACAGTAGTAATGCTCTCTAGTCATGAAATTCATAAAAGCGAAACCCATCATTACTGAGCTAGAGGCATGCAAGAGTTTAATTTGGTTAATGCACTTTTTATTCATTATGGGTTCTTTATGAAAGAAAGACACCCAGCCTCCCTGGCAGAGTGCATTGCTTAATTACCCATGCTTCTTCTCTTAAAAAGGGGGAGAGAGGGAGAGAGAGAGAGGGAGGGAGGGAGGGAGGGAGGGAGGGAGGGAGGGAGGGAGGGAGGGAGGGAGAATGAATTTAAGTTGTCCATCAATACTCCATGCAGGGCAGAACTATGATCGATTGATGTAGTGAGTAATGCACAGTTAGAATGTCAAAGGAAGTTAGCATCATGCTGTTGCATTAGAAAGACTTAAAGAGTATATATTAAGCGAGACAATCAAACTCATTTCAACACTCTCTACATTCTCTCTCTCTTCCTATTGATTTGTGCTGGGTTCCGTACAAGGGGACAGAGGGGGAGGAAGGGGGAGGAGGAGGAGAAGGAGAGGAAGAGGAAGAGGAAGAGGAGGAAGAGGAAGAGGAAGAGGAAGAGGAAGAAGAAGAAGAAGAGGAAGAGGAAGAAGAAGAAGAAGAAGAAGAAGAAGAAGAAGAAGAAGAAGAAGAAGAAGAAGAAGAAGAAGAAGAAGAAGAAGAAGAAAAAATGGGCAAATAGCAATGCAGCCAATCTCTGCTCCACCCACTCCAGGTAGATAGTTCTGTTCTTGAATTCAAATAAAATAGCACTTGTGCCCTGGACCGCCAGGTGTAGTATGGAGGAGATCAACAGAAAGGCCATTTAAATGAAGAAGAAAACGTATTCAAAGGACGTAACAACTGCAAAACCACACTCATAAAATAAGCCAAGAAAGAGAGACAAGTTTAAGTCTAATCTTGACATCCCCCATCATCAGCCGGGAGCAAAGATAAAGAGCTTTGAGGAATGAAGGCAAAGATACGTGTCCGGGCCTCCTTCTGCAGGATCCAATCTAGGTTGGTCACCAGGACCAAAGGCTTATTCTTCCCAGCTTTCAGTCTCCTGCTGGAGCCCATCCTCAGGATTGGTCAACCTCTGGTCCCGGTGACCAACTCAGACTGGATCCTGTAAGAGCTTTGCTCAAAAGGGCAAATTGAATAAGTAAACCAACTTCAGAGGTTGGCATTAGCAGAACCTGCCCAATGGAGGACAAGTAACGAATAAGCCCACCATTTTCTCCAAGAACTCTTGACCACACAAATTAGCTAGACGCAGTGTTTCTCAACCTTGTCAACTTGAAGATGTCTGGACTTCAACTCCCAGAATTCCCCAGCCAGCGAATGCTGGCTGGGGAATTCTGGGAGTTGAAGTCCAGACATCTTCAAGTTGACAAGGTTGAGAAACACTGGTTTAGAACAATGAAGACCCCAAGTATCTCCCTTTCAGGGGAAGGAAGGGATTCATTCCATAGACGAACACCAAGCCTCTTCTTGACAGGGAACTCGAGACGTGATCGGAATCCTTGGGCGGATTCCGGCAAAAATGGTTGCTAAGGGGGAGAAGAAGACAGAAGGGCCAGTCAATTAAGAAAAGTGTCAACCGCAACAAGCAAATAAATAAATAAACATTCAACCTAGCAACTAATCTGTAAATCTTCCTCCAACTTAAGACATCACTCCTGGAGAAGGTGAAGGATAAGACGGGGTCCTTCTCACCACTCTTTTCTGATGCCGACAGCGACTTGCTATCTCTTCGCTAATCTCCCAAATAAAGAGAGAAAATTAAATCAATAGATCTCCCATTTGGGAGCCCTACGTTTTTGTTAAGCTCGTCCACCTCTGTGAGTGCGTTTGTCTATGCGCATAGGTATCTACGGGGGCCCATCCAGATCTAAACCAAGGGTGTGGAACTCAAGGCCCGCGGGCCATATTCGGCCCCTGGGGTGCTTAAATCTGGCCCACGGGGCCACCCTGGAAACACTGAAGGACCAGCCCACAGTGCTTCTGCCAGCAAAAATGGAGCTCGCTGGCAGGGGGTTACAGGAGGCCATTGCTGCCTTCCAAGCTCCGTTTTCACTGGCAGAAGCACCGTGATCCATCACAGGCGCCCCCAACACGAATGATGCCACGCTGGCCATGCCCCCCCCAAGGCCCCCCCAAGGTCAAAACCAACCATGATGCGGCCCTCAATGAAATCGAGTTTGAGATTCCTGATCTAAATTGGTGAAGGGGGAAAGGTTCCAAGTGCATACGCTTATTTTTCATTCCAAAATCAGAAAGTAAGTAAGTAAGTAAGTAAGTAAGAAAGAAAGAAAGAAAGAAAGAAAGAAAGAAAGAAAGAAAGAAGGAGAGAAAAAAAGAAAGAAGGAAGGAAGGAAGGAAGGAAGGAAGGAAGGAAGGAAGGAAGGAAGGAAGAAAGAAAGAAAGAAAGAAAGAAAGAAAGAAAGAAAGAAAGAAAGAAAGAAAGAAAGAAAGAAAGAAAGAAAGAAAGAAAGACTGTTCTGAGAATATCACCGGAGAGGCTGACCTGTTCCATTGCCCCTATAATCCTCTCCACAGCCTCCAAGCACTCCCCCCTCCTCTGTTTGGAGGGTCTTCTACTTAAATCACACATCTAAACCCACCAAACAGAAGCAGAGAGAAAGGTCACTCAAGCTCCCCACCGTCTCCTGAACAAACCCAAACCCACCAGGGACTGGAATCATTCACACTCCCGAGTTTATTTAAGCAGCTCCAGTAAATCGCAGCCTTCCCCTTTGTTTCCCCAGTCCAATAAAAGGAAAAAAGAAAAAAGAAATCCAGTGTATTAGGGAGGGCAGCTGTAAGGAAAAATAGTTAACCTGTGTGAAACAAATACTCAGCTACCACTTTCTGGACTACAAATAGAGAGCTGAGTGATGCTACAAGATTTACAACAGGTTCTTCAGGTTTCTACAACGGAATCTGACAAAAACAGCCACTTGGCTATTTATATATCAAGGGATTTCTAAGAATAATTTCAATAAATAAAAAACACTGTTCAGCCACTTAAAGAAAACAACAGGAACAGAGAGCGAAGGGGAAGATAGAAGAGGAGGCCACGCCAATCAAAAGGGAAGCCAGGCGCCTTCCCAAAATCTCGAATGAACTACATAACTAGATCAGTGTTTCTCAACCTTGGTGTCTTTTAAGTCCTGTGGACTTCAACTCCCAGAATTCCCCAGCCAGCTGTGCTGGCTGGGGGATTCTGGGAGTTGAAGTCCACAGGACTTAAAAGTCGCCAAGGTTGAGAAACACTGAACTAGGAAATCAAGATGTTGTCCAAAGATTTTCCCCAAATTACGGGGGGACTTTTCAAAAAAAGCGATCAGCCCTCTGACCAGGAAATTCAAATCGAGGGCCACACTTAATCCCTCGGTGAAATCTCTGAGACCAAACAAAGAAAGAGGCGGAGAAGATAGAAACCAAACCCAGGGATTATTGACATTATATTTAAGCCAATACATATACTGCGGATCCTTCACATCTTGGGTTCACTTTCCCCCTTCTGTCGCAGCACAGCCACCAGTTTAGGAGGGGGCTCCTCCCTAGCTCCTGTTCAAAAGCACGCAAGAGTGAGTAGACAAATAGGTACCACTTCAGTAGGGTTCCCTGTCCCTTTGGCATGTAGCCATGCTGGGCACCTGACCACGGAAATGTCTTCGGACAACACTGGCCAAGGGTCACCGGCCAACACTGGCCCTGGGCCAAGAAAACGGAGATGAGCATCGTGCCTTAGAATTGGACACGACTGGGCAGGAAAACCTTTTACTTTCCCAAACCTTTCAGGTTACTCTTGAGATTAGAGCTGTGTATCTTCAGAGGGGCCGTGAGAGAGAGAGAGGTGGCCAAAGTGGGGATGGGGGAAGCAAGGCCACCAAATGTGTGTGTGGGGGGCTTGGGACAAGGAGAGGTTAAGGGGTCCCTTGGTTTGCTTAGAGGCAATAACAGCCATTCTTGCTTTGGCCCTTCACCCTAACACAAAGCTGGGGGCCCTTTCTGTGCTCAAAGGAAAACAGGCTGACCACAAGAGAACTGCTGGTGGGGGGGGGGGGATTCAAGCGGGGGAGGGCAGAGAAGAACTCGTGGGCAGGAAGCCACGATTCCCAGCTCAGCTTCGCTGCCTGCGTCCCTAACAGTCGTATTTGGTGTTAGGATTTTCCCCTTGGTTACCTGACCCACAAATCAAAGCTGCCGAAAGCAAAGAGCAGAAGGATAAACACCCACGGATCAGTGCTGTGACATCCTCACCACGAAAGGATTGTCACAACATTTGCCCATCCAGATGTGATGAGCGACAACGCTGGGCTGGGAGGCCCAGAGCAACAATTATCCGTGGTGTGGGGTTTTTCCCCCCCCCCCCCCAGTTCTGCAGTTCCTGCCCATTAATGAAGCGTTGCTGGGCGTGGAGCCCCCAGGAGACCCCCGGGGCGGGGAGAGAGAGAGGAGAGAGGAAAGGGAGAGCATGCAGAGGGAAAATCAGAAGTCCCTGCAAAGAATGGCTAACCGGGGCTTCGTATGAATGTTTGGGTCAATAAAGCGGAACTTCTATAAATGTTTCATGGTCTCCGGGTGGAATATTTTTCAAAAAAAAATCACAAGGTCTCTAAAATGTGCTTTTCAAAGCCCAGCAGGTTTTCATGTCTCCTGCTCAAGGCTGAGAACTGTGGTTTCGTGCCAATAGATAATAATTGTGAAGAATTATTAAGACGTTTACCCCTCCTCTGTGTGCCCCCGGGCTGGATCAAAAACCCACAACACCACAATATAAAATCGCTCCTCAGCAAAAGGATTCAAGCAGGGAAGGCAAAACATGAGCCCCTAAGATGGGAGTTGAGCGGTCTATAAAGGCCAACTTTCATCAACAGACACTTCCCAAGTTCGAGCCTCCACACAGGGGGTGTGGGACCCCTGCTCTATACTTTATGCTGGCTGGGGGATTCTGGGAGTTGAAGTCCACAGGACTTCAAGTTGTCAAGGTTGAGAAACACTGCTTTATGCATTCATGTTTGAAATTTGGAAAAAAAGCCGTAATCTTAAAGAGAAGGTTCTTACTGCCAGAAGGAAACATTAGTCACCATGGAGTCACCAGCCATTTATGTCAGCTTTAAACTTCAGCAGAGGTTAACAAAGCTCATCGGCGGCTTGTCAAATCTGATCTATCGCAGAATTCTCACTGTCTACAATCAGCCAATGGGAGAGAAGCTGGAGGCGATAAGGATCCCCATTTCTTACCTGCAAATTAAAAGGGAAAAGAAAAAAGGGAAACGGTGAGTCTTAAGGTTTGTCCAAAGATCTTGGCTGCTATTCTGCCAAAGAAAGTCATTAAAAAACCAACAACATTGCAGGCATTATCAGAAGCCAGACTTCCATAAAATGGAAGGAAACGGAGACTCATCCGCTCTTCCTCTCTAATGGGAAGCGACCAGGATTTGGGCCTGACTTTCAAGCAGCCAATTTTATAATTGGGTTCCCTCAGCAATCCCCCAGCCCTCGAGCAGAGATGCCTGTCGCCATGGCTCTTCAGTAGCGTTACCTCCTGTGGCCAAATGCCAAGAGTAAACAGTCGTAATAATACCACAGGAACATTGCAAATTCTCTTTGGTTAATGTTTCCTGTGCCGTAATTGGTGGTTCTCCTTTCTGGACTGATGAAGCTGTGGAGGCGCCCAGCCCTTCTCCCCCCTCCTTTGTGCATGGATGTGCACCTAGGTTTTATTAGTTGGGGGGTCTCCAACTTATTCCCCATCTTTTCCCTCTGATTCTGCACCCAATGCTTCCTTGGAGAGGTTCTTTGCAGCACAGCCCAACAACCCACATCAAGGAGAAGTCAAAACCCCCACGTAGATGCTTTAAAGCCCGTGAAATCGGGGGCCTTGGAACGTCTGGATGCATCCAGCATTTCCATCCGAAGCTCCTGCGTCCTGCTGGGCCAGGCGGTGTCCTGCTCACAGGGTGGGAAGCCAACGGTGGCCCTGAGAGTGGCTGCAGCCATTGTGTTACCATAACAGCTGTGTCACTAATTCCCCACCCGCTTCCATCACGCCAACCCCGGGCTCTGCGAGAGGAGCTGCCCTGCAGTCATTATTCACCAAGCACTCCCATTAACAAACTGCCCTTAATTACAGAGCTAATTGCAAAATTATTTCATAGTAGCAATTATTCCTCTCGGCTCATCCCCAGCTACTTGAAGTAGGAGAGCACCTACAAAGGTGGCACTGGGCCAACTCATCAATGACCAGAGACCACCTTTGAAGTGGGTCTTCCAGAAAAATATATCAATGACCCCCCCCTTTCCTTGAGTCAAATTCATCCCTCCCTCTTTCCTTTTCTCCTTGCCTTTCTTTTTTCTTTCTTCCTTCCTGTTTCTTTCCTTCCTTTCCTTTTTTCTCTTCTTTCTTTCTTTTTCCTTTTCTCTCTCTCTCTCTCTCTTTCCTTTCTTTTTCTTTTTTCTCCCTTCCTTTCTTTTTCTTTCCTTCCCTCCTTTCCTTTTTTCTTACTTTCCTTCCTTCCTTTCTTTTTATATTATTTCTTTCCATCTCTTCCAGCTGAGGTTCTCGGTTAAAGAGGCACATTTGCAACTGCCCCCCCTCCCCGCATTGCTAGCAAGCACCTCCCTACTTAACATCCCTCTGTACCTTGAGTCTGTCCAGGCAGCTGTGCGGCTGAACAGATTCAGAGGTGGCACAGTGGTTAAATGCAGCACTGCAGGCTACTTCAGCTGACTGCAGTTCAGCAGTTCGGCTGTTCAAATCTCACCAGGCTCAAGGTTGACTCAGCCTTCCATCCTTCCGAGGTGGGTGAAATGAGGACCCGGATTGTTGTTGGGGGCGATATGCCGACTGTGTAAACCACTTAGAGAGGGCTGAAAGCCCTATGAAGCGGCAGATAAGTCTAACTATTGCTATTTTGCTTCTTTCGAGGGTGGAATGGCTACTCCCTCTTCCTTTGGGAGTAATCCTTTGACTAAAGACAAGCGTTTGAAGAGGGAAGCCTTAGTAGCCCCTTCTTCCTGCCCAGGATGATGGGGGAAGAGACTCCTGTTTGCAGACAATCACACTTCGTAAGATCTAACAGAACCAACCAAATCACAGCCAACCAATCACAGCCTTCACTTCCCCAAAGACAAACGCATCAGGGCTGCTGTGCTCTAAAACTCCTGATGGGGAGACAGAACACCAAATGGTCATAATTCACCAGCTGAGGTTCCACCCTAAGTAGATGCAGATCAGGCCACCTGCTTCTATTTTTCTCCACACTTTTCCACTTATCTACTGCAATCCCCTCAATCTCTGCCGTGCCCCAAGCTCTACCCCCAACTCTGCGTTATTTGAAAGATCTACCCCATGAATTAGGGCCCTTAGTGCTCAGCTTTAGTGCCGAATCAGACCCACAACCATGCCTGCTAGTTCTGTCCTGCCATGCGCACAATCCTTCTTCCTCGAAGGAAGAGGTTGACCGTTCTAAAGGAAAGTATTTCAGCTGCGCTGGTCTTCAATCCCCCAACCTCACACGCCAGGAGGGCGTTTCAACTGCCCAAAAGGACCATCCCCAATTGGGGGCCAGGTGCAAATTCAGCCAGGCTACTTTCAAGCAGGAGCACGTAGAAATAACATAGAAATAACCACAACGGTAGAAGAGGGAAGGAGATAAAAAATGAAGCTCTACCCTACAACCTGAACTTTGCAAAATTCCTAGAATCAAATAAGATGCCATGGAAATTTCCATAGTAAGAGATTTAACAAGGCCTTGACCGGTTCCCCCCCATACACACACTTCCTCCTTGGTATGGCAAAACAAAGTTTGAGGGCTGCCACCGATTCCCAGAATGAAGTTTACACTAAATGGTTTTGTTCCAGCGTTTCTTCCCGAGCTCAGATTTAATATCAAACTCCCACAAACAAAGCCCCCCCCCAAGACAAATGAGGCTCACATGTGCAAGGCAACCACAGTTAGATTAAAAACTCCTCATAGATCAACGTGAAGAGCCAGTTAAGTGAGTGTATTTCATTTTGATTATTGCGCATATGGCACTGATGAGAAAAAAAACCGAGGCAGATTAATCTGCGTGCTCATGTGGGGAGAGGCATGTTAGGGGGTCTTTCTTGGAAAAAAAACAGCCATGCGAGATGCTTGGACCATCTGAGCAAGGATGGAGATTTGGGCTCTGAGGATGCCAACTTCTTCCTTAAGGAAGTCCATCTGGTGAGACTGTCTTGATGGATGCTGTGTAATTTCTCTGCCCGAATGTTTGTATCATTTTCTCTCTTGCAAATATGTTAGCGACGAGAGCAGTTCTTGGAAAAAAGGTCTATTCTGAAACTCAAGGGCTTTCCACAGTCAGAGAAAGCCAATATCGTAAGCCATAAATTGACATTTCTTTCTCTTAAAACAGCCATCGTAGTCTAAAGCACCTTGAATATCAAGCTACGAGATCGAAAAGGAAATGCACACCAGAGTAAAAGGTTTTTAAAACCAACCAGGAAATGCGCAGATAGGAAAACAGAATTATTCCCTGCAATGTTTGATAAATTTGGTTAGCCTTGAGAAGGAGAGAAAGAGGCTGGATATGATATCCCCTCTTCAGCTGGGAGAGAACGCTTCACCGAAGGTTTGTTTGTTTATTATATTTATATGCCGCCCTTTTCCCCCGAAGGGGACTCAGGGCGGCTCACAATTCAAATCAGGGAAGGGGGATACAGACAAAAAGTTAAAAAACGACACATAACAATGCATAATTTAAAACACACAACAACCATAGCATTCGAGACGGGGGCAACAGCTCTTTAGCCCCAGGCCTGTCGGAACAGCCAGGTTTTAAGGGCTTTGCGGAAGGCCTGGAGGGTGGTGAGGGTTCGAATCTCCACGGGGAGCTCGTTCCAGAGGGTCGGAGCAGCCACAGAGAAGGCCCTCCTCCGGGTAGTCGCCAGTCGGCATTGGCCGGCAGATGGAATTCGGAGGAGGCCTAATCTGTGGGATCTAATTGGTCGTAGGGAGGTAATTGGCAGCAGGCGGTCTCTCAAGTACCCAGGTCCAATACCATGAAGGGCTTTATAAGTGACGACTAGCGCCTTGAAGCGTATCCGGAGACCAATAGGCAGCCAGTGCAGGGTTGAGCCCTGCTTTCCATCACAATGTCTTCAAAATATAGGAGGGAAACACCAACTGACCCTCAAGGAAAGCCTTGCCAACCAGGGGAGCCCTTCAGCCATGGAGCCAACCAAAGACCCAAGGAGGGGTGGACTCTTTTTCACCAGGAGTCTTCAAACAGAGGCTGGACAGCTATCAGTCCAGGAGGCCTTCACTGAATTCCTGCACAGTTTAGAGGGTTGGGTTCAAAAAGTTAAGTGACCCCAGGGGTGGAATCCAGCAGGTTCTGACAGGTTCTGGAGAACCGGTAGCGGAAATTATGAGTAGTTCAGAGAACCGGCAAATGCCACCTCTGGCTGTCCCCACTGTAGGGTGGAAATGGGGATTTTGCAGTATCTTTCCCCTGCCATGCCCACCAAGCCACGCCCACAGAATCAGTAGTAAAAAAAATTGAATTTCACCACTGGTAGTGAGCCCTCTTGAGTTTTCTCTTCGGGGATTCTGCTAGGAAGGAAGGAAGGAGGGAGGGAGGGAAGGAAGGAAGGAAAAGAGGGAGGGAAAAGAAGGAAAATGGAGAAGGAAGGAAGGTAGGAGAAGGAGAGGGGAGGAAGGAAGAAATAAAGGAAGGAAGGAAAGAAAGAAAAAAGGGAGGGAGGGGAAGGAAAGAAGGAAAATGGAGAAGGAAGGAAGGGGAAGCGGCCACTTTCACGGGTGAAATCCAGCAGGCTCTGACAGGTTCTGGAAAACCGGTAGAGGAAATTTTGAGTAGTTCAGAGAACCGGCAAATGCCACCTCTGGCTGGTCCCAGGAGTGGGGAGGGAATGGAGATTTTGCACTATCCTTCCCCTGCCACACCCACTATGCCACGCCTACAGAACCGGTAGTAAAAAAAATTGACCTTCACCACTGGTTGACCTCCTTCCCCATGATGCCAGGGCAAGGAAGAAAAGCCTGGACCTACAAGCCATGGCACAGGGCATGCTCTACATCCCTTCTGTTAAATGATGCTATCTTTAAACAGCCTGAATCCCCCCCAGAGATTCAGAGGGACTCAACCCTGTTAAGCCTTTGACGAGGCGCTGGAGGCCTGCCACTTCCCTGAAGGACCTGGGCCAGGGCGGAGATGAGCTTTGCCATTCTGGGGGGCTAAGAGCTGACCATCCTCAGGTACCGAGAGGGTCATTTTTGGGGATGCTGCTTGTTTTTAATCTTATAACCCAGTGTTTCTCAACCTTGGCAACTTGAAGATGTCTGGACTTCAACTCCCAGAATTCCCCAGCCAGCGAATGCTGGCTGGGGAATTCTGGGAGTTGAAGTCCAGACATCTTCAAGTTGCCAAGGTTGAGAAACACTGTTATAACCCACCTGGCATCCCTTGGGGGGGGGGGAAGGACAGCTACATAGATGATAGGAATAAAATAAATAAATGTTCCCAGGGAGAAGGGTGTATTTGCTTTTATGAATTACTGTCAGCCCGCAAGAATGAGCTCGTATACGTCCTGCAAGCAAAGGAATGGATTTGCCTCAGAACTAGGCAGGGCTGGAGGAGGGTGGTGGGTTTCAAGGATGAGTCTTAACCGGCCCCCACCCATTCGCTATTTTCCCAAAACCTTCCCCGGTTTCTCTGTTCAAAGCCAGGCATTTATTCCCAGGGAAGGGAGCTGCAGGCCATGTCAATATTCCGCTGGCCCTGCCTGTTTCCCTTCCTCAATGAGGGATGGCAGAGGGGAGCGGGGGGGGGGGGGATCCACCAGCAGCCCATCCCAGGGTAGGCTGGAAGCAAAGGGACGTTTGACGAAAGGCGCGTTTTGCCTCCCGCTTCCTGTAGGTGGAAGCAAACGCCTTGCAGAGGCTGCCGAGCGCTCTGGCCTGGAGCATCTGCATGGATGCTCTCCTTCCTTTCCCTGCATGCTCTGGCTGAGCCACAGCGGAGCACTTCACGGGGGCCGGTCAGCTACGGGAAAGCCACCGAGGGCCACGGGCACAGGTCCGGCTTCCAGACACCCCCTGGCATGTCAAAAGAGCAGCTGGGTCTTCAAGATGGACACGACTGTTTTCCTCCCATTGGACACAAGTAGAGTTGGACATGGAGAGCCTCAGGGGCCAACCTGGGATTCTGTAAGCAACCCGTTTCCAACACCTCAGACCTCAGTAGCTTGGGGACAACTGGGGGGGGAGAGGATACCTCGACATGCTCAAGATAAAGGTTCAAGGTCGGAGAGAATCCGGCAGGGAGATAGATGCCAAGGAAGCTTCCTTCACAGGGAAGGGATCATCGGGAGAAGCACGTTGCCCCACTCCTTAAGGCAGTGTTTCTCAACCTTGGCAACTTGAAGATGTCTGGACTTCAACTCCCAGAATTCCCCAGCCAGCAAATGCTGGCTGGGGAATTCTGGGAGTTGAAGTCCAGGCATCTTCAAGTTGCCAAGGTTGAGAAACACTGCCTTAAGCCAACCGTTCCGTTTCCACTGGCTACTCTAGTGGGAACTTTATCAGGGAAAGCAGAAGGAACTCTTGTGTAGATGAATGGGATCAAAATGCTTTAACTACCTATGGTGGACCCAAACTCTGGGACTGTTGCCGCATCACACATTCACTGTGCGCCACTGAAGGGTAGGAGAACAGCTGAGTGTGACACGGATCTGGCTTCACCATGGGCAAGCCACTCTTCCCTTCTCCCCAGCAGGAGGGTTCCTGCAACACCATGCATTTCCTTCGTCCTAACTCTGGTAAAAGGAGGCACAACCATGCCAGGAGCAAAGGTTGGTTCCCCATCAGAGCATCCCCACCAACAGTCAATCCTCATTTATTTCCGTCGATGGCCATAACTAGGAATCTACACCAACAAGATGTTGGGGAAACCCAACTGGGATGGGTTTCACACACACACACACACACACACACACACACACACACACCAGTGCCTTTTCTCTCCCCAAAAACATTCTTCCTTCTGCTCATTCGAGCATGATGCTCAAGAGGCATCTTTCAGATGGTAGATCTTCCTAAATCACGTCAGGTTTTCTCATCAGCCATAATCCCCATAAGCAGATATTTCGATCCTATATTCTTTGGGTTGAAAAATTTAATTATCCTGCTTTTTAGGATACGCCGCCAGGACAAGAGGACTTAAAAGCCTAACGAGTGTGAAAATGTGAGCACCCCAAGATATTAATAGGAGCCGTTTGCTTTTCTTACGTGAAAAAAGACATCAATTTGCCTGAAAACTGTCGTTTCCCCAGCAATACATTCTGCATTTTTGTTCTCTCCTCTAGCAAACTAATAACCTAAAATTATTTTCAAAAAGAAGTTGAGAAAAAAATGGGGAAGAGGAAAAGAGACTCAAAATATTCATTTTTATAAATTAGCGCAATTTTCTGAAACCGGAGAACATTTTCCTGCAGCATTTTCTGCTCAAATTATTTAATTTAATATCATCTTCATCAGATGTAAAAACGGAAGGTTTCCTGGCATTGAAAAGAAGCTTTTCTATTCTTTCACACATCTATTTCTTGATCCGGCGTATTTCTAAATACATCTGAACGTTGGTAACATTTTAGGTACTGATTTAAAAACCAGGAAACATTCCAGAAACATTTTAGAGGGAGAAGAAGCTGGGCAAAAAAATAAAAGGAGCCTCTTGAAAGACATCCCTTCTCCCCATCCAGAGACATCACCTGTTTCTCCAAAGTGGAGTTGCTCCCAAGGCAGTATATTATTTATTACTTTATTTCTTTGTAATTAAATGCTGCTGGAAGAACTCCAAAAGAGCTTACATCCAATCAATAAAAGTGACATACTTTCTGCTTGCAGACTTGAGGTCTGCAAAGCACAACACAAAAGACAGGAAAGGAGGGAAGGGAGGGGGAAATGCCAAGTCAGATGCTAATTCTTCAAATTAAATCACCCTTCCCTCGGGGAATGACGGGGGAGAGGCCTGTCTTAGCCAAGCTGAAGGAGCTGGGCCCTCCTCTCCCACCCCTGTCTGAGGAAATAGGGGGGTGGGCTCTGAAAACAAAAACGCGGCTCTCCTCCTCTTCTCTTCTCCTGAAATGCTTCGCAGGGCCCAGTCAAGCTGGGTGCAGAAGAAGGGGGCCTTCAGAGGAGACCTGCCAGCTGGAAGTGGGGTGGGGTGGGGGGGCGGCTGTGGCCGGAGGAGACCCAGGAGCCGCCTCGCCTCAGCCCGGCAGAGACACAGCTTTTCTCCCAGCTCATCTTGGAAGAAGGAACCCGCCCAGAATCCAGCAAAACAATAAAATATAATAAAATAATCAAGATTAATTGATTCACCCATGCATGTAAGACAATACCCACGCAAGAGTAAATCAGACAACTCCCCTCTCTCTCTCTCTCAGTCTTCTCAGCTCCATCACCAGGCTTGATTATGAACAAAATTGAATTACACAAATATTTCACTAAATAACTTTTTAAGCCTCATTAATATTAATATCAAATCTCTCTCCTTGGCGCTTGGCATTTAAAACCCCATTTCAAAAATAAAATGTCTCTAATTTAAGGCAGACTTCCAGCATGAGAATGAGGAGAGGCTCTTGCCCGGGCGCAGTCTCCCTTCTCGATGGGCTCCTCCAGAAGGAAGAAGCTCCAAAACCAACCTTGGCTTCCTCAGGTGTCCCAACTCTGAGCTGTGAAGGCAACTCCAGTGATTCTGAAGAAGACATCTGACCACCTTTCTCAACACTGTGACTCTCAAGATGGGACACTGGAAACGGAGTAGCGAGGTGGGTCTGAAGTGCAGGTAGCCCAGGCCGCCCCCATCTCCCCTCTCTCAATTCAACACTAACGTTACTCCCATCTAGTTGCTGTCCCATCTCTCACCATTCATTTCTTCTTGTGGTGATGGTGGCGCCTATTCTTTGTTGTGGCTGTCTTGAGAAAGGATTTGCCTTTGCAACCAACCTTCCCAACCAGAACCTCGATAGTCAACCAACAACTGGTGGGGGTTGGGGGCAATGAGGAGTGGTCTGACAAACAGGGCACTCAACCACCACCACAAGTTCACTTTCCCTCAAAGGCAACATGTGTGGAAAACACACAACAAAGAACTGGAAAGTCACCCTTTTCTTTCAGAGAAGACAAAAGCCCACCATTTTCTCCAAGAACTCTTGACCGCACAAATTAGCCAGACACAGTGTTTCTCAACCTTGTCAACTTGAAGATGTCTGGACTTCAACTCCCAGAATTCCCCAGCCAGCATTCGCTGGCTGGGGAATTCTGGGAGTTGAAGTCCAGACATCTTCAAGTTGACAAGGTTGAGAAACACAGTCTAGGTCAAAGAATAAGAATACTTTGTTGTCATTGTACGTATATACACAGTATACCCATACAACGAAATTCTCATAACACCCAGAGACCAGGCCCAACAGACATGACAATCCCCCCAAAGGAGGAGCCAAGTGAAGAAGTGGGTTTCATTTCTTTCTTTCTTTCTCTTTTACTCAGAACAGGGCACTAAACGGTGGCTTATCAGACAACATCTTGTGGCATCACCAGGGCTACTTGGCAACTCCGGAGTTGCTCCGGAGATGTGAAGAGAGTCTGCAGGCTCCAAATTCCTTGGAGTATCCAGGCCAGGAAAAGCAACGGCCGCCATTCCACAGGTCCCCCCAACCCAGCTCTCTCTGGTTTTCTGGGGGGGTCTCATCAATTAGGAGTATCAAAAATCTCATCACGATCATCAGGTTGTTCCTAGGAATACAATCCAGTGGGATGACCGATCAAGAGAATTAAAACCCAGAAAGAGGGACATTGAATTAGAGCAGGGGGTAGGGTTAGGGTTAGGGTCAGCTGGGCGGGGAAGTCAAGGTGGTGCAGTGGTTGGGGTGCAGTACTGCAGGCCACTTCAGCTGACTGTTATCTGCAGTTCAGCGGTTCTAATCTCACCGGCTCAAGGTTGACTCAGCCTTCCATCCTTCCGAGGTGGGTGAAATGAGGACCCAGACTGTGGGGGAGATATGCTGACTCTGTAAACTGCTTAGAGAGGACTGAAAGCCCTATGAAGCGGTATATAAGTCTAACTGCTATTGCTAAGTCTGGGAGTTGAAGTCCACAAGTCTTAGAAAAGAAGGAGGCACTCAAGCGTCTTGGTCTGTTCCCCACCAGGCCACCCACCCCACTCCACCCCAGAACCTCTGCTAGCCCCCTCCTCCTGAGCCTTCACGAGGGGAGGGGCTGGAACCAAGTGCTTTCGGAGAGTCTTTGAAGAATGATCCCCCCTCACCCGTCAATTGGCCAGCATTTTTGCTAGGTATTATGCTATTTATTGAACTGCTGTTTCTGTTCATTAGGTAATGGGATTGGAGGTTTATTTTCTACCCGAACATTTTATCCCGCATATCACTATCGTAAGCTGTGCTGAGTCCAGAAGGAGTTCTGGCACAAAGATTCCAATAATGTAATATAATTGCAGTCCTGCGACTGAATACCGAAGGGCTTCCAACTGTTTCAAGTAGCCAGCGTTCCATTTTTTGATTAACCGGGGCCCCTCTCAATAAAATCTTGGGTTTGAAGGACATTCGCAAGATAAAACTCTTGATATTCCCGGGATTTGTTTGCTAGAGCTTTCTCGTCATCCTAATAGGACCTCGGCTCCCCGGCGCTCTTTCATATGCTTCACCCCCCCCCCCCTATGCCTACAACTCCAAGACTTTTAGCCCCGCATGAGATTAATTAGCACACCAGTTGCCTCCCTTTTCAATGCACAGTGAAGCTCTGTTAATGAGCAAGCCTCAGCACTTCGGTGGCCCTTTCCCAAAGAAGGACCAATTACGAACTGTTTTTAGTCTCTTCTCCCCGGTTGGTTTTCGTCCCCATGAGATGGCCTCTCATAGCCAACACCTGCTCCATGCCAGGCACTCGAATGAACATCCAGAGGGCTCCCTCTCCAGATGGGGTCTGCTGCCTGCGGTTCTCTGCCCCCCACTGCATCTCCTGAGGCAAGAGTGTTCCCTGTTTCGGCCCCCAGGCAGGTGGAAACATCAATGGCCAAGAGGAGCAACGAGGAGGCACCATTGAAGATTTCTTCACCTTTGCCTGGCGTTATCTACTGCAAATGCGCAGGGTCGTGGCTGCCACTCTTGGTCTCCATTGGGGGTAAGAGACACACCGGAGCACACATTAAAGCAGTGTTTCTCAACCTTGGCAACTTGAAGATGTCTGGACTTCAACTCCCAGAATCCCCCAGCCAGCATAGCTGATTTAGAGGCTTAAGATGCAGCAAGTCTGACGGGAGGAGACGTTGAGCCTCACCACAAAGGCTCCAGTTTGCAATCATGTCAGCCCCCACTTGAATCCTGGAAGGCAACCTGGGGGTGGAGCCCCAGAGAGTCCAGTCCGGCCCTTGACGGCTGATCAGAGTAACGCCACGTTCCTCTGAGCTTCTGTTTCTTTTTTCCTTTCCTTTCCCAGACGAGGCTCTCTTGCGATCTGGATCAGCCCAGATCCAGGGCTCAACGGGTCCAGATGGGTCCGGAAACAAGGAGCTCAGCATTCAATGCAGTGGCTAAGGCTACATATTGCACATTTTCCATCTTGATAATGGCACCAAGATGGAGGGCGAGGTCCAGAAACTGGGCTGATTTCCATAACTGCAACCTTCCTGTCGTTTCCCGGAATGATCTGTCCTTGGAGGGAGAATCATTGCGGGATGAAAAGAGAAGAATACCCTGCAAAAAATGATCCCTGGGGCGTTTATGGCCCAACTAGAGCTGACCTCCCTCTGTGCACGTTAACTAATCTGGCCATGGAAAGTCACCACGATGGCATTTCAGAAATTGAATTCTACGTTGCTATAACAAGCTAGAGCTGAAATGGGGGCAATTTACATTTGGCTTGTCAGCTTTAAACACTCCGGTACCTAATTCAATGTTCCTCAACAGAAATCTGATGAATTTCAGGAAGAGTTTGGTTTCACACTGATCAGCCAACTCAAAGGAATTGTGCCAGTTATTTGTCATGTCTGTCATTCCTAAAATAAATAAAAACTGAAATAACTTTAACTTACCTTGAGAACTATGGTGACAATACAACGTCTCTGTGAGCAAATTCTCCCCTACTCTGCTAAGAGATTACTTTAATCTGATTCCTCAGAAGTCAGTTATTAGATATCCCGAAAAGTCTCTCTAGATGAAGAGATGCATAACACGGTTTTAAGCATGACAACATGATCAAAGCGCACATTATTTTGAAACTACAGAAGTCAAAAAAATAAATAAAAATAACTCTTGGGTGGGAACTAAGGCTGGAAAACTCAGATTCTGTTAACCAGATGGAGGACAGGAGGATAACAGCTGGACCTGAGAGATTTATTAAAGACAATGGACTAAGGGGAGAAATGACGGCTCTCTTATAACAGAAGCCTCTGAGCAGAGATTAACAACAGGCAGATCTGAAGCACAAGAGATAAACAGGTTCAAGTCTGACCTGTTTTGAATCCATGTCTGCTTTTTTTCGGCTTTCCTCTAAAGCAGCGGTCACCAACTGGCTATTTGCATTCTTTATCTGGCACTAAATCAGGGGTCCTCAAACTACGGCCCCTGGGACGGATACGCGCAATGAACATTTGTGTTGCTGCAGAGAATCTCTCCCTCCAGGGTCTTTTTGTGTCGGAAATTCTGATTGGGGGTCTGCTTCGACCTCCTGGTGGGGGGCTTTGGGCAAAGGCTGGAGGGAAGAGCCGCTGGTGGCGAAGAGCTGGAGGGCCTCGTTCCAGAGGGATTGCATCATGGTCTGGAACTGGCTGACCATCTCAGCCCACTGAGCCTCCAGGCGCCAGTAGCTGGCCTTACACTCCCATAGGTCTTCCCTCTGCTCCTAGTCCTCAGTGAGGTGCTTCTGCTGAGCTGCCTTCTTGGTCAGATCCAATTTGAACTGAGCTGTTTTGTCAACTCTTTCTTCTTAGCTCCAGCAACTGCTTCCTGTTGGGGCCCTGAGGAGCCCAGGCAGGCGAGCAGGCGAGGAGGGGCTGGGAGGGGAGGGGTGAGTAGAGGCCGGCAAGGTGCCCGTCAACATGAGTGACATCAATTTGGCCACTCCCACCCAGTCACACACTCACCCAGCCGGGCATTAGTGGTCCACGGGATTTACAATTATGAATTTAGTGGTCCCCGAGGTCCAAACGGTTGGTGACCCCTGCTCTAAAGCTCCCTGGTGTCCTCCACCAAGCCCCACCCCCCTCAGCTGACCAGAGGAAAGACAAAGGCTGTCCAGCATCTATAGAGGCTCCTCACTAGGCAACTGATTCATGAACACCCATCTTTCCTTCAAGGGAGACTGACAGGTGACGGCTGTGGTCTCAGAAGAACCTGGATGAGAATGGTGGCCGCGGGAAGGAATCTGTAGGGTAGAAGAGCTACTAAATTTCATAGTAGAAGCTTTTCTTTGGACAAAATGGAGCTCCCTGCCTATCCCTTCACTAGCACATGAAGCAGAAGAAATGCAATAGCAATAGCAGTTAGACTTATATACCGCTTCATAGGGCTTTCAGCCCTCTCTAAGCGGTTTACAGAGTCAGCATATCACCCCCACAGTCTGGGTCCTCATTTCACCCACCTCGGAAGGATGGAAGGCTGAGTCAACCTTGAGCCGGTGAGATTAGAACCGCTGAACTGCAGATAGCAGTCAGCTGAAGTGGCTGCAGTACAGCACTCTAACCACTGCGCCACCTCGGCTCTGGTACAAGGGACAAGGATGCCAGAGAGCGTTGCTTTCCCCCATCTGACCTCTCCACAGGACAGCTGCACGTGTAGAACGGTGAGCCAGTCCAGTTGCCCTGGGGCACCGGGGGCACCCAGGGGGAAGGCGAGAAGGAGAGAAAAAGGAAGGGAAACGGAGCTCGGCTGGGAGCCCTCCTAAAAGTTAGGAACTGGGCCACATTCCAGCAATAAGCCCTGCAAACCATCACTTAGTCAGCGCCACCTACATCAAAGTTCCCACATGAGACCCCGGGAGAGTCTAAGATTGCAGGGAGGGGAGGGGGGTTGGAGGCTTGTGGTCTGCTTAAATAGCAGGCGTGTTCTGAGGGAGCCGTGACTTTGTGCCCTTTCCAAAGAGATGGACCAGCTGGCACTCCCCTGCGCAAACGCACTTGAAGGCTCTACAATCCCAACCGCTGAGTAAGAGAGAGAAGCTTTAGCAGAGCAGGGACCCTTTTTTTGCAGATTCAGCCCCGAGAAAGACCTCCTGTACTCCAAGCATACGAGGCTCACTACTCCGTGCAAAACAATTCCAAATACTGTATTGCAATCCCATTAAAAGCTCTTCCCCACTTTTTCTCTTGCTCGGCTGAGATTCAAGCTGCCTTGCTCACAATGAAAGAAAGCATTTAAAAACAACAGCAACAACCTAACGACAACAGCCGTATGCACTGGCTGCGTTCCGAAGATAGAATCTTATTTATTAAACTGGGTGGGTTGGAAAGAAAAACGGGAGGAGGGAAGCAAAGAAGACTCTGCTGAAGTTTAAATAAACCCAGTGGGATGTTTCGTGGCACGGGAGGGGAGTCCACTCGGATTCCTTGGGTGGCATTTGTCTTACCAAAACCCACCCAAGCTGCAGACGCTGCCCATCCATTCTTCCACCCTCGCAGAGGCCTTTGCTCAAAACAGCTTCAGATGAGCTCCGTTCCTTGAACTTCTAATCCCTGCACCTCTCCTTCTGCAGGAACCGCTTGTTGACACCTGCCCTTTCCCCACAAAACATAAAAATATAGCCATGTTTTTCCTATTTTTGGAAACCTCGCATATCTACTAATTCAGCTAAGAAGTAAAGTAGATTTTGCCATTTTGCTTTGAGGCAGAGAGGGGAATCTGTCTGAAATGCATCATTTCCCATTCTTCATAAGGATGGAAAACATTAACCAACTTTGTTAAACAGAGGATCAGGCTGATAGCCCAAGTGGAATCTGGAGATATTTGAATCACTCCAAAATATTATCCGAAATCAAATGTCTACTGGACCTTGAAGGCTGAGAAAATCCCTATTAACAAACCCCTGCTGCAAATATCAAAGCTACTCTTGCCAAATAGGGAAGGGAAAGGAGGGGAGGGGAGGAAGGAAGGAAGGGAGATGGAAGGGAGAGAGGGGGGAAAGGAAGGAAGGAAACCAGAAGAGGAGAGATGAATAACTTTTTAAATGGGACCCCCAGAACAGCACTGATGTCTTTTCGTGAACCAAACTGACCAAGAGTCAATTGGACGGAGGCTGCAGTGACCCGCTCGTTCTCTTAAGGCCTGCAGTGTAACCTGTTGGTAAGTACAAATTCTGCCTGTGATGGGAAGACAAAGTCAAGAGAAGATAGATAGAGTTGATCTCTGCTGCAGACTCAACACAAGCATGTGTTTTCTCTGGAACTCTATTATATTAAAAAGAGAGATGCTAATGTGACATTTTAGCAGCACAAAAGGAGATTCTGTTCAAAAATTAGGGCATAAATCAAACACAGATATTCTCTCAGACATACAATCAACCCCAATTTTACTCCTCCTCTTTCTACATTGAGGGCTGTATTAAATTCCAACCAGCGTGTTCCAACAGGAGATGCTACACTTTGAAGTTCACAAGGAGGCCAAGAACAGAAGCAGCTCGGCAAGTCAACGTGAGCTTCACCTAAACACCAAGATAGAGAGATAGAGATAGAGATAGAGAGAGGGGGGGGGAGAGAGAGAGGGAGAGAAATGGAAAGGGAGACCCAGGGGAGGGGGAAGTATTTAAGGCAGTTGAGTATCCCGTACACCAGGAATTGGGAAGGGACCTACGTGTCCTTCCGAGACCCCGAGAGTCATTTTGCATCGGATTTACCACCTATGGCAACCAGTGGTGGGATTCAAAATTTTTTCCTGCCGGTTCTGTGGGCGTGGCTTGGTGGGTGTGGCAGGGGAAGGTTACTGCAAAATCCCCATTCCCTCCTGATCAGCTGGGACTCGGGAGGCAGAGAATAGATGGGGCGGGGCCAGCCAGAGGTGGTATTTGCTGGTTCTCCAAACTACTCAAAATTTCCGCTAGTGGTTCTCCAGAACCTGTCAGAACCTGCTGAATCCCACCTCTGATGGCAACCCAACGGTTGTGCTTCCAAAGCCTCTTCTTCCAGGTCAAGGGTATCGGCTGAGGAGCCAAGACAAGCACTAGATTTGATTTCATTTACCTCTCAATGCAATTAAAATTAAATTAATCAAAATTAATATGATCACTCCCCAGTTAAATATTTTCTCCTTCTGTCTGATTAACTACAATCTGGGAGCAACTTCTGGTGGTCTCCGGGGGCAGCAGAAGCCTTTCGGAGGCTGCTCCAGGCTTTCAGGTTGCACCATTCTGGGCATGGCTGAAAGTGTGCAAACCCTGCCATGAAGCACAGCCTGGCGTGGCCTCTTCAGGGAGGTTGGAACCAATGGACGAGGAGGCTGCCTTGAAACCCAGGGCTCCCCTGTGGCCCCTGCTGAGCCCCTCAGGAGGCCACCTTCCCCAGTCATGTCCCCCCTGCAGGAGGGAGGAGCAGAAAGTCCTGGGGAAGGAAGCCCACAGCCTCCCCACCCTCCCCCTCCTGAATCCCCAGGCGGACAAAGAAGCTTTGCTTGCACCAGTGGGCTCCATTCTGCTCTGGCAAAGGGGTTTTTCTTCCATCGTTGGGGGAAGAAAAGCGGCTTTTTCCTTTTATTTGCCTCACTTAGGCCTATTTAAATAACTTTTGACTATAATTTGCCATTCTGTTAATATGCAAATGTTAATGGCTATTTTCTCCCCTTCTTTGTACATGTTTCCTCCACTCAGTACTTCTTTCAGTACATAAAGTTTGGGGGGGGGGAGGAGGAGGAGGGGGAGGGGGAGGAGGAGGAGGAGGAGGAGGAGGAGGAGGAGGAGGAGGAGGAGGAGGAGGAGGCAGCCTCACCATGGAGGAAGCCTGGGAGAAAGGCCCCAGCCCCTCACCCATTGTTCAGAGTCCTGAAGCTAAGAGGAGAAATTAATTGATATTGCAAATAAGTGTGAATGAAATATGGAGGAGTGGTTAAAAAGAGAGAAAAAGAGAGAGAGAGAAAAGTGAAGTGTTTCACTGAGCTTAATGCATTAGGAAAACCTCTCCCAGCCATCCAGAAATGCAATAACTAGACTTAAATAGGCCACAGAGGTGTTTTTTTTCCCAAAGAGGGGGGAAAAAAACATCCGAGGCTTTATAGTACGGGGGGGGGGGGGGAGACCCACAGTGCATAAATTAGCATGCCTTTTGTTTTGAACTCAATGAATTTATATCATCCTTCAACACTGTTTAGGCAAAGCAAATACAAACAAGAAAATCACATTATTCTTTCCAATCCACACACAAAAATGATCTGGATATTCACATTTAAAATTGCTATCATGGATTAGCTTAAGGCAATTATTTCTCCTGCTGCATTCTTTTTTTTACAATAATTTTAAAAAGAATTCATGTCTCTCGCCTAACAAGAAAAATGAAATCCCATTAGTTGAGTCTCCAGTGGATATTAACGCTCCTTTTGTTTACAAAGGTTAATATCTCCCAAATAAAGGAACACACACTGCCTGTTAAAATAATTACATCATGACATTTCAGAAAGGTTGGCAGATAGACACGGTTTCAAGCAAAGAAGGAAACAAAGTAAGTAGGGATACGTTGTTTGTTTGTTTGTTTTTAAAAAGGCCCACGTCCCCCCACCCCCACCCATTTAAACAAACAGAAGCCGTCAGTTTTTCTGTCCTCAATGCTGCTGGTGTGTTTGCCTCAATAGCTCCCCCATCCCACAGGACCTACACTTCTCAGAGTCAGTATTCAGAAGGCCTCACTGGTGACCACCGAAAACCAACCTTCTGAATCCAACAGGCTGTTGACTTACAAGGGCTCAGAACTTCCTTCATCGCGAAGGAATGGACTGCCCCCTCCCATCCCACGTCAGTTATTTGTGATGACAGCTGGAGCAGCTTCAGGGCTCGACCTAAAAGACCCTCTGTGGTTCTTGGTAGCCTTTCCAGCCGTGGGGTTGGTTTACATCAAGTCCAACTATAAGGATACCGACAGGAGTGTGCAGAGGAGTTTTGCTGGGAAAGGATGTTGGTCATTTGAGGCCGGCAACCCCAGGAGAAAACTGTAATGGAGACCTCTACTTTGTAGACTGCATTGTTCCTTCCTTCCTTCCTTCCTTCCTTCCTTCCTTCCTTCCTTCCTTCCTTCCCTTCCCTTCCCTTCCCTTCCCTTCCCTTTCCCTTTCTCTTTCTTGAGATGCTTGTGCCACAATGAAGCTCAACATGAAAAGGAGGATGGCCATGAAGACCAATGACTCCTATAAGCCATGGCTCTACGTCGTCCAGTGGCAACTGGAAGGCCCACCTCACAGTCCCTCGCTGGCAACTCTTGGGCATTTCAGAATGAGATTGGAAAGTGCTCCGAGGGCCAACCCCTCACCCCAGAGCCCCTGAAGTGCTGAGTGCTGACCCCTCACCCCAGAGCCCCTGAAGCCAAGGCTGCCTGTGACTTTCCAAAAGAGGACCAAGACCTCCGAGATTCTCCTTCTGGCAGAGACAGGACTCTGGCTGCAGCCTCTCCAGATGAAGGCAACGTTGCGCCTTTAGTACCTCCGAGGCAATGAAGCACTGCAGTGCTCAGAACCTTAATGCAACATTAGCATATTAACAGAAAGGCAAATTATACTCCAAGCTATTTAAACAGGCCTAAATGCGCCCAGCCCAATGAAAAGGAGCCCACCTCTTCTTCGCCCAACAATGGAGGAAACCTCCGGAGCTTGTCAGGGCCTCGTCCAATTCCGCAGCCCCTCACCTGCGCATTGCCTCAGCAACGAAGTGGCGCCCACGCCAGCAGCATTATGCACCGGCAGGGTGCTCTCCGGCTCTGCGGGGCGCGAGGAATTAGGGACTTGCAAGGAGCTCAGCGGGACGCCAAACAACTTGCCCTTTGCCTTTTGTAAGCATGTTAACACAACGCGTCAAAGTAAATATTGCGAGACAAAAGACCACCCACCCTTGCTTTGGGGGAAGGGGTTGGGGAAGAAAAGGCGTGCTACGCAGCGCTTGCGTGACTAACGGAGAAGTGCTCAGGCCCTTCTTTCCATGCAAAACTGGAGAATGGATTTAGAATAGAATAGAAGCTGGAAGGGACCCTGGAGGTCTTCTAGTCCAGCCCCCTGCTCAAGCAGGAGAACCTATACCCATGATAGCAATAGCAATAGTTAGACTTATATACCGCTTCCTAGGGCTCTCAGCCCTCTCTAAGCGGTTTACAGAGTCAGCACATATCGCCCCCAACAACAATCCGGGTCCTCATTTTACCCACCTCGGAAGGATGGAAGGCTGAGTCAACCCTGAGCCGGTGAGATTTGAACAGCCGAACTGCAGAACTGCAGTCAGCTGAAGTAGCTTGCAGTGCTGCATTTAACCACTGCGCCACCTCAGCTGATGACGAACCTATGGCACGCGTGCCTCAGCTGGCACACGGATCCATATCTGCCGGCACGCAAGCTGTCAGCTCCAGCAGATATGGGCATGCCGGCCAGCTGATTTCCGTCAGCTCAATGTCATCTCAATGGCCTCCCCTTCGCACTCGATCCAGCATAAAAGACCCCCCCCCTCCTGAGTTGGAGTGCAATTACAACCAGAGGTTCCTCAGAGCCATAACCCAGAGCACCTGCTGCAGGAATCCTGCGCCTGAGAAAAATGGCAGGAATCAAGGCGAGTCTCTTTGCCAGAGCAAGGGAGGAAGAGGAGGTCAAGATGAGGGTGTAGCAGCTGAGTAACCCCCACGATGAACTGATCAAACTCTCTCCTCTCGGGGGGCCCAATTTAACAGGGAAATGGTCAGTTCTTTCCATCCAGGCTTAACAATGGCTGTTAACAAGCTCCCATTGTGCTTTATCCATGCATCCCATCTCCTCTGGAAAGTCTCCTCATTTTTCATGCAGAAGAGAAGTTTCTCCAGGAAATTCCCTCATTTGTTCTAACGACAGATCGCCACCGTTGTTCTTGGTTTTTTTTTAAAAAAAATCATTATTATTTCGTACATATTGCAAGGATCGTGTCGCATCTGCCTTACCCATCAAATGACGGCAAATTTTGAGGGGAGCGGTGTTCTACAGATGTTCCTCTCAACTAAAATATAATTTCCATGTCAGGCTGACAATTTTCCAGCCGACTGACTGAACATGCAGCTCGGAGGACTTGCCCTGCCGACCGAGATTGGATGCAGATGGCAAGGTTAGCAATCCCTTCCTTCCCCTATTAGAACTTCTCTTTGCCATCGTAATGTTTTGTAAACGTAGGGCACACATGGCATCCCGTAGCCGCGGAGAGAGGAGAAAAAGCTTTGCTGCAACGATCTATCTTTAATGCCCTTGTTATACAGAGCTGCCTTCCAGACAGATGCGGCTTCTTCCCCAGATGAGCTATCGGCCACATCTGCCTACTAAAGAATTGCGAAGGGTCACCGGGCCTCTAAACCAACTGACGTCCAAAGTTTGTTCCTGCCTGACACGGCCTACGATATTTGTGTTTTTAAAAAAAGTCCTACCAATGAGAGGAAGAGTGGGAAACAGAAGGGAGAAGAAAGGTGGGAAGAGAGGGATAGGAGAGAGGGTAAGGGGGGAAGATGAGGAGGATAAGGAGGAGTGGAATGGAGAGAGAGGAGAAGGAGAAAGGAAGGGGAAGTAGAGTAGAAAAGGATGATGGAGGGAAGAAAGGATGTAGAAGAGTGGGAAACAGAGGAGAGAAGAAAGACAGGAAGAGAGGGATAGGAGAGAGGGTAAGGGGGGAAGATGAGGAGGATAAGGAGGAGTGGAATGAAGAGAGAGGAGAAGGAGAAAGGAAGGGGAAGTAGAGGAGGAAAGGATGATGGAGGGAAGAAAGGAGGTAGGAGAGAGGCAGAAGAAAGAGGTGTATAGAGAGCAGAAGAGCTAATAATGGGTTTTTATCTTTTTGGATTATTTTTCTTTAAAACTAGGATATGTTAAGTATATTGATATGGAAGCGGAAATACACCAATGAGAGGAAGAGTGGGAAACAGAGAAGAAAGGAAGAGAGGGATAGGAGAGAGGGTAAGGGGGGAAGATGAGGAGGATAAGGAGGAGTGGAATGGAGAGAGAGGAGAAGGAGAAAGGAAGGGGAAGTAGAGTAGAAAAGGATGATGGAGGGAAGAAAGGATGTAGAAGAGTGGGAAACAGAGGAGAGAAGAAAGACAGGAAGAGAGGGATAGGAGAGAGGGTAAGGGGGGAAGATGAGGAGGATAAGGAGGAGTGGAATGAAGAGAGAGGAGAAGGAGAAAGGAAGGGGAAGTAGAGTAGGAAAGGATGATGGAGGGAAGAAAGGAGGTAGGAGAGAGGTAGAAGAAAGAGGTGTATGGAGAGCAGAAGAGCTAATAATGGGTTTTTATCTTTCTGGGCGTTGACGACAAGAGGAATTGATGTAATTGCCACTTAATACAATAGGACACTGGCTATGTAAAAGTATACATATGATTGTATGTTATGAAAATGGAAAATAAAAAAAGTCTTTCCAGAAACAACAGCCTTACAATTAATGGTGGTCCTTGCCCGGATCCAAAGTTCATCCTGTGTGGCTCGAGAGACCTTCAGGAGATTATAATATGGAGGCCAAGTGGCATTAGAATCAAAGCCGCTCTTAGCCAATCTTGGCTGATCTTGAAGGAGGGAAGGTCAGACATTATTAGTGCCTGGATGAGAAATCCCAAAGCTGAAGAAGCAAAATAAAATCCCCACACGTGAAAAGCACAAACATCCTAGCAGCAAACCGTAGCAAAGCCATGACGTTGCCTGTGAGGTCAACACAAGGGTGGCTTCCCTTCTGCAGCAAAGCCACTATGGGTTAAGAAGAGACTGGAATGGGGTGGGGTCCCCTGTTTGAGCAGGAGACCAGAAAACCTCCAAGGCCCCTGCCAGCTCTGTGGATCCTGTGAACATGAAAGGCAACTGCTTCTACCAGAACGGGCAGAAGGCTGAAGCCTGAGATGGAGAAGATGAAGACCTCTTGGCAGCTGCATGGCTGGGTTGCTGGCAGAATCAGGAGAGGACATTTGAAGGATCAGACATGGGTGTTAGAAGAAACTCTGGTTCACCATTTGTTCCCTGCTTTCTATGGCAGGTTTAAAACTGCCAAAAGAGGCTGTGTCAAAATATGGATTTGGAAAGATATTACAAAAATATATTTTGGGAAGGAGGTTCTTAGAAGCATCTAGAGAGGTTTAAGATGGATGGATGGATGGATGGATGGATGGATGGATGGATGGATGGATGGATGGATGGATGGATGGATGGATGGAGAGATTTTATATTGGAGAGACGGATGGATGGATGGATGGATGGATGGATGGATGGATGGATGGATGGAGAGATTTTACATTGGATGGATGGATAGATGGATGGAGACAGACTGAGAACAAAGCACCATGCAAATTAGATCCACTATTCAATTATGGGGATTAACAATGTCAGCAGAAGAGTATGGAAGAGAAAAGATTACAAAAGACAGAAGTCCTTCAACATTTCATATTCCGCTTGTTGAGAATGTTGCACATTCTCTGATTAAATCGTTGATGCGATGCAATTCTACCTCTACTTCTGCCGATCCTCACAAGTGGACTATGGGTGGTTGATGCGTCCTCCCTTTGGGGGCAGCCCCCACAGTGCCTGGAAAACAACCAGCCAGGCCTTGGAGAAGCAACACGGATGAGCTCCATTTCTTAGGAACCTTCAGAGCAGTGTTTCTCAACGTTGGCGGCTTTAAGTCCTGTGGACTTCAACTCCCAGAAGCTGTGCTGGCTGGGGGATTCTGGGAGTTGAAGTCCACAGGACTTAAAGTCGCCAAGGTTGAGAAACACTGCTTCAGAGGGACAGGGGAAGGGCTCTGTGCCCAGCTATCCTTCATCCATCCAAACGGCTCTGCTTTGATGCTCCTGCCACGTTTCACTCTAAAATTACCCATCCACCGAAAGATCCTTCCCATCCAACAAGCACCCTGTCTTTCAACTTCCCAGCCTTTTTCTAAAGCTCAGCCAGACTCCTCCAGGAGCCAAGCCTCAGTTCCAAAGGCAAACCTGGCCTCCTCCTCCTTCTGACAGATCAGCAGGAAGAAAAACCACTTTAAGCCCATCCAAGATTTGAGTGCGGCTCTCCGGGCATCCAAAACACAAGATTAGACGGCTCAAGCACCTCTGAAGGGAGGAGACCTTAGAGGCCCATCACCGCCCAAGGAAAGCCCCATTTATGGGCTGCTTCTGCCAGCTGATCTTCAGCAAGTGGAGACACGGCCTGAGCTGGCAATTCTGAGGCTCGGGCTGACCCCCGGTCGTCTCTACAAGCCTCAGATTGTCCAAGCAGCTTTCGGAGGAAAGGAAGCTTCTCCAGGGCACGTGCCAAAGAGCTGCACAAAATCCACTACGGCTGCAGAGACAGCCATAAATAAATATTTGACCGAAGAGGATTTTGGTTTCTTTTTTGCAAAATTGCAATACACATGTTGCATCTAAATCCTTGCAGAGACAGATGGTTCAGACTTCTATTAGCAATGAATAATGAGATGTGTCGCGAAAGGTGTGAGCTTTCTATTTAACCTTGTTTTGCTTGCTATTTTCCCCAATAAGTGTCGGATGCGCAGCACTTTCCAATTTTTGCAATGGTGGGGTGGGAGAGGGGGGGGGGACTCCGGTTACTGCAATAATCTGATAGAGCAGCCTGGGCTGGCACCTCCTCCCTCCAAGAAACTGAGCAACGCTTGTTAGCCGAAGGGCCTCTTTGGAGCTGCCCCTGTCCTTCGGGAGTGCTTCCCTCCCCTCTTCCCCCCTCGCCCAATGCCAGTTGGGCATCGGCTGCTCTGGCATGGAGGGAAGCCACGAAGCGGCTTCAGAAAGCTTTTGGGGAGGCCTAATGGGTTGGGTTTCCATTCCGCAGGAGTTAGTTGTTGCGGAGAACGAGTTCCCTTGGTGTGATGATGGATAGAAAAAGATTTATTGTGGTGGCTGTTATTGGTTTCCTATTTTGCGATATAATTTTTATGCTGCCTTTTTTTATTGTGTTCTTTCTGCGTTGCTTTTAGGAGAGAGACTGAGTGGCATAAAACGCAGTAAATAAACAGCGTGGTTGTAAGCGGGGTAGCTGGTACCAGCCCATTTCTGGCTCCTTATACACTATTACGATCCCTGAAAGTGGTACGTCGCTGCATCACACGGCATCACACACGGAGGTTGCTGCTTGAATTTAAAGCGTGAATGCAAAACCTCGTAGGGGGCTGGCAGACAGCATGACAGAAGACCGAAAGAGGTGATAGACCTCTCCTGCTTGCATCACTTCCCCAGATGGTTGCACAAATCTAGAAAGGCTCGAAAACAAACCAGAATTTCAAAACCTCTTAGGAAACAACTTGGTATCCTTCAAATATTTTGGGTTCCAATTCCCATCAGCCACAGCTAACATACCAGTCTAGAGGGCAAGCCAGTGGTTGCTATGCAACAGGAAAGCTCAAAAGGAAGAAAGGGAGGTTGAGTAAATCTGTATGGATCGTCAATAAAAGCACGAAGCCCTTTTCCAGCCTGGAAATCAGTGACCAAATCATTCTTGATACCACGACCGTCGCACGGATCCTGATCTAACCTGAGTGGTTGTTTTACAAACCCCAATCCTGGCTTCTAAGAGCCGAGGTGGCGCAGTGGTTAAATGCAGCACTGCAGGCTACTTCAGCTGACTGCAGTTCTGCAGTTCGGCTGTTCAAATCTCACTGGCTCAGGGTTGACTCAGCCTTCCATCCTTCCGAGGTGGGTAAAATGAGGACCCGGATTGTTGTTGGGGGCAATACGCTGACTCTGTATACCGCTTAGAGAAGGCTGAAAGCCCTATGAAGCGGTATATAAGTCTAACTGCTATTGCTATTGCTATTCTCCTCCATGGAAGTATTCCAGGTTCCTTCTTGCTAACACAGGGAATCTTTGCAAAAGGAGGAGTCTGGCTGTATATACGACACGAGCCATCTTCCCCTTGGTCTTCTGTAGCGAAGCCCTCGTGGCCCTTTCAGACTCAGACTGGCTGGTCAATGGACGGCTACTAAAATGGACCTCGGTCCTCTCTGCTTCCACCCTTTCCATTCCCAAACTTCGCTTCCCACCTTGGCAGCTCCAACCCCCCCACATTGTGAAGCAAAAGGGGTGAACAATATGGCTGCTTGCTGCAGTGACCCCCCTCCCCCCTTGAGCGGTCAGGGGTTGGTCAACTCAGATGAAGGGATGAAAAAATGGAAGGGAAGGACAGGGCATTCCGTTCAGTCAATGAAACAGAAATTCACCCTCCAAGCCTCCAAGCCAAGACTGTGCTGAGATGAAAGTGATGGAAGGGCAGGTGGGCCAACGTTCCCATCCCCTCGTCCCCCTCACCAACAGTCAGTGGGCAGCCTTGAGAAGGACGGATATGGAGAATTCCACAAAGGGAAGAGCATACGTATTTTCATGAAAGGAAACGACCTTTTTCCCTTCCAAATAAGTTGCTTTTAAAATGCCATGCAGACAGTAGGGGTGGGAGCGATGTAGGGCTTTCCTTGAAAGGGTCTGGAGGAGGCCTTCTCTTTAGTTGCAATGTCACCCCCATCCTCCCAGCCGTTCATCGCCTGCCCACTGGAGGATGAAGGCCTCTGCCGCCTGTTTCCATACAGCCCTGAGCTTCCTTTGGCCAATGGGAGCCGCCACATTTGCTGATGTCCTCCATCCATCTTGATTCAGGTCTACTTCATGGACGTGGCACGACAAAACTGCGCTTGACTAAGCCGCGCCCGATTAAACCGCATCGCTGACGTCATCAACAGGGCGTGAACAGCGAGCGCGGAGAAAGAAGGGCGCTTTAAATAGCGCTTTGAAAGCAAGCCGATTCAACTTAAGGTAAGGGTTAGGTTTAGGGTTAGGTTTAGGGTTAGGTTTAGGGTTAGGTTAAGGGTTAGGATTAGGGTTAGGTTTAGGGTTAGGTTAAGGGTTAGGTTTGGGGTTAGGTTAAGGGTTAGGGTTAGGTTTGGGGTTAGGTTAAGGGTTAGGATTAGGTTTAGGGTTAGGTTAAGGGTTAGGGTTAGGGTTAGGGTTAGGGTTAGGGTTAGGGTTAGGGTTAGGTTAAGGGTTAGGGTTAGGGTTAGGTTAAGGGTTAGGTTAAGGGTTAGGGTTAGGTTTAGGATTAGGTTTAGGGGGTTAGGTTTAGGTTTAGGGGTTAATTTTAGGTTTAGCGTTTACAGCGTGCTTCTGTCTCCGCGCTGTTGTCGCCCTGTTGATGACGTCAGCTACGCGGTTTCGTCGAGCGCGGTTTAGTCGAACGCGATTTTGTGGTGGAACCCTTCATGGACACTTTTTATCAAGTTGCAGCGTGCTGTATGGAGGTCCACCAGCTAGGAATCCCTCACTGAGTCACTGAGCAGAGCCTCCTCCGCAGATGTTCAGGCCAGTCAACTCACAAGAAACAAGCGGCGGAGTTGAAAAGTCCCCCTTACACAAGTTTAGGCAGTTTAAGGCTACAATATTTTCAGGACAGGCAGCTCAGCACAACCCTGGCCACATACAGGCGCACCACAGCTGCCTGAAAGATGCCGGGCCTCAAGGTCTGTGGGTGGAAGGCAGGTGGAATTGGGCTGAAGCCCAGCCAGCTGGAAGGGGCAATGGGCTGTTGGCCTGGTTGGCAGGGGGGAACCGACACAAAGGAAGCGAAGGCTGAGGAATCACACAAATGCCACCCCAAGAGTGGGGAATTGAGCATTTTGCTCCATGAATCAGGTTTGTATCATTCAGAGAGAGAGACTTTCCTCTACTCCCTCGACGCCGACGGAAACTACATAGGCATAATAAGCAAGTATTTTCGGGTAAATGAGTCCCGAAATGTAGACTCAGGTAGAGCCTCAACTGCTGTGTTCATTAGAGTAAAAATGAGTCACCAGACTCACGGAAGGCCAGCAGATTCTCTGAAGCCGGAGTTGAGTTACAAATGTTCTGTTAATGCCCTTTGAGGAAGGGCCAGCTTAGCGCAACACCCCAATTACAATGAAAAATTACAGGGAAAAAACAAAGCTACAGTAGACAACAGAAGAGAGAGGAGGGGGGAAAACACAACTACTGTTGTTGCAGCTTCTGCTAAGGCAGTGTTTCACAACCTTGGCAACTTGAAGATGTCCGGACTTCAACTCCCAGAATTCCCCAGCCAGCATTCGCTGGCTGGGGAATTTTGGGAGTTGAAGTCCGGACATCTTCAAGTTGCCAAGGTTGAGAAACACTGTGCTAAGACCTCCATCTTGCTGGAGAGCTACAACCCACCAGAGAAAATCCACCATCTACAATGTCTTCAGGGGCATCTCAACCACCATCACCATCCTGGGAGGGAGGGAAGGGGGAGGAGCTTGTTTGTTTGTTTGTCTGTTTTGTTTACGTAGCACCGGCTTCGACACAAATGACCCCCCATGTGCTTACCTGGAGCTGAGGTTGCCCTGCCCCAAGGAAAAGACGCATTCTTGCTCACAATCGAGCCTCTCAATCCGAACACTCAAATCCTATCGGTGACAACGCACAGCAGGGGGACAAAGCCTTTTCAGCCCCTTCCCCAGGATTCATCCGTGTTAAAAATAAACCAGGATCTCAGCCGGATACACACCGGCCTATTCACACATCGACTGAGAAGGTTGAAAAGGAGAGGGTGCTTCACTTCCTCTTTTTTGGGGAGGGGGGTATCATTTCTCTCCATTTTTATATGACAAAATGCAACCACAAATATTCAATTTTTCTGAGCAGTGCCAGAGATATATGGTGAGCAGCCAGATGCTTCTTGCCAGAACGAAGCTAAACAAGTTTGGGCTTTTGGTTCTGTCAGCCTGGGACTTATCTTAGCTGGCAAACAGTCCAGATGTGTTTTATATTTTAAAAGGAGGAGGAGGAGGAGAAGGAGGAGGAGGAGGAAGTGCTCAGACCTGTTCCACTGCCCAACTGCCTGACATCCCATAGTAAGTGGTTACTATCAGACACATCTCTTTTAACGTTGCCCTTAAAGGAGGCATTTTCTTTTGGCAGCGAATTCGCTGCTGCCAGTTTCTGTCTCTAAGATAATTTTTACTCTCTAATCCCAGCTTCAAGTGGAAAAGCAAATTAACTTCTCACTGCAGGCAGGACTGAATCCCGCAAGTTTTAAGTTCCATCAGGTTTTCGGCAGGTGACAGCGAGAGGCAGCCGGCAATCCCTGAGTGGTGGAAAAGAAAAGGATGCGATCAGCCCCAATTTGCCAGAAATTTCTATCTGCTCCCTTGCTTCATACACAGACACACACACACACACAGCTGCTGTTTTGTCTCTGGGCAAAAACAGTTCGAATGGAGGGCAAAGGACTGAAGCGGGAATGAAATGGCTTTCGGAGTGCTTCTCCTGGTGGCCCACAAGCAGATGTTTTCTTGGGCAGGATGAGCTCTTCAGGGTTAAAGCCCTCGCTTTGCACCCCGAAAATCTGGGGGTGGGAAACGGCTCTGGAGAAGGCAGGGGAGGGCCGAGGAAAAGGCCCCCCCAAGGCCAAGGCGGCCCAAGGCAGAGGCATCACACTTTGCACAGCCCGTGTCTGTGTGTGTGTGTGTGTGTGTGTGTGTGTCACTCCTTGCTAATTAAAACTATTCATGCCCATTTGTCAGGGGAAGGAATAAGTCTCCATCCCCTTGTATGAAGTCCCCCTTTTCAATTTAATCCGGCATGTTTTGACAAAAGCACTTTGGAGAGGCATTTGTCACTAGCCAACTTTAGACAAGGTTAATGAAAGTTCTGTCACGAGGAGGCCCGGCCTGCTTTAAATTACAGATGTCACACGCCATGACGAAAGAAAGGGCAGGCTGCTACAGTCCCATAAACTATCCTCTCCGGGGACACACAGGTAATTGCATAGCTCATTAAAAACTGTTTTAATTATTAATTGACCGTGTCAGAGTTGTCCTTTAAAGTCAATTTTAATTCTTCTCTCTTTTGGGTGAGCAGAATGGCAGCTGACCTACAGAACCTGGCCTACCAGCACAAAGGACCAGCAGGAAAGGTGGGGAAGGCAGAAGATGCCATGGCGACCACAGTCGCTTGGCAACCTGGCATGGGGAGGGTCTCTCTTCAACACTCAAAGGGTGGGGGGGCGACTTCTGCAGGGCTGGGAGGGTCCATTTTGTGTGTTGCGTGGAAGTTCTGCATTGGAGATGCCAAGTGGGAAGGAAGGAACAGATTGACGGAAGACAATTGTTTGTGGTGTTTTCATTCTCTCACCTCTGTTGGCGACTGCGTCCACTGTGGCAAGCCAGAGTCAAGCCCACTTGGGCTTGGAAACTGTGAAGGTTGGGGGTGGCTAGTTCTGGGTTGGGAGAATCCCAGACTGGTGGCCAGGCTGCCAACTCAAAAACATCTCTCAAAAGACCAGGAGAACGTTGCACTTCTGAGCCTGGGGATTCATGGGCATCTGTATTCTGGACATCCTGTAAGCCGCCCGGAGTCCTTCGGGATTGGGCGGCATAGAAACCTAATAAATTCAATTCAATTCAATCCGAAGGCACACAAAAATACATGAACCGGGGGGGGGGGGTCTGCAGATCTCCTAGGACTGTGATGGTGAACCTATGGCACACGTGCCAAGGGTGGCAAGCAGAGCCCTCTCTGTGGGCACATGTGCCATTGCCAGATGGTCTTCATGGGCACCGGAAGACGGAAAACACCCCCAAAAACAGACCATTTCCCAGGCCATTTTCAGGCTGTTTGGGGGGCATTTTTCGGGCCCAAAACGCCCCAGAAAATGCCCCCCCAAAGGCCAAAAAACCAGGCATGTGCATGCCAGCCAGCTGGTCTTCAGGTTTCTGGTACATGCACACACATGCACAGACGTTCCTGTTTTGCACTCAGTGCCAAAACATTTTGCCATCACTGTCCTAGAAGCACCTATCTGCAGAACCCTGGATTTAGGAGCTGCAGAAGTAGCAGGAGACCCTTCCGCCAGAGACAAGAGTGGTGAGCTTCAAGGGGCACTTCCATATTTATAAGGGATAAATATCCACCCGTGATGTCAGATGAAAAAGTTCTAGAGGATTTATGAGCCTTTGAGGGAAGGGAAGGAGCACTTCCAGCTCAGCCCCTCGGGAATCAATGGAGAGGATCCCACCTCAAGCTTCTCCCCACCATTAATCTCCAAGCCTTGAAGAACACTTTGCCCCTCGCCACAGGCCACAGGGGCACTTTGTGTTCTACAGAGGAAGGATTGAGTCTGTCACCTGCACCTCCATAACTGTCTGCTTTGGCTCTGCAACCCAACAAGACAGACACGGACTTCAGAGGAGAATCAGAGTCGCAGGAAAAGCAATGGCTACCAAACCCGCCTTCCGTTGAGGACCTGTGTACTGCACGAGTCAAAAAGAGGGCCGTGAAAATATCTACAAACCCCTCGCATCCTGGACATAAATTGTTTCAACTCCTACCCTCAAAACGACGCTACAGAGCACTGCACACCAAGACAATTAGGCACAAGGAGAGTTTTTCCCCGAACGCCATCCCTCTGCTAAAGAAATAATTCCCTCACCACTGTCAAACCATTCACTAAGGCTGCACTGCTGTTACTGTTAGTCTTCTCAATGTTCCTCTCATCCATCTCCTCCCACTTATGACTGCAGGACCGTTGCTTGTATCCTTTCGATTTATATTGATATTGATTGTTTCCTGATTGCTTATTTCTACCCGATGACCGTCATTAAGCGTTGTACCTGATGATTCTTGACGAATATTATCTTGTCTTTTTATGTACACTCAGAGCATCTGCACCAAAGACAAATTCCCTTGTGTATCCAATCACACTTGGCCAATAAAGAATAAAGAAAGAAAAGAAAGATCCAGGTTGGGGAAGGCAGGTGGCCAAAGTCAACAGAACAGGGCACATTTTTATCCTGAAGTTGGGTTTGGCATTTGCAAAGAAAAGCATCGGATGCTTTTCCAGGATGTGGCACTGGGACCAGAAGCTCATGAAGGGCGGCTGGCTGGAAAGGCTCCAAGGCCAGAGGTGCACAGTCAGCAAGTGAGATCAGTGATGGGCCTTTTTATTTATGACTGCCGATGGGTTGGGAGGCGAACATAATGATGCTTCACTGCCTTTTGAGTGGAGGATTTGGAGTCACTAAAGTAGGTCTTCCTTAAAGGCTTCCTTGCTCCCACTGTGGAGGGAGGCAGCTTCCCCAGACACCCATCCCCACCCTAAGACGGCAATTCATGGCTGACAGCTAAACATTCCTTGCCGTACCCAAGGGTGAGGCATGAATACCGCACGCTGTGCCACCCGAGAACCAGGCCTGCCCTTCCTCTTGGGTTCTGGAGCTTCACTCAAGCTTGAGGAATTTGCACAGGGCATTATCCAGCGATAGAGCCCAGAGGATGAATTAGAAGCAGGGATGTTGGGGACCAAGGATTGCATAGCACATCTCAGCTGCACAGCAGGCACCTGGATAATTCAACTCCAACAAGCAACTGATTACTCCAATTTGAGTAATACCCAAATTACTTTAATTGGAGAGAACCTACAATTTCAGCTTTTGCTGAAATGAAGCCCGCAGATCAGATGAAAATGGTGGAAGCAGACAAGGGCCTAAAGGAGGTCAGATGGAGCTGTCCAGCACAGCCTCTCTCTGGGTCTTCAGCAACAAAGGGATGGTTTATTATGCCGCAATTGGGGAAGAACTCAAGGCCTACAATTGCAAAGGAGGAGCAGGGTAACTGAAAAACCATTTGAGAGAGAGGGATTGAAAAGGAGTGACTAATGCATTAGTCATGTGCCCATAAATACACGCCTCTCAAGAAAAGAAGTTTACTATAGCCCACCATCCTAAGGGGGAAGAGAAGAATGGATGAGGAATATAAAGCTCAATTATCCTAACTGGAAAGTTGAGCAGGCAATGACTTCATCCCCCCGAAATAGACAAATGGTGAAACTTGATTTCTGAGCCATTTGTGGGATCGGCTACTCAGAGCACTCGGGGGACGGAGAACAGAGGGGAGTGTATCGAGTTATCAGCAGGGCCAGGGAGCTCCACTTATGGGAAGCCTCCTCCTCAGGCGGGGCCAGGCGACCCAAAGGTGTGGGAAACCAGAGCTGAGATGCAAGAGGTTCATCGCGCTTGGGAAGAAGAAACAGACATTTACCCGGCGGAGCTGGGAGATAAGGAAAGGCAAAGCCAAACAAAGAATGGGTTTTTTGTGAAAAACCAGAATGTAACACATTTGCAAGGAGCGGCGTGCAACGTATAATTAAAATATTATCTGCCGGATAGAAGCGCTAAAGATTGTTCTTTAGAAATGGATAACATAGATCAGGTACTACACAGATCTGGGGCTGCACAGACGCCCGAGAACAAGGGGCGCAGATAGAGATAAGGGGGATGATGCCAGTCATCAGATGTGTTGCCCCTGATAGAACCTACATCCGGCTCCGAGAGCTCCGGAATTGCTCAGAGGAATAGAGGCAGCCACAAAAACCGGCTTCGACCAAGAAAGATGACACCGACCCGTAAGGCAATCAGGGTTTTGGCCAAGGAAGATGCCAAGCTATTATCATTTGTACTGAGGAACGGATGGAGAGAATGCGAACATCTTAGTTCCCTAGACTGATGGGTGGATTAGATATATAAGGCTGCCCAACTCAAACAGTGTGAGTCTTGAGTAGCCTCAGGGATGGTCAACGCCACTGATGGTCAACCAACAACCACATGACGCTCTTGGGTTCTTCTTAATGAAAGCAACTGGAAGCTCCGGGATGCTGTTGACCTGAGGTTGTCCTAAAGGGTGGACCAAAGATTTCAACTCAGAGAGAAATGGAATTGTCCCCCTTGCCTTCCGCAGGGGCTGTTTTGCTTACTCCTTTCTAAACCTAATAGGAAGATGCTGCTACTCCTTGTAAACCCCTAAATGCGTGAGATCCTTGGTGCTCTCTGGCCTGGGTTGCTTTCTTGCAGAGATACAAGAAAGCATTTCAGGACCCAGAAGGGAGGAGGGTTTCTAGCACGTATGACCTTCCCTAGTTGTGTCACGAAACATCTGCAAGAAAAGCACCAAGCTCAGAGATCACCAAGGGCCCTTCAATTGAACCCTGGGCTAAAAGCCTCTTGTATCAGAACCGAGAATGCTTTGTAGCTACTCACACCTACTTCCAGAAGCCTTCAACCTCCTCAAAAGAGCTTCTTCTTTTTGGCTCTCTGGAGACAGAGATACTAAGAGGATGAAGCCCCAGTTGCTGTGATCAAACGTCAACGGAGTTCTTCTCCACTATAACAAGCTTCGCCATGATATTAATTGTGCATAATTCATAGCAGTGTTAGTTCGCTGATATGTTTTTCTCAAATGGTTTAATTTTTGAAGGCGATCTTTGGAAGGGGGCTATCCCCAGAAGGCAGCAGAGAAAGGAATCCAAAATTGGCCATTTTGCATTTCATTAAAAAAAAAAGTAACGTTTTAATTAATAGCTTTTGATCACGGCTGGAGACTGATGGATCATGAAGTGCTCCTCTTGCTCAGGTAAATGAAGAGTTGTGGGGGGGGAGGATGCTTTTTATGCTGAAGATCACCTCTATAAGAAATATGATCACAATGACAGCAGAAGATGACAAGTATTAAAGATACTCAATTAGTTTTATTAGACCACCAGTGAGCACCAATTAGGTTGATACTAGCAAGCTTTGTGCCATTGACTCTGGTCCTCCACAGCTTCTGGAAACTACACACACACACACACACTTTCTCCCCACATCTGATGCTAACACAATCTTTGTCCTGTTCTGTGCCAGACTCCTGGATGCCAAATAAGACTCTTATTTTCCGGATACAGACTGGTGACTGTTGCAACTATTTTAACCCATTATGGCTTTGCGCTCTAGATATTTAGTTCTCAGATCTCCACAACAGCTGATGAATCTAGAACCTCAATACTCAGATGCAACCACCTCTTGCTCTGCTATCCTCTGATTTAGGAAGAAGAAAGAGCTTCAGGCTTGTTATTCAAGCCACAACTGGATCCTCAAATGTACAACTCAACCTTCAAACACCTTAAAAATGGTAAACGTAAAGGTTCCCCTCGCACATATGTGCTAGTCGTTCCAGACTCTAGAGGGTGGTGCTCATCTCTGTTTCAAAGCCGAAGAGCCAGCATTGTCCATGGTCATGTGGCCGGCATGACTCAATGCCGAAGGCACATGGAACGCTGTTCCCTTCCCACCAAAGGTGGATCCTATTTTTCTACTTGCATTCTTTACATGTTTTTGAACTGCTGGGTTGGCAGAAGCTGGGACAAGTAACGGGAGCTCACTCCCTTACGTGGCACTAGGGATTCGAAGCACCTTTCTGATCGACAAGCTCAGCGTCTCAACCACTGAGCCACAGCGTCCCCTCAAGGACCTCGGAAGCCACTAAAAACTGAAATGACAGCCACCAAAAAATGGCAGGAGGACAACCAATCAAAGGAAGAGGTACATTTATAATCTTTTTGTAAAAGGTCTCAAGGATATGAGATACTTGCCCTTGGGAGGAAGGCGGGGGCTTGTCCACTCCCTCATGAGGGACCTCAGAAGCACCCCAGATGCTTCCAGAGTTACCTGGAACATCACCACGAGTCAAACTCAAAGAGGAGGGACACCTGCAAGCCCTACCTAGCTGCCTGCATCAGCCAAAATTTTATCCTAATGAGTCTATTGCTCTGTGTCTCCCTCCCTCCCTCCCCAGTTATGTGAAAGAGAAAAATGAAATAGGTTTCATCCCCAGGTAGGGGAGCTGCCTTGAGAAGCCCTCGGTGAGCAGGCAAATGTGAGCCCACAAATTAACTTAAAAGTAAAAGAAGTGCAAAGGTGAGCAACAAGCACCTTATTTGGCCCGGGAAGCCACCCTGCCAGTGTGGTCGGGAGAGTGCAAAGGGAAAAGCATCTTAATGGCTAATTAGGCTCTTCTATTAGCTAAGCAGCAAAAAGCAGAGAGATTTGGAGTATTATTGAATCACTGTCATATTGATGTTAATTCCGGCGGCTGGTGCACCATTGATTTCTTTTTTTTTTAAGAACCCTTGCAAATGAATAGTTCTTGCAACTCCTTCCAAAGCCCCCACCTGGATAATTAACATGCATATGCAGTAATGAGAGAAAGCAAGACACAAACCTTTCTTCAACACACACACACACACACAATGACAACTTGCCTGAAGGCAACCAAATATAACAGACCGAATGACATCATTCAAGCCAAAGCAGAGTTTGGGACTCACATCCTTCCCCTAAACTTACAAACTGCTTTGTAGAAGATCAAATCTTCTCTCATTAACTTGTACATCCAGTTGTCTAAAAACCTACCATCCTGGGCCCAACGTTTGGGAAGCCAGGCTCTCTCTTCCTGTCACAAGCAAGGACAAAGGGTGAGTGATGGAGGAGTAGCACCTCCTTAAAAAACCTTGGTCCAGCTGGCCCGGCTGGGAGCACCTCGTAAGGGCCCCTTCCCAGGGTTACGGGAGAAGACGGTCAACGGTTTTGAAGGCGGAAGAGGGCTCTACGCCCCAACGGCAGATCAAGCACCAGAAACCATCGTCTAGGAGAAGAGAAACTCCGATTACAAACCTCCATTGCCTTGTGGCTCTGTCCACTCCTGGAAAAGGCTTCAGGAGTCAACCTCCAGGCAAGATCCGGAGCCGGAGTCCCGGAAGCAGTTCGTGACTGTGTACAACCACGTTCTGGTAACTCCTGTGACGCAGCTGGAACCAACCGTATCAGCTCTGCCATTCCATTGGACTAATTCAGCCACGTGGAGAGAGGGGATCTGCTGCTTGGGTAACAGTCTATCCTCCATATTCATCTACCCAGGCCTCGTGCTCTGGAGAGGACACTCCCAAGTTTGACCTCTTTCCAGAGCACGATACCATCGTCTTTTGAGACTGGCAGATGCCAATGCAGTTGGCTAATCATCAACTGTATTTCTGCTTCGTCCCCTCAACCAACGTCTCTGACCAACATCTCTGGGCCTTGGCCATCTAAAGGGGGCTGGACTTCGGCTTTGAAGTGGCACGTGACCAAGTGAATGACAACATGCATTTATTGTATCTTCCTACAACTGTTTAGAAACACTCACCCATCCCTTTTCCATTGGCAGTGCCCCCTTCCCAAGCGCCCTCTTTCCCGGGTGACGGTGTTGGTGTCACTGGAGAACACGGGTCCTTCAAAAAGAACCAGCAATACATTTGGACCCTACGTGGGTTTTCTAGAGCACATCATACCGTCAAAGGGAAGGGAATAGCTACGTGAAGGAAACCCAACCCCCAGACTGTATAAAGCCAGCCAGCCTGGGAAAGATCAGCCCCTAACAACAGTGGGTGGAAGCCAGCTAATCAAAATAATGTTTTCATTTTAACCTGTAGAAATCAGCAATTGATATCCCGGTGTCCCGTCCCACCCCTCCTTTCTCCCGTTCTGATCAAGCTATTTGCCAGCATAATTGAAGCTTTCTGCCAGAGTCTTTAGATTCCCTTTCGTGTTTGGGGTACAAGGCGCCAGGGAGAAATCTCCCATCCATCTTTCTGTACGTGCCGTAACCCGAGCCGAAGACGCAAAGGCTCCCGTGGGTGATGGATAGCTCTCCCTGCCCCGGTGGGGCTTAAATCAGGCTCTGCAGACCCCTTATTAAAAGAAGCAGCATTCAGACTTAATGTAGCCTTCTCAACAATCCTGGATATCATGTGTAGGTATTATAGTTCTGGGTAACAAAAATGGATTCTGCGAGTGGTTAAAGTGGGGAGGATAGAGAATGGACCGAGGGCAGAGGGGCAGAAGAGAAGGGATCTCCTTAATGCAGATCCATGCTTGGCAAAGGGTGGGGGCTTCCAGGCTAGCCAAATGAAAGCATTCCCCACCTCCCAAATAAGCAAGAATGTAAGCCAGGACATGTGGGAGCTGTGAAAATTCCACACTTGAATCCTGTAAATGTTAAAAAGATTCAAAGCAGCTGGGGAAACACCCCTGGCCTCCAACGGCTGCAGGTTTAATCTAAATCAATCCTGTCAAAAGCCAAAAAAAAACCCAAAGCCAGCAAGGAGTAAACAAAAGTTGTTGTTTTCACAGTTTACATTGGTTTCACATGTCTCCAAAGGAGCCCCTTGCCCAACGTGGAAGAAGGCTCTTTTAGCGGAAGCACTGAAAAAACTCTGGCTCCGTTGAGTGAATCCAAGCTCTGAAACAAGTTGGATGGCCAGACAAGACCGAAGCTTTGGCCCTCAAACCCTCACTTCAAATAGCCAAGAAAAAAAAGACTCAAGAGAAGATGCCTCCCCTCCGGCCCCTCAGGCTCCTGAAGGAGCCTCAGGTAATGTGGCTGCTCCTGGTCTTCTGCTCTTCAAAAATGGATCTCTCTCTCTCTCTCCCTCCCTTCCCCTCCCTCTCTTTCCCTCCCCCTCTCCTCCTCCCTCCTCAACCAACCCCAAGTGGACCTGCTTGGTGGGACTTATTCCAGCCCTTGCAAGCAAGCATGATGTGTACAAAAAACTTCCATCCCCTGGACCTTCCAAGGAAACATGGCAGTAAATAAATCCTTTTTCCACTGAGGACAGTTGAAAGTGTCTGAATTAGCCAAATTTATTTCTCCAGATTAGCCCAAAATTCAGCACTGCTTTTACACACACACACTCACACATACACACACAAATACAGTGTGCATATTGAGTGTTGGGAGTCATTACAATGAGAATTGCTTTACCAATAGAACTTGCAATGCGTTTTTCCTGCTGCTCAAAAAAACCCCAACCAATTTGCTTTTATAATCAAATGTTGGCTGGGATTTTATTCAACGGAATTCATTGCAGCCTTGGTGGGTAATGACAGAAGTGCTACATTACTGCAGCATGAATATGTGTGCACACAGCCCCCCATCCTCGGCTTTCCAGAGACTCTTCTAGAGACCTTCCCCACCAGACGGCTGGAATGGGGGCAACCGAGGTTTGGGCCAGGCAATTGCTCATCCTGGGCCGTGCGGTTGTCTGGATGCTACACGGCCTGGAAGGTAGGCATCTCTGCTGCGTGATCATCAGCTTCAACCACATCTGTCTCCTTCTGAAGCCTGTGAGGAAACTCACATACCCCCCCCTCCTTTCTGTCATGGGAAATGCAGCGTTGCTTGTCCCCCTTTTCATTCTAGACAACCCACAGATCCAGTAGACAGGTCTAGAAGGGGAGCTTACAAGACTGCTGGTTTTATTAGAAGTTTCACAGATTAATATTTAATCCAGATAACCACTCAGTTAAATCCACGGAAGAGCCGGGGAATGGATAATCAGTCATTTGTACCCAAATCTTGGCAGTTGAAATCTGAGAACAAACAAAAGTCTGCACTAAGTTCTGCACTTGAACTCCCAAACCTTGTGAATCCAACACATTTGCAAAAAGGCTGCCTGCCCCCTTCCAGTCAGGGAAGTTGCCGGAAGTGGATGTGATCAAAACAAGACCTTAACAATTCAGGTAACTCAGAGCCACATCAGACATCAGTGGGCCAGTGATGGTGAACCTTTTGGGCACCGAGTGCCCACACCGGAACACACGTCCATGTGGGAGCATGTGCGTGTGCTGGAGCACCGGACGTTTGAAGACAAGCTGGCTGGTGTGGACATGCCTGTTCTTTGGGCATTTTTCAGGCCGTTTTTCAGCCTGAAAACAGCCCCAAAATGGCTCAAAACACAGTCTCCAAAAGGCCTCAAAAATGGCCTGTTTTTTAAACCAGAAGAGCAGCTGGCGATGGCGCATGTGCCTACAGAGAGGGCTCTGCGTGCCACTTCTGGCTCACATGCCGTAGGTTCGCCATCATGGCTCTAGGCCAAGGATGGAGACCCTCCACCCTGGAGAGCCTGCTAGAAGCCATAGAATTCCTCTCGGTTGGCCATAGAGGTTGGGATTGCTTCAGCAACTTCCAGAAGGGCCACCGGTGGCCCTCTGCTGCATAGAAGAGAGTCATTTGGTGCCAGATATGTTTGCCAGCCATCAATGAAACCCAGCTTCCAAGGAGAACCATCCCAGTCTTACCCACAGCCATCTGGCCTTTGCCCAGAGCAGAGTCAAAATCAATGGGTCATTCATGAGGAAAAGAACCCACATGCATTACGCCTTGTAGCTATTAGCCTATCTGCAACAGACTGTAGTAATTGGGCACAACTAGACGTATGGTTTAGCTCAGGGGTCTCCAAACTTGGTAACCTTACGACTTGTGGAGTGGAAGCCTACAAGTCTTAAAGTTGCCAAGTTTGGAGAGCTCTGGTTTAGATCATTCGTCAAGCGAACAAAGTAAAGCCCTTCGCTCTGAGAATATCCTTGTGAATCTACCCGATGGGTCCTCATGATGGCAGGGAGGGCAATGAAGCGTTTGATTCATGGATTGCAAAGAAGGCTCCAAAGGAAGCAGCCCGTGGTGGAGTTCCCTTCCTGTCACCCGTCACATGAAGGATGAGCCAGAGGCTCTTGGCTGAGGCCAACAATGGGCTGTGAACGGGACAAATAGAGGGAAAGTCAAAGGTGGCTGCAGCCTTTGCATAAATGCACAATTGTGATCATGCCTCAATGAATAATTCAGAACAATTTGCAGAGCTTCTGACGGGAGTCACACAAAGCCATCAAACGGAACCCGAAATTCTACCTTAAGAGTAAGAAAGAAACCTCACTCAAGCAGAAAACCTGGATTGATCAGCTCCTCCTTTAAACCAAGTGGCCAGATTGATCGGCTCTGCAAGGCCTTCTTCCCCAGCTGGTTTCTCTGGTCCAGCTCTCTCCAACCACCCTAATGGCTGCCAATAAGGGCGTGTGTGGTTCTTGAAGGAAAACAAAAAAGGGAGGTTGCCTAGAATTGGGGTGCTTGGAAACACAGCAGTCAACACACAGAGAGAGACTCTGTCTCTGTCTCTCTCCCTCTCTCCCACCCTCTCCCTCTCTCTCTCCAGAGGGTTATATCCTCTCTCCATCCAGGGAAAACGTATTTCTGGCCCCCAGTTCCAAGGAGCAGTTATAACCCTCAGCCCATCACCTGGAGGCAGACCGAGGGCCCCTTGGGATGAATGCATCACAGCAAGGTTATGGGACACCAACTGGATGGAGATGTTGAGGATAAACCACACAAACGTGGCCCAGGCTGGGGAAATTCTGGGAGTTAAAGACCTGTCCAAAGGAAAGCAGACCATCAGAAAAGTCCTCAGTGAGGCAAATACTTGGAAGTTACGGTTCCCATAAGCCTGAGACAGCACCAACGGGCAGGACTTAGCCAGGATGTCTGCTTCATCCTGGTCTGTACAAAGGAGCCCCCTCGATCTCCAGCACGCGGATTATTGTTGTTCACCCTCAATAAGAGGAATGCTAAATCTCGCCTGTGGAATTACCAGCGTTTTCACTTCCAGCAGCTTCTACTTCCCTGTCCATGAAGTGTGGCCAAGAATCTCAAAATGGCGTCCGCAATGATACAACAAAGATAAACGGGCAGCGCTTCAACGCTGTGCGGTGGCTTCCATCTTGACTGCTCTGACCATATTCTGTGGCCATCCACACCCAAAGTCCGATGAATGGAATATTCAGGGTTATCAGGGCTAAAAAGCCCCCGACTTTCAGTGACGGCCACCTAGGAGCCCCCTTACGGAGGGGTTTTCCTTTAAGGAAAGGATACCGTCATCTTTTTTTTAAAGCTACGACTGAACAAGTAAAGAAATGAAATGAAAGTTAAAGTCACCATAAAAATATTCATTGCTTCCATGTTCGCATTTCATTTTCTCTGGCTTCCATCATAAAAAGCTTAGTGTGCGCTCATTGTTAATCTTCTCCGAGACAAGGATTTTTTAAAGAGTTTTAACCGCAATCCCAGGGCATTTGCCTTATTTCCCCCTTAAGGATGTGACAGGAGTTAAATTCACTATTTCAAATCCTAACCTCCCTGAACACCAACAATGCCACTGCTCGAACAGGGAGAGATTACCAGCAAACCTGTGATGGGAGCAGGGAGAACATCCGAAGCGTTTCCACCCTTCGCTCCAGAAGTTCCTTCTCCGCGCAGAAGGCAAAAATCTAAGTGGACCCTGCAATGTGTCCCCAAATGCTGCCTTCCAGAGGTCTGGCTGGAGCCGTGAATTAGGGAAATGGCTTCTCCCCCCCCCCCACCTTCAGCAAGAAACTCTCCCACCCCTTATTAGGCAACGGGGAAAGGGGTCGGGAAGAAGAAAGTGTGAGAAAGACGGGCTCTTGACTGGAGATAGAAGATTTCTGCCCCCCAATTCCTGCCAGCCGGCTGCCCATCATCTGAAAAGCCCATGCGCCACGGCAGATAAGAGACATGCCTCCCTATGAGAGCCACGCAGCCTCCAAAGCTTGCGGGTGGCACAAGGCTTCCGACCAGCCCCCGTCTTTCCCTGGCACCCAACGCTTCCCAGATGCCCCCAAGGCCCCTCTTCTAACTTCTCAAGCAGAGAGCCTGGCGACGTCTCTCAAGGCCTCCCTTCTCCCCCACTGGACACGCAGGCTCCGGTCCTCTTTGGGATGCGGCTGTTTCCATGGCAACAAACCGGCCATTTGAAACCCCGCCACAAGCCTTCTGCCCAAGCAGCAGCAGCCAGTCGCTCTGGCTCTGCCTCGGCTGGGGAGGGGAGGGAGGGGAGGGGAGGGGGGGCTGTTCCTTCTGTAGGAGCCGTGGCAGCTTGAAAAAAGAAAATGGTTTGTAGACATCGTGCGGAAGCCTGCCTCGACGTGAACCTCTGAACGCCAGGCCTGTAACATTATATTTTAATGCACTCTTGCCATTTAATCATCCTCGGCTGCAGGCACCAGTCGGTTGCCATGGGAATGATCACAGCGCTTATACATACGATGAGCTACCGGAAAGCAGGCGCGGCATCATGGCTAACTCACTCTCGGCATAATTAGGAGTGACATCGGGAGTCAGAGAGGAGCTCCGGGCAAAACTCGCATTCCCCCCACCCCTCCTGATCCCAGCTCCTTCCCGGCGAATAAGAGCCACGGATTCCCACCAAGCCCGTTTGACGGACAGCCCGGTTCCAAAGCCCACTCACGCACTCACATCCACACACAAAGGGGCTTTTGTGGTGTTTGTTCCTGCACTGCGGCCCAGAGTGGCTTAACGGACATGCCCCACGGAAGAAGAAGAAGAAGAGGTCCCACGCCAGGAGAGGGGCTGCTTCCTCTGCAGAAGCTGGTTTCCCCCAAGCTCCTTTTGCCCTTCTCATCCCACAAAGGGAGCATCTCCTGGAAGGGTGTGCCCTGCACGCAAAATCTTTGTGCCAAACTCTTGGCATGCGGCTATTAGCTGGTGGCGGTGATGGTGGGAAAACCTTTTGCAGTCGTGCTCCACTTCACACAAGAAGAAGAACAGAGTCGGTGAGATTTAATACACGGCAACTGCAAACTTGGAAGGAGAGAAAAGTGAACTTCCCTGGATGAGCGGATCCCATCTTCAAGACCTATTTCGCACAGGACAACCCAGGGGGGGTCTGCCACACCTCCCACCCCCCAATGGGTGGGATTCAGATAAGCGGTTCCTCTGCGGCAGCCCCTTGACTGGGAGCTCCCTGTCCCCAAGGAGGGGTCCTTTCCCCAGCTGTGAAGGTCTTCTGTGGCTTCCAGGAGAAAATGAGCTCCTTCTGGCCTTCCTTTTCCCGCTGCGCATGTCAGTTCCGCACTTCGCTTTCGTGAAATGGTCTGAAGGTACTTCGGAATTTTAGGGGACTCCAGTCTGCCTGGAATGGAAAACTGTTCTTTAACCAGGTCAATAAGTGAAGAAAAACAACCTCCATCCTTACGTTTGGCTCAAAATCGCGTTCTGCAAAAGCCAACAGAGATTCTATCAGGCCATTGATAGGAGAAGACAGGAAAGCCCATCTCAAAGTGGGCGGGTTTAAAATCCCAGCATCAGAGGATCACCTGTCCCGGAATGCCTAAAGAACCTATGAAACAAGGCAGACCTTGTGCACAAAGACACACACACACACACACACACACACACACACACGTCATTCCTTTTGAGCCTCCCTGGTGCAGGATCTTTTTATTACTTCTTTCCATCCACTTCTACACGGCTACATGGAGCAGAACAGGGCCAGAACAATCGGCACACCCACAAATTATTCACTTATCTAAGGGAGGGAGGGAGGGAGGGAGGGAAATGAACTATTAGTGCAAAATATGTGTCTGATTGCAAAAGCTTGCAGCAGGCCCGAACATTTTCAGCTCTGGATAATAAGTAGGGAGCATTAAGAGGCCTTAATGGGTCCCTGGACAGAGTTCACACCACTTTCCTTCTAGGCTCTCTCTCTCTCAGGTGGTAATGGATGGGGCTCATTAAATTCCCAGCAAACCTGGAAAGAGCTGCAGCCACACAGGTGCCTCTGTGCTCTACTGAAACGGGCCACACTCCCAAAGGTGGGGACGGCCCCTTGTACGGCCATCGAGCAAGGAGGGGGGGTTCATGTCCTTTAGACTGAAAGAAAATATATTTGGCTTCCTCTACTATATCTAACAGGGCATGGCCTCCATGGAGTTCACGGCTGTAGGAAATACACCTTGGGATGTTTATTGCAAGTGAGAGAGAGAAAAACGATCTTGAACCCTCTGGGAAAGGTGGATTTCCAAATGCTTCACCTATTGCTGCTTTCAAATCTGGAGTAGGCATAATCTGGTGGAAAACACGTGTGGGAAGTTTCATCGGAAGAAGCCTTGCAGATTGCAAGGGTTTCTCTGGAAGCTGATGAGTCTTTGGGTTAAGTCCCAGGGCAAGTTCTACCAAACAAAGCCTTCCCTTCTTTGTTCACCTTCTGGGGAGTGTCTATCCAGGGGGGAACTCTTCTACATCATCTGGTGGGGTTTGGGAGAGGGGCCCTGCAGGATGACCCCTCATCGACCGCTGCTCCCCGAGGTCAGGTTGGCTCCCACCCCTTCATCCCTTCAAAGGGCAGGGAAGAAAGTGGATGTATCTGAAGAGGAGAGAGGGAAGGCTCCGGAGGTTAATGTTGACTTCTACACCACCGGAGTTCTTTTAATGATCAATACTTCAATTTGCCAAGAGTCTGGAGAGCTGCATTATACTCACCCTGAGAGGCCCTGACAGCAGAACTCACACTTCCTGCTAAACCAACACCCCAAAGCCCCACTTCCACTGAGCAGGAGGCGTGCCCATCTCTCCCACCTCACCCTCAAACACAGCAGGCCTCGTGTCGGTTTGCCAAGGGACGCCAAGAGAATGGAGAACAAACAGAGATGGAAAAGCAACACAGTTCAATTTTAATACGGATCAAAACTCATCTGCACTTCTCAAAGCAACTAGCAAATCGGAATATAATTATCCTTTCGCTGTCACATTTAGTTTAGCAGTGTGGTTTCCAATCGAAAAATGGACATCAGTGGAAACGTACATTGGAGAAACCTGCTTGCTTGCAAAACAAAACGTACAAGAAAACCAGCATGAAAATGGGAACAAATGTTCAATGGGTACAGATTTTCAGGGAGATCCCACAACAGGAAGGAATTCAGGCATGGGGAAAGGATCGGGGCTCATACAGTAAGCAAAGCACAGTTCTTCCTCCCCTCATCTGCTAATCTCGACTGTTCAGACCTCATTTCTATTGCTCGCATGCCTATCAAAGATTTATTGGAGGCAAAAACATACCAAACATGAAATCACAATAATTTCTTGTAAGGGCAAAACGGGGCCATCAATCAAGAAGGATGACAGGAACTCTTAATATCCCCCTTTAAGGCCCTGGTTACACTTATTAATTGCACATCTAATTGCCACTCATTAATATCAAATGCCACTTTCTCATACGTGTCTCTGACTCACTGCTCCCCTTGATTAGGTTTACATGAGTAAGCAAATATCTCTGATGAAAAACCGGTACAATTTTTCCAATAAATTACAGAAAGGAATCTGTATCTGACATAAAGGCATTGTTCTAGTGTGTGAGTGTGGTTGCTCTGGGAAATTAAGGCCAAGTCTGCTTAATCGTGAACTAAAGGGGTTGGAAGAAACACTGCAGACCAGTGGTGAAATTCACATTTTTTACTGCCTGTTCTGTGGACGTGGCTTGGCGGGCGTGGCTTGGCGAGCGTGGTGTGGCTTGGTGGGCATGGCAGGGGAAGGATACTGCAAAATTCCCCCTTCCCTCCCCGCTCTGGGGCCAGCCGGAGGTGCCATTTGCCGGTTCTCTGAACTACTCAAAATTTCCGCTACCGGTTCTCCTGAGCCTGTCAGAACCTGCTGAATTTCATCCCTGCTGCAGTCCCTCCAGGCCACGACTCCAGGGCACAGCAGGCTCTAGAACATCAATGCTTCTGGACCGTCTTGACCAGGGGGCTGGCCAGGGTCTTCTTCAGACCCTTTGTGCCAAACTCCTTTTCTCTACCGGAAGGGCCTCTTATGTTAACACAAAACACACAGACACACCCTCGCCTTGCCCTCCGAAGCCTCCAGAGATCAAGTCAACAGAACATTTTTTTTCCAAATATTTTGAAGGCTGTATTGATGCCCTGCACTGATTTCCTCTCCCACCCTCTGCCACAGGGTCTGGTTTCCATTCTCTGGGCTTCTAGATTGCTCATTTCTGGACGAAGCCAAGGGGGGCTATAGCCCAGGTCTTGGGCTCTGCAGTTCAGGTGAGCCAGCTGAAGATTTGCTGGATTTGCTGGATTATCAGTTTGTTATCTTGTAAGAATGCCCAGATCCTTGCGGTATCCTAAGCCGAGCCTTTTCTCATCCTCTCCCTCATCGATTTCGCTGTGTTCTTTCTGGTCCGATCCCTCAAAAGCTTCTGTATCTTAAGTCTTACCATGAAGGCAAAGCCTTCCTAGCATTATCTCATCCTCCCCTTCCAGAAAATCCTACTGGACAACCTGGAAGGTTTACATCTAGTTCCACATCCAGAACAAAACAAAATAACACAGCTGGAAGGGACCCTGGAGGTTGTCTAGTCCAACCCCCCGCTCAAGCAGGAAATCCTAATTCCAGACAAGTGGCTGTCCAGTCGCTTCTTAAAATCCAGCTTCCAATTATGATAAGGCAGATGTTTTCAGGAAATATCACAGGCAAGACCTGAAGACCATGCACACACAAACAGAAACCCCTTGTTGACTGTGGCAACCGAGATTTTAACTCTAGCAACCGAGTTTCATCGTGACATTTATTGTTAGCAAAAACACATCTATTTCCCCTCCTAACGTCTGTCAAATCTCTCCTAGGTTAATAACCAGAGTCACTTGTTACCCTGGACTACAGAGAGCCTAAAGGGCAGATTTCCCTTCAATCTAATTAGAGCAGTGTTTCTCAACCTTGGGCACTTGAAGATGTCCGGACTTCAACTCCCAGAATTCCCCAGCCAGCGAATGCTGGCTGGGGAATTCTGGGAGTTGAAGTCCGGACATCTTCAAGTGCCCAAGGTTGAGAAACACTGAATTAGAGGGACTTGAATTAGGCTTAGCCATTGTGGGTTTATCTCTCCCTGCCCAACGTCTACTCATGTTTCCACCACAAATCAAATCGGCAGATAAAACGGGGCCACAGGATTGTGAAGCCCCGGCTGAGCTCCCGTTAATCATTCATGGCAACGTGGGCCGGATCCATTCTCAACGTTGTCCCTTGCATAACCCGTTTTTTTTCACAGTTATTTTTTGAAGTGAAAATGAAAGCATTCAACATTAATATTCCAACCATTTTCTCACCATGTGTTGTTCCAGTTTTAGTGCTGTTGGTTGGTTCCTGCATTAAGGAGGTTTTCTGAACCCAAGGAAGAGAAATTCGGTGCGGGCGTTGGCCGCTGCAAAGCAGGAGAAACCACACACAAACACACAATCCCTTGTCATCTTGCAGCTTTAAGCAGGAGAAAGGGATCCTGTCACGCGTCATTTGATGTAGCAAGAAATAGATCACCCCTGGGTCCTTTGGCCTCTTTGATTCAGCCAGGCAGATTGGGGGGGGGGCAGTTGAGGGGGGGGCAAACCCTACAATCCACAGGCAAGACGAGGCAAAGGCCACTGCAGGCAGAAGAGAAATTATTATTTCATGCTTTCTTCTGCAGCCACAATTAGCTTTTAGCGAGATACGAGTTTATAAACGCACTGAGCCAGTTTCAAGTTGATCTCCAATTCATTGCTGGATTTATACATATTAATGTCAAAAAGATTGCGTGGACCAAATGCCAAAGTTTATCGGCTACCCCCAAATTAATTAGGAACTCCAGAGTTAAGCATCCCATTGAGCATTACATGCCTTAAATCCAAGTCAAGGGGACCCTGACAGCACATCTTGGGAGATTAGCCTTCGGTTGGAAGAAAGGCAGCAGCGGGATGGGCTCCAATGTGGCGGCTTTCTGGAAAGCAGAGTGGAATCTCTGCAAATTCAAACCATGGGAATTCCCAAGGAGTTCTAAAAATTAGCTCCAAGGGTCAGAGAGGCAGCTAGAGAGAAGCCTATGACGCCCCTCCTCCTTGAGCAGGATTATTGTCTCAGGAGTCCAGAAATATCTGTAGACCATTTGGATGACACGCCGTGGTTATCACGGCCCCTGTGAGTTTGTAGAGGGGATTTGCGTGCATTCTTCAGATTCCCCAGAGAGAACTAACAAGCCCCCACCCCCACATTTTCACTGAGCCCTGGGCTGTTCCCCCCCCCCCCCGAATCGCCAGCAGTTTTCCAAGATCTCAGACAAGCATTTTTTTTTCCAGAACTGGGAAGCTTCCCATCAACACATGTCCTAACAGGAATATGCGACTCGTTCTCCTTAAATGCTATCTATTCAGAAACCAAAATAAAGTTGGCCCAATAAACATTTTATCTAATCCCCAATTAACCAAAAACATATTAAATTTGTTTTTAGAAAGGCGAGGTGTTTTTGTTAGCCTAATCTCTAGAAAAAGCTGCCCAAACACCTGGTTACAAAATTATTAACCAATTCAGGTAGTGGATTTTCCATAAACTCTCAGGGCTATAAAACTCCATTAATGATATGCTCTAAATGTTATGAGGAGATAACGGAGATCAATCTTTCCATGTCTTTCCATGTCGTTAAGATCAAACCGTCAGATTCCACAATTAAAACATAGCTTGAATTCTATGTTTAGTATTTGTGAGGGTTGCCTCTGTGTGAATGTCTGCCACTCTTTCCATCGGAGTGTTAAACAGAAGAGTGGAATCTGAAACAGCTGGTTAAACTACAATTCCCATCAGCCTCAGCACAAACACAGCCAATGATGACCATTGAGACTTCCCGGAGTCCTTCGGGATTGGGCGGCCTATACATTTATTAAATGCAATAATACAAATACTTGGTTTCCCAATTTTGACTGATGGAACACAAAGCCCTGTTTGAAAAGAGGAACACAACACCGGACTATGTTTTCTCTGGTGACCTGTAAGGTTTGGGAAGAGCTGTGGAAGTTGGGAAAACTGTTTCCAAGTAAGAGGATCAAACCCAGTGGTGAAATTCAATTTTTTTTAACTACTGGTTCTGTGGTTGTGGCTTGGTGGGCGTGGCAGGGGAAGGATACTGCAGAATCCCCATTTCCACCCCACTCTGGGGCCAGCCAGAGGTGGCATTTTGCTTCTCCAAACTACTCAAAATTTCCACTGCAGGTTCTCCAGAACCTGTCAGAACCTGCTGAATTCCCCCTCTGCTCAAACCTCCCTGCCCATCATCTCTTCCAAAGCGACATTCATGGAGGACCCCTTTGCTGGCATGGATTGCAAGCTTTAAACCAGCAAATCCTTAGCTCCCACCGAACCTCAAGTGGTGGACCTTTCGGGTCTCCATCAGCCCAACCCTTTCCCCTGGAATTGATCTTCCACGAAGCCTCCCTTCCTAAGTCCTGGAAGCCAGGCCCAGGCACCCTTTGCATGGAGCCAAAGCCAGTAATGCCACAGAGACCCAGTGCATCCCATTCCCTCAAGCGGGCTCCTCATGAGGCTGAGGGAAACGGTTCAACTGGCACAGATCCCCCCCCTCCCCCTGTGGTTACAAAGGCCGAGAGAGATCAGGCGCGATGATGCATTTTCAAACAATAATAAAAGTTTCAAGGTTTGCCAAACCGGTTAAACAACGGAGCGTCAAATAAGCTCTGTGTGTGTGTGTTGGTTGAAAGATCAGAGGGACCATAAGCCCCAGCGGCAGATGCGGCCCAGTTCTAACAGGCAAAAGCCAGAGAAAAAAGGAGGCTGCACTGACATTTAAAGGCTTGGAGAAGAGGAGCCCATTGCAGGAAAGGGGTTTGTGGGTTCAAACGTTCCTTCAGAACCAGCTCAAGCGCAACTTTTGCAAAGCGTGTTTGGCTTCTCGCGGCCTTCAAAAAGTCTATTAAGACCTGGCTTTTTCGGCAGGCCTGGGGCTGTTGACCTCTTGAATGAGGTGCAGCCCCACTACGGTTGAGTGTGTGTTGTGTTTTAACCTGCTTGCTTTCTTTACTTTTTAAACTTTTTAGTACTTTTTTAATTGTCTTTTATGTAAGCCGCCCGGAGTCCTTCGGGATTGAAGTTTATTAAACTTCAAACTTCAACTTCTCTCCTTCCTGCCTTTCCCAGCTCTGCCCCCCCCCAACCCTGGGAAAGAATGATGGGGAAAGAGGGCTGCTCCAAGGGAAAAGGGCGGCATATAAATAAACTTAAATACAACAAATAAATAAAATAAATAAAATAAATAAGCAGAGGGGAGAGGTTGGAGGCAGTCCAGCAGAAGCCCCTCACTCCCTGCTTCCCACATCTGCCTCCCCGTCTCTGCTTTTCTTTTCAGCTTCTCTGAGCCTCCTTTTCACCCCCTTGTCCAGGCGTTCTGCTTGCATCGCCAACTGACCTACGAGCAGATACCTGGAAGGGGGGGGGAGACCAGGCGGGAAGAGAAACAGACAATCCAATATTTGGGCTGCTGCTGCTGTCCTGGCACCAAGACGGCCCTGTGCCACTGCCTTATCCCCAAGCCCACCTTCCAGGGCTACCCCTGCATTTCAAAGGGTTTGGGGCTGGTTTCAAAAGGCAGAACGGAAGAGAAGGCAGCGCCAACCTCTGTTCCAACTGGGACCAACTGACTTTCAGTCATTACATTTGAAGTCTTAACACAGTGAGGAGAAAATACGCTACTTTCTTCATTTCATCCTTTAGGTCCGTGATGGCTCAAAGCGGCACCCGGATCCATGTCTCCCGGCACACACAGCATCGCCTGCTCCTCTTCTGGGCTTCCGGCGCACATGCAGCAATCAACTGGGCTTTGTGCGTGCGGCAGTGCTGGAAACCAGAAGAGCTGGTCTTCTGTTTTTCCCGCATGAGGATGTGCGCTGGGCAGCTGATCGGCATGTGTGCATGTGTGACAGTAACTGGAAGACTTGCTGGCAGAGCAAGAGGTGCTTGCATCCCCCCCCCCTGGGCAGCTCCTCTTCCTGTTCACGACCCAGACGGGCGTCAAAAACTCAGTGCCCAAAAGGTTTGCCATCACTGCTTTACGCTGTTAGGTGTTCCCAAAACCTTAGGCTCATTTGAGTCATACCTCTTCCAACCTTTGGAGGTGTGGGACTTGGTATGATTCTTCAAGACCAATGTGGCCCTTGCACTGACCCATCACTCTCCTGGAACATGACCAGGACAGGACTGGATCAGGACTGGACTGGGGGGTCAAGAAAGGGCAAACAGCCAAGGTCTCCTGCTCTTGGTGGCCACAAAACCCCTTGTGTAAAGAAGCATACCCAGATATTTGTCCAAATCCCTTTCAGGATTCAGATTCTAATACCCAGCATCCGTCATTGTCTTCACCTGGACCATAATGTGACTTTTCCATGGCAACCCCTATCCTCTGGAACAGTGTTTCTCAACCTTGGCAACTTGAAGATGTCCGGACTTCAACTCCCAGAATTCCCCAGCCAGCATTCGCTGGCTGGGGAATTCTGGGAGTTGAAGTCCGGACATCTTCAAGTTGCCAAGGTTGAGAAACACTGCTCTGGAACATCCTTTCCCTGGAGATCCAGCCAGCCCCCACCTCTTCCCCTTCTGTAAAGCCCCCCAAGGACGTTGAGGCTGGAGGATCAGTTGTAGGGCATCAAGGGAGGTAGATGATGGCATCCGGATTCTTTTTTTTAGGGGGGGGGGGGCTTTATCTTATTACGGTGTTTGGTTCTCGAGAACTGTTGTGAGCCACCCAGAGTGGCGGTTTTAAGAGAGGAGGTCCTAAAAGTTTTTGAAATAAATGAAATCTCTAACACGCTGGGTGGTTCTTCTCCCACCGCTAGTCAGATATTCCAGCTCATCTTTGTTCTTGGCAACCCCGCTTTGCATTTTTCCACCTCATTTGCCATAGTCTGGGGCCCCCCAGTGACACCCACCAAAAGGTGCTTCCTCTGCCAATGGAAGGTGGTTGTGCCAACTGGGGAAAAGGGGGAGGGGGAAGCCATCCAATCTCTTCTTGTGGTGATTTTTTGTTTTTCCTTTTTCAGTTCATTTCCGAACTGCAAGGACCAGAAACACGGGAGCCTCTGATCTTTTCTTTCTTTTTATGTCCACATCTCTTCCAGCGACTCCTTACAAGTTAACCCTTTTGGTCTGGCCAGGTCTGAGCCGGAATTCAAAAAAGGCCTCCAGTCGAAGTCAAGGATGTGCCCACTGGCATTCAAATTGCTCCTTTTGATCTCTTCTTTCCACCCAGCTGCTCATCTTCTTTGCTTGCTTACTCTGATATCAAGGACAATGGGAGTTCCTTATCTTAATGAAGAATGCAGCGTTCTTTTTATGGCTCTCTCGTGCTGGCAGATTGTAAGTTTCCCAGCTTCTTGTTACACTACTATCCTTAGAAGAAAGGCATCGGAGAGAGAAGGAAGGTCACGAAAGGAAAACAAAATTGGGAATTTGTAACAAGATCCAGGTTTTCAGAGGCCCAAAGCAAGAATTCTCAGGAAGGGAGAATGGCCTCTTGACGCTTCTTCCTATAAACCAATGTTTCTCAACCTTGGCAACTTGAAGATGTCCGGACTTCAACTCCCAGAATTCCCCAGCCAGCGAAGGTTGAGAAACACTGTTCTAGAGGCAAGTTGTTCCACTGATTAATTGTCTAAGTGTCAGGAAATTCCTCCTCAGTTCTAGGTTGCTTCTCTCCTTGATGAGTTTCCACCCATTGCTTCTTGTTCTGCCCTCAGGTGCTTTGGAGAATAGTTTGACTCCCTCTTCTTTGTGGCAACCCCTGAGATGTCGGAAGACTGCTATCATGTCTCCCCGCATTCGCTGGCTGGGGAATTCTGGGAGTTGAAGTCCGGACATCTTCAAGTTGCCAAGGTTGAGAAACACTGCTATAAACAATATAGCAGGGGACCCCAACCCAACCCAAACCCAACCAGTCTCTGTCCCATTCGGAACCAGGCCGTGAAAGCGGTGGGCAAATACACGTGGGCAGCTCCATCTGCACAAGGGCACACCCACCACTCGCACCGATGGGAGCTTCACACACATGCGAGTGCTCGCTGCTCGTGCTCGCTGCTCATGCCAAGGGAGCTGCACATCCAAGCCTCACACACAACCATTTCCCTCCCCACCCCACCCCGGTCAATCCCCAAAGGTTGGGGACCCCTGGGTGGCAGAAAGCAGAGAAAGGTAAGGATGGACCCAAGATTAGTCAAAAGTTTCACAAATCGCCAGCATGAATATCAGTATTTTCAAGAGTCTTTTTTTATCTAGGAGTTTGGAAGGAGCACAAGATCAGATGGTCCCACAAGGCTGACTTAAATCACAAACCTTGACTGTCTGTTTATTTACAGCAGTTTTGGACATGTCTACTGAACTGGACCTACGGAATTGCCCAGAGAGACTGTTTTTTAATCATGAGAGATGCAGGCTCATTGCCTCCTTCCAACAAGATGGTAAATTACATACACGAAGAGCCATTGAAGGCATAAAAACCCTTTTTGGGGGGAACATAATGGTGTGAAAATCTGATTAGGCGTCCTTTCAATTAGCAGCTGCAGTCAGTACTTCTGAGTCTTGCAGGAGCCTCTTTTCCCTCCAGAGTCTTCGAGATGACCGGGCTCACCTCTTTCACAAGGGTTTCAAATGATAAATCAAGTCAACTCCAGGAGGAGGAGGAGGAGGAGGAGGAGGAGGGGGCAAACCTGCAAAATAAAACAGTGAGGCAGAAGCTTCAGGGCATTAATGCCTCCAGGAAAGCAGGAGGCATCAGGGATCCAGAAGGCACTTCCAGCCCAAGCAGGCAGGGGGTAGGGGCAGGAAGGTCACCGATTTCCATCCGAGAGTCTTGCTGGGAAACGTATTTGATCACTCCAGAGGACGTTGAATGGATGACGGGTTTCAGAAGCTCCAATAACCACAAAGAAAGGTCTTCTGATTCAAAATTATCAAAGATCACTTAAACATTTCTATACAAAATATTTGATGTCAGGGGTTCAGAATTAATGCATTTATACATGTCTGCTCGTAGGCAAATGCCCGGAGGTGATTCTCTCAATCCATTCATCTACAGCTGTCTCCTTGTAACGCTTCATCTTGCTTGCCATCTACATTTGGGCAATTAAACTTCAAAATCTTGCTACAGGCATCCGTTACTTCCCAAATAAAAACAAATGGGGAGTTTTTGAGGAAGTCTCTCCCTGTTTCGCTTAGCGCATCTCAGCCGCATTAACACAACTTCACGAAAGACGCATCCTTCCATCATGAAGCCATCGCTACACATTACAGATTCAGTCTTTATTCTTGGACAGGTCACTGGGAATTCGGGGGAGGAAAGGTCATCTTGGCCTTTCCTGCTTCTCCTGTAATAGCTGCACAGCCAAAGGGAGGCTCTTCTGCTGGACAGCCAAAGCATCCAGGCCCCGGCGAAGAGAAGAGACGCCGTGGACCTTCTCAAAGAGGAGGAGGAGGAGGCGAAGAGCTAGAAACCATGACAAGGTTCCTAACATGCGTTTGTTTCTTTGCTTTACTCACAGGTTCCTTCAGCTCTACCTGGAGCACTTGGCAGCTTTCAGAGCAAAATCCCCTCTTGCACATTTAATAGTTTTATTATTGTTTTATAGCTTAGCTGTAAGCCAACTCGCGGGTCCATTGTGATGCAAAGGCAAGGCATAAATACTTTAACGGCTGCCCTTTAATTTAGCGTGGCTTCTTGTGGGTTGCAACCCCTTCTTGCATGAAAGAAACCACCTTAAAACAAAGGTTGTAAGCCGTGTTCCTGACGAAACAGACCAGACATTCCACCTTCTCCAGCACCCTCTGGCCCTACAAAGCTACCACTCAGGAAACAGACCTCTATAAATGATCTGTTACAGTCTGCGGGTGTCCAAACTTGGAAACTTTAAGACAGTGTTTCTCAACCTTGGGAGTTGAAGTCCGGACATCTTCAAGTTGCCAAGGTTGAGAAACACTGCTTTAAGACTTGTGGACTTCAACTCCGGAATTCTGGGAGTTGAAGGCCACAAGTCTTAACGTTCCCAAGTTTGGACACCCCTGTGGCTCTTTTATGAGCTGTGGGTTTCAACTCCCAGAATTCCTGAGCCAGCATGGAATTCTGGGAGTTGAAGTCCACAAGGCAGAAAGAGTCCAGAGTTCCCCACCTCTGGACTACCTGGACGTGCCCACAAAACCGCACAATGTTGTACTATAAACATCCTCCCATTCGCGCGCGCACACGCCTCTTCTGAAATGGAAAGTAACAAGGATCAAGAAACTGGATTTCGGAGTCGGTTGCTTGGAAAACAGAAAACATGCCGTGGCCCCCTCCTACATAAAACCGGTCTCAAGGATGATTCCATGAGCAGAGACACTCTTCCGAGAACAATTCCATGTGGCAGATATTAGTAGAGTACAACCTTTATTGTCATTGTACATCATGTATACAACAAAATTGGTTATTGGCTCATGAGATTGAAATAAGCAGAAATAGGAACGCCTGAGAAGGCCATTAAGCCCCACAAGAGCTCCTGTGGAAGAGCCCCCACCCCTCCAAGACCCACCAGACAGAACCGTGTCCTGGCACACGACTGGGGTCTGGCCCTCTTCCACAGCTGGCACGAGATGGCACCTCCGTCCCTCACTGCAGCAAATCCTTCCTGGCTTCCTCATTACCGTTTTTCATTTGCCCTACACCGTACATCACCTGAGTTGCTTGTGTGATTGAGGTGGCTTATAAATTGAACAAATAAATAAATACATTTTTTAAAAAGCAAAATAAATCTCCTCGCAGGCACTTCTCTGCAGTTCAGCTGAAAACTGCCTTTGGTCTGCGTTACAGTATGGCACATGTTCCTCCTCCTGTGGAAGCAGAGGCCATAAATTGCGAGACAAATTGAATCCAGCTTTTGCGAGACCAAATAAATGAATATATAAAATTCCCGAGCGTCAACTATCTTTATTAAGAGAGGCGTCAAGGTTTGATAAGTCAAAAGCTACAGTGAAAAAAGGACTTTTTCTGTCTGAGCAAAACTGGCGGTTGTGATATTATTGGTATTGCTATTGTTACTTCCACTTTTCTATCCCACAGGCGCTCAATTGAAGAGGGAGAAAAGATCTCCTTGCTCATTTGTGATCGACACGCAGGATCTCCTGTGTGGACCCCGTGAACCAGCTATCATGGCAGCCCCAGAGGGCACCCAACTCATAGAGCCCAGAGCTGGGTACTCACACCTAACAACGAAGCCCAGATCCTGCTCTGGAGTCTCTAAGCGGGCTAAGGACTGGCATGGAGCCCCCTCTGCTGAAGAGCCCTGCTCTGTGGCCCGGTTCCACCACAAATGCGCGCACAACAAAAGCGCGCCTGACTAAACCACGGTGTCTAAAGCGCGGTGACAAAACCGCGCGACGAATGAGCGACTAATTAGCCCTAAAGCGCACCGACAAAAGCGCCGACAGAAGCGCACTGTAACGTAACCCTAAACCTAACCCTAAACCTAAACGTAAATCTTACCTTAAATGAAATCGCGCTTCTGTCGGCGCGCTGTTGTCGGCGCACTGTTGTTGGCGCACTTTTGAAATCGCGGTTTTAGCGCCGCGGTGTTGTCGGCGCGCTTATGACGTTCGTGCTTTTGACGGGTCACGCTGTGGCCCTCCTCCCCCACCCACCCCCAGAGAAAAACCTGCTCGCTTGAGCAAGAAGATCCACTTTCCAGCTCAGCTTCTGCAGCCCTTCAGCCTTGGAGCAGGAGGAGGGCATCTCCCCCTCCGCTCGGTAGCTGGTGGGTAGAAGCTCCACAAAAATAGAGGTTCTCAGATAAAAATCACTGACTAGAAACACCATTAACCTATATTGATTTCCGCGCCCTCCCCCCAAAAAAATTACTTCCAACTCATTTAAAATATAACTGGCCTATATATTTAACAGGGCTCATTCTACGTATTAATCTCCGTTGTGATGTGTCCCTCCAAGCGTGACTGGAGTCAGTTAGGGAAAAGCTGATGGAGTCACTTCAACACGGCAGTAACAGGGAGGCAGCCGTGGGGGCCCCTGTCCCTCTTGCGCCAACAGAAACTCTGCACACAACAGCCCCGTCTTCCTCCCGTCTCCCTCTCTTTGCATCAGAGAGCTTTAAGCTCCCGGGGGGGGGGGCTGGCACTCCCTGGATGGACACACACACACACACACACACACACACACACACACACACCAGTGTGGTTCTTCCAGTGCAGTATCCAGGCTGCAGCCATTAATCATTCCCGCTTTCCGAGCTGACATATCGAGGTGGGGAAACGGCAACCTAAATGAGCTTGGCTGATTACCTGGGAAAGCAATTCTTCAAGATAGCACAGCTCACTAATAGCTCCATCTGCTACACAGACACATCCTACGGCATCAGGATACAGGGAGCAAAAAGGCTGGGGGTGCCTGCCCAGTTCAGAATCCCCTTGATGGCAAAGACAAAGGAATATAGCAGTAGACTTAGCAGTAGACTTATATACCGCTTCATAGGGCTTTCAGCCCTCTCTAAGCGGTTTACAGAGAGTCAGCATATTGCCCCCAACAATCTGGGTCCTCATTTTACCCACCTCGGAAGGATGGAAGGCTGAGTCAACCCTGAGCCGGTGAGATTTGAACCGCTGAACTGCTGATCTAGCAGTAGCCTGCAGTGCTGCATTTAACCACTGCGCCACCTTGGCTCATGGAAGAGGAGAAGCCGTCGTGGAAATGGCACAGGCATGCCTGGGGAAGCTTCCTTAGATGCCCCCCACCCCCACCCCATTCTGAAGCCCCCGACGGAGAAAACGCAGAGTGGTTGGAGAGAAGGAATTAGCCGAGTTCTACGGCACTTCTGGAAGGAGCCCAGGATGGCCAAAGCAGAGAAGCAGAAATGGGGATCCTCGGGGGGCCAGGCAGAAAAGATTGACCAAAGTCGACTTCTATCCCATTCCTCATGAAAGCCCGTTTTCCACAAATGAAGGTCCCGGGTCCAACTGCCAACCTCCACGGGAGGTAAAATGTTAAAAACTCTTGTCTGCAGCTTTGGAGGCACCTCCCAGCCGCGTTAACCACAATGAGCCACGCTCAGAGCTCGCTCGCTTCGCAGAGGCCTGTGGCTTAGCATAGCCGTCTGTGGGTTGGTGGCTTCTGAGGGCTTATTGGCAAGGTGGCCCTTAGCGATTAAAAGAGCCATTAGGAAGCCTACCTGCTGTTTTTTGCCAGGGAAAATGTCTCCCCGTGGATGGGCACTTCCAACTACACACAGCAAGAATCCGTAATACGGCATTTCAATACCACAAAGGCACTCAGGCTCACATCCTTCATCCTGATGCTTTGAGAGCCTCTTTTTATTGACACTTCAGTTACGTAGAACTTTATCCTCAACTTTTCCGAATAAAAATTGTCTTGTGTGGTTGAAGCTGTTCTTTTCTCTCCAAGAAGGGGCAAACTGCAACAGCCATAGAAATACTTAAAGCAGAACAGTTGGATGGCCCTCCAGTGTTTCTAGTGATATCTGCTTATCAGGCAATTATTTACATGGCGTCTCGAGAGTGGAACTGGGAGAAAGGAATAGGTAAACACGGGAAGTGCGATGGCCCCTTGGCAGGAACAGAAGAGCCTTTCACTCAGGAGAACCCTGGGAAGGGAGGAGAAGGTAAAGGAAAGGTTGTGTTCTAGAGAGAAGCTTATTCTATGTCTGAGTAACTCGGTGGGAAGTATGTTTACACTGCTCTGCACGAGACATACCAAGGACGCCTTGAGTAGGAGTTTGAGGATCTTGTGGTTGATATCATTCAACGGAGTCGCCCAGGGTGGGAGAGGACGGGGCCTGCTGTGGAACAAAGACCCTGTTGAAGGGGGCACCTTTCTCAATGCTCCCAAAAGAGCTTTGAAACATGGCCACGCCCTTGCTGGGTTTTATCCACGTACTCCACTTTCCAGAAGCCCCCCCCCTCAAAGTGTTACATAAACAATGCTCAGAACGCAAGGAACCTATTCTACGTTGGGAGTGTCCAGAGTGGGAATAGTGTTTCTTCAGAGATCAAGAACCCCAGAATCTCTGAAAGAGACGCCATCACGTCCTTCTTTGTCTGTCAAAGCCAAAATGGGTTTCTTCCCTCCATACCAAAAGCCCCTGGTGGGACGAGAGTCTCTCCCAGCCCTGATGGGAGGCAAACGTGGGAACGTGTAAGAAGCCTTGCGATTCAGAGGAACAGGAGGGCTTGTTGACCTGCAACCAACAATTGCTTTCCCCTAGTAGATGGGTAGCAGATGGATTGGGGGGAATCAGCTGGATAGAAGGGGAATAAACACACACGTACGGACACACCCTGATGGTGCGGAACAAAATGCAAAGCTGAAGCTCCCATTTTCTCTTGATTTTTCTGAGAAGGGAGGCAAAGCGAGCCAGCCGCACACTGTATCTTTCACCCACTTCAACGAGAGGCATGCGCGCCTTCTCCTCTCGTTATGCTCCCACCTGTTGCTAGGTAACCGCCAATGTGACTTCAGCAGTTCAAGCTATTATGCAGCAAATGCGCCTCTCTTTTAAATGGGGGGAGCCCCTCTGAGCAGCAAGCAAAGGATTTCCCCCCCAGAATCATCCCCCGGTTTCGCATTGGGCGGCTTCTCCTTCTTAAAGCTTTTCATCCTCGGAAGTCTTTTGCAATATTTTCCAACACTGCAGATTTTAATTCTTACCAGATAGAAGCAGATCCTTTCCTTTCATTTCCATAACAATCGTTCCGTGCACTCTTAACATAACAAACAGGAGAAGGACAGGCATCTTTGTTAACTGGGGCTGTTAATGGGGCTGAAGTTGCCCGTGGCTCTTTCTCAAGCCATCTCCCACCAACTCTGCGTCTGGGGAGGACCTCTTGGCCAGCCACACAGGGGGCCACCAACAGGCAGACCTTCTCCCATCCATTTGTGCTGCTGAAGACCGTCTCTCTCTCTCTCTTTCCTGGGGGCGGATACAGAAGCCGGGAAGGTCTTCTGGGCTGCCTAGGGGGGAACCATCAACAGTTGCGTTCTCCCTCCAGAAGCAAAAAAAGAGAGAGCCATGGGCGTTCCTCACTACCTGTGGTTTTCTCACCTCTGCTTACACAGAGTTGTGTTTAACCAAGACCACAATTAAACACTTTTTATAGCTGCAGATTTGGTCTTATTTTTTCTTTATTTAATCATGAACAAAACAGCAAGATACATACTTTCTAAAAGGGTCATCTACACAATACATACTTCTCTCTTCTCCATATTCAATTACACCAGATCTCACCATGCCACCATAGGATACAGGCTCCTTACAGCTTCCGTGGGACACCTGATGGTCATCTTCTCCCCCACCCCAACCCCTTCACATGGCTGATGATGGGAGGGGAGACCCCCCTTCTGCCCAGTCATGCTGGTCTCTCCACTCCCAGCAGCTCCTTGGCCATCTCTGAGGAGACGTCTTTGGCCAAATGAAGTTCTTGAGACTCACCAAGACGGCCATGGGGGATCCTGAGACTGGGCACACCCCTTACCTCTGGCCAGGACTCTGGCAATTGTGGCTGCTGCAGTCTCTATGGGAGGAAGAGGACGGCCACCAGTTTGTGGTCTCCTCCTTCACCGTTTCATGCCGGAACAGAAGCCCTCATCTAGTAAAGGCCACCTGCTCAACAAGCCACGTATTGCGGACAGCGGGGGAATGAGAATTCAAGCACTGTAGCCTGGCAAACTTATTATGAAGTCAAACATTTCTCCAATCTAAGCTACGTCGACGTTTATTTATTTCTTGGAGGCAAACATTCCTCCCCGAGTAAGCTCTCTTTATCTAAATTGGGCAAATCTCTGACTTCGCACCTTATAAAAAGGAATCGTCTTGGATTTGTGTTTTACAGTGAGAAAGCTATTCACAGTTTACTGAAGTGGTGGCAGCACAGCGTTATTTATGGAGGGAAGGAGATGAATTATGGAGAGCTGCGGTCGAAAAGCAGAATGCCAGTTCAGGAACAATGCACACCGTTTCCACAGCCCGAGAGAGGAGAATCAGCCCAGGCCCGGTGCAGCAGAAGAGGTTCCAGGCCCGGATGCCAAAGAAGGGATGTTAGGAGGGATAAATTGGAGGGCTGGAGACCCCACGGGACGAAGCCTCGACCTTCCTCGGGGGGGGGCTCCCCACAGTTGACCAGAAGCTCCTCTGGGCAAGCCGAATAGGACCGAGCCCAGCAGAGACGTGGTCCCTTCGGAAAGGCTCTGAGATTCACATCAAAGGTGGAAAGGTGAAAAACCAAAGCTTCGATGCGACATACAACACGGAGGTTACCACACCGTTCCTCAGAAGATACACTATCTAAGAACCACACAGCCACACTCTTCCCATGCGTTATGCAACTAGGAGCAGGCACACCCTGTCCTCTGGGGAGGTGGGAAAGCCTTGGTCCATTCTCCCATTTTCACCACTTTTAGCTCCAACCGGCGGTGAAAATACAGCAGCATTACTATTATTGAGTAAATTTCCAGGACTATTTTCCATCGTGGCTGTTTGACTATCTAAAAACAAGTGACTCTTCTCAAACATCTTCTTGATATCATTTCCCAAGGCTTCAAAACGGCAGGAATTCTCAGGCCAGTCAAAGCTTTGGGATGTTCTGCCTTTCTCTGAGCTTCTGGAGCACCCTGGGGACATCCTGGCAGCCAAGAATCTAAAGGAGGAAACGGCTTGCACCTTCTCGCCTGAGAAGCCCAGAGGTTGGCACTACCATCACCGTTGGGGATGAGGATAGGCTGGAGAATGAAGCTCGTTCAGTTGGAATGGTCCTAACTGCCCCGTTCCTTATTCATTAACCCAAGGATTCCGCCCCCCCCCTCTTCCTTCTACCTTTGTGTGTCCAGGAGACGCCTTGATTTCTTAAGATCCCAGAAGCTGCTTGGATTCAGATTCTTCCCTTCCTTGGAAGTCCTGGTCAGAAGCAGCCCACCTTTCAGGTCCTCTCGAATGAGGAGAAGAGGGGCTTCCATCCTGCATCAATCCATCAACCCTGCTCAGCTATCTTCCTGCCACAACCAGCAGGTGTTTTTCCTGCTATCAAGGTCGTGTGAACAACGCAGCAGCAATAGTATGCTTTTATTTTTATTTCATTTTTCAATTTCATGGGCTGTGTTGATTTCATAGGTTCTTATAAAGACAAAACATTAGTGAAGGAGGAAATGAGGGAAGGGTGGAATATGCAAAGACCCCCGTGGAAGAGGCTTGAAGGCCAATCTTCATGTCTGACCCAGCTCAGCCTCCATGATGATCCACAAGATAGGCAACCAGAATAAAACAAATTGCCAAATGAGAGTGTTTGCCTTGAGGGACAAGCCTTTTTACACACAGGAGTTTATTTTATTATGTTTAAAACGTGCAAGCCAACAATTGTCAGGGCTGCACTTGAAAACGGCCAGCTCTCGAAACAGAACGGAGTAGCCAAATGCAACATTTACCACCGACCGTTATAAATTTGTCTCTAATCACAGAGACAGTGTCACTTCTGACGTTTCATATAAATGAATTTTATTACTTAACATTGTGCGTGTGATTTAATTACGGGAATGGCAGGAATTATGATTTGGTGTTTAGTGCTGGGCTGGGAGGGAGGGAGGGAGGGTCCACATGTGACCAGAAATCAGTTGTTTACATTTTACCCGATCTGCTTTTGTCCCCATTGCAGGCTTCGGGGGAGTTGTGGGAGAGGATCCAAGAGTGCTGTGTTTTCTCAAATTAACCTTGAAGAAGGTTCCGCTATGGGGAGCCACCTCCACATCCCAGGAAGAGGCCTGGGACTCAAGGTAAGCAGCATCTGGAGAAGAGAATCCACAGCCCCTTGCAGAGCCTTTGATCCAGAGGAACAGAGGATGGAAAGAGGAAGGGAAGAGCATTCCTTGCAGAAGCCATGAGGGTTTGGGGAAGATGAAGGAGGAACTGGGTTCCTGAACTGGCAGGATGGCCTCCTAGCTCCTATTAGTCCTCATCTCCTCTTTCCTTTGGTCAACGCAATCATCACCATCACAGCTTTGCCAAAGCAATTCCTAACAAAGCACAAACGCTCTGGTCAAACACAACACTTGCACAAAGTCTCTGCAAAGGGGCCCAGATGAGACACGCTTTGCATGCAGATGGCCCCACACCCAACCCACAGCATCTCCAGATGCAACTCAGGAGAAACGCCAGCCTGGAATCCATGGGAGAAATGCTGCCCCATTGCATGGGCAACTCACGGCTTCTTCCCACTCAACGGAAGGAAGTGTGTTGTGACCAAATGAGGAAAGGGCTGAGGGGGGAGGGGAGGGCGGTAGAAGCTCATCTCCTTCCACCGAGTAGACAAGGGTGGTGGAGTGGGCGATGCTCACCAAGTCCAACTGAAGGACATTCCTGTTGTGCAGGAGGTTGCGACAGGAAGGATCGCCTTTCTCCTTTAAGCCAGGATGTAGCAAGCATTTTGTTCTACGCCCAACAAATCCAATTGACTGGATTGATTGGTAACAGGATCCGAGTAAAGTAAAAAATCAAAGAACTTTGCAATGTTCAATGATATGGAAGCCTTAGAAAATGGTTGTCAATTCCCAGGTTTATTTAAGGAACAACAGTATAATAACATTCTTCAGGCAATGATGCTTCAAGATGATGCACATTTCTTTTCTAAAAGGAAACCTGCTCACTAAAATGCTGGGTGCTGTATGCAGTTAAAACATCTGGTGAAATATGAGTCCCCAAAGCTTGTGAGAAAGGTGCCAGGAGATCTTATTGGAAGGAGGTTCCAGACAAAGAGTTCCACCATCTACCCCAGTGGTAGTCAACCTGGTCCCTACCGCCCACTAGTGGGCGTTCCAGCTTTCATGGTGGGCGGTAGGGGTTTGCTGTAACTCTGCTTTATAAATTTTATAAAGTTAGTTCACTACTTTATAAATCACCATTACTGTGGAACCGGCGGGCGGTTAGAAAAATTTACTACTAACAGAGATACAAAAGTGGGCGGTAGATAAAAAAAGGTTGACTACCCCTGATCTACCCCTCAAGAGAGGCAAATACAAAAGGAGCTCCCAGGAAGATCTCATGGCCCAGGCAGAATGGATGCACCTGGACCAGAGAACCCTTGAAGTAAGTCTGTTGGGACACACTGAAGGATAAGACGTAGACTGAAACTTTCCTCCTCCGCCCATCCCTTAGGAATAGTCAACCTCCTCATAATTGGCAATTGGCTGACCCAATGTGGAAAAGAGAAGAAGAAGTTGCCAAGTTTGGAGACCTCTGGATTAGGGAATGGCCATTGCTCCGGCCTTCCTCAGAGCCAAGGCCTTTCATAGAAGACCAAAGCATTAGAAGAACGCAACGTATGAGATATATTATAACATAGATACGGCATGTTATATGCTGATTCTGTGAACTGCTTAGAAAGGGCTGTAATTGCTCTTGCTACTATAACAAGCATATACCATCATTATAAGCCACAGCCCCAACAAAGCCCCCAGGCCCTGCTCAGCAACCCCATAACAGCAAATCCAAACAACCACAGCTCTCCTGCACACACACCTGAAGGAGACACACACACACACACACACACACACACACACACACACTCTCCCCAGGTCGCATGGCCCACATCTGTCTTCTCCAACTTCTCAAATCAATTCAGAAGATGGGCCAAAAGAACAAAGGGCTTCGTGAGGATAGAGTGTGTTATTTAGATATTGCTTATTTATATCCCGCCTATGCTATTTTCATAAATAACTCAATGCTCCTTCTTCCTCCTCCTCCTATCTGCCTCCCCCTCCAGCAGCTCCCTGCCAGGTGGGTTGAGAGGAGAAAGAGAGACTGACTGGGCCTCAAATCCCCCAGCCGGATTTTGGTGAAGTCTTTCCCGGATCAGTCCCGAGCGATCCGTGGCTGCTTCCACAAGGGAGCCCCGCCGTGTCTGTCAGCCCTTCGGCTGTGGGGCCCTGAGGGAGATCCTGCCTCTGCTTCCCTGATTGCCCTGGACAGCCTTTGACGGAGCGGAATTGCCTTTCTGTCCAGCCAAATGACTGTGTTTTGTGCGCTCTAATCCTGGCATGACCCAGTTCCCAACTACCCAGGCCCACCCCCAGCGGCTCTCATCCCCGGCAGCCTCTGCCAACGAGATCTGAAAGATGGGTTAATAACCGAGCGGAAGGGGGGACTCGGCTGGGGCACGGAGAGGCTGAGTAGAAAGAAGCCGCTTGCTGCAGGGGCCTCCCCCTCCTCCACCCGCTCTTCCCGCGGAAGGCCTTATTATGCTGAAAAACAAGTTGGGCTAGAAGCAATGTTTACAAGCAATAAAACAACAAATCTGGAGGAAAGGGGGCTGTGGGGAAAACCTGCAAGTCCCATTTATCAGATAGAAACTCACTTCACTGCCTGGAGAGCAGGAATGAAGAAGGCGCAGTTTAGGGTGAAGCCGAAAGGCCACAGGAAGCCACATGATCACATGAACAGCTGCCATCCCAACTCTCCTGGAGGAGAAGACCCAGCTGAGCCCGAGGGAGGGAGGAGTCAAGCAAGTCATTGGTCTCGAGATCCTTTGCACCCCCACAAGAGATCAACATCCAGCCCACCTTGAATTCCACTGACTCTTATCTGCCACCAACTTGTTTTGACCATTAGTAGCTCAGATTCTTGTAGAGAGCTTAAGCGTACAGTAAAACTACGAATTAATTTGAACTGCCTAGACTCGTGCACTCGACATCTCCTCACCCTTAACTCACAGCATGCCAATCAATGTTGTTGAGACTCTCTCTGACAAATCGGTTCAACCCCATGTAGCCGAACCACAAAACCCATCATCCTGCCACAGAGCTGCTCAATGTGCACGGGCAGGCCACATACTCCTTCAGCAGAGAAGGTCAGTGCCATCTCTGGCCCCTCAAGAAAGCTCTCCATGCTTCCCCATCACTCCTGAGTGGAACCAAGAGAGGAATCTTCTGCCGCCATGATGCTAGCAACATGAGTCCTGCAATTTCAAGAACCGGAAGTGGGAGGACGTGTCTCCACAGGAGGTGAGCCTCCTGTGGCACAACCCAGGATCAAACCTACATAAGACCCCAAGTACAGTGGAACTTCCGGTCACGACCATAATCCATTCCAGGACTTCGGTTGCAACCTGATTTGGTTATGACTGGAAGCGAGGCTGACTGCACATGCGCGCACACCGCCAAAATGGCACGGAAGGCGAAATTGCAGCGGCAGGGAAAATTACCATGGCGGTGTTTGGTCGCCGCCTCAGAATGTGCTTGCAACCAGAGTGAAGCATTTAGTGGATTTTTGGGTCGACAGCCGATTCGGTCGTGGTCAGAAGCATTCGTGACCCAAGGTTTCACCGTGTGGGTGAGAGGGCCTCGTATCAGGATCTGGGCAGCTTCACCAGGCGGACTCTCATCTGACACTGCCTAATTCAGCTCCTTGAGGATAATCATCCTCCTAGTTTTTCGTGAAGCTGGTACCAGTCCTAACTCCTGACTCCAGAGCAACAGTCTCCAACCTTGGCAACTTTAAGGCTTGTGGCCTTCAACTCCCAGAGTTCCTCAGCCAGCTTTGCTCTAAACCATGCAGTTTGGCCAGAAAGGTTCAAAACAAGGCATTTACATTTACAGTCTTAAGTTTGGTCTTGCGTAGACTTAAACATGGCACCCTCCTGCGTCAGGAAAACTATGTTAAATTGCCATGCAGTCAAGAGAAGGGGGCAGCACCACCGCTCTGTGAAGAACCTGGCATGGCTCCACGTCAGGCTCACCCACCATGGCTCCTCGGCCCCCCACCCCTCTTGGTCTGCAGCTTGGCTAGCTGTCGCAGTGAGTGAGGCACATGTGAAAACGGAGGTTACCAAATTTCTGTAATGAGTGCAGAAAAACACAATCTAGGCCGAAACACCTCTCAGAGCAGTGTGACCACTACCTTAATGTTCCATTTGGCCCCCTCCCCGCCTCCTTTAATCGTAGGAGGAGGATGAAAAATGCTTTGGGAAGAACAATTTGGTAATTCTATTCAAAAGTCACCATTCACCTGTGCAGCATGGCTGACAGCTAATTTAATGCTTCTAAGATAAAATAAATTACTGTTACTTTTTTTAAGGAAAAGTCTAGCGTGTTACATATGCATTAGGAAAAAATAATTAAAATAAATATGGGCGCGTAATGAAGATAGCCTAATAAAAGGAATAGAGTTGCAATTTCAGAAAAATCTGAATTCCGCGGCCGAGATGCCAGCAGCCGTCCTAGCCAAGGCACCGCTCCTAATTCAGATCCTGGCTCCGTTTCCCTCTTTCCTTGGCATTCGGATCTGCCAATCTGCCCATGAGAACTTCTCTGTCCACAATTACAATGATTAGAAATGAAATTCCATCTTCCAAGCAGGAATAAAGGGCAAGAAAAGCTGAACAAACAAGATATAAAACTCGGAAGTGTCCAGGCCAGCTTGGCGATTTTGTTCCCATGGGGGATTTCATCCAGCCGAGCAACAGCAAGTTGTAAATACCTAATTTCCAACGAGAACCGCAAAACAAACACTAAGCTGTGGTTTTCACTAGCTGGCAAGGACGGGATTAAGTACAGAATGCCACAGTAGATGAATCAACATTATTTTCTTTTTTTGCTGGTCTTAATAGCTAAACATGATTCCATTCTTGCTGGCTCTGGAAACACAACAACAGAAATGCCTCTGAAAATACACAGAGAGTGTCTTTCCCTCCGGCGAAGAAAAACCCGCCCTTCGTACCCCAAGCATAAGGGAATGGCTAAAAGACAGATGCCGGTTCTCCACCGAACTCTTCCTCCAGGCAAAACCAGATGTAGGAAGGTTGGAGGTTCAACAGTTTCACACAGATGAAAGTCGTCCTCGTCCAAGTCCGTCTCCTTGAGAGTCCAGCCACTGCGGACATCACCCACCTCCCTCGCCCACTATCGCCTGATGGCCTCCGTGAAAGACCTGAAACGTCCCCCTCCCCATTGAGGCGTGGATTGTCTGGGGCTCCCTGGAAGAGTTGGTCAACCACAAAGTCAGCCGACTCAACCAAGCACCTTATCTAGATTTCAGGAACTGGGAACCACCTCAACCTTCCAGGGCAGCTGCGATTGCTCAGCATTTCCGGTAAGGACGCCGCATTAACCTCAGCATCCAACTCAGGGCAGACATGACTGCTTCACCTTTGAGGGGGGCGTCACGGAAAGCAGCTGTTCCATCACTTCCACCGGATTGAGCCCCTTAAATAGGTTTTGTGCTTCTCTGCTCCTCCTTGCTTTGCTGGTTTCAGCTTCAAGATGATGACACGTTACTCGGGCAGGATGGAAGTTATGCCCGTTGACCACCTGAGTCATTCCTCTATTCAGGGGTGGGGGTGGGAGGTGGGGGTGAAACAGCTTGGCTGGGGAATCCCTGAACCTTCAGGAATCCTTCAGCCTCTCTAGGTGGAGTCCTTCAGCGGAGGCTCCATTCACTTCAAGCTCAACCAGAAATGGTCTATCTTTGACCAGGAGGAAGGGCATCCATGCTCCCCTTTCCAGAGATCAAGCCACAAGCACTCCCCTCCCCCAATAAGACAGTGGGCCCCTCTTGTGCATCCTCCTCCAGACAAGGCGAGGGGGTCCTACATTTGGCCAAGGGCCCTGCTGAGCCAACCCATCTGGCGCAGTGGGACGCCTGTCTCCAGGCAGAGGAGGGAGCTGGAAGAGCCCGCACTCCAGACTCCCCTTCTGTGATGCTCTGTCTGAATCCGGCCTCGTAAGCAGCCAGGAAGCAGAATCAAAGCAGCTAGGATACATTTCAAACCCTCGTTCCCAGGCAGGAGAGAGGGATGCACACCAAGCACAATGTCACATCCTCTTCCCGGTGTGAGGCTTTTCAACATGTGCATAATAAGAAGATGCTATCAAGCCCACCTTTCCAGGTACAAGCCAAGCCATTATGGCACTCCTACCTTTGACACATATCAAGTGCTTTCCCTACATCTCCCCCAAAATACACACCGGGAGGAGTTCAGCGACCCCCAACCTCTTTCTCCCTGCAGAAGACCCTTTAGGGGAAAGGCCCTTTGCTCTCGGATAACGCTGAACAGCCCCACGTTCTGGATCCAGCCCCAAAGGACAGCTAGATCCATCAGGCTCTGCAGCTGATTGTCCAACGTTTAGTTTCGTTTAGTTAGTTTAGTTTAGTTTTATTGAACTTGTATGCCGCCCTATTCCCCGAGGGGACTCAGGGCGGCTAACAAACTAAATAGGGAAAAGGGGAAGTACAAAAAATGAAAAGACAGACAAATACAAAACAGATTAAGAACTCATCAACAGCCGCAACAATTCGAGTGGGGCTAGGAACTCATCAGCCCCAGGCCTGCCGGAACAGCCAGGTTTTAACGGCTTCGCGGAAAGCCTGAAGGGTGGTGAGGGTCCGAATCTCCACGGGGAGATCGTTCCAGAGGGCTGGAGCAGCCACAGAGAAGGTCCTCCCCCGGGGGGTTGACAATCGACACTGGCTAGTTGATGGAATCCGGAGGAGACCTAATCTGTGGGATCTAATTGGTCATAGGGAGGTAATTGGCAGGAGACAGTCTCTCAAGTACCCAGGTCCGATACCATGTAGGGCTTTAAAAGTAACAATTAGCACCTTGAAGTGCATCCGGAGTCCAATAGGCAGCCAGTGCAGCTCGCGGAGGATAGGTGTAACGTGGGTGTACCGAGGTGCACCCACAATCGTTCGCGCGGCTGCATTCTGGACAAGCTGAAGTCTCCGAATGCTCTTCAAGGGCCGCCCCATGTAGAGCGCATTACAGTAACCAAAGGTCCCCTGGGCCAACGCTCCGGAACTGCAGTGATGCCAACCTGGCAGCTTTAGATAATGATGTGGCACCTCCCCCTCCAAAAGAGCCCTTTATGGACTTGGCAGAAAACCTTTGGCCCCACCAGGATCTTCTCCGACAAAAAGTCCCCTTCGCAGTCGCTGACACTGGGTACAACAATTCTCAAGGCAGCCATTTTCTTAAAAATAGAGCCGCACACACCATAAATGGCCCCGCTGCTTTCCTACAGTATATTTTGTGGACAGTTAATTGTTCCAGGGGAAGAAAAACCCATTCTTTGGAAATAGGACCAGTGTAAGAAGCCCCCTCCCCCCCTCCCCCAGAGGATCAAAGCCTCTCATTTCTTTTCAAGTGCTTGTTAGAGCAAATGGGAGGGTGACTTTCCTAATTAAACGGGGAAAACAAACACATCTATTTCCACTTGGGTGATCTAACAGCCCCCACGTTACTGGCCGCAGTATTCATTCTCTGCACCAATCTGTGGCAGAAAAAAGAGAGGCCTTCTCAGTTTATCTTCTGTCCGGAATTATTGCACCCCATCTGTGGATACTCTGCATGGAAGACACCGTATCAATATCTTAAAAATAAAACTAAAATGCAAAAATACAAACAAATGGAGTCGTTACTTCCATGCAGGGGGTAGTATTTTGGGGCAATGACCCCTCCAGGACCAGTGCAAAAGAGAGGTGGCTACCCCTCTGAACTCCCACATGATGGAAAGTCCTTGCCTTCTGCACAAGATGGAAGGAAGCCACGCCCTGCCCTGAAATGCTACCCTTACATGGAAGTAAGGACTCAACTCAAGGAAGATAATTTGAGATGGGCCCCCTCAACGCTGCATGTTATGACATCCAAGCTGCCCTGCTGATGGACAGATCCCAGAAGGAGGGTATGACACCCCCCTCAACCAGCCCAAGGTCATCCAGAGGATGGGCCAGCCAGCTTTTCATGAGTCCCATCTCCCTGGTGGACAGGCAGATGAGAGAATTCTCTGCTCTGGGAATACTCAATTATTTTAATAGGATTACATTTTACACCGAGAGGGTTTGAAACGGCCCCTTGAATTCATTAGCCTGCCAGCACTCAAGAGAAGTTGTTTCAAGGCAAACATCTATATATTTAAGTAAGCAACTGTCAGCTAGCCAATTCCTCCCACCTCCCCACCCCCCAGCGAGGTCATCAAATGTGACACTACATATCAAAGAGGGAAAAGGCTCAGGGGGTGTCAGGGAAGGGATTCAAACCTCTCAACCTACCCCCACCCACCCACAATTCCTCATCTGAGCAATGCTTTCAAATCAGGCTCTCCCATGGGGATCACGAGAGGCTTCGAGTAATCAGGGTGACTTACAAGAGGCCGAGCACAGCTGCCAAGGGTTGGCCATAAATGGGGATTGGGTGGCCTTTGGTATCTTCCTGGCCTGGTCCTCTCCAGGAAGGCCCTCCATGGGATGCAGAGTGCCTACAGACACAACCAACCAACCCACAAGGAAACTGAGGCAAGCTCCTTAAACGTGTTAACTGGGGAACATGTTAAGCATTAGGATCAACTCCTTCCCAAGAGACCTACACTCAGTGGTGAAATTCAATCTTTTTTTACTACCGGTTCTGTGGGCAAAATCTCCATTCCCCCCCCCAGACCAGCCAGAGGTGGCATTTGCCAGTTCTCTGAACTACTCAAAATTTCCACTACCGTGTTTCCTCAAAATAAGACAGGGTCTTGTTTTCTTTTGACCCCCAAAATAAGTGCTTGGCCTTATTTTTGGGGAGGTCTTATTATTTTTGAGGTGCGGGAGGCAGTGGGTCACCCCATGGCTGCTGCTATGTTGCAAGATTTTCAGGGAGGGCTTATTTTTTGGGGGAGGGCTTATTTTATCGCATGTGCTCAAAAGCCCAATTGGTACTATTATCTGGGGAGGGCTTATTTTCAGGGAAATAGGGTACCAGTTCTCCGAACTACTCAAAATTTCTACTACCGGTTCTCTCGAACCTGTCAGAACCTGCTGGATTTCACCCCTGCTTACAGTACCCGTCCTCCGCCAAGGAATCTACCAATGTGATGAGCGAGTCGCTTCCTATAAATGCCCCTTAGAAGTCTAAGGGAAGAGAATGCCTGCAGTTAGAAAGAGAAGATGCTCCTTTCCTACATATTTGGCACCCAACAGCTATGAGAAGGGACAGAGCAGGCATACCACTCCAAGAGAGAAGGTCAACTCAGTGGCCTCCTGAGCCAGGGCTCCAAAACAACAGTCTTGCAACATGTATTATAGATGACCAGACCTAGATACCACTCAAAACAGGAGCATAAAATAGAGGCAGGAGCCCTGTTTTAAGCCTGCTCCCGTTCAATAGCAATAGCAATAGCAATAGCAGTTAGACTTATATACCGCTTCATAGGGCTTTCAGCCCTCTCTAAGCGGTTTACAGAGTCAGCATATCGCCCCCAACAACAATCCGGGTCCTCATTTCACCCACCTCGGAAGGACGGAAGGCTGAGTCAACCTTGAGCCAGTGAGATTTGAACCGCCGAACTGCAGATAACAGTCAGCTGAAGTGGGCTGCAGTACTGCACTCCACCCACTGCGCCACCTCGGCCACCCTCTGGGGATCAACCTCCCCCGAGGGTGGCTGTTGAGGATAAAACGAAGGCATGCATGGCAGGGGACACTTCTAAATTATAGATAAATGCATGGATAGAAATCATGGGGGATGGGTCATGCATGTAAACACACCCCCACAAGATGCTCGCTGCTCCAACCAATTCCTTTTTCTCTCCAAAACAGTCTCCAGTTTTCTCTCTAGGCAGGCTGGGTGTTCAGCATTAGCTTCGTTCTGCACGTATCAAAATGGATTTCCAGAGCTTTTTGCTTTAGCTCCCTCCAAGATAGGCTGATTTCTTTCTTTGATTCTGATCAACACATTTTTTAAGCAGATCAAAGCATAAATCCATCTACTAAACATAAAAAGGGGCTTTTAATGGCCTTGCAAAATTATCCGAAGCCAAGTTCAACATGAAAAGTAAGGCTGGGTGCTATGGCATCCTCCTCTGTGCCAAATGCTGTCCTCCTGCCTGCTGCCACCCAGCCCTTCCCGGCATCCTGAAGAACCACAAGACGTTGCCCCAAGAGAAACGGCAAGAGATGCACGGAATTGAGGGGGGGGGGGTGGAAGGCTCGGGGGAGGGTGGAAGGGATTGATGAAAAGACTTTTAGCCAAACAGACACTGTAGCAGAAGGGAAATGCAGCATTTATAATTGGATCGTTGCTGGCAAAACAACTCTGCCCATCAACTCTTCGGCACGTTTGACTTTGGGGTCACGGACAGTTTTATAAAATATATTTCATTTGCAGTGCAGCATTTCCCTTTTCCTCTCCAACTGCGACATCTTTTATGGCCTCCCTAATAGAAAGAGAGGCCATTTCCGAGAGGCAGCCTTGGGGGGGGGCAGCGGGGAGACATATGCTGTTGGCACAAACAAACAACGAAAACGGGATTTATGAAACTACGTTCATTACGAAGAATCTGCCACGTTCCTCCAATGGCTTCTATGGGCAAACAGAGAGTCAAAGAGCAGCCAAGATCAACCACCTTCCTCCTCTCTTCTGTCCTGCAAGCATCTCCCCCGCCTAGGATATTCTAGAAGCATCTACTCCTCCTCTGCTTCCATGTTCTTTACGATGATCTTCTTAGGAGGGGGAGACACAGCACAACCTGTGGGTTTTCTAGAATTCTAGTTAGAATTCCACCAAGTGGATTTAAAAGTGGAGTTGGAGATTTAACAAGCTCTTCTGCTGAGCCATAGCAGGCATTTAACTGGAGCAGTGAGAAGATTTCGTGGCACCAGAACATTTGCAAATTGATGGATCTCAGGAAGGTCCATAGTCAAAAGAGGCCAGTTAATAAACATGTTTGGTGCCAGGGACAGACGGACGGACGGCCTGGAACGCCTGGGGATGCCCTGGGGCTTCTAAAGATGCTGAGGCCCCAGCAGGCACCACACCGGATTGCAGGTAGAAAAGGACAGGTGGGGTGACTGGTTCCACTGGGGCAGGGATGCCTAACCTTTTTAACATCGCCTGGGAGTGCAGTGCGCAGTGTGCACACGAGCTCATACCCATAATTCTATGCACCTGCCTCCCCATGCAATTGGCTGCAACCTTTCCTGCTCCCCCCGCCTTTGGCACACGATGGCATGGTGGACCCATTTTTTGCCCTCCCCAGGCTCCAGAGCCTTTCTAGGAGCTGAGGGGGGGGGCGAAAAACCCCTGGAGGCTCACCGAAGGCCAAAAACAGTTTCCTGACTTCGGGTAGGCCCAGAAGGCCCCAAAACCAGCTGGCTAAACTTGCATGCCCACCAATATGGCTCCACATGCTACCTGTGGCATGCGTGCCATAGGTTTGCCATCCCGGCACTGGGGCAAAGAGGAAGCAGGACAGAGAGTTTCAAATTCTGCCCCTCGCCTCTACAAAATAATGACATTACTAGCACCAAATAGAAGAAAAATTTCGCCACATGCTCCCTGGCACGTTAACTTGATTAGGTTCAGCTTGCAAATTCACTGATATCATTCTGCCCGCATAAACTCTCTCTTACTCTGGAAAGAATATAATCTCCCAATTATAGAGTAGATTAGAATGTGAATACGCTGAGACTCTTCACCGAAACGGGGGTATATTTCCTTTCCTCCTTTACATCAGGGAGTAATGATTCACACCAGTTACCCGGTAAATCAAATCAAAATATTCGCCCACTGCTTCCTAGAGAGGCTTTTCTAATGTTTAAAAAATTGTTCCCTTGGCCAACCTTCCGTTCCCAAACTTGGCAACTTTAAGACTTGTGGACTTCAACTCCCAGAATTCTCCAGCCAGCTGGGAGTTGAAGTCCACAAGTCTTAAAGTTGCCAAGTTTGGGAACCACTGCGGTAGGGTTGAGTATTGGGTAGCCGTAAGAATGGACTCTCAGCTCCTTCCTTTTGCTTCTGGGCTGAGGAAATCAACAGGTGAGGAAATTGTTCCCAGTTTCTTTTGTTATTAGAGCTGGAACCATTCAAAATATCAGATTTTTCCAGCAGAGTGTTTTAAATGATGCCAGGGTTTTTTCCCTAACATGAAACAAAGCACTTTTCCCAATTTTGTGCATGCCCCTGAAGCCTCTTTTGCATAAACCAGGAGTCTCCTATTGTAGGGATTTTAAGGTGGGCTTTCTAAACCTCGTTAGGTCCAAAGGTGATGGTAGGTTGCAGCCTGCAGGTTTTGTAATGTGGGGAAAAACCAGGCAGGACCCCAAAATGTCTCCTCAGAGGAGCCACGTTCAAGTGCCAAGGCAGTGGCTATTGTGTCTGCCCAAGAAGCCAGAGAGGAGAAAAGAAAGGACCAAGGAACCATATAATTTCTCTCACACACTATAAAACAAAAATGTCAGTGGGATGTTTCTGACAACTGCCAGAAAAAGTTCTCCCTCAGCCAAAAAGGCTGGGGGGGGGGGGCACCCAGAAGCAAGAATCTACGCATAGCTGAACACCAAGAATTTAGATTTTTATCTCCCGATACTACAAAAGAAAAATTGTAATAAACCGGATCAGGTTCAAAAAGCTGCTTCATCCTCCCAATATTGTATATGTCACAAACCCAAGTCTGCAACTTATAAACTTCCCTTGATAAATAAGAGGGAGATGTCTGAGAGATATTTCTCCTGCAAGAATTTCTTTTAATAAAACAGCTTTCTCAAGGCCGTTAAAATTGAGTTGTTTCCCAAGCTGAGGTTCTGCTGCAAATTCAACAACCTCTTGCAACAGCTTTTGAGTCTGGACCCGCCCTGAGCTCTTGCGAGAAAGACGCCCCCGAAGGAGCCATCTGTGGGCAGAAGGAACCATCTGAGAATCCAAAGGCGAGGAGGTTTGCCTCCATCCAAGAGGAGAGGCAGACAGAAAGATGGACAGGCATGGAGCCACGTTCTTGCCTTTAGATTCTTGCCTCAATCGAAGACAATAGGGCAGTGCTTCTCAACCTTGGCAACTTGAAGATGTCTGGACTTCAACTCCCAGAATTCCCCAGCCAGCATTCGCTGGCTGGGGAATTCTGGGAGTTGAAGTCCAGACATCTTCAAGTTCCCAAGGTTGAGAAACACTGCAACAGGGAGTTAAAACAGGGGAAGCCAAGAGAAAAATATCTATATAAAAGCGAACGTGTCATAAGGGTACAGGCCATTGGGCAGCTGCCAGAAAATGATGGAATGCGGTATAGTTTACTTATTTCTTTTTAATGGCTCCAACATTCCACCTGAAAAATTGGTCCCGGAGCTGTATAATTGGGGATAAAAATGAAATGACAGTCTCCATTTGCCAGCATGAGAGCCTTTCATTTTCCATAGAGATGTGGGAGGGGGCCCTAAGGAGACCTGACGTCTCAGACGGTGCAGGGGATTAGAAACGGGTGCAGGAAGTGTTCCAAAATGCCCCACGTGGCCATCCCCAAAAAGCCTTAACGCCGGTAGACACACAAGCCCAGCACTGCAGATGGGAAGATTTCTGCAAGACCAAATGTGGCCTCTCCTTGCTCACTAACACCACAGCCTGGATCTTCCACCTCTTGGATGGGGACACGAGGAACCGGATGAAAAGTCCATGCCATCTTCTGTGCATTTGTGTGTGTGCGCACACACTCCACTTCCTGGTAGATAAGACAACCCAGGTCTATGTACTCCCTGCACTGAAAGGAGATCTGCTTTTCTCCAGAGTATTAAGAGAGACGGAAGCGCGGCTGAGTTCTGCTCTAGCAATAATAGCAATAGCAGTTAGACTTATATACTGCTTCATAGGGCTTTCAGCCCTCTCTAAGCGGTTTACAGAGTCAGCATATCGCCCCCACAGTCTGGGTCCTCATTTCACCCACCTTGGAAGGATGGAAGGCTGAGTCAACCTTGAGCTGGTGAGATTAGAACCGCTGAACTGCAGATAGCAGTCAGCTGAAGTGGCCTGCAGTACTGCACCCTAACCACTGCGCCACCTCGGCTCTGCCCATCCATGCTCTTCTTCTCACTTGATTGATTCGCGAGCCTTCGTCCTCTGTAGGCTTTGAAACAAAAGTTAGGATTAGGCCTAAGAACAACGTGGCAGGGCGGCATTGGCACCTCCAGAACGTTCCGGCAGCTCAAGACAGCCTCCTGCCTTGTGTTCATCAGAAGGCCTCTTCCCTCCTTCCCTTCAGAGAAGATTCGCCTGTGGTTTCCTTAATTGACCTCAAGATGGACAATGGCTCCCAAAATCAGGAGCGGTTCTTGTTCTCCTTGCCAACCGGAGCCCACCGGGCCTTCTGCCCCATCAATCCCACTCCCTTGAGGGATTCAGAATAGGAAGCCAATGAACTTTTGCATTCCCATTAGAAGCCAAAAGAGGAACAATAATCACCTAACCGTTTAGAGGGTTTTCTTAGACCGAGGACTGGGAACTGAAATTCTTCAGGTTGCCTCTCAACTCTCAATTGTAATAAACTTTGCTTTTCAATTCAAAAAGCTGCTTACAATTCAGATCCATTGGGGGGGGGGGGCTCTAGGTGTTCTCTGAGCATTACGATTCCCTCTTAAAATTGGAAGGTTTCTTTTTGTCAGATGCCACTTAATGCACTAAGATTTAGATTTAAAGTTTATTTATATGCCGCCCTTTTCCCTGGGGGGACTCAGGGCGGCTTACAACTTAAAAGGGGGGGGGGGGAGACAAACTTTTAACATATAAGATGAATACAAAATTAAGAACACAACATTCATACTATTCGGGCGGGTTGTAGTCTTAACCCCAGGCCTGACGGGATAGCCAAGTTCTGAGGGCTATGCGGAAGGTCTGGAGGGTGGTGAGGGTACGGATTTCCACGGGGAGATCGTTCCACAGCGTTGGAGCTGCCACCGAGAAGGCTCTCCTCCGCGTAGTTGCCAGTCGACATTGACCGGCAGATGGGACTTGGAGGAGGCCTAACCGGTGCGATCTAATAGGTCGCAGGGAGGTAATTGGCAGGAGGCGGTCTCTCAAGTATCCAGATCCACTACCATGGAGGGCTTTATGGGTGGCAAGTAGCAACTTGAAGCGCACCCGGAGATCAACAGGTAGCCAGTGCAGCTCGCGGAGGATAGGTGTTATGTGGGTGAAGCGAGGTGCACCCACAATCGCTCGCGCTAAGGTTGGCATTAGGGATCAGTCACAAAGCCCTAGGCACAGCTGGCATGAAATTCAAAGGAGAGACATCTCCAGAAGTAAAGGAACACGGCTCAGTTCTTGAGAACCTGAGAGAGTCGCCCGGTGAAGGACGCAAAACTCTTCTGAAGGATCTTCTTAAGATTAAAAATTTGCAATCCGGCTATTTGTGGTGGCTTTCATATAACCAAAGGAACAGGGAAATGAGATACTAAACCGACACCAATTACAGTATCCAAGATGGGTAAACAAATAATAAAACTGCAATACCAAAACCCTTGAAGGTTCACACTTACTTAACTAAGAATAAGAACCTTATTAATGCATTGCATAGAGCCAAAAAAAAGCTTTATGTTTGTTGACGCAATCATAAAACAACTTCCCTTAACAGGCAAAGGGAAGTGCTTCACCGAGACAATCATGTTACTGGATTTTACTGGGTGGAAGAACCACAAAATGGTTGAGTTTTATTCTGCTTATCTTTATTTTATATCTAAAAATCTCACTTCTAGACTCAGGAATGTTTTGTTTCAATGAGAAAATATAGCTATCTTCCGCCAATCAATAAACTGTGAGAGGGTGCCCGTTCTGCAGTTGCTGTGGCACCTGCCAGCCATCGCACAAGCCAGCTCCCCCGCCAGCTGCGGATTTCCCATTACTTTACCTGCAAGCCATGCTAATTGATTTTAGCATCTCCCCCCATATAATCGAGCAACTGAAAAACCAGGCTCCGTCCAAGCAAGACTCACCACTTGTCAACATCTGGACAGGTTAATTATGAGATGTCATTGGCAGAAAAACTGGCAAGAACATAGATCAAAGGCAAGGCCCTGTGATGGAGACTCAACCGGCTCATCCTCTCGGTTGCTGCGGAGGGGAAAGGCAGGTAACGGCTTAGCCTGATCCTTCTTGCCAGAAATGAGGCCGTACAGGAGCTATCTATTTCTGCAAAGTGTTAAAAAAACGGGTGTTTAGGGCAGAAAGTGCTTCGCTAAAGCCCACAAAGCAGAAGCAGGCATCAACAGTGGGCCACGTCTCCTCCAGTTTCCCTTCTCAATTCCTCTTCTGCCAAAGCCCTGAACGCAGCCAATAACTTCTCCAGAAACATTATTCGTGAAGTGAAATTACCTGCAAAGCTTAGATGCTCCGGAAAATTTGTTTATGGAGTCAACACAAGAAAACCACAAATAGGGCAAGTGAAGATGTTTAGGTCATCTTTCTTTAAGTCGAAGTAACAGCTCTGCAACGTGTCTTCTCTTCTTGCTATTGGAATTGTCTGCCATTTTTCCTTGAAGAACTTAAACTAGCTCAGAAATGGTCTTCGCATCACCCTGGATCCACTGGAGGTATGATATTCCCTTTAGCTGGAGTCAGTTGGAAGCGTGCCTAAACTTCTGCACCTGCCACAATTCTATTACTATTAATAATAATAATAATATGATTGTGTGAGCAAATGACAAATAAATAATAACGTACGTTCCAACTGGTACAAGGTTTTGTGCCATGTAGAGGTCATGTCAGCGCCTATTCACTTCAAGGGTCACTGAATCACACTCTTTGGCTGGGAGTGCCAAAACTTTTGTGCACAACACTGCTGCCACACTCGCTTACAGCAGTCTTCTATAGGCTTGGAGGCTAAGTAGGTTGCCCCTGATTAATCCTGGAACAGGACATCATCAACCGAATCCCAGAGCTGCAGGTCACACTGGGTAACTGAAAAACATCCCAAAATGCAGCAGCAAAGTAAGTCCATATAATCACCAGAAAAGGACTGAAAGACATCTGAAGCTGACCTTTCATGTGAGAGGAACCTCAACTGCATGAGGTTCTATCGTGGCCAAAGGCCAGGATGCTAAGGCAAAAAACAGCAAGGATTAAGAGAGAGGCTGGATTTGCCCTTTCCCCAAGGATGTGGGATAAATGCAGCTTTTACTTCACTTTGAGAGGAGATAACGCATTAACCCACCGAGGGAAGAGGTCGGACCTCAGGGTGACCAAGAGGTCAGTGGTGGTGCAGTCCTCTCTCCCCAGTGGGCAATTTGCATTTCCATCGCTGCAATCTGTTGGTAGATTCTTAGTGGGAATCTCTTATCTCGGCCTGTAAACATTGGCTGGGCCAATATTTACAGTTGGGCATCCCGAAAGCACCTCAATTACTACGATACTACGGGCAAAGAACGTTGCAAGTGGAAGAATCCTGTGGCCCCTGTTTGGTTGCAACTCTGCTTTCACGGGATTAAAGACAGAAGGTAGCCAGCATCCCAATTTAATGCTGGGCATTCAGGAGAGGACTCGGACTCATAAATGGGCAGTAAGGAGGACTCCAAAGTCGAGGCTGGCAGAACCCATGCCCAGGTCCAACAAGACGCATTCAGACAGTGCATTTTGTTTAAAGAAAGGGAGAGAGGCGGGGGGAAACAGACGATTGGGAATAGCATCCGAAGTGGTGGTCTCAGGCCCTTTTCTCCACCCCCCTGTGAGCTCAACCCATTTAACCAATCTGAATTTGCGGACTCAGGTGGGAAATCCTTTGAAACATGTAATGGTCGCATTTCATGCAGTTGAGGAAAGTCATTTCATCTGCAATTCTGCTAAGTTTTGCTTTATCATTGTACGACCTTTTTAAAAAAGGAGGAGGAGGAGGAGGAGGAGGAGGTGGTGGTGGTGGTGGAGGAGGAGGAGGAGGAGGAGGTGGTGGTGGTGGTGGTGGTGGAGGATGAGGAGGAGGTGGTGGTGGTGGTGGAGGAGGAGGAAGAGGAGGAGGAGGAGGAGGAGGAGGAGGAGGTGGTGGTGGTGGTGGTGGAGGAGGAGGAGGAGGAGGAGGAGGAATCATCATCATCTCAGGGAGGCTGGTGGACTGAGAGCCTGGAGAATGTTTCCCTTAACACTTGGCAAGCAAAGCCCACAGAACACAGATGAAGAGAGATAAGCTATAAAAACACCATTTGGGCTCACTTGCTAGAATAGCAGCTTGTAATCCAATTCCAAGTCTCGCTGCCAAGTGTTACACACAATATATCTGCCTATCATACTCTCTTCGCCCACTCTGCTGCGAAGATTAACCAACAGACGAGAGAGCTGCAGCTTCCAAAACTGGCTGGGGATGGATGGGGACAATCGCTCGGAATTTATGCCCCAGAAAAAATGGTGCCTCCCTTTAGTGGTTTCATTTCCTTCTGCATTTGGGGAGCATAACTTTAAAAAATTGCTTCTTTGTGCTCAGCTCCAAAATACAAAGCCCCAAAGAAAGACCGTAGTCGGCACTTCAAATGACCAGGCTGGTGATATGGTCACCATCTGTCGCTGAACACCTATGGGGAGAGCTGGTTGGTTTTTTTTTTCCAAACCTCTGCTAACTTTCATCTTATAATTAATTAGGAATTCATTATAACCAGGTCCAAAAAGATATGCAGAGCCATCGACTTTACTAGACCTGGAACAGCAAGAACGTAAACATCTCAAATTATTTTAGCTTTTGCGGAGTTTAATTATTCATGCACCGTGTCCAGGGTACCCAAAGCATTTAGAGAGCAACCCCAGAGATGAAGGGCTGGGCAGGCTGTCACTGTGCCCCCTGAAGCCCCCTTGGGCGGATGCAGCCCCCAGCCGGCTCCCAAGTGTGAAGAGCACATTTTCCTCTGATTTCGTATTGCTTCTCTCTCTCTTCCCCGTCCCTCCTCCACACCCACCGAAATTGCTATGTAAGCTGCAAATATCACTTTTGGGCTCACACTGGCAATGATTCCCAAATGGGTTGTCAGTCAAGTTTCACTGCTTTTACGCTTCTCCTCCGAGGCTCGGATTGGAAGCAAACGTGACTTCGGTTACCAGAACTTTCTTTAACGTTTTCCCTGCGAAGGGGGAGGAGAACATTCTCAGCCAAAAGAAAGAGGCCTGATGCCCAAGGACAAGTGAACCGGAAACCAACTTGTGCCCGGATCTAGCAAGCAGGAGGGCATCTCCTGCATAACTGGTCCCTAGGTTGTTCTGCTGTTGAGGCTTTGTCCTGCCCTCAGGGCTGCCCTCCGAGTCCCACTCAAGGAGGCCCTCTGGGTCTAGGCACGCCCTTCTCCTGCATGCCCTGACATGGGGAGTTGGGGAGATCATGGAATTCGGGGTGTTGCCAGCAGTCTTTCAGTCTTCTCCGGCCCTTGGCCACTCTGTGGATCAAGCACTCTGCGTGCCCCTCGGCCTCACGCCGCCCCCTTCAGACCGACCCAGGGACCAATCATGGTTTCTTGGAAGAACTTACAGACAGGCGAAGGAAGACCTTTTGCCCCCCACTCTGTGGGTGAACCTGAAAATTTCAAACCCGAGTTTCCTGTTTTGGTCTTGCCAGTGAAATAAATCTGGGTCCAATTACAGGAGCTGCAACACGTGGCATCCCCAAGGCAGCCTTCCATGGCCAAAATGCTCCAATTTCTATTGTGATTTTTGAGTGTGGAGAGGGGAAAGGAGCCGGAAGCCCCCAGGAAGCCATCCTCTATTTCCCCACCCACACAAAGAGGCACCTGTGGGGCTGCTCTGGGCTGCAGGAAGTGAAGGGGAGAACAGGAGCACTAACCCACCCACCCACCCATCCCCTCCCCCCCCCAAAAAGTCACCCTCCGAGGGTTCAGGAAGCTCAGCTGCAGCCCCCAACCCCTGGAGGCCGAGGGAGGAGGAAGTCATGGCACAACGAAAGGGGCAAGCGCCATCCTTGGCCTGGAGTTGAACAAGTGAAGCCGGCTTCACTTGTTTTCACACACCCAACGTCTTCTTCATGGACAACAATAAGGACATCTTAAATCCCCCTATTTTACTTGTTGTTATTTCGGATGACGCAGCAGGCGCGGGAACCAAAGCGGGGGAGGGGGGAGGAGATAGAGGAGAGCCACGCTCAAGCGAGAGGAGGAGGCCTTCTCCTGCGCCGGGATCTTCTTGCCTCCAGAAAATAAAGTTCGCTAACTAGAAAAGCAGAAAAGGCTCTGAATCATCTTTTGCAAATCACAGCCTTCCCTCCCTCCCTCGCTGGGACGCTGTGAAGCAGCAGCCAGTGCCTGAGACGGGCTCTGCTGAACACAACAGATTGAAAGCTCACTTGCAGGCACAGAAGTCTTCACACTGTTCCTTAATTGTGGCCCACCCTCCATGTTGTGACTTAGCCGTGGCATGCAATTAATGCAAATGTACAATGCTGTGCAAGAAAGCAGAATGCTAGTAAAGCCCAGAGGGCTCGAAACGCAGAGGATCGGCCAGGCTTTGAGATCTTCCGTGGAAACTCCTTCCTAAGGCCCTCGTACGGAAAGGGCTCTGAGCGAGGGCCGTGGGGCTGCTTCCGGGGCCCTGGCATCTACTTGTGGGGCCTTTCTGATATTCTCCCCGACATTTTTCTTTTTTTAAATTTTCCAGAGCAACTTGAAATCTCCATAGCAACATCTTAGTCCTTTTGCTCGTTTCACGATCCGTGTTAGGGTTTGACTGTAGAAGACCATTCCAGCCACTGGTCAAGAGACCTTCAGAGGGAAGCTTTTGTATGCCCAACTCCTGTCCGGCTTGTAGAAGTTCAGTTTCTAAGTATCCTAAGCTCCTAAGTATTCCTAATAGCCTTAGGCAAATCTACTACTAATCTTTGGGGAGGCTTTGCACATCTAATTTATGGTGTATTAAGATGGAGTCTTCACTCCATCAGGTGAGGTAGCAAAACCACCACAGGGGAAGCTGAGAAGGAATGTTTGTATTTTCATTTCCTTTTTTCAAGGCTTAAAATTTCTATCTATCTATCTATCTATCTATCTATCTATCTATCTATCTATCTATCTATCTATCTATCTATCATCTTATCTATCAATAGCAATAGTTACTTATATATCGCTTCATAGGGCTTTCAGCCCTCTCTAAGCGGTTTACAGAGTCAGCATATTGGCCCCAACAACAATCCGGGTCCTCATTTTACCGACCTCGGAAGGATGGAAGGCTGAGTCAACTTTGAGCCTAGTGGGATTTGAACAGCCGAACTGCTGAACTGCAGTCAGCTGAAGTAGCCTGCAGTGCTGCATTTAACCACTGTGCCACCTCGGCTCTATCATCCATCCATCCATCCATCCATCCATCTATCTAATCTATCTATCTATGCCCCATCTTTATATACAGCCAAGCACTTTATCTATGGACAAATAAAATGAAAACAATTAAAAGCATAAAATTAAATAAAATCAGATAAGCTGTCCAAGATAGTTATAGATTTCCCAAATTCCACACACTAAAAACTTCTCCGGATGAGAGCAAAGCTTATACTATCGCTGTATATACATTAATTCATGCATTTGTTTTTATTGTTGTTGTTGTTGTTATCCCTAATAAAAGAGGCATCCATTTATTGTAATAAAATGTTTGCAAACAGGATCAATCAAATTCAGACCAAACCTTAAAACTGTTGAAAACGAACCCTTTCAAGTTTTATTTCAAGGCAGCGGACACCTTCGGTTTCTGCCCTGTTGTGCCTATCAAATGCCCTTCAACGTTTTTAAAAACTTCAGGAACATACTGTTCCTTCTATCAAGCGCAATTGTTCTGGAAAGTTATATGCCTTTGCAAAGGGAACAGCGAAATGAAAGTGCCACCTCAACCATAACTCCAATATATAAAAAAAAATCTAATGAATAAGCACAAACCGGCAAGGATAAATAAGAAATTGCAAAGACTCGATGTGAACGGTGAAGAATACAGGGAGGTATTCAAGTGGCTACACATCAAACGAAGAATTATCCGTATTTGTGAGGAATTCATTCCAGCAAGAAATTGAACCAGGAACCCTCGGCATCCGGCGGCACTGAGCTGAGGAAAAAGGATTCCCCTGGACTGTGACCGGGCGAAGGCTGGCATCCCAGATAGCGTCCAACAGGCTCAACCATTGGCCAATGGAAAACACACTGGCCACCGAGTGCAATAGGAAACAAGGAGCACACAGGGCCGGTGAATGCTTAGTCAACTCCGCCTTCCTGCTTACAGGCCAAAGCCTTCCCATTAGCTCAACGGGGCATCCTGGCACTCGGTTCAAAACCCACCAGAAGTAACAAGAAGAGAGCGACTGCCCAAAGGCTCCTTAGCTGCACAAGAAGGTACAGGAAGTACAGATCCCGTCTCAATGGCAATGGGAAGCTAGGACAATGGATGGTGGGCCGTCAAGATGGTGTTGACGCTTAGCAACCGTTTTAATAATAGGTTTTTCTCTATGGTAACCTGTCCCTAACTTGGTCTTCCAACAGAGCCCCCATCGCCATTGCAACTAATCCATCCCCCTTGTTGCTGGCTGTTCTCTACTTCTCTTTCCTTCCATCTTTCCAAGCTTCTCCAAAGAGCTGGGTCATCCCATCATGTCTCTGAAGTAGAGTAATTTGGGACTGTACCTCAAATGTGAGCTCTGGACTGATTTCTCCTAAAACCCATTTGATTATTTCTTGGCTATCCATGGTATTTTCAGAACATCTAACATCAACATTCAAAATGGGAGTTCGCTCAGAAGCTGAAATACACCAAGTGAATTAGAGGAAGAGGGGGAAGCAGAGGAAAGAAGAAAGAGGGGAAGAGAGGGACAGGAGAGAGGGTGAGGGGGGAAGATGAGGTGTACAAGGAGGAGTGGAAAGGGGAGAGAGGAGAAGAAGAAAGGAAGGGGAAGTAGAGTAGAAAATGATGGAGGGAAGAAGGGATGTAGAAAGGGGGAGGAGAGAGGGGGAAGAAAGTGTTGTATAAGGTATAAATATGTTGTATGGAGAGCAGAAGAGCCAATAAATGTTTTTCCCCACTTTGGTAGTTGATGGTAAGATGAATTGATGTAATTACTTAATAATACAACATGATATTGACTATGTAATAGTACACATGTGATTATATGCTATGAAAATGGAAAATAAACACATTTTCTATCTGAACATTCAAAATGGTCGATATTCTTTCTATTTCCGCTTCTTCGAAGTCAAAATGCTGCATCCTTAAAGGGTCATGGGGGGGCTGCGTAATTCTGATCTTTGTAGACAGACCCCCATCATAGGACCTGAATATCTTCGCCTACACCTTCATTGCTACCAGCCAGGTTCTAGGCTATGGCATATTTCTTGACTATTATCAGCTTAATAGATAGTCCTACAAAGCAGAATAGCAGTTAGCAATAGCAGTTAGACTTATACACCGCTTCATAGGGCTTTCAGCCCTCTCTAAGCGGTTTACAGAGTCAGCATATTGCCCCCAACAATCCGGGTCCTCATTTTACCCACCTCGGAAGGATGGAAGGCTGAGTCAACCCTGAGCCGGTGAGATTTGAACCGCTGAACTGCTGAACTAGCAGTCAGCTGAAGTGGCCTGCAGTACTGCACTCTACCCACTGCGCCACCTCGGCTCTCCGACCTTTCGGTATCTTCATTATCAGTTCTAAGGCCGGTTGCTGCACCTGTTATCAATAGTTTGGTCTTCTTTATAATTTAATCTTTCTTCTATTATTTACGGGGGCTCCTTTGCTTTGGTTGCCAGCATTTCCACTACCCAGAGTAGTGTTATCAGCACCGCACAGCTTTCCTCCTCCCAATGTAAAGCCACGCTCAACTTCTTCCCATCCAGCATACAAATAGCACAAATAAAGGGGGAGCATAGCGTTGTTTCACTCCTTGCTCAAACTAGAGCCAGCCAAGTTCACCCACTTCTCTCTAGACCAGCAGTGTCAAACTCACGTCGTCACGGAGTCATCACATGATGTAGCGAGACTTCCCCCCCCCCTTCGCTAAACCAGGTGTGGGCGTGGCCAGCATGTGACACATCTGGGCCACGAGTTTGACAGCTCTGCTCTAGACCAGTGTTTCTCAACCTTGGCAATTTGAAGATGTCCGGACTTCAACTCCCAGAATTCCCCAGCCAGCATTCGCTGGCTGGGGAATTCTGGGAGTTGAAGTCCGGACATCTTCAAGTTACCAAGGTTGAGAAACACTGCTCTAGACTATGGCTTCCTGTCCTGGGTCCAAATTTCCCATAAGGACAAGTGAAGTATTCTGGGATGCCCATTTTCCCAAAGATATCTATCCCACAGCCTGGCATGACTGACACAATCAAAGCCTTTCTATAATTGATGAGGCACATGTTGACTTCTTTTTGATATGCTTTGGCTGTCTCAATTATCCAGCAGGCATCAGCAATACTGTCTCGTGTTCCTCATCTTTTTCCAAAACAAGCCTGAACATCTGGCATCTCCTTGCATGATTCTAATCTGCAGTGGATGAGCTTAAGCATTTTTGACAGCATGTAAATTAAGAGTATTGTGCAACAGTGTGGATATTCTGTTGATAGCCTCCTTTCTTTGTATTGGTATGTAACCTCTTCCAATCTGTGTGCTTCCAAATCTGCCGTCCTCCAGATTTGCTGGCCTAGTTTGATTAGAAACATTATTGATTCTTATTCTGCTGTTTGCCCTAATCCTACAGATCTTCTCTCAACCCCTGTAGCCAACTGACCCGATCAGGACCGAACTGCTGATCCATCATCCTCTTCTGGTCCTAGAGGTTCTTGTTAAGAGAATCTCCGATTGCCCGGAATTTCAGGAGAACCCTTCCATCTTTCCTTTATCTTCCTTGAATTAGTTACTATTTACCACTATGATCCTTTATCATACAAGTTTGAGGTTATAACCTCCTTCTACTTTGCTGTGTCTTTTTCCATCTTTGACGCCTTTACAGATTTTTGTCATAAACATATTTCCTCTCTTCTTACAGCTCTTTGAAAAAAGATTTATTGAAAATTAACGATGCTCAATTTGCAATGTTCTGGTGTATAGAGAAATGGGTGTACTTGACTACCAACAGTAGCCATCAACTAGTAGCCAAAGAACTCATGATATTGTTAAATTATTTTTAGAATGAATCGTATCTACCATGACTTCACTCAATCTCATAAGATGTTTTGATGCTCCATAATGCTGCCGCTAACAATGCAAAGAGAGGACTTCTCTTAATGGCAAACCCGAACTTGCTCCCCACTGGCTTTATCCTTCGAAGCCGCTAAGAGGGGCAAAAGTTGTGCTCAGTAAGGCAGAAAATGCACTTTGGGGAGAGGCAACAGCACCGTGGAGGTTCTAGCTGGCACGTAAAGCCTAATCGCAAAGCCCCCCGTTCTGGATCACTCACTGGCCTTGATTCGCTCTTCTTGGTTGCTTATCTCCCAAATCCCCAAATGGGCTAAAGCAGCACGTGGTTCCCCCAAAGCTATCCCTTATCCAGCACAGGGAGGGCTCTCCTTTTGGGGAAGACCCGGTGACCCAATTTCCCTCCACTTATCTGGCATCTCACGAACACATCCAGGTCTGCGGAGACACTCAAATCAGGACGAATGTGACTGCTCCACAAAGCCTCTCTTTGAAAAGGAGGGTCCAGAGAAGCTTCTCCTCCCTTGATCCGTGCTGCCATCCTACCTTACAAGAATCGTCATTCCATTACCCTCTTCCAGGTAAACAAAGGGGCTCTTGAGTGCAGGAGAGAAGCAGACACACCACTGAGAAGCCGAAAGGGGGCGGGAGGGGGGGTTTCCCCAGGGAAAACAACGAGACCTATTCAGTGCAAAAGAAGATCTTATGCCAATTAAATATGTTTGAGTCGCGTAATTATAATTGCAGTAATGAATGGCTTGCACAATACCGGTTTTCTATTCAGTTTGATGCTTTAGTTCCCATCTTCGTTCAACTAACCTTTTGTGCATCTTCATATCAGATCTCTCTGCAGATTACTTTCAAAGCTGAGGGAGGAATATTGCATTACCTGTGTTGAGAAATGTTAAACACCCTTAAATTGTGCCTCTACGTATCCTCTCTTCAAAGAGTTCTGCAGCAGAAGCACTATTTTCAAAATATATTTGGTTAATCCGTGGCACTCAATGAACGCCAAAGTAGCTCCAGAATTTGCATGTTGGGCCAAAGTGAGGGCGGGACAAAATCCAGGCCAACCCGGGACTCCGTTTTTTAACCTCCCGAGGTGGGTCCCCTGGGAAAAACGGGGCTGTGCTTCCTCCTTGGCCTTCCTCCCACAAGAAGTCCGGGCCAGAAACAGAAGTGGAAGAGGAACCCCAAAAGTCTCTTGACGTAGTTCCATGGCGGCCAGAAGAACCCACAATCTGCCCACCGTGAGTGGGTCGCTCAGCTGCTGAAGATAAAATGCTGACCGCAGCTTTGAGGAATCTCCCGGTCTTCGTTTCCCCCCCCTTTCTATTGAATCAATTAACAGTGTTAAATATTTAACACGTTAGTCTTGTGCCACTGAGCAGCCGAGAAAAGTGCAAGACAGGAAATGGACCGGAAGTGGAGCAAACAAAATGAACTCAGGCAAAATGAACACGTTAAGATGAACACGTAAACAAACAGAAGGACTGAAGTAATAATGTCAGCTCCACTCCCGGCAGCCTCGGAGTCTCCAAGCCCCCCGTGCTTAAAACAGAGCAGAGCTCCCTAGCAACGCACTGCGAGATCCTTACCAGAATCTTCCACCAGTGGCCTTTGCCATTCTTTGACTATCTGCGGCTGGGGGCTGCGCGTTGCCCCCTCCCCAGCACCAAAGGCTGACTGAGCAGGATGAGGCCAAGGTCCAGCACATTTCCTCTGAAGTGGCAGCATGACTTCTCAGATGAATAATTTGATCTATGCATAAGCCCGTGACGGAAGCCACTCTACAGAGACAAGCTGTGTTTTACCGCATTCACAAGCAGAGATTTTTCACTGCATGCATGTCAGACCCACTGAAAAACTATGACGTCCTCCAGTGGTGAGATGGGTGGCAGAAAATTGAATGAATGAATGAATGAATGAATGAAGAGCCGAGGTGGCGCAGTGGTTAGAGTGCAGTACTGCAGGCTACTTCTGCTGACTGCCGGCAGCCTGCCATTTGGCAGTTCGAATCTCACCAGGCTATTCGCAATTCCCAATTTAATGAGCTTATATGCCACTCAATCCCAGAGGACTCCGGACGGCTTACAAATGCGAAATAAAATAAAATAACACATAAGGGAAAGAAACAAAAACAGTTTAAAAAACACAACATACATGCGCAAGGTTGGCTCAGCCTTCCCTCCTTCCAAGGTGGGTAAAATGCAGACCCAGACTGTGGGGGCGATACGCTGACTCTGTAAACCGCTTAGAGAGGGCTGAACGCCCTACGAAGCGGTATATAAGTCTAATAGATAGCTAGATGGATGGATGGATGGATGGATGGATGGATGGATGGATGGATGGATGGATGGATGGATAGATAGATAGATAGATAGATAGATAGATAGATAGATAGATAGATAGATAGATAAGCAAGCAAGCCACGGGCACCAACTTAGCAGGACCACAGTGCTGCACAATTTCACGTGGAGCTGCACTGCGGAGTCACTCGTCATCCAGCTGGGGCCCTTCCAGTTAAGAGTGCTCAACCCAGTTCTTCATCTTGGTCTCGGTCTCATTTGTTCGCCTTCAGCTCTATGGTACCACTCTCTTTCTGCTGAATTGCTTTATAATTGAGCAAAGCCTAAAAACACAGCAGCCACAGGTCGCCAGTTCCAAGTCACTGCATACAATCTCTGGAAAGTGCAGAGAAATTGGATCCACGGCTTCTCTCTACACCCCTACTCCCCCCCCCATCGCCTATTTTCCGCTCTCTCTTTTTAAAAAAAGTATGAGCGGTTTCTCGCTGCCCAGAAGAAAGACGAGCATTAGCAACTCAGGCCTGGCTGGGCCACCAGGGAGGCTCCTAGTTCTGAGGGCTGTTTCTGACCCCTTGATTCCCAGGCAGGAGACCCAAAATCCCAGCTGTGGAGGGCGGATAGGGAAGGACAGCATCTCATTCAGGCCTCAGCTGTCTTCCCAGGTGCAACAGGCGGAAGTTCTAGGCCAGGAACCGGGAAGGAGACTCCTCCAAGAGGGTTCTTTTGGTGTCCGTAGGATGGATTTCAGTCCTACCTGGAACTCAAATTTCATCCCCTGACCTTGCAGCACCATGTTGAAGCCGATTCAATAAAGAATGATGTTTAGCAAATCTTGAAGCCCAACACTGCTGCTGATTCACTCAGGGATTTACAGTACTCGGACATCCAGATTTTTCTGAGCCACACGTATTCGTTCGCAGCCACCGAATGTTTTATGCCACAACATGCTCCACACAATAACGTCTCGCAGGCATCAAATATTAATGCCGAATTTGCAATCTTAAGGCTTCCACAGGCTTCCACGTGTTCTGTCAGGTATACAACACATGAACAGAAGCATTCCAAGCAGGAGTATCTGCCCAAGTTCCGTCCAGAAGTGAAGGTGTGTTTTGGTTTGGAGCTGAGCACGCAGCATTTCAGCCTTTCTGTCAAAGCCCTCGGAAGTGGCCAGCAGAGACCAAAGCCACAGGGGCACCAGCATCCTTTTCAGAGAGTCTGTGCCCGTCTCCCTGAGCCGACTCCATAGCTCACCTGGCAACCCACGGCTTTCCCACCCCTTCCCTGCTTCACCTCAACCTCACCTGCCACCACTGACCTTGGCTTCTTCCTTCCTCCTGAAACACTTCTGTGCAATCACGTTTCAGTCTCAGTCCAGAATCTCACAGCCTTATTTTGGTTCCCCTTCGGGCCAAATACGCAGGTCTCCATTTCTGCGTGAACCAACGCCAATGAATTCTGTCCTTTCCTCCTTCTGAATACCCCTGATGGGTTAATGGCCCACATCGTTTTCAGCAAAGTAGGCCTGGATAAGGTTTGCTTTGTGCAGCTTTATGCACCTCCAAGATGGGGACGATACCAGCATTATCGCACAGCCTGGTCCTTGGGAGCAAGAGGAGGCATAATGGTTGACATTTCTTGTTGACTCTGAATTAGAGCATCTTCTAATGAAGCTCACTTCAAAATCATTTGAAATCCATTTGCTCATGTCAACATCAATGTACCAAGCATTAGCTACCAATTAGTAAACCAGAAAATATTCTTCAGATAATCTAAAATTGTGGTAAAATATTCAACACGCCATTCATTTACAACAAACCGCTCTATAAAAGCAAATTACTGGAACCAGCTGTCACACACCAACGCAACTAAGGATACCGAGCTATTTAAGTCTCTCTCTCTGTTTTTTTCCTCCAGAAAACATTCTAGTACCTGACTGCGGCTGAGTTGATTAATATTTTGAAGTGTCGACTGCTTTATCTACATTCTCCCTCCCTCCATGCAGCTAAACAGCCATCTCGCCTTTATTGATGTACAAGGCAACGAAAGCAGTTGTAAGAATTTTTAAATCGTTAGTTCAAGCATCGCCAGCCCACAAGTTCTGCACATCAAAACATTGGAGGCGAGCTCTAGAGGTGTCACAGGGGCAGGTTCAGATTAAAATCCCGTGCACTCTAAAGGCCGACTTCTCAGAAAACGGAACAAAACGCAGAAAAGGTCCTTTACATGTCGATTATCTTCTAGACAACACATTTCCACCTCTCCCGCCCACCTCGTCTCCAGGAGCAATGCAGCTTAATCCACAGGGACGGTGCTTCGTCGCCTCTCTCTCTCTCTCAAAAGAGGTCATAAGGAGTCTCTGCAGCCCAGCGACAACCCCCGAGTGACATTTCTTGTGCGAGAAGGTCCAGGAAGGGCAGAGGCGTGATCTTTCCTGCCGGTGGCCCACACGGTGGCCCACGCGCTCAGCAGAAGGAACTCAAGCCGGTAAGAGATCAGCTGTGTATGAAGAAGGGAAAGAACCTTCCCTGCAAACAGAAATGGACCTTCTGCCCTCTCGACACGAAGGAGGGAAGACTTTGAGGAGAAAAAGAATATTTCCTTCCTCCCCTTGGAGGTCCAGTCGAGCCGGTGGGTCCACCTGCCAAGGACCCCATGTGAAGCAAAGCAAAACTGGACTCGAACAGCTTCTTGATGCGGCCAACGACGAGATCCCATTTTTCATTTCTGCCACTGAAAAGAAACCCCCACAGCTAATCCAGCCACAAGTGGGAAGGACGGTGTCCCCTCAGGTACCATCCTTCTTATGTGCGGAGGGAAAGCTTAAAAGTAGACCTACATGAGATGCTATCCTCCACACCTTCAGCTGGAGATGTGCACCTCCTCTGCACCACTAGCCCAAACCTCAACCCCCTTCCACCCAAATCAGCTGCAGGATTTGGGCTCCCAAGGCCCCATTCAGAACCCGCTGTGCATCTTCCCCACTTGGGTTGTGGTCATCGTGTGTCACTTCACCTCTCCAAAGGGACAACCTTGTGCAGAGGAACCGATCAGTGGGAGAGAAAGGCGGGGGGAATATCAGGCCCCTTGGTTCCCCCCCCCCCACCACCACCACCACATCATTTCTCCCAGCCCTTCCACTCTCCTGCTTTTAATCACATCTTCTGATTTCTCCTCCCAACCAATCAGTCTGAGTAATTCTCTTATTTAAACAAAGCCATATTTCAAGGGGGCCTGCCACTTAAGACCCCCCTCCTGTACTTTTTCACTTTAATGCACAGGCTATAAATAAACCACCTCAGACAGCATTCCAGGGATATTTGGTTTTTTTTTTAAAAAAAAATGTTTCCTGATTATGAAAGACTGTTTTGAAACTCTTTTTTTCCCCGGCGTAGGCATTTATCATTTTGAGATCATTTTCCCTACAAGTGGGAGCATGTTTAATTCTTTAGCGGAGCCTGCCAGATGAAGCTTTAGCCAAAAAGTATTTTCTGCCTTGGCTTTATCAGAATTTGAAATGGTAGGGGGGGGGGGGAGAGAGAACTGGCGTTTATGCCAAAGGAACCAACCCCTCTTGGAATCCATGGAGCTCTTTGTGCTCAGAAACCCATTAATCTCAAAATCCCCCAGGCGCTTCCAAAAACCGGGAGACACAAGCGGCTGATCCACCAATGCTCGCAGCCTCTGTTTTGCTCATCTTTCAATTACCGAAGGTCCATTACACGCTCCGCCTTACGAAGAGCGCCGATTCTGGAAGGCAACCCAAGGGCTTCGAAGCCCATAGCCACATGATGCAATAGCAATCCAGAATCACCAGAGCCCTCCCCCCCCCTCCTTCTGCCGCTTCTAAGACCGGACACCGCAACCATCGGGCTTATCATCACCTAACTGGGATGAGGAAAAGTAGCTTTCCTAAGAATGGGTATTCTGAGCCTCAGGCGAGCATTAAGAATTAGAGCTCCCCGTGTCACGCGGAAGGTATGCAAATCCCATTTGCATGGAAGGGACGTCTTCTATGCCTATTAGAAGAAATCTGTGTGGCTGGACTGGGGTTAGCAAAGAGATTTATTGTGCTGTAAGTAGATGCTCTACAACACAGCATTGTTTGGCTGATGTACAGGGCACCATTATCATAACAGGTTAAAATATGTTGTCTGCACACTCACATTTTCTTCTCTTTTCCTCCGGGATGTTTTGGAAGAGCAACCACACACATAAACGCTCAGACTACTCAAGAATATGGTCACAAAGTCATCTCCAATCTACCGCTACTTGCTCTTGTCATCCTATTAAACCACAAGATACTCTGCAAATGGTTGTCTTTAATGGTCTACCAGCAAAAATGAAATTCAACTTCAAGGGCCCCCAAATTCACTGTACCTACAACACGAAACACTGTATACTTCCAGTCTCACCTAGATCATGTTAATCCATCCATACTGGGGACCCTTAAGTGACGTGAAAGGACAGGGTCAGCGTCTTTGGGGAAAACCAAAACCAAAGTCTCCACAGAGCAAAGAGATCCTGAGGATTAGATGTAGCAGCTGTTGCCTTTCTCAGAACAGAAGACAATTCAGACCATTAAACAGGAGCCTTTCTGACTCCAGGTCACACATCTGTAAGGCCTCCTCGGAAGGGGAAGGTTGGTTAGGGGAATTGGATCTGCAGTGCCGCAGCGCGTAATTTTCACCCCGAAGTATTGTGTTTCATAGGGGTCCCCTGGCCAACTGAAGGGACCGACTCGAGATGAGCTTGGAGACTAAATAGGAAATCCAAGCAAGTGTGCTGGGGAATCCTTCTTTGCCAACACAACGTCTGAAGATCAGGACCCACAATTCAGAACAGGAAGCAGAGAGGACTATCAGCACCGCAACCACAGTAGTGTTTCTCAACCTTGGCAATTTTAAGAGGTGTGGCCTTCAACGCCCAGAATTCTTCAGCCGGCTGGAGAATTCTGGACGGTGAAGTCCACACCTCTTAAAATTGCTACTGCTGAGGGACACTAAACTACAGCCACCATCTAAGCCACGTAGCCAACCTATTGTTGAGGGCCACGGGGTCACATTCCACAGGGAAAGGAGGAGTCCTTTGGATTCATCAGCCCAGTGATGGCTAAACTTTTTGTTGTTGGGTGTCAAAAATGTGAGGGTGCGTGCACTATCAATAGCAATAGCAGTTAGACTTACATACCGCTTCATAGGGCTTTCAGCCCTCTCTAAGCGGTTTACACAGTCAGCATATCGCCCCCACAGTCTGGGTCCTCATTTCACCCACCTCGGAAGGGTGGAAGGCTGAGTCAACCTTGAGCCGGTGAGATTTGAACAGCCGAACTGCAGCTAACAGTCAGCTGAAGTGGCCTGCAGTACTGCACCCTAACCACTGCGCCACCTCGGCTTTTATCACACACGTGTGTGCCTGCACCCAAAATGCAAAGGGTGCCTCCACATGCACATGTGTGCACAACACCCCCCCCCCACTCTCCCCCCATGTGTGCCACACTACTCGCTTCCAAGCTGAGCTTGGTATTTCCTCTGGGGGGGGCAAGGGGGGCTGTTTTTGCCCTCCCCAGGCTTTAGGAAAGCTTCCAGAGCCTGGAGAGGGCAAAAAACAAGGCCAACTGGTTTTTGGAAGGCCGAAAATCAGCTGGCTGGTGCAAGCATGCGCCCTGGAACTGAGAGCTCGCATGCCGGCAGATATGTCACCTGTGGCACACGTGCCATAGGTTTCCCATCACTGCCTCGGCCTGTGTTATTTAAAAGCAAAAACAACATAAAAAAGACACACACGTAAAAAGTCTCCCATCCTTGACATCCCACTGATGCCAGCTGGTTTCCTTCTCCTTTTTCCCCTTACAGTGAGGGGAACTTAAAAGAAGGACTCCTTTTCCCCCACCCCAACCACTGGGCTCTCCCCATCCACATTCCCCGAGCCCCTCTACCTCCAAGGGCAGAGCCTGTATTGGGGGGGAACCTTCAGAGGAAGGAGGGGGACGGCAAAAGGGCAGGAACTGCAGCCCTCCCTCCCCACTGCCCTCCTTGTCTTCCCCGCCTGCTTCGAAAGGAAGTTTCTGCTCTTTGCTCTGGGCTGCTATTAAATCCTCCTAAGATCTAAATCCTACACGGACACAGTCAGATCTAATTAAAAGCCACTCTAAAAAAAGATGGCATTTTACATATGCAAAAGAAAAAAAGGAAACCTGCCTAAATTGGATTGCACTGAAGTAATGTGATCTATTAACGTCTCAAATTATAGTATGCAAATTTTGATAATTCAATGATATTTATAAGATTCGACTCCAGAAGCTCGCCCAGGCCGAGACCGCGGCAAAAATGGCAAGTTTAAAGATAGGAAGGGAATGGACTTCAGCCCTTCAGTCCCATAAAATGCCGTATCTACCATCCATTTTTTTAATTACCGGTTGATCAGCACGCAGGTGGTGTAATAGCTTTTAGCTTTCAATTACCAAACTTATCAAAATCGCCCACCAAAAACAGGGATCTCCAGAGGTGAAAGGGGCAAGGCTTGATTATTCATCCCTGCACAATGAATTATTTGTTTTTCAACAAGATCTCAAGTTTCCCCTGGAAAAGGTACTGCACAGGATCAATTTTACCCTGGCACCTGTGGCTTTATTTGTTTTGCTTTGTTTCTGCAATTCTGGGTGAAACTCCATTCCAAGATGAAGGAAACTCCAGCCTTTTGCTACAGACAGTAACTGCCTGGCCTGTTTCTCCCGAAGACCAGCTGAGAGGAAGGTGGTCCTGATTTAAGAGCCCACCCCTTGCCAAACACTACAAGCAGATAGGAAACACAAAGAGAGACAGAAGTCCTGGCAGCCCCCAGCCGAAGCCTGCTGATCCTGGAGAGACCCCCCAACCAGCATCTGCTGTCTCTTCAGCAGCTTCAGGAAATCTTTTGGTATCCCGCTTCCCCTTGAAAACTAGGAGAAAGTCTTCCCCTCAATTTCTTAGGAATCCCTCAGAACAGTCTTAGGAATGCCCAGACTTTAAATGAACAGCTTTCCGTCTTTTTTTCCCCAGTCGTGTGAAACTGGCTTATCCGTGTCATGAAGCAAATAGCCGCAAATCTTCCATTCCTGGCCCGGGACCCCATTGGCTCCAAGCCCTTCCCTGTTCAGCGGCTGCTGGGCTCTTCCCAGTGTAAGCCCACCTCCCACCATTCAGACGGAGGCTGCTACTACGCCATTATTCTCCGCAGGTAGCAGGGGCAACTTTTTAACCTCTCTGTTGTAATTAATTCTTTCTGGAGTAGCGAGCACACCTCTCGGAATATTCACGCAAAGGTGGGTGAAATATTGTCACTGTTGGGAAAATTACTCAAGAAGAGAACAAGACAAACCGTTCACAGACAAGCAAACAGGCAGGGGCCCTGTCATAATACAGAACAATCAAAATTAGAGCGTGAATTCTTCATCAAACGTTTGAAATAATAAACCTTATTGCGGGTTACTGTGCGGTGTTTTCATCGGAGGCTGAGCGGCTCACCCAATAAAACCAACGCTACAAAAATCCCATGAATCCGGGCTGATCTAGCTTTGGGGTTGTTCAGCGAAAGCCCTTGTAAATCCTGGCAGATCTCAGGTGACCTCCAAGGAAGCGAAGCATCGTTCGGCCTGATCCTTCCTTGGACAGGAGACCCCGGGGAAACCCAGGAGCTGCTCTGAAATGTCTCCAGAAGCTCCTAAGAGGGAGGCCAACACAAGAAAACAGGACCAACGCAGACATGCAACCAATCTCCCTTGGAGAAGGTCTCCAGCTCCCTTGGAGCACCTACTGCATCGACAGCCACCCTCTACAGCCGTCACCACCTGTGAGAAACGATCCCCAAATTCCTTCCCTGCAGCCGTTCGCGGTGTTACTCTTCCTTTCCATAAATTCTTTTAATGCTCCATAAGGAGACCTCAGCCACCTTAGATCTCGGGGGCAGATTCCGGCGAAGGCATCGCTAATCCCCCCAAAAAGTCATTTTATGGCAAGGATTTCGCCCCTGAGCTCCGAGTACTTCAGAACCAACGGCTGCCGGAGAGATGCTTCCCCCGCCATTTTTAATACGGAGGCCAAAACCGAGCCCGTCACCATCTGTTCTCCCCCTTAAACCGATGTGGGCTCCCTTCCTGTTCTCGGAGACTTCATCGCGGAAATCCTGCCCCCATGAGGTTCCAGAGGCAACACGGAAAGCGCCCTTTTTATGCCCTTCAGCACTCAGGGCAACCTGCCTGGGTACCTGGCTAGAATTATCCCACCTGCTGCCCTTGTGGCCGTCCAGCCCTTGCCGGGTTGAAACCAGGAGGGGGGCGGGAAACACAGCCCCGATATTCTGGGGGCTGATAGGAAGCAAATGAACTCAGCCCAATTCCTGTGGGCCGGGCTGCCGGACCTTCTTCCGGCCTCCCATCAACACGCAATGGCAGCTCTGTTTAGGCCACAGTGAACTAAGGTCTGAAGGGGTGGGGAGCACCCTATACCTCGAGTGGGCACACACAGACCCGGTGTCTTGGTGCAGGGACCTTAGGACGCCAAAGTAGGGGCAGCTGACCACCCGTGAAGGTCCCCCAAAGGGACGGGATGATGAATCGGTGTCAGCCAGGTACAACAGGAGTCTCTTTGGTCTAAAGGCCCTTCCACAGAAGGTCCCTTGCATCAACTCCGATCCGAGTCTTCTTTCTTCTCCCCTAGGGCCACACCTGAGCAGAGGTGATCTTTCTTCTACAATGAATCTGCCAGCGGCTCCTTTTCTATAGGAAATGTTTCCTCCGCTCGTCTCCTGGATCTGCCGGTCACTACCCCGAGGGGTCTCCAACGGTCCAGGTAGAGTTGGGCTGCCAGGAAAGGCGGGAGAGGTGGTCTAGGCCAAGATCCAGGGCCTCTGGGCTGGTGGCAATGACCCAACCCAAGGAAACTACACCCCCTCCTCCTCCTGATCACCTTCCAGCCCCAGGGATAAGATTTGCCACCTTCCGCCTGCTCTTTCCTGCAGGTGAGGGGGAACCATTCTGGATGGGTGCTTCTGCATTAAAACGCACTTTCTCTCTCTCTCTCTCTCAACCAGGAGAAATATTAGGAGGAAACAGACCTTCACCATGGAGCCAAGTATCACAAATCAATTTAATTCCAGGATCCTGCTGACGAGCAGATACTGAAGGACGATGCCGGGCTTCCTTGGATAGCCTGCTTCAAGAGAAGGGCAACAAGGAGAGAGGCTGGTCAGTTGCAGCTGAACTGGTCCCGACTGGTCCGCTTCCCTTCAGGGGACCCAGACTTTGGATGGTCACCCATCTGACCAAGAGGGCAGTTTAAACCCCCTCTCGCGTGCCCCCACCCAGGCAAACTGGGCACAAAGCCCCACTGAACTTCATCAGCTTTCACACGCTTGGAGAGGTTTCCAGCTTGGCTTCCTAACTATGAACTGTGTCCCTGCAGCGTTCTATGCATTAGTGTTAAAACAGCTGTACAAAATAAGTTTTCCTTTCCACCCAGTCCTGGCCAATCCAAACAATTATTTTTCTCACTTAAAATGCAGGGCTTAAATGCTGAGTGTTTCCAATGAAAGCTGGCATCCAACCCCACTCCCACCCTCCACCCCCAAAAACTGCCTGCATTTTAACCGGAAAAACAGCATGTCCACTTCACTTATTTCCATCTCAGTAACCAAAAAGAATCAGGCGCTCCGAGGGAACAAGGGATGGAGTTCTGAGTTGGGAAAAAGAACCGCTCCAAAGACAAAAGCTTCCTTGCCACCATTAAGGCCATTATTTTTGCAAAATGCTGCATTTTGGGTGGGCCGGCGTAGGTTTTACCTTCCTGCTTTTTTCAGAGAAAAGCAGCTGGCACCAAAAGGCTGGAAGAGGAAAAGCTGAAAAGAGCGATTAAGTAATACTGGGGGTGAGGAGGGACCCACAAAAGGTGGGTCACACACACACACACACACACACTAGAGGTAGGCGGCGTGTGCATAAACAGAGCGGCAATGTTTCCGTCCACCCCAGTGTGGGACATGTTGTCGTGACTTAAGAATAAGCTTCCCTTTTCTCCTTTCCACCGAGGGTATCCGAGGCCCTAAACCTTCTTCACCAACATCGATTGCCTTCAAATACGGAAAACAGTTTCTGTGCCCTGAACTTGATTCTGTAGCTCTGGGCTTCCTTTCCGCAGGGCTTCGGCCTGGAAGAGGGAAAGCAGAAGGGAAAGCTACCTTGGAGAGGCAGCGGGAAGCATCTCTGCAGAATAGCACGGGACATCTCTTGGTGCTTCAGGAAAGCTGCAGAAAAATCCAGTCTTCTCTTAAAAAAATAATAATAATCCGGGCGACTCTGCAAGACTTTAAGACAGTGTTTCTCAACCGTGGCAACTTGAAGATGTCCGGACTTCAACTCCCAGAATTCCCCAGCCAGCATTTGCTGGCTGGGGAATTCTGGGAGTTGAAGTCCGGACATCTTCAAGTTGCCAAGGTTGAGAAACACTGCTTTAAGAGAAATACAGATGTGGAACCCAAGATGACCTACTCTGCAGCTGCAAGGGTGGCAGCAGCTAAGAAAACAGCTGGCCACCAAGTCTGCTCCAGGGGGAAACGGGGGGAGGTCAAATAAGCAGAAGACATCCAAGAATGGAGAAGCTACGGAAGGCCTACAAGCAGAGAAGAGCTTCCCTCCCTCGGTCGTATCTAGCAGTTGTTCAGCTATTTTCCCAAATTATGTTATGAGGCTGAGATCCAAGAAATTCAATTTTAGCAGAACGAGTGCCATCAACACATGCAAACGAACACGATCAACAGCGGCCACCGGCCATATCTGGTGGCCTTCCCCCTCGGAGTTCATCTGGAACCAAAGCCATCCATGCTGGCTCAAGAAAGGACAACATCCTGCAAACCTGAGATCAGGCCGGCCAATTTAATCCCTCTACCAGGCCGGCCTCTGGCACCCACCTTTCATGGGTACAAAGTGGAACAAAATCCCTTCCCCACAACTTCAACGCTTGGTTGGGCCCAATGACGGGCAGGCAGGAGATGGCAACAGTCCAGCCGCAGAAGCATGGATGCAAAATGAGGACGCTGTCCTTAAAACCCCAGGAGTTCACCAAAGCTCACAAACCGAGATAAGGCCGGGATCCCAAAATGTCAGAGGAGACCCAAGTGTCAACAGCAGGCCGTAATGATGTCAAAAAAAAAAAACCCAATGTGTAACATTACAAAGGAGTCACACAACTGTTGCAATTATGCTCTTAAATAGAAAAGCCCTTCATTTCCCACAAAGCCTCCCCAGACGAGCACCAACATGCCACCCTGTCACACAACGCACAAAGTCAGCCACGTTGCTGGTTTTATTCTGGCTTCTTCTATGGCACGAACCCAACGCCTGGCACTTTCCACCATGACAGCTGATTGGGGCCAAAAGGCAGGTTGAGTTGCAGTCGGTTTTATGACTGTTTTTTGCCATGGTCATTAAGCAAATCATGCAGTGTGAACAGGTCCAGCCTCCCCCACTGACCACCCCCTGAAAAAGCCTCCAACGGTGACCGAGTGAACCTGGGATGCTGCAACCCTCCTTCAATGCAGGTCAGTTGTGACGTACCCGTGGTTCGCCCATGAGGCCAATGTTGAGAAAAGACACGGACACGAGCTTTCTCGGGATGAGGCGACCCAGATTGGGGGTCTGGAAGCCCCTTTTATTGAGATAGGACAAAGGCAGGAGGAGCAATCAGCATGTGATTAAAGGCAGCCTGTCAAACTACAATTGCTGATCTACTGCTCAGGGAAGTTCTGTCTATATATGGTCAAATCCTGGGCGTCGTTGGGTAAGGCACATCTAGAGTGAACTATCAGGATGTTATGTTCTTTTAGGAGTTTGTTTTTTCCTGTGTTTTTTCCTGTGTGGTTCAGCGTGGCTCTGCATGCCCTGTTATGCACTGGGCCATGGGTGACCGCCAAGCCTACACAAGGAGTTATATGACAACAGTCAGTTGCCAAACGTCCAAATTCTGGTCCCTCGACTGCAGGGGAGCTGCAGAGGTTGGAGGTGGAAGGCCTGGTCGTAAGCCACCTTTCCCAGGGCCGACATAACTTCCAACAGCCCTTAAATGAATGGTCACAAGTGGAGGACTACATGCAATACTTTAAGGAAAGACTGACCGCCATTTAACAGAAACTAAGAGGTTCCATAAATTGCAAAGCCCGAAGATTCTCGCCTGGAATGAGGTTTTTATCTTCGTGGGTCCATCTGTAACCTTTTCACCTTAGAAGTATATTAGAAAAAAAATAGCAACCGTTTGAGGACAATTTATTTTCCACTCAATTTTTCAGACAAAGCCCTATAACCGCTAACAGAAAGCAACTTTGGAGATTAATAGAGCAAATATTTTAAAGTGTCCTCACACAGCAAGGGAGCTGCAGAGCAAGCTCATTTACAAGACAGAATTGCAAAAACAAGCAGTTTCTCATGCTTAATCCGATAACTCTGATGTATCTTTTGAGATGGTCGACACCAGCTCATATTTCTGTTTCTGAACAGGGAGAAGCAGCTGCTTTCAAGCCAAGCGGCGGTAAATTTCACCCAAGCTCCTACATGCAGGGGGCCAAGAACCTCAGGAAGAGACCTCTGCATGATGAGGACCTCCGCTGCTTTTCCAGGTTGTGTCAAGCATCTCCTGAATATCCATCGGAACATGATGCTTAAATTCAATATTTAAGGCAAAAAAACTCTGTCTCACATCCCACAGAATGTTCATGGAACCTCAACACCTCTTGACCTTCCATCAAGTCTATCAGCTGGAGAAAATTCAGATTGGGACTGGGCCTGGATTTTTTTTAAAAATGGAAATAAATTACATTCAGGGGAGAAAAAATAAGAAATAGTGAAAAATGTTTTCTTAATTCCTTAAATCCCCCTTAATTCCAGCACTCCGTGGTTTGTTGGAGCCCTCCAAGGAGAAGACCAGACCAAGCAGAGGCTCATTTGGAGGGTGCAGATTCTTAGTGAGTAAATCATTTTCACTGGGGTGCAGCAGGATCCTGGCCAGAGACCCCGACAAATGCATAGACCCTGATATAATCCATCACCTCTTACAAAGGCAAGCAGGACTCCGGGTAAGTGACAGGAAAAAGAATACAGAGGCCCGAATTGTGTACCAATCAGTGTTGTGGAGGACACTCATCATGAGAACTTTGACGCAAAAGAGGATAGGAGCATGGAAACTTTGATCTGTCATTTCCACCCAATCAGGGCTGGGGCATTTCAAACTCTTTTGAGTTTGGAGGAATGACTTCTAGATGTCGCCAGAGCGAGCCCAGGATGGCGCAGAAATCCAATGTGGGTCTGCTGGGAAGGCCAGAATGCTTTGGAGTTCACCCCAATTTTTCATTCCTGGATTCATTTTGGACAATCTCGCAACAAAAGATTAACAAGAAGGTTTCAACCTCCGCAAGGGCATTGCCAACAAAAGACAAAACCTCTTTCTAGTCTGTTGAAGTGTCTTTACTCAGAGCCCTCCTGATTCTGGGTATTTTTAAATACAACTTTGGAAACTGCACCAACATCCAGCTGGCCAGCATACATTTGCTGCCGGTGGTGGTTCCATCTTTAATTTGCATTCCAAAAGGATACAATCAGGCATTGTAATTAAAGGGAAGAAAAGCCCCTGGGTGACCAACCAAACTCCCCCCCACCCCCCAAAATCACTCTTTGTATGACTGCCATGGCTAAGCTTCCAACTACAATCCTGTCATTTCCAAGCAAAAAGCCCAGCCAACGAGTCTTAAAACATTTCATTTTGGAACAGCCAGACAACAATTTAGTCCAGCAGAAAATGAAAGTAAGGAAGGAAGCGGGGCTGGAATGAAATGGACTTAAAATATCACTCATCAAAGTTCATGCGGGCTGCTATTTCGAAGCTCTTCCTGTAAAAGGAGCAAGAGATTTTCCAAGTTTTAAGTGAAAATAGCAAGGCGGATGGCTGAGATGCTTGACCACAAAGGACGCTTCCTCTCATATGAAAGCTGAACCAAAAGTAAGGCATTTAAGGAACTTGCAGTACAGACTTACTCATTGTGTGGCTCCCCTTTGGCGGAGAGAAAGAGTAAGAAACACTAAAGCAAAGACTTCAAAGCCTTCAGGTAGGATAACAGCAAGGAGTCGTCCGTGGCCTACCCAGCCATTTTTGCTGGTCAATGAGCGGAATAAAAATAACTGACTGACTATCAAGAATATTCACCACCCCTCCCCCTCCCACCCCTTTTCTTTCCTTGCAAAGCATCCTCACTTCCAACTCTTCTTCTAAGGCAGTGTTTTTCAACCTTGGCAACTTGAAGATGTCCGGACTTCAACTCCCAGAATTCCCCAGCCAGCATTCGCGTGGTGTCCTAGATGTTCTCTCCCACCCAGAAAGCAACAGTGTTGGGCCTACAAACAGCCAGGATTCCTGGAAACCATCCATCTGAAAGCTCCCTCATGGGAGGAAATAATTACAAAGCCGATTGGGTTTGAACTAACACTGGGAGACCAAAAGACCAACAAAAAAAATGATTCATTGGCAACAACGCAAGGAAAGTTATCTTCACAAGCCCAGGTCCCATCCTACTGTGGGATTAATCCCAGACACTAAATCAAGGATTTTCAAACCTTCCCTGTTAAAAACAGTCTCTTATAAACTCTAAAAGAAATCCTCTCTCATATGAAGGCTTAAGAAGTTATTAATTTTGACACGCCCTTTGACATTCTCTTGCATCACCCAACGCAGGGACTTGCAAGAGGCCAACGGTTTCTGGAGGAGACCAGCCCAGGGACCGAATGTCATGGAGAAGCAGCGTCTCCAGGCTCAGGCCAATCCCTCCTACAAGTCCTCCCAGCACCATCACTGACCTTCACTCCAGTTAGGAGAGAAATGAACCACCGGCATGAAGAAGGAAGTGCATCTCATGCCCAGTTCGAAGCCAAGGCTATAATTAAGACAACCACTAAAAGCAGCTCAGGAGTTCTGGAGGGGCGAAGTGCTCGTCCGCGGGTAGAGGCATGACTGACTCGCTGCGGTAAATTTCGAACTTAAAAACAAGATTGATCAGAATGTTTTTTGTTGGAAGGCACTGTACAATCAGGATGGCAGGTAATTACCACAATGTGACCAGGAGGAGGAGGAGGAGGAGGAGGAGGAGGAGGAAGAGGAGGAGGAGGAGGAGGAAGAGGAGGAGGAGGAGGAAGAGAAGCTATCTTCTCCCATTTTCACTAATGGCCTATGCAAAAGCAAATGGAGACCGCAACTCAAACGGGAAGTTGCACCGAGGGAGATTCCACCTTGCCCCACACCTAGGCAAAGCACAGGCGCCTGTTGAGGGAGGGCCTCAAAATGCACAAGAGCAGGACGGGCAATGCTGACAATTCCTCCTGCTGGGTCAGAATTCCAACTCACAAGGAACCTACCTGGTCATAAATCTTATGAAAGCTAAATCTCTATGGAGATTCTCAGCCGTGGTTGTCCCAAAGGCATCCAGCCTTTGTTTTTCCTTCAAGACGTTTTGCTTCTCATCCAAGAAGCTTCTTCGCTTCTTCAGCTTCTTGGATGAGGAGCCTTCAAAGAAAAACAAAGCCCAGCCGCCTTTGGAAAAAGCACCTTTGGGACTTGATGAAGCCAATGAGATGGTCCTCATTGAGAGGCCCTTGATGGGCTCCTGAGATGGTCCTCATTGAGAGGCCCAGAGAGACCCAGGGCAGGGCAATTGATGGGCTGACCTTGAACCCATATGGCGCTGGGCTTGCTCAGGAGTTCCAACGAGATGACCCTCCAGAGGAGTCTCTCTCTCTCTCTCTCTCTCTCTCTCTCTCTCTCTCTCTCTCTCTCTCCCTCCCTCCCTCCCTCCCTCCCTCCCTCCCTCCCTCCCTCTCTGCCAGCCTTGCTGAACCAACCAGGCTCCCTTCCCTGCTGGATCTGGAGAGACGTGAAGAAGCTCCACATTCTCATCACGTCCAGGGGAATCGGTCTTAATGAGTTCAGTAGAACTTCCAAACAGGCACGGACACTATCGCAGTTTTTATTTTTAGTTCCCATCGTAAGATTTCAAGGCGAGCATTAATATTCACACCAAAATTCAACAACCATAAATAATGCACATAATAATGCTGGAGTAAATATTGGAATAACCACCCCATGTCAGTTTAACCTTAATTATCCCAATTTGTGCACTAATTCCTATGGTCTTTCTGATAGGAAGCTGGCCTTCAACCAGGCCTGGCTGATTTTTCTGCCTGACGAAGATTCCCGGGCTCCTTAAAAAGCTTGAGATGCTTCTCCAAACCGGGAGGGGAGGGGGAAAAAACAGAGCTAAAATTAAATGGATCCAGCATGAAACCACATCGGCTTTGTCCTTAGGGCTTCGTGTCCCCTGGAAGCAGAGGCTCTCCACCACCAAGGAAGGGAAGGGCTCCCATTGTACTGGCTCCACATGCTGCAATTTGGGAGAATCTGCACCCACCTGCTGGGTGTGGCATCTTCAGAGAACCCAAAGGACAATCCGGGCACAATCCGGGTTCATGGCAATGCCAACCTCCTTTTCAGCAATAGCACAGGGAAGTCCCAAATCTTCAGAAAATGGTTCTCCGTATCGAAAAACAAAACTCTGCGCTCCAAGCAAAACCAGACAACGCAGTGACAGGGAGCCAAGATGTGTGATTGCCAATCCAGGTTGTCTTCTTCTCTGTCAGGCCTTCAACCCGTCCGGCCTGGTTGTCAGTCTTTTTCTACTTCATTATTTCCTCTCGCAGAGAGCGAGCTCCTTCCGAAGACGCCATTAGAGAGAGCAGTGACACATAACAAATCCTGTCTCGTGGCTCGTAGAATTAGCTCAGTACCAAAGGCATAAAATATCGGTATGAATGCTGTCAAACGCCATGATCTGAGCCCTTCCTTCCACTTGGGAGACGGGTTCCCACTGGTGGCGTGGAAAATAATAAACCCCATGGGGGCCCCGGAAGAAGCAGCATCAGCAGCAGACCGGCTGACCAAATGTTACTTCTCACCCAGCCGTACAAGCCAATTTTTTTAAAAAAAATACCTTTAATTTAGAAAACGGCCAAGGAGCAAGCATGGTTTAAAGCCAGGCGCCTCCCTGCGAAGCATCCTCAGAACTGGTTTTGAGCCACGGATAGAAATTGAAACAGCAGGTGGGTGCAGAATACCATCCTACTGGTTTACTGGCATATGGATATTTTGCAACTAGTCACACCCACCCTGCCGAAAGCATCCCCCCCCCACAAGGGACCCTTTACCCTTCCACACGCTCCCCGTGTGCTGTCTGAGAGACGTAGGAGACCCTCCCCCCCGCCCCGCCCATCTATTTTGAAGCACAACAAAAGGAAAAGTTATGCTGCCATGGTGCACACTACACCCACAAAAACGAAGCCGCACAATGCTGTGTCATTTTACTTATTGCTTGGAAAAAAAGCAGGAAGAGACATTAAGTGCCTCGTCTTGTGCTCTGGGCAGGCAATAATCAGGCCAGCTTTCCCCTCTTAATATGCAAAGTGTGCCAGTCGGATCCTGGCAACTGACTTCCGCCAAAGAAATGGTCTCTTGGCTTAATCAATCACACACACACACACAGAGACACACACAGACACACCCCAAGCCCCTGAAAGGGAGAAGGGAGACTTTCCCACCAGGGACAGGTCAGGGCTGGCATCCGTTCTGCTCCTTCTGTGAATGATGGGGGGAGGGGGGAATTAGAAACGAGGACCAGCACCCAAGAGTTGATAAGGAAGATGCTCTTCCAGAAGGAGGGAGTTAAAAAAGCTCCAGAACAAGAGAGACGGAGGGAGAGATTGAGGAGCAGGCAGCAGCAAGCTTGGCTTCACAGGGAAACATCATCCAGCCCAGTCAGGCCGTGTGTACAAATTCTATTCTTGACAGGCCAAACCGTCGCTGATTTAAATGTAAAAAGGTGGTGGCAGCAAGCAGTGCATTCAGCAGAAGAGCCTCGGAGAGGGAAGGTGTCCCCCCCCCCCATCAAACGGGGACTTCATGTAGACGCACAACACCCAATGCACCAAGGTTAACGTGGAAGGGTGGCCAGCTCCTCCCTCCAGAGCAGCCCTCCAGCGCCTTCAGTTCACCGGACAGCTTGGCCGAAGGGCCTGCAGGCCCAGAGGCTCTGGGTTGGCCGGGGGTCACTCCACGGTTGGGAGGAGCCCCCCTAGAGAGAGACCTCAAAAGTGAAGCCCCTGCCTCCTCCTCTTCCAATCAGATCTCCTCAAACAGATCTGATTGGAAGAGGAGCCCTGCAGCCACCATCCCACCACAAGCCTCCGTGCAACCAAGAGAGGCTCACAGGCCCTTTACAGTATCATTCGCATCCCTGGCACTGAAAGGTGAAGAAAGGGCCTCTGGAAATATGGATGTTGCACCGCTCCAACCTACTTTGTGCAGAACGCGAGATGCAGTCACAAAGAAAAGGCACTTTAGAGAGGTAAAATTATTGTGTTTCTACAGTCAGCCCAAAGCCCATCAACAAATGCACACTGTATGCATAACCCCGAGGAAATTACTAGGTAAGTCATTTCTGGTGCACACAAACAGAATGGTAACAGCATTTAAATAGGCCCTCTTTGATGTGGAATGAAACAGCATGCCTGATCCAAGGCAAAATACATTTTATTAACTCTGACCAGGCACACGCACCGGGTTACGAGCTGACACTTCTCACGCCCGGCACTATCATTTAGTAACAGGGCAGAGACCCTGTCTATTGTCTGCTGCCCTGGCAGAACATATTATTAAACCAGCTCTGTCCCGGGGGCAAAGGGCACGGCACAATCACTAGCCAAGGAAAGCAAAGAGACAAGGAAGCGGATGCCAAGGGCGAGTGGCAAGGCCAGCAAGCAAAGCGGCAGAGGCAATGCCGCCCACACACCGCCCCCTTCATCCATCACTTCAAGAGCTTTGGACATCTGAATCCCTCCTGCAAGCGAGCATCCGCTCTGCGCCTTGCCTGGGTTCTTCTGCCATCTCCAACGGAGGCTCCCGTTTGACGCCCATCACAACAAAGCCAGGATTTAGGCTGGGCAGAGACAGGCTGACCCAGAGGCTCTGAGGCTCCGTGCCTGAAGTGGGACCAAGCCCTGGGCCTCCCTTCGACACCTGCCGCACCAACTCACCGGCTCTTCTGCAACAGCACCACTATCGCAAATGCTGAATCACAGATTTATTTATTTTTAAATCCCAGCTTCCAGGATGAAAACAGTAAAACTGCCCTCTAAACAATGATGCCACCAACAGCGGTTCTGGGTGGGAAGCAAGAAGTTGACCACAATAAAACCAGCTGAATTCGCCTCATCATATCGGTGCAAAACACCACAATGTGCTCATCACTAATCTGGAGATTGGTAGTTCTGGAGAAACGCCGTGGTTATACACAATATTGCCCTTCCAGCTTTGAATTACAGATGTTGTGGCAGCTGTCCTCAGTGTGGTTGCCTCCAGATGTGGATTCTGGGCATGGAACCACCCCAAAAATGGGGAGGGGAGGGAGGTAGCAAGTTGAGGAAATCTGCCTGAGCAATTTGTTCCCTCTGAAGGATGAAGCACTCAACACAAGTACCAGGCAAACCACAGAGAAGCTTAATGATGCTGCTGCTGTTGTCCCAACTTTGAATACATTTCCCATATTTATTATTGTTTATGTTATTTAAAGAACCAAACAATCTACTTTACCAAGGGCTCCCCTGGGAAGATGGGATCCTAACCACACGGCCACCTACCTAGGCAGGAACCCTGATAGTGATGCTTCCACAGGGCCACCCAGCTCTGGGCCCCAAATACCCCACAAGATCCAATCACAGCAGAGTCTGTTCGCGCTGCAACCTTGCTGTGCTGATGTTGTTTTGAGGAGGGGGGGGGGGTTGCAGTACAATATCCACTCTCTCTTCACAGCCTGAAGACCAGATTTCAATGACTCTTAGAATCTTGGCCCTTTTTCCAGCTTCTAAGCTTAATTAACTGTAAAGCAAGAGTGATCTCCAGATGAAAGGCACCATAGGGACGCATAGATTAAAGCATCAGCTTTTTTAAAACCAGGTTTTAATATTACCTAGCTCCGTTACAATGACCCCAGCAAGAATTGGGTTTCTGCTACAATTGCTACATGCTCAATAACACACCCCTGATTACCATATCTCATCGTGGGAGATGGTTTCAAGAATTCCGCCTTTCCAGAGGTAGCTTCCAAGACCCACATTAACCAAAGAGAAGGCAGACCCACTGCCTTGAGAAGCCCTCCGAGACACTGGGAGAAACAATCCTAGGGGCCCAAGGACACCACGTACCCCAAATGTCTATTAAACACAAGAGCGGTTTCCTTCTCAGGAAGGCCTCTGACTCACAAATGACACGGAGGAGCCTGCCCAGTGCAGAATCTTGCAACATTCCTGCAGGGACAGGGCCCAAAACATCTGAAGCCTCTTCCAGCCCAGGAATGAAGAAACCAGAATATCTCAAATTCTTACTAACACATTTAAGCAGTATTACCAGCAGCAACAGCTAGGTGCAGGCTGTATCGGTTAAGGAAAAACAAAGACAAATACACTGTATCAGTCAGGAAAAGAGAAATAAATATGGCAAAGATACACAAGGTTTGGCAGATAAGGGACAATGGAAACTATCTTAGCCTCGGGAAAGGCGGGGGGGGGCACGGGAAGCCCTGCCTGGAATATAATGGGGGCAAAGAGCCCCCCCAGCCATCTTTCGAGATTGGGGTATTCGACCCTCCAACAATGAAGCGGGCTCCGATCCCCTTGCAAGATCTGTTTCCTGACCACCTTAAAGAGGGAGAGCATCCCTAAAATAAGAATTACTTTTGATTTGGCAAATATTTCCTTGCTCCTTTGAGGCTTAACAAGCTCAAAAAGCTTCCTTGCTCAGCTGCCTCTCCCTGTCAAACATTCCAGATGATAAATGCCCAGGGAAAGAACCGGCCCCATTTGCTCTGCACCCATTAAAATCCTTTTTATTCCTCCGAAGACTCCTTCAAGGGATCCCAAGGCTCGGGCCCTTCTAAGCCGGGATGGATGATCTCAGGGAGGCGGCCAAAGTCCCAACTCCCCTTTCCCAGATTGCCTTGAAAGAGGGAGGGGGCTGCTTAAGCTCAGCCTGGAGGTTGTTGCCTTGACCAGATTTCACCAAAAAGAGGACTGGGCTGATTTACAACATGCAACAAGGGGAATTCACGTTACTAGTCCGATGGGCTTTCAATACGGACAGGGGAGAATACCAGATATCCATGTCCAGATGAGAGAATCGGCAGTCATCCCAATACCCGCCCCCTTCAAAAAAAGACACAGTTTAATGCCTAAATGCTCCTCGGGGCCAAGCAAGACTGGACAAGACCGAAAACCTTGTCCGGAGTGCACAACCCCCACCGATCTAGCCCAGTCCCTCCAGCAGAATCGGTCCCGCAGCGGTGGGGGGATCCTCCGGAAAGGGTGAAGGGGATGGCAGAATTGGAGTCGAGGCATGCCGGGTGTCTGGCACTGCGGGCAGCCGCCTCCCCCGCTCCAGCAGCCCCGTCCTCCCTCCCCAGGCCACGATCGATCGGAAGACCCCCCCCCCCCATCTCCATCCATTCTCCAAGGACGCCTCTTTCCCCTCAGCCACCCAAAGCGCCAAGGGAACCCTCCGGCACGAGGGGCTGAGGGCGCTTACATGCCCGGAAGAGTCAGCCTAGGGACCCCGGCAGCCGCAGTGCCAGCCTGGATGGAAGAGGCGCCGTTGCCAGGGAAGGTGGCGCAACCCGCGAGGCTGCCCTCCCGAGGGCCCTTCTGCAGAACTTGATAAAGTCCGGGCAACCTGCCTCCCCCCCCCCGCCCGCCCCGTGAATGCCGCTCTTTGTTCCCGGCGGAGCTGCCCGGTTCCCCTTTCCCGCCGCTCTCCGCGCAAAGGGCCGCTCAACGGCGCGGCTGCTCGTCCCCGACAAAGCTGCCCCGGGCAAAGCGGGCGAGGGGCTCCGGCAGGGCCCGCGACCCTCCCCACCCCCCGCGTAGCTCTCAATACAAGGCGGCCTTAGGGGGGGGAGGGGGCGGCAGAAAGGAGCCCTCCGCTCTCCCCTCCCCCCACTTCCCCAGGGGGCTCCGGGGGGCACGTCCCCCCCCCGCAGGACTCGGCCCAGGGGCTGCGCTGCCTGCGGAGCTGCTCCCGGGGACACAGCGGGGGGGGGGGGGGGCCGCGGGCGGCATCTCCGCAGCCTCCTTATCGCGCGCTGCTGCCCCCCGCCCGGATCGAGCCCCGCGGCCTCCCGGAGCCCCCCGGGAAGCGGCCCGAAGTTCCCGCCGCAGCGCTGGAGGCGGAGGGAGGGAGAGGCGGGCGGGGGGAGGGGGGGACACCCCGCAGGGCGAGTCGCCGCCCGGAGCCCGGAGGGGGAAGCGGGGCGCCCGCAGCGCTTCCATGGCAACGGCGGCGGCCCCTTCCCTTTGCCCGGGCGGCTCTGCTCGGAGGGTCTCCGCGGCGGGGCTGCAGCGGGGGTCGTGGGGGGGGGGGGTGTCGGCGTTGCTTCTCCCTCGGGGGCCCCGCGCAGCTCCCACCTGTGGCGGCAGCCGGAGCGGCCCCGAGAGACCCCCGCGGGGAGCCCCTGCGGGGACTGCGCGGCCCATGCTCCGCGGCGGCTCCGGCACTGGCGCTCCTACCTGTGGGCAGAAGGGAGGCGGCGGCGGCGGCGACCAGCAGGAGCACCACCAGGGCGGGCGGCGGGGGCGGCGGCGGGGCGGGCCGGGGTTGGTGTTGCTGCGGCGGCGGCGGCTGCCGGTGGGGCTGCTGGTGGGGCTGCGGCCGCCTGCTCTGCGGCGCGCTCGTCCGGCTGCGGCTCGCCATCCTCGGGCACCTGCTCGGCTCTGGCAGCGCCGCCCGAACCCGCCGCGCCAGCGAGCCGGCGCCTCACGAGACGCGCGACGTCACGGGGCGGGGCCTCGGCGCCGGCCAGCCAGCGCGCCCCGCGCTCGCCCCGCCCGCGCCCACCAGCCAATGGCCGCCAGGGGCGGGGCGCCACCGCTCGGCCACGCCCCGTACGCAAATGAGCGCCCGCCCGCCTCCGCAGCGCTCGGACTGGCGGCCCCATCGCTCCCGGCGCGGCTGGGGATGATGGGAGCGGCCGCTGCAGGAATCGGCTCTGAAAAGCGGGGGTCGCTCCGACACCCCCCCCCCATCTCTCTCTCTCCGCCGCCAGCCCGGTGCCCGCGGGCGCAGCGCCCGGGAGATGCGCGTGCAACGGAAGGGCTGCGTCCGACGCTGGAGCCGCTGGCGGGGGAGAAGCAGCAGCAACCGCGGCGGGGTCCAGCGGGCGCCCCGGCCGAGGAAGAGACCCGCCTGGCGCTGCTGTGCGGGAGGGAGAAGCGCCTCGCCGTTTCCCTCCCGATCCTGAGCCGGCGGGGCTTGGCGGGATCTGCCCGGAGAGCGGAGAGGCGGGCGCTCCTTGCCCGGCTGCGGGTCGGATGGGGCTTGGGCTGGAGACCCCCCACACAAACCCCGGGTTAAGGCCGGGCAGCCACTCCTGCCCTCCCGTCTCCGGATCCCTCCCCCTTTGCACCCCTGAAGCCCCGCTGGTGCCTTTTGTTCCGCGCAGGCCGGGACTTGCTCTTCCCCTTTAAGAAGCCAACTCTTCGCATTCTCCAGGTTTGCGCGTAGCTGCCGGAGCCTTTCATCCAACGCCAGCCAAGGGGATGAGTAATCGCAGCCCGCGACTCCGCCTGGTAGTAGCTGCAACAGAGGCCGCCCGAGGGTTGGACTGGCACCTGGCTCACCAGGAAGCGGTTAGGCATTAAACGCCTCGGGAATCTGAGCCTCTCCCTGCCGTGGCTCCAGGCTGAGAAGCCCCTTTGGCCCCCGCGGGGAAGTGGGGTTCTTCCCCCTCCCCCCAACAGCTCTGGGGAGAACCATCCCCACAGACACACACACACACCCCTGTGCAGGAGGTGGGAAAGCTCACCTTGAGTGCCAGCCGGGAGTGGCACCAAGGCGCCCAATTCCTCCGCTCCCCTCCTGGTACCTGGAAGGCGCCACCATCTTCAGGGTCTTTGCAGTGGGGGGACCATGTCCGTCCCAAGCCAGCTGCAAAGCTCCACTGACAGAGCGCAGGGGAAATGCTCTCCCGCTTACAGGCAGCCCAGATGAGGCCTGAAGGAGCAGACAGCAGGAGAGAGAGACACACAACCACCTGATGGACAAGCACCCACCTCCTAGGTAGCAAGAGGGCTTGGTGTGTACCAAGAGGGGTACCTGCTTTGGCCATGCTGGGAACACAGCAAAGCAGCTGCAACAGGATTGTGTGTGTGTGTGAGAGAGAGAGAGAGCTCCTGGTGCTTCCAGGCCCTTGGTGGAAGTTGCCAGCGATGGAGGAAAACAAGGCCGCTGTTTCCTTGGTCACCACAGTGGCGCGTATCCTCACCTGGCAGGCCCCACAGATTACGTGGGAGCCCTTCCCCTCTCTCTAGGCTTCCTTTCCAGGCTGAGCCACCTTGGCTGACACATCCCCACCCTGGAAGAATTTCTTGCAAGCTGCCGCTTCCTTCTTTGGGTATTTTAAGAGCAACAAGGCATCCCAGCCAGGGGAGCCAGCAAGAGGCCCTGAATCCTTCTCCTATTTCCTATTTTGGCTCCAAAGAGAGCCGAAGAGCATCTGGGGCACACTGGTGTCTGGAGGGCCCCCTCCTCCACCTCATGCCCGGGCAGTGCCCTAAAGGGGCCCAAAGTGTCATTTAGAACAAGCGTCTTGCTTGTCTCCAAAGACAGGCCTTCCTCCACTAGGCACCGGAAACGTAGCATGACTTGGCCATCGCCCTCACATCCTCTGCAGAGGGCGCTGGCCTTTGGGGCTGCCAGGGGATGAACCCACTGGTGCCACAGGGCTGAGTCCCCTTGTGGGTGCTGTGGCAGAGGGCAGCTGAGGCTCCCCCTCGCCCCCCCCCCCCTCCTGCTTCATTTCCTCCCTTTCATCCTTCATGCCAAGCCGAGGCCGGGAGTTTTGCTTGGCCCAGTTTTTCCCTTTGGCAAAAGCCCCAGAGCAGTGTCCCTCCGCCAGGTCATCCATCTCCTGATTAAAGGAGCTCTCCCTCTCTCTCTCTCTCTGCAGGGCGGGGGGGGGGGGTGAGAGATGCTGGAGACTCTCCTGGCCTCTGGAAGGAGACTATTCAAGGGGGGGGGGGTTGCTGTCTGGGAGGGCGAGCCTGTAGGGGGAAGGCTGGAGGTCAAACTAGGCAAAGATGCCTGGACATTGGACTGAGGGCAGCTCTTTGCCTGCCTCCTTCTCTTTGCCTGCCTCCTTCCTGAGTCTGGGGCATCTCCCCTCTCACCTGCATTGCAGCAGAACAAAGATGGAGTCTTCCCTCCTGCTGAAAGAAGAGGCCGTTCTTTGGTCAAATTCCTCCTTCCGGATGTGAGCGCCGACTCCATCTGCGAGGAAGGAAGGCAGGTTTGACTTTCACCCGTAGTTTTGATAAAGTAGCCTCGAACAAGGAGCCCTCCGCAAGATCAAAGCTTGCTGGAGCCGTTACAAGTCAGCAACTAAGCCAAGCATGTCCCCCAAGAGAAACACCTGAGCTCCCGGCAGGAGACAGAAAACAAGCAAAGGTTTCAAGATTTCGTGTCTGAACTCATTTGGCTTTGGAAAAGAAGGTCCAGCGCGCGCACACACACACACGTTTTCTCTCTCTCTCTCTTGCTCCCCTTTAATTACTTCCTTCATTCCTCTCCGTGACCAGCTGCATTTTCTGCTCAAGCATCAAATTGAAGGACAACTCACGTTAAGCATAAAGGTGTACAATCATTTAAGTATTCGGAGGACGCAGAACAATCAGATGTAAGGGAATCCAATTTGCATAATAAATATCAATATTGCAACCATTAAAGCGAACCCCAGCGACGTATCCATCGCTAAGTGACCAGGAGATCACAGAAGGCAAGGTTTCAAACGATGGAAGTCTGAGAAATCCCCTCGGCGTCTCCCTGCACTAGGCAGATCCCGCTTCTGGAAAAGTGGCGCTTGGGAAGCCCCAACTTCTGGCCTGCCTGGGGTGGGGGGGCTTGTCCTTGGCACGGTTTGGAGGGGAAGCTTCACCTGGATGAGTTTGTCAGGGTAGGATTTCACAGCCACCAGACTGACGGACGGTGATGGAAAGCAGCTGAGTTGTGTGTTGCTGCTTTACTCACAGGGAGAACAGAGTTCTGGCTAAGGCACTCCTGTGCTCGCACACCAGGTGTGAACTGTGTGATGTTGGGCTTGTACTGCAGCCTTGTGACACAGGGCCACCAGCAGCTCCTCAGCACCCAGGCATAACAGTGGATCATGCAATGGCAGGACCCAGGATCAAGACCACTGGCCCTCCACTCACCCCAGCAAGGCTGCCCAGCTGCAGGGTGAGCAGCAGCATTCCCTACTTGGAGAGCTGTTGAGTCCTGTTCACCGGCCTCGCCGTCTTCTTTGCGTCTCCTGCTCAAGCGTTCTGGGTGGAGGGATGGCCTTGTGCCTTTGGCGAAAGCAAGAACACCCTCAAAAGGAAAACCCTCCAAAACGGTGGCTGCCATAAATTCACCTCTCTGGATGCGTCCCCATGCGACGGGATGCAGAGCCAAGAAGCAGAAAGGGGGCAGAGCGTGCAGGACCCACACCCAGCAGCCCCCCAAGGAAAGGCGGTGGGACTGGAGCGCCTGCCCCAGGCTGAGCCTTGGCCAAGATTAGACAAGGCTGCTCCCCTGACTCCAGGAGTTGTGGGCCTTCCGTCACTGGAGGCTGTTAAGAAGAGATTGAGCGACTGCTTGGCTGGAATGGCAGAGAGCCTCCTGCTTGAGCAGGGGGTTGGACTTGAAGACCTCTAAGGTCCCTTCCAGCTCTGTTATCTCCCGTCTGTTGCCTTGTGCTGTAATTTACAAGAGGAAGAAAGCAAACTTTGATTTGGGTGCTTTTGACTGGGTCCCACTAGCCACACCCTGATTCTTGGGGTCAGATAAAGGGCAGGTGAGGTGTTTGAGTCTCAGCTCCCTGAATGCCCGAGCCTCCAGTCAGGTAGGGCAGGGTAGAATAGGGAAGGGAAGGGAGGGAAAGGGAAATGAAGGGGAGGGAAGGAGAAGGGGAAGGGAGGGAAGGGAAGGAGGGCCATCTTGCCAGTCCTCTGGGCAGGATGCTAGTTGGGTGTTTGAACCACAAAGCAAAATGCCAGCAGCACCGCTGAGGAAGCCCGTCTCTGCCCACCTTCTCTCCCCCGCAGCCGCCTTCAGCAGAACACGGAGGGCAGGACAGATCTCTGACTGGAAAGATGCTATCGCAACTCTCCTCGGGTGAGTAACGTGCCAAGTTGCCATAGCTACTTAATAAAAAAGAAAGTTACGAATACAAGGAACTGCCTGACGGTAACACGTTTTTTTTCCCCTCCCTCTCAAGATGCCACTACGTGCTGAATAGTCTTCAGACAGGGAGGCCTTGGTTAATATCTACATATTTTAATGCAGCTAACTTCATGAGCCAGATGGTGCTTTTCCAGCTTATAACTTACAATTGACGTTTGCTCAACCTGATTTTAAGAGAATTTTTTAAAAAAAGACATTTTACTTGTGTGATCCATCCATGAGTCCAATGCGTTTGCTTTGGGGTTTGGGTCTGGGGGGTGTGTGCAAAGGTCTTCGATACAGAAATTAGGCAGTCCTGCCCTCCAAATATCTGTGCAAGACTAGCAGATGCGTAGAAATTCTGGCAAGGAGGGGAAAAAAACTCAGAGGAAAACAAGGCCAACTAGCAAGATGCGAAGGTGCAGTAACACACACTTACACTTTTAAATTGCTAAATGAAAAGGAGCCTTTTTAGAAAGCAGTTTAAATGCATGCTCTAAAAACAACACTGCATTTTACTACATTCTTAAAATGTCAGTCTGAGCCTGCAGGCCTCTGGACCATTCAACAATTCTCGCTGAGGACAATGCCGTGCGCATCTTCTACACACTGGGCCCTTGTGAGCTCAACCTGGTTTGCACGTTGCAATAAGCCCAAAGTCAGCCTCGGCATTTTGTGGGTATTCTCAAGACAATGGACAACAGCATGGGCAGTTTTCACGTATTTCTTTATTCCAATGTTCACAAGATTGGAGAGTCAATTAGAGGGTAGATGGATGGATAGATAAAGAGATAGATAGATAGAAGAGGGGGGGAGATAATTGATGGATGGATGGATGGATGGATGGATGGATGGATGGATAGATAGATAGATAGATAGATAGATAGATAGATAGATAGATAGATAGATGATAGATAGATAGAAATTTGAAATTTAATAAATTTGTATGCCGCCCAAGTTAAAATTAGGAATAAAAAGATACAATTTTAAAACAACATACCATCCATTCTGTCTAGGTGGGGCTGGACATTGTTCAACAGCCCCAGGCCTGCCAGAACAGCCAGGTTTTGGTGGCTTTTCGGAAGGCCGAGAGAGTGGAAAGGGTCCGGATCTCTACGGGTAGATCATTCCACAGGGCCAGAGCAGCTACAGAGAAGGCTCTCCCCCGGGGGGTCGCCAGCCGGCATTGTCCGGCCGACAGCACCCGGAGGAGGCCCAACCTGTGAGATCTTATCGGCCGTTGGGAAGTATGTGGCAGGAGGTGCTCTCAGATAGATAGATAGATAGATAGATAGATAGATAGATAGATAGATAGATAGATAGATAGATAGATAGATAGATAGATAGATGATAGATTAGATAGATAGATAGATAGATAGATAGATAGATAGATAGATAGATAGATAGATAGATAGATAGATGATAGATAGATAAGATAGATAGATAGATAGATAGATAGATTAGATAGAGATAGATAGATAGATTAGATAGAGATAGATAGATAGATAGATAGATAGATAGATAGATAGATAGATTAGATAGATAGATAGATTAGATAGATTAGATAGATAGATAGATAGATAGATAGATAGATAGATAGATAGATAGATAGATAGATAGATAGATAGATTAGACGGATAGATACATTTGCAGACCAAAAAACTTTTATTTTGTCATTTGTTTTCTTAGACGACAAGAAATAAAACAGGAAGATTAAAGGTCTTAAAATACCTTTGTCTGCTGGGACCTTTTAAGAGCTCTTGAATCTTCCCATTCTATTTTCAACAGTCAGCCCGACGGAGGCCTTTGGGACTCCTGGGGCAGCCAGATGTAGTTCAGGTAGCTCTTTCGTTTACCTGAGGCAAATGCTGTGTCCCGTCTTCCCTTGAAACGCTCCAGGTCTTTCCACCGTTGTTATCAGCTCCCACTTCTTGCCTGCACATATAAGAGATGTTTGAGCCTTTGGCAACTGCAGAGTCAAATTTGAACCACGCAAACAGGAGGCAACGAAGACAGGGGTGACTGCATGCAAACAGTTGCCACAATGAGGACCACACAATGACCTTATTTGTTAGTGGTGTTCTGTTTACAGCTTGCTTCCCTTCACAGTTTACAATTACAGCATCATTTAAATACAGCCATAAAATGGTACAGTAAATCAGTAGAAAAACACACTCATTAAAAAGATGGCTAAAGAAAGAGGAGACGTTGACCCTGGATTTATCAAGGGAAACCCTGGATAAGGCCTTCAAGGGGCACCCCAAAGACATTATCATAAGCAGCACTGCCCCGGTTCAGGCAGAAGAGCTTTTCAAATGGAGGTGAGTTGGCTGTCTGGAGCCCGTAGCACCAGAGGTGGGATTCGGCAGGTTCTGACCAGTTCTGGAGAACCGGTAGCGGAAATTTTAAGTAGTTCGGAGAACCGGCAAATGCCACCTCTGGCTGGCCCCGCCCCATCTATTCTCTGCCTCCTGAGTCCCAGCTGATGGGGAGGGAATGGGGATTTTGCAATATCCTTCCCTGCCACACCCACCAAGCCACGCCCACCAAGCCATGCTCACAGAACCAGTAGTAGAGCATTTTGAATCCCACCACTGTGTGGCACCCATAGCATAGCCATCCCTGAGGATCTACAGCAAGTTAGCAGAGAAGATCATTTAGCAGATGCCCTCAGTGGTGATTCTGCTGCTGGGTCTCATAAACTAAATGTTGCCATGGGTCAAGGGCTGTGGTTAAACTCTGGAAGAGGCACACCAGCTCTCTGTGATCATGAGCCAGAGCAAGTCCCAGATTCTACCTTCCCATCGGAAGGATGGTCAAAATGCCTGGACTCTGGAGATGGACAGTCCCTGGCCTCTCAGGCCTGCAATGCTGGAGCCATTTCTCCCCTCCTTTCTGCATTTGAACCCTTCAGGATGTCCACGGAAAGGTTTGTGAGCATGGGGAGGTCCATCATTGCCATGGAAGAGGATGGCGCTCTGCCAAGAGGCACCTTGGTGAAAAGGGAGGCTGTTGCCAGGGGTCAGGAGGGAGTCCTGAAAGCAAACATGGCAGTTGCAGCCACTATGCCCCACCTGCCACCTTGGCATCTCTCCTCCCTGCCAGGGGTCCCGAGGAGACCAAGTGTTGCAGCTCTTCAAGCCTCCCTTTGTATCTTTATGACACCAATTTGTCACTTCCAAGCCAGGCGGTTAAACCTGCCCAAATATTTTAGACAGCTGATGGCCCGGAGACGCTCTGCATTCCTCGCCAAGGTGACCTCCCTGCACTCTCCATGACAAAGTAGCCATTCAGACAGATGGTGGTGCATAATTCTGCCCCAACCTCAGGATGAAGCGGAGAGCTCTCCGTGTTCTCTGGCGTTTAGAAGAGAGAGAGAGACCCTCCCCTTCGCAAGGTTTCCCCCTTGTGCAGCTGGATTTCTCCAAAGACATCAAGGGGAACCTTCCGGTATCTCCTCTTCCTTTCCAGACTTCCAAAATGGCGGATTCCTGCCCTAACTGAGGTTGTGCCTTTGGGGAACCGGTGAATTGGTTCGGAGTTTCTGGGAGTCGGATTCCTCCCCTCCCACCCACCCCCCCGAGCACCACGACGGAGGAGTTTCTCACATCCTCTGCACTCGGCCAAGTGAAAAGAGGCGGTTGCTCATCTAAGGAACCGTTTGAACGTTCAAAGCCTTCGGTGGCATCTAAGCTCTGCAACTGCCATTCAAAGACTGTCTGGCCGCAGCTCCTGTCCCTGTTTGAAAATTTCAGAGTTTATTCCAGCAACCCAGAGAAAGGAATAATCAAGGGAAAGCCGTTCGGATTTAACAGCTTTTTCTGAAAGAAATTGGAGAGCTCCGAGGATGGCGTTCTCCTCCCGCCGCGAGGCTCTGAAGTTGGGCCTTTGTGGGCCTCACTATTTTCCTGTCATCAAATGGGGGAAGAAGAGAGACAGGGACTGCTCAAACGCGGGAAGAGAGGAAGGCAAACTTTCATTTCCTCGCGTGCCCGTGCTGCTGCGACAGGATTTCACTGGACACGGCCCCCCTCCTGCCTCGACGGTGACAACTTCACGCAGACCGTAATGCAACTTTGCCCGTGATGAATACCATGTTTGTTCCTAATTTAAGTGGCATATTAGTCAAAGACGGGATCGGCAAACTCTCTGATGCGACGTGTAAAGGGAGGCGGAACACGCTGCTATCTTGTCACTGCAATGGAAGCAAAAGGGCTGAGAGCCATCAAGGAAAATCATGGAGCTTTGCTGGAAACCGCTGGAAGTCCTCCCGGGTTGTGTGTGTGTGGGGGTCTTCTTTTCCTCAGAAGCAGAGGTTGCTGGTGGGCAAGGAGGGCATGGCTGGCTTGGGAGATGTGGAAGCTATGCGTTATCAGCCCCCTTCCACAGCCCGTCCAAGGGCACCTGCAACATTTGCTACCCACCCAGAACCATGGGTGGGCAGCACAAGGCCCGGCCAGTTGCTCTTAGGTGAGGAATGGCCCAGGGGCCCGTCGTCCCTCTTCAGAACAGCTGACGAAGGATTCTCTCTGTCTTCAGCTGCTCCGCAAGGCTTACAAAGCCAGGCGTTAACCCAGCCTTTCAAGGGAAAGCATTCCCAGGTCACAGGTCAGCAAGGCAGCCCTAAATAGTTTTCCATGCCGCTTAAGGGGATCTCAAAAGACCAAAAACAAAATAGCCCCACAAGAGGACGGGTCCTAGAAGAGAACTAGGCTTCCTTGGAGTCCCATGGAGTTCGGTGGTGCTTCCACCAGACCCAGTTTGCCATATGTTTAGAGGCCATTCTGGTCAAGTGGAGATTTATATCAGGCCCAAAATTGACAGATTCCCCCCCCCCCAATTTGTCTTCTCTTCAAATGCTAGAGCCCCTCCAGAAGCCCCCCGTGGAGGACCTGAACACAAGGCCCAAGCAGAGGGGTCTTTCTTGGAGAGGCATCAGAACTCACCCCCTGCAGCTCCGGTGGCCTCCATCCTTTGCGTCTCCCGCCAGCCAAGCCACTCAATGATCCTGGAGAGGAAGAAGGACCAGGAAGGGTCACCCTCCCTGCCTGGGTCGAGAGCCAAATGGATTCCCAAGCCAAGAAGAGAGACGTCACTGCAGCCAGCCTGTCTGCCCTGCCGGGGTAATCTTTTTAGGGCTGAATAACGAGCGAGTGAGGGGCCATTGCATCCGCCTCTCTCCATCCCCCTCACGGCTGGCCCAGAGGACCAAGACGGGCAATGGCCTCTCTTCCTCCCCCTCCCCCTCCCCATGGCCCCTCCCCAGGAGCTCATCCAGGGAGCGGTGCCCTCTGGGTCTTGTTGTGGCAGATTCCAAATCAAGAGCCCGCTCGAATTGGATTTATTACAATTGGAAAGATAAGAAATGGTAATCTTTACAAGCCAATGGCACGGCTCCTTATAATAGGAGAATGGAGTATCATTTTAAATTTAAAGCAAATTAGATTAGGAAGGTCAAATCCTTCTGCAGAGACATCGCCTCTTCCTCTCCTGCCTGACGGTCCTTTCGGAGGCTCCGCATGAACCGCGCAGCCCCTTCCCACATGCCCACCTCCCCTGCGCAAAGAAGGAAAAGGGTCAGGGGGAGTCAAGCCAAGGAAAGGGGTCTGGGGGAGGGAAGGGTGCCATCAAATCAGCATTCGAGGAAGGCCTGGCTGCCTGGTGGGATGAAGGCTTTCAACAGAGGGGGCCTCCAGCCACCCTACCCTGCTGTGCCTGACCTTGGAGACCCCCCCAAAGCCTTGGTTGCGTTTGAACTGACTTCAGCTGCGGCTTCCTCCTTGGGTGAAGAAAACCTCCTGCCTGAACTTCAGAGGCTTTATTTTAGTTTACCTCTTTTCCCCCAAAGAGAAAAAAGAATCAAACACATCTAGGCTTTAATGTAAGACCAATTTTCCTGCTGGTGGATGGGAGGTTGGCCCTCTGATCTCCCGTGGCTCCTCTCCCATCTCATCTTGCCCTACTTTTAACTTCTTCATCTTGGAAACTTTCCTCCTGACTCCCCAGCAGCTCTTCTCTAAAACCACCTGGATGGCCAACGAGAGGCAACTCCACAATGAGGAGAGAGGAAAGGGGCGCCAGGATTGCTCTGGGGGCTGCTGGGAGGGGGAGGGGGGAGGAAACACCATGACCAGTGCTAAATATCCAAAGTCCCCTAAATAAATAGGTCCGGCAGGCTGTCTTGGGGAGACGCCGTTTGCTCTCTTGCCTGGCATCATGTCGGTGGAGGAATTCTTGTCTCACAAATGGGCCAGAGATCTGGATGGGCTTCAGTTTCCCATGCAGAGGTCCTCATCTCCATCCTTGTCAACCTCGCTTTTTAAAAAGGAGGTGGGGGGGAGTGCCAGGAAGCTAGTGGTGGGAAAGAGCTCCCATGGGCTGAGACCGGGGTGGTCCTGGGGGAGTTGGCTGCACAGTCTTCGTGCCTACAGCAGTTGAGGCTCTCTACTTGGAAGGATTGTCCAGGACATCCGGATGGCAGGTCTGGTCCTAGCTACTCCTTGGTTCAAGTAATAGCGCTGGGACTTGCGTAGCGTTTAGGGAAATGCTCTCCAAGGTGGGTGAAAGGAGTTGTACCCATGAATGGACAGTGAACCCCATGCTCCCTTCCCTGCTCTTGGGAGTTACTGATGTTGCAAGCTCTGGGGCTCACCACATTGTAAGCAACGCCCGGAGTTCCTGGTGCAATTCCTGCAGCTGCTAACAAGCATCATGAGCCCCCTCCCCCCCTCTCCCCCCTCCCTGCAACAGCAGCTGCTCAGGGGGAGGGGGAAGGTCCTCCGAAGGTTCTCGATTGCCTTGGAAGGGTCCGGTGGTACAAAGTCAAGGAGAGACACAGAGCTTTCCAACTATGGCCGGACAGGATTTGGGGACACCGACTTACGCCACTGCCCTCTGTCACCTGGCCCTGCTTCATGTCAGCAGAAGCCTCTTAGGGAGGGTTGTGAGTTTGTGGGCGGGGGAAGGAAAAAACCCCCAACCCCCCCCCCCCCATAATTAATCCTGGGTTTTGAAAACTGCCAGATGGAATGCCACAGGGAAAAAAAGTCAGCATAATCTACATTGCTAAGTAATGTACATTTTCTGAGTGCCAACCGAATGGGCTGCGGTCCAGCTAGCCCAGAGCCAGGCACCTGTTTCCGTGGCTCACGTCAGAATTCAGCTGTCTCGAGATATGTCGGAGCCTCTGGCTGCTCCGAGAATTAGAAAAGCATTTCTTCTTGTTCTTCCTCGATATTTTTTTTTTAAAAAAATGCTGCTTTCTCTCCTAATAACTGGCTTAGTTAAGCTTCTGTTTCAACATGCCAATAGCTGAGAAGGCAACACACAGCGGTTCGCCCTCCCTGTGCATCCAAGACCAGAACTCCCCCCCAATTACAGGGTACCTCGGTGGAAGGAGGAGTCATTAGATATTAGCAAGGGGTGGCGGAATAGAAAGGATCCGTTAGCAGGGGTTCATTAAGCCACATTCTCTGAGTCAGGCAGATCAATGTGTTCATGCATCATGAATTAGGTTGCATCGCTGGTCTGGCTGGAAATGCACCAGAATCCCTTGCAGCCATACATGGGCAACAGATGGGCATCCCATCTCTGCAGCCCAGCTGAAGGTTCCACCCGTTGGGAGAGCTGGGGGGGAGGGAGGGCAAGAGAGGAAAAAATGGGTCCCTCCCAAGGCTGCAGCTGTTGGGCCACCACCTGTTGTTCTTGGGCGTCCCTAATCTGTGAGGAGCTTTTTCTCCATAACCAACACAAACCCATCTTTCGATTTCCGTGGAAAACGACTCTTCGAGATAAACATGATTGTGTGGATGTCTGAGAGAAGGTGAGAATTTGACTCTGGAGGCTGGACAGGCAGTTTCTGGGGGCTTCTGAGCCTCCGCCGAAGACTATTCAGAATTGTCTCTAAAGGTCAATTATTGTTATTATTATTATTTAATGGATTTATAGGCCGCCCAATCCCGGAGGAATCGGAGTTGTAGTGAGTTAGCTCCAAGGAGCATAAAGAAGCTTCCTCTGCCCTCTTTCTGGCAGTCACAGATTGGCTATTCCCAAGAAGGCCTTGGTTGTAGCTAGAAGGGGTCTCCAGCAGCATCCCTTCCCGCAAAGCCCCTTCTCCTCCAGGGACCGTCTTCCAGGACATCAGGTGGCTCCTGACTGGGGTGGCATCTCTGCCCTTCCCTCTCTAGAGCGGCCTGCCTGCCTGGCCTCCTCCCCACTGTGGCTAGCCACACCTTTGCCGATTGGTGACCCTGCTTTCTCCCTAACCCCTGTCCCCCAATCCCCAGGCCCTTTTGTGAACCCTTCCATCTCTGCCTGCCCTCCGGCTCATTTGGCCTTCCAGTCGGGTTGGGGGCCCATGATTTGCTGCCTCCTCATGAAGCCCCTGTCAAGGGGGGACCTGGCGCTGCAGTTCAGCAGCCGAGGGGTGGGTGGGTTTTGCCGCGCGGCTCGGCTGCGCCGCACAACTGCTGCGTGGCTGCGCCACTGGCCCCATTCAGGCTCCACCTGTTGTCTGAGCCTGGCAGCTGCCTTTTCAATATGACCGGGGACCTTGTCTTGGCACCAGCTCAGCGCAGAACACGCTGGGATAACAGCCATTGCTGTCCTCCAGCCTCTTTGCCTCTTGTTGTTCTGTTTGTTTTCTGCACAGGGATCACAACCCCTGGTGAAGGAGACTTTTGTCATCCCGGATTGCGAACCTGTCGGCTGACAACAGAGTAATGGAGCACCGAGAAGGAGGCGAAGCCCTTTTCTCTGCAGCACAATAGCCGGGCTTGTCCGCTGGGGAAGCAGGGGAGGGGGCTCCGTTATACAGAGGGCTGGGCGGGAGGGCTGGAATTAGGCCTCTGGGCAGATGTGGGGGTCGTGCATGGAGAGGGAGGCAGAGGCGTGGGGCTCAGGCTGGCAAGGCTGACTGACCATTGGCAGAGGAGCGGATTTGGGGCTGTGGAATAAACAGCCAGTTATTGATCACGTGGGGGGTGAGCAGCCAGCCTAAGGAGGGGCTTCTGGGACTCTCCGTCGGAAAGCTCCAGCCTTCCACACTTCCTGAGTAGGCTCTGATGAGGGGTGGGATCCAGGCTGGCTTGGCCTAATGCCGCTGAAGCTGCTTTTCGTGTCCCTCCTTTGGTGGATGAGACCCCTGGATGAAAGTCCCTGGCATCCAGCCAGACACAAGGCCACCTGGCTCTGAATGGCAGCTAGAGAATGCCCAGCCATGGAGCAAAGGTCAGGAGGGAACTGGCACCCCTGGGAGTGAGTGGCAGCTCAGTTTCACCACAAGAAACCCACCTGGCTTAAGTGAAGGACTTTGGGTGGACGCCAAGCACTTAGCGCCTGTTTCGACAGTTAGCACCATTAGACAGTGACATTCGACCCGCAGCTGAGCTACCAATCTTCAGCGTTTCTCTCCTGGGGAGGCTGCCCAGAACGGGAGGGGTCACCTCCGCACTCTCACCTGCAAGGGGATGCAGCCAAGGGGGTCCCCCTGATGGAGCAGAGGAAGTGACCGGGCCTCAGAAGGCATTCAAGGGGGCAGCTGGACTTCTGGGTGAAGCCAACCCAGGGCCATCCCCAGATGGGACTCGGAGCGCTTCTGACCCCAAACTGCCTTGCAACTCTTTGCTTCTGAACTCGACCTTCCATGGGGCGGAATGATGGGGAACCCTACGAGGACAGTGGGTGGAAAATGACAACATCTGGGATAAGGGGAAAAAATGGGGTGCTCAGATGCAAGGGAGAAAGAGGGGGCAGGGACGGGGCAGCTGCCAGCTGTTCGATATAAGGTAAATGTTTTAAATAAACAAATGTGAGTGGTGGATCTTTCCAGAAGGGCCATCCGAGAGCCCCGAGGTGGGCGGGGAGGGGGGGCATCCATCTCTTGGCCTTTGCATCTGGAGACCCTGTGATGGGGTTGCTCAGCCTTCATTTCTCCTTCCCCCTCAATTCAATCACCACCCCAGGGTCAGATAAGGTATTTGCTGGAAGATTCAGCCTGGGGGCATGTTTGATCCCCCCCCAAGGGGCATTGATTAGTAGCATTGCCTGAAACATAGCAAGGTGCCAATACTTCCCTTGTCCTATGACAGATCGCCAGGCCAGTGCCTGGCTAATGCTGTTATTTCTCCTTATTATACATTAATGCTTACAAAACAGCTGACAGTTGGCCTGGCTCATTAGGGCAAATCTTTGCTTTGCTGGCCTCAGAAGTATCCATGGTGATGATCTGATCTGGGGTGGGGAGTCTCAGGGGGGGGGAGCTGTGGAAGGAAAGCCGGAAACCCCCTCCCCACATTCCCAAGGTCCGTCTGGCTGCAGAACTGCAGAACTTCCCTGCAGTCTTTGGTCTTTGAGGAGGGGGTGAGCTTCCTGGCTGCTTCCTGGGCACTTGGCATCATCACCCTCTCCCTCCCTCCCTCCCTCCCTCCCTCCCTCCCTCCCTCCGTGCTCTTGTTGCTGTCCATCTCCTGGGTCAGCAGAAGAGGAAGGCGAGCCTCAAGCGATGATGAAGAGGTTGGCCAAGGCTGGAAGCTGCTTTCCCATGACTTGCATTTCTGCTCTTCCAGCTGCCAAATTGATTTATTGGGGTGGGCAGAGAAACAACATTTCTGCCAAGAGAAGGAGCCGAAGGAAGGAAAAGCCCCACCTGGCAGGTGTGGCAGGGATGCCAACTGGTTTGAGGGCCACCAAGTGCTTCAAATTCAGGGGCCGAGAGAATTAAAGCCGCCTTCAGAGCTGGAACCCAAGAACTGTCTTATTTAGGGGCTCCTCCGAATCATCCACTCAGAAGCTGGCAGGGGGGCCGTAGACTGAGGCTCTCTTGGGGCCCCATGAAGGAGGTGTTTGCTTTTGGGCTTATTACTGTTTTGCCACCAAGGAAAAGTGTGGAAGTGGCTTTGTATGAAAAGCAGAAGTTGCACAGTTAGGAGCACACTTGACCCCGTTCTCATGACTTACCTAAGGGGGTCTCATAAGTGGGGCACTTGGGAGGGGATTAGTTAGTGGTAGTGAACCCCAGAATTCTCCTCCTCCTCCTGGTCTTCCTTTGTGTGGCACCATTGCTCCCTTCCAGATCTCCCCTTCCCACTGAGAACCCGCCTGAGCAGAGGAAGAGGGAGCGGGAAAGCATCTTCTCCAGAGATGATGACACCACAAGACACAACTGGCTTCACCTTTGCATTCTACAGCCGCGCTTCTCCTGCTGTTCAAATAGAAGGGCAGAGATAGCTCTAAGAGGCTCTTCAGGAGATGGTGAGAAGCAGGGGGCCAAAGAGAGGTCCGGAAATGGATAGTCAATCTCTTCCCCAACACACACACACACAGACAGATCAAGGATTACCAGGGTTTTCATCCTGCCTGAAAAGAGGAGAACACATGGTCCTAATGAGGCTTAATGCAAGAGGAAATAGCAGGTCCTAAAAATAATGTGGGAGAATAATGACATCATTAGGGAGATTTCAGTCCGCTTTGATGAGACCTTTCCTGCCCAAGCAAAATGCTCCCCCCCCCCCCCAGTATTGCTCAGCCCTTCAGAGCCAGGCCAGCACCCACCCTGCCCACCAAGACTTCTGGGGAGGGGGGAAGCTCAAATAACCTCCCGGAGGCCTGCAATTATTTATTTAAAGCATGTTTACTCCAAAGCTCCCCCAAAGGGGTGGAGAAGTAGCAGGCTTGCCATCTAACAGACAAGACACGGGAGGAGGAGGAGGAGGAGGAGGAGGAGGAGGAGGAGGAGGAGGAAGAGGAAGAGGAAGAGGAGGAGGAAGAAAACAGTCAGCCAGGCTAAGCCATTCATCCCTGAAGTTGCAGGTCATATCAGAACCTTCAAAAACAGACCAGGTTGCTTGAGGAAATGGCTACTGTTTATGTGAGGATGGGCAGAGGGCTGCAAAAGTAGGATTGTGTGTGTGAGAGAGAGAGAGACAGAGACAGAGAGAGGGAGAGAGAGAGAGGGAAGGAGAGAGAGAGAGAGATTTACAGAGCTGGGTCTTAATTCCTTGGCCCCCAAGTAAGGGGCTGGCCCACGACTTGCAAAGGGTTCCATCTGCCAACTTTTGCAGACCCCATCCCAGAAAACTTGTCAAGAACTTTTGTGTGTGTGTGTCACATTGACATTTTCATGTTAAACTCTAAACTTGCCTTAGATTCCTGGTTTTTCTTGGCTTAATTTCCTGGGACGCCAGAAAGGCGTAGGATGATATTTTGTTCCCTCAAAATACGAGCAACTCTGCTCCCCTTGGACTCAGCAGAATAGAGGGTCTCCCGGAAGCTTCCTTCTGGGCAGCAGCCTCTGGCAGTGCAGGGTGAGAAAACCGGCTGGACCTGAACCCCATGCTGGGTCTTCAGCTGGTGCAGCCCTTCTGAGTTTCAACCACGGACCTTCTGGGAGAAATCATTGGAGGACACATTTGGGATGTGTTGGCACCGATAGGTGGATGATGCACAATTCTGCTTCTCTGGGTTCAAGGAAATGACGGGTGCATTTCTGAGCTTCTGAGAAGAGGAAGGGCTGCCTACGGGGAAACCAAAGTCGGAAGTGTCCCTGGTCAGGAAGGAGTCTTCCTTGGGTGTAGGAATCAGGGAGTTTGAACCAGGGGTGGGATTCAGTTTTTTTACTACCGGTTCTGTGGGCGTGGCTTGGTGGGTCTGGCAGTGTAAGGATACTGCAAAATCCCCATTCCCTCCTGTTCAGCTGGGACTCGGGAGGCAGAGACTAGATGGGGGTGGGCCCAGTTCTCTGAACTACTCAAAATTGCCGTTACCGGTTCTGCAGAACCGGACAGAACCTGCTGAATCTCACCCCTGGTTTGAACCTTCCAAGGAGTCCTTTGCTTAGATCTGCCTGAAGGATCCTTTCCAAGGAGCTGCTCAAAGGAGGGGCTCTCCGCCCCTTGTTTCTAAAGCGGGGAGAACAACCATTTTGCCTCCCAAGAAAGGGGTGGTGGGGTGCAGGAAGCAGCCAGTTTCCCCCTTGCATTTCAGTGGCGCCTATGCAGGGGAAGATGGCAGGTGGACTCAGCCCCCCTGGAGGGAAGTCTGGGATGAGTGTACGGCTTCCAAGGAGTGGGAAGGCGGTTGGGGGAGAGTTGGATAGGACCAGTTCCGTTCTGTGCCTTCAAATACCAGCTGTAAACCATAATGCAGTAATGTATTATGTATGCAATAAATAATTCATAGGAAAAGGGTAAGAAATACTTTTAAAATAACAGAAAGATTTTAAAATGCCCAAAAAATAAAAGCTAAAACCACAGCAATCCAACCCAATCACTTGACACCGGTAAGAAGCTCGACTGAAGCGATGGGGTTTCAGGGGCTCTTGAAGGCCATCGGATCAGGCCTCCCAGAGAGGGCCAGAAACGGCCTGGGTAGAATTAGGGAGAGCTTCACTCTTTCCGTAGCAGCTTCCTCTGCCAGGGATGGGCTCATCCCCAAAGAGCTTCCCCTCTCGACCTTTGGCCAGTCCAGGCACTGGGGCAGCCAAACCAGTTGCGGTGGGAGGTGGGCCCAAACTCAGACATGGCTGGGGCTGCATCCAACTTGGGTCTGGAAAGAAACAAGCCAGGTCCCGACCTCCTCTGCCCTGTGGACCAGCTTGGTCTGTCTCGGAGCATCCTGGGTTGAGGGCATCATTTTTGGCTTGGGGGCTTGGAGGTCTGGTTTAGGGGCCAGCAGGGAGAGGGCCCTGTTGCAGAGGTTTCCCCTCTCCCGCATGCATCGCTCACAAGCTCCCTCTTTTCCCCCCCACACCAGAAGAGCTTGTTGGCTCAAGTGCGGTGGGTGTATTTGCCCAGGACAAATCTCTCCCCTCCCCTCGTGGCCCCCACATTCCTTTGATCTGGAGAGACAAGGGTGGAAGCCTCTGTGCACATTCTCATGCTGCAGAGTCTTTATCCTGTCTTGGAAGAAAGAACCAGAGCCTCCCTTCTTCTGTCGGGCCTGCCCTCCACCTCCCTCTCTCCAACCTGAAGGCCCCACTCAACCGTCTCTCTCCATCCCAGCCATCTCCTTCCAAGATGGGCCAGAGAGGAGGTCCCTGGGCAAACCCTCAAGGGCCCCCTCCTGGAGGAGACTGCTCTGGGTCCAAGAGGGATGCTTCTCCAGGCACCTGGGGTGAAGGAGCATCACTCCTTCTGTCGGCCTCTCTCTGCCCCTCCCTCCAGGCTCCTTCTGGAGGAGGGCTCCCCATGTCCCATTTGCAACATCCTTTCTTTGGTAACGCAGCTGTGGCACATGCCCCCCCCATTCAAAGCCTCTTGAAGGAAAAATGGGGGTGCCTGGCCCACAACAGCCAGCACCATCAGGCCTTTCTGGTGTTCTTAAAAGGCTCTCGTGGACGGCGGTCAGTTTCAGTCGCAGGCACCGCTGTGAATGCTGGCCAAGGAGGGGGAAATATCAGGCATTTTTTTCAAGAACCCTTTAAAGTGGGGGGTCCTCATTGCTTTCCTTTCCCTCCTTCCTCCCCTCCCCACCTCCTACATCGACACCTCGGAGCCAAGAAGATAAAATGCTGCATTCCCGGCTTGCTAGCTTCATTTCCGAGGCTCAGCCCTTCGCCGTTCCCCTTTTCCCTTGGCTAATAAGTAATTATGAGACGAAGGTTTGTGTGTTGTTTTGTTATATTTGGCCTGGAAAATACAGTCCCCCCCTTTCTCTGCTGCTCTCCCGCCACTTCCCCAGTAAAATGCTTTCTGAGATTTATTTGCAAGCCTGTAAATACAGAGTAAATAGCTTTAATTTAATTTACAGTGCCACTGAAAGAAACCGCTTCTGCAAAACGCAAATTCCATCAGCCATGATTGAACTAGAAAGAAAGAAAGAAAGAAAGAAAGAAAAAGAAAGAAAGAAAGAAGAAAAGAAAGAAAGAAAGAAAGAAAGAAAAGAAAGAGCGAGGGAGGGAGGAATCTTTCTGTCCATCATCTCTGCAGACCAGAGCATTTCAGGTCTTTCGAATGGCTTTTTTCTCCCCTTCCGGCCTCAAGACAGAAGAGGGAAAACACGTTTCTTTTTTAGCCCAAATCTGGTGGGGATGAAGGCGGTTTCAAAGGCTGGGGAGTCCTGGGTGCTGCCAGCCAACTATCAGCCGGGCTGCTGCCTTCCTTCCCTTCAGGTTTAAGGTTTGCGTCAAGGTGGGCCCTCAAGACCCCGATCAGAGTCCTCTTGAAATGGGGAAAGCAGCCTCCGCTTGGGGCTCAGCAAGAGCTGCGGATGAGGCTCCCCCCCCCCAAGGCCGGCCAGCAGGGTCTCTCCAGGGACATTCAGTTCCCAGTGCTGGAACGTGGCAAGGACAAGGAGCCCTGGCCCAGCTGGCACCTCCCGCCCTGGCTGGCAGCAGTGGCTTCCAGGCTAGCCAGGAGCTTCCTCAGCCTAACCTGAGACGGGAGGCTCTTGGAGAAGCAAGCAGGACGGCTCCTGAGCCACCAGGGGTGTGTGTGTGTGTGTGTGTTTGTGTGGAAGGGCGAGGGCAAGAGGTGTGGCCGCCAGTGCAGAGAATAGGAGTCTCGGGCGGAGAGAACTTCCCTGGCCCAGGACAGTCTATCTCTGAGCCTCGTGGATTATTGTCCACATTTATTGTGGAAGCTTCTGCCCTCCTTGCAGAAAGCAGCAGCTGAAGCTCGCGGAGACAGGGACCAATTCCTTTGTATTTTGCCATGAATGGTGCACAGAGATGTTGCCACAGTAACAACAACAACAGAAAGTGACTCTGGATGGGCGTTTGTTCTGCTCCAGCAAGACTGTTCTGATTGGAAAGAGATTTGAGTCACGGCTGGGTTTATCCTCCCTGCAGCCTTCTGGGCACTCTGGAGAGGACAGGTTGCCCTGAGGGAGCTCCTCACCTGAGCTCCTTCCCTTGGGGGAAGCACCCTTTTCCTCGCCAGCCCAGGCCACGGACTGGCCACCCGCCACGGATGCCATGTCCGGCTGGGACCCTCTGCAGGCAAAGCAAGGACTGGAGAAGAGATGGAGCCACAGTGCATCCACGTCACCAACGGATCCAGTTGATGCGAAGAAGCCACGTTTGACCAAAGGCGTGTCCAGGAGACTTCCCGGTTCTCTAGACTGTGTCGAGGGTAGGTTGCCATAATGGAAGCCCCTTAATCCAGCTTCTTCCTCCCTTTGCCAGGCAACCGGCACACGGACTCAGGGAAACTCCACGGTTAACTATGACGAGCCCTCAGAAAGCCCTGCCTGGGGTGGACCAACAGTGGTGCAGAAGAAGTTCTGGCCAGGAGTAGCCATCCTGCAAAGCTCCCTCCATCAAATTCAGGAGCTTCCTCCCTCTTGGTTTGATCCTTGGTGCTCGCTGGCTACAAGCCCCAGTCTCAGCCCAACACCATGTTTCATTCTCCAATTCTCAGCCCCAAATAATGAAGCTTTATGCAAATTTTGTGGTTGTTTTATATCTTGATTCCAGGCGTTAAATATGCTCAGTTTACACCCGCGTACCAAACGCAACGTTGGTTGCCGTTTTATGGAAAAAGTTGCTTCTTGCTCTAGAAATATAATTCAGGGGGAGGATACGCAAGGAACGTCTAACTCCCTCCTTCTGTAGGGTTGTAAATCAAGGGATCCACTCTGAAAAAACAGAACAAGCAAAACAAGGTTGGGAAAATAAGTCCTGATTGCATCTGCCTGCTTCACGGGGAAATGGTGAATTCCTCCCACTTTTAGGCTGCAACAGCTTCTCAAGCTGCGGAGAGAGAAGCTTTTCTGACTCCCCGATAAATCTGACAAGTTATTACAACTCAGTGAGTGCTGAGAAACAAAGGTTGCCAAGTAGAACACAGCCTCCTCCTGTGACGTTAGGTGGAATAAACGGCAGGGCGGCAAGAATCCTACCTGTCCTCAGGTGGTTTTCCCTTGACATGATGGGGCTCACCAGCACTGCTGTCAGGAGGTCTTCAGCATCCTTGGGCCCCAGGTGCCCCTCACCCGCTTTCCCAGAGCGGGCACGGAGGAATGCCCTCTTCCTTTCAGCTTCTCAATAGCCCTGGAACGTGAGCACCCTGCCTCCAGAGCTGGGACCAGACCCCTGGGCTTCTCCCTTCAAATGGGGCTGAGCTTTGGAGAGGTGCCTTCAGATGATGGACTCCAGGAATAGTCAATCCATTGGTCCTGCCCCATATAAGGATTGACTGCTCCCTTGGGGTGACGATCAAGAAGTGAAACTCGCATCATTTTGGCAAGTGATGTGAAAGGTTGATGGATTAGGAAAAAAACAACTATGCTTGGCAAGTTTAGGGTTAGAAAAAAAAGGAAGGCAGAATCTGAGAGCTCAATCGAGCACCCGAGAAGAGCTACGTATTACTCACTCCTAGCTCTTCTGGACCAGCCCAAAAGAGCCACCTATGACTTCTGGGAAGAGTTCAAAGTGAGGGAAGTTTGTCCTTCCTATTGCCAGGAGATGGGACTGACTCAGTGGCTAGTAACCAACTAACTTTAGTCCCAGTGAAATAACATCTTCTATGTAAACAACAACAACAACAACCACAGATGCCCTTCACCTTTTACACTGCAAAGCTGCTGTTCATGAGTCACCCCAATTTAGCCCCTCCTCCTGGGCTGTTTCCTTCTTCCAAAGGAGGAGCCTAGCCAGTTCCACAGCAAACATTAATTAGGAAGCACTTTGCAGATCAAAAGTGCTCTATAAATTTTAATTCGCTGTAACTCGGTAGACTTTTCCCCAGCCCAGTCTAATTAGTGGGCCCCCAAAGTGCCAGTGCCTCTCACTGAAAGATGACCAATCCAGGAGTTGTGTAATTGCTGTTGCTGTTCTTGGCAAGTCCTGATGTGTCTGAAGGCTGCCCTGGGGGAAAGTCCTCATCTGGAACTCTGGTCTTCTACTGCATTCCAAATCCCCTTTGTTTGGATCCCGGGAGTGACCACAAAGCCTCTGGACCAGTGTTTCTCAACCTTGGCAACTTGAAGATGTCCGGACTTCAACTCCCAGAATTCCCCAGCCAGCGAATGTTCTGGAGGATTGCAAAGAAGGTTGACAGAACCACTCTATGAAACAAAGGATCTTCTGGTCTGGGAAGGCTTCATTTTCCCTAATGAGTTATGATGGCTTGCCCATCACCAGAACAAGTAACAAATGGGCAAAGGTGAGAAGACAATATTTGTAGCTCAGGGTTGAACTGTGGAGGCCTTGGTGCCTCTGAGCTTGGTGGTTTTATTGCAGATGTTTCATTGGCCATCTCATCTTTGTGGGGTCCTTGCGGTTCTCCAAGCTTGGTGGTTTTATTGCAGATGTTTCGTTACCCAACTCGGTAACATCATTGATGCTAGAAGGGGGTGTGGGGTTTGCCCTCTTTTTATGTACAGTCCCTTCTAGCATTAATGATGTTACCGAGTTGAGTAACGAAACATCTGCAAGAAAACCACCAAGCTTGGAGAACCGCAAGGACTCCACGAAGATGAGATGGTCAATGTATTGCCATTGTAAGAAGAAAGCTTGAGAGGTGGAACATCAAGAGTAATGAGGAAATATGAAGCCCCCGGCATTTCTTTGCCAATCTGGGCAGAGCCTGATGCTAATGGGTGGCTTGCAAAGCACTCTGGGAAGCCTGGTGTGGAGTGAAGGATCCACAGTGTCGATCATTTGAGGAAGCTCATCCATAGTGGAGGAACATTTTACATCCATGAATCATATCTGGGTGGAACTGTCTAACCTCTTCAGCAAAGGCTTGGTCCTTCTTTCTTTCCCAAGCCTTGAGCTAAAAGAGCTCTTTGTCTTTGAAGGAGCTCCATTGAACCAGGCCATGGAGGCATAGTTGTGGAAGAAAACACTTGTGCTTTTTCCCACTATGAGCACTGCAGCGGAGTGCTTCATACAGGCAGTTCAGGTCAACTTGCACTCTGGTTGCACAAATCTTGGAGTGAAAATGTGCAGAGGCTGAAAAGAAGATCTACCAGCAGGTAGGTGTGCAAAGGGTACTGGTGGTGGAAGAGGAGGACTTGTTTCTCATTCTGAAAAGAGGAGACCTCCAGGAATTCTCCATGGACCAAGAGTGGCCCCACTCTAAGTGGAACACTGTGGAGTGGATTTGCCATCAAGCACACCCATCTCCTCCTCCTCCTCCTCCTCTTCTCTCTTCCTCTTTCTCTTCCTCCTCTCCATAAACCCCGGACTCCTGTCTAGCACCAATAATGTTCCCCAGTTGCGTCATGAAACATTTGCAAGAAAACAACCAAGTTCAGAGACTACCAAGGACCCCACACCACCACTTCCTCCTCCTCCTCCATCCTACAATATACTGGTCCTGCATGGAAACAAAGCAGCAGCGAATCTTTGTGGACGCCAATTGCTGCCAAGGAAACCCAGACTTTCTCCCTCGCCTGTCTCTTGACTCCCGGCTTCCAACTCCTTCCCAGGTTGGGCACTGGTGGAAGGAGGGCTGTTCTGAAGGACAGGACAAAGCCCGTGCCAGCAAGAATCATATTCCCAGCCCAAGGGATGCAGCAGGCAAGCAAATGCAGTCTCTCTGGGAAGGGAGCAAGACGCAGAGCCTTCCTTGGACGAGGCGAGTGTGTGGAAAGTGCAGCTCGCTGCTCACAGGCACCTGCTGCAGCCCAGCCAGGTCTCTCTGCTGCCTGATATCATTTGTTGGCCTGGCTGATGACAACCGTCCTATTTCACCCACCAGGAATCACATCCCGCTCGGCTTGAATCTCCCTGCAGATCAAGCCCAGACAAAAATGCCAGGCAGCGGCAATTGGCAGCAAAAAGGGGGGGGCAGGAGGTTGGCACAAAATGTTGCACAGTGACATTGGCACTCAAGTGAGATTGGTGCTGGGGTGGGTGAGCATGGGGGGGGGAGGGAACAGTCTGCTTTGGGTTGACTGCAGAGAGAGCAGCAGGCTGCTGGGGGAGAGGACCAGGCAGGTGGAGATGGACGCTCAAGTCCAGGAGATCACCGAATGGAGGAGAAATGAAAATGCAAGATGATTTAATTTTGCTACATTTTTTTAAAAAAAATTAAATGGCGGAGACTCGTGTTGATGAGAAATGCTAGACTGAAAGAAGAGCTCCTGGAATCCTGACTTTTTCTCTTCTTGCTTGGTTGTTGGTGGGAAGGTTTGAAGTCCTGACCATGGCAGGACAGGTAGCAGACTGGCAGGGCATTTTAATGCAGGACAAGGGCCATATTTGAGCAAGGAAGGAAGGTACTTGATGCCAGTTGCTGAGGAACGCTGGTAGACAAGTGCCACTGACTGCCCCTCCCTTCCCCCTGGCATTCTCTCTGGTCTCTCCAAATGCCCCTCAGCCATTGCAGGAGTTGGCCAGGAGTGTCCTCCCTGACCGAGGGCAGCAAGGACAGAATGGGGCATCGTCCTCCCTGGCACGGCCCAAGGACTGACCCCCTGTGAACTTTCCATCAAAAGAAGGAAGGTCGTGCTCCAGGGATGTTGGAGGAGAGGGTCCCCCCAAACTCTCTTTCTCCTTTTATCACAACCAGGCGCGGCTATAGTTGGTTTGCAGCAGACTGGAGAGGTGGAGGTGATGCAGCATTTAGGGCTGAAGCCGAGAGTAAGGGATTCAAGGAGTGACGAGGCCAGGCGGAGAGAAACAGTAGGTTTGGATTAAGCCGTGTGTCTTCTTAACAAGCCAAGAACAACGTGGTAGGTTTTAGGCCTCCCCTTATCAACCGCAATGGCAAGGTTACTGCCGAAAGCCAACCGAGCAGAGCATCTGATGACCTGGTTCGAGATGTGTCCCCTCATCCCCAGGGAGGCCCCCACTCCTGCTCCTCTCCCGGGCAGCTCCGTCTTTTCTGCCGCCCTGTGCCGTGTTCGTCTCCCTCTCTGCTGTTCCTGAGCAGATGCAAATGTTTAAAAGGCAGACTTACCCTCCCGAGCAGGAGAATAGCATCTCCCCCAAGGCATTTGCTGCTATAACACGCAGGCAGCAGCGTCTCCCCCATAATTGGAAACATTTGTCCTTGCAGGCCCTTGTAGGCAGGCTCTGCGCGGTGTGGTTTTTTCCCCCGCCGTGCAGCAGCCTTTTCAGGCAGGATCCGGGCTGGAAGAATTTTAGCTAAGTTCACGACCTCCAGTCTTGGGAACAGCTCTTGGTTTAATGCGGTGTCATGAGCCAAGCAGCCTCTCTATTTCACTCTCTTTTCAATCACAGGGCAGGAAATTGTGGTTTCACCGCCACAAAAGATCCTTGCACTATCAGGCAAAGAAGGGGCAGATTCGATGAATGTTTGGTGCCAGCATTTCTGCAAATGAAGACATCTGGACTGAATTTGGCCCCAGCGTGGTCAAATAAAGGTCACCCTTTCGATGTTCCCGGCTTCCCTCTCGTGCCGTTTGCCACGTGCCAGGCGCTTTGGACGTGTAACAAGGGTGGGATGAAGGCCATGGGCTCTTGAGATTTATGCCAGGACATGGAATCTGGGTGCCTAGGTCCTTCAGGGGGTCTCCTCTCCTCGCTATGATTCTTTGGGTCAAAGTTCTCGTGGTACGAGAGCATCCTAGCTGGTCAATTAATTCTGAATGTTCACCCAGAGGGGTTTAGTTGAACCCCAAATGTTCCTGGGTTTAACCCAGTTCTGTTGCATTATATGAACAGGGGGTTCGTTTCTATTCCCCAAAAAATCCCCCAAATACACCCCAGAAAATGGAGGATTGTTTTAAGAATTCTGTTTTGGCCTCCCTTATTTTCCATCTCTGTGGGCAAACCGAGAGGCAGAAAAGGGGTGGGAGAGGAGGGGTGGATAAGCTATGTGCTCCCTCCCCCACACTATGAATCTAAATTAGTGCCGTTGGTTGCAATGATACCAGTGAGGATTTCAAAAGTGTTTTTTGCAGCTGGAGGGAGTAATCCAGCAACTCCCCCTCCCCCCCCAAAAAAACAAAATCCAACCCCAGGAAATTATAACCTACCAGCCTGCAATGAAGGTTTAGAAATGCCACTCCTTGGCTGATTGCTCCACACAGCCATGTATTGACAATGCTGGGCAGAGCGGGGAGGGGGGGGCAATTACTCATGGATAGGATGACATATCTGGGCTTATTGGGCAGCCAAGGCAGAGGGCTCTTTGTCTCCTTGCTGGCATCTTGTGGTCTCTGGCTTTTTGCAACCCAAGTAGGAGAGCACTAATTACAGGCTGCCTTCTTCAGCTGCACGCATGGGCCAGTTCGTAGGTACTTCTGCAGGACTGAATGAGGAAAGTAGCCATCTGGGAAGGGGATGAAATGCCTACATCAAGGGGGAAAGCAAAGCTTAAGCCAAAGCATGCAGCCTCCATGTCAGAGAGGAGGCTGACATGAAAAGAGATTTGTTCTCCAAGCAAAGATCAAAGGTATTCTAAGATTGTCTCTGAGTCTTGGCCTGAGAAGATGCTGCTTGGCTCACTCGGGGTTTAGATATGCCAAGGTGGCCTCTTGCCATATGCACAGCAAGCCTTGGGGGGAGGGGGGGCTTTGAATGCTTCTGTAGGAGAAGGGCTTTGTATTGTCCAAACAGGGCTATTCAGAAGGGATTGTCCAGGGGGGAACCAGGGGCTACGGCCTTCTGCCCAGGAACAGGCAGGGAAGCAAAGGAGCGCCAAGAAGCCCCTCCAAAGTGACCCTTCCAATAGCCCAAGGACCCCCCAATAGGCTGCTGACACACCAGAGAAGGTCAGCTGCAGTTGGGGCTGTTGAGGGGGGGGGATCAGCTCGGGAGAGGAAAACCGAGAGGGTGTATTTCAGCTGCTCCTGAAGACGGACCCGCCAAGGTTAAACGCAGCTTTCAAATGGAAAGGAAATGAAAAAGCAGCTGGGGGGAAATGCAGCCAGGCAGAAGAAGAAGGGAAATGGAGAACCTCTCAACAACCGCAGCCGCACAGCCTGTTCCAGAAGAGGCGTGCAAATAGCCGTCGCCACGGAAGGGGATTCTGGGCCATTGTGCTCAGGAGATGCTCCATAAATCTGCAGGCCAGGCAGAGGTGGAGCCTTTTCCTCCAGCATGGTGGGTCGTGTCCCCTTTGTGCGGCAAGCCCAAGCGAGGAAGGTGGACACGGGGCAGGCAGACCACAGGGTCACTTCTGCAGCTCCCTCGGGCAATTCCTGAGCTTGGCAGTAGGCAAGGGAAGCCAAGGAAAGGAAGACTCCCAGGCCAGATGGAGGAGAGCTACAAGGGATGATGTGCCCAGCTCAATGAGCTGCAGAGCTCATCTCCCCCTCTTCCCCATGGATGGCTCTTAAACCCCCAATGGAGGGGAGGCAGGGGAAAGCAAGGTGCCCTGCAGATGGGGCTACGTCCGGGATGGGCGTGGCTCTCTAAGAGGATGTTGGCTTAGCTGGGGCTTAGCTCTAATCTCCCCCCAGCCCCATTTGCATGGAGAGGGAAGGGAGGCAGTGTGGATGCAGCCGGCTTCCTGCCTCCTCCACTTGGAGATAATGAGATCTGCATCCAGCTAAAGGGCTCTGAAGAGGCTGGACTCTCGAAGCTATCTATAGAGAAGCACAATCTGGCTTTGTCAGGGTGAGCTGAAATGTCACCCCCTGCACGAGCAAAGTGAGGCACCCACTTGACGAACAGAACACTCTGGAAAAGCAGGCGCGGAGAGGAGCTGGAGCCTTGGCCACTGAGGCTAACTCTGAGTGGGGGCATCGAAAGAGAGCCAGGATTTTGAGTGGGAAAGACAAGAGGCTGGGGTGATGTGAGAATGGACACGGGTTCTCTCCTCCCCCTGGACACGGGTGGGATTAAATCATTTAGCAACCAATTCTCTGCCCTAGTGATTTCTTCCAACAACCAGTTCACCAAATTGCTCAGGAACCTAACAACCAGTTCTCCTGGAGTGGCGCGAACTGGCTGAATCCCACCACTGGTTCAGGCCAGCACATCCCAGGAGAACCAGGCATCCGAAGGGAGGCACTGCCCATTCAGGGGCGATGTCCCCCATCAGCTGAGCTCAGCTCTGAGAAAACTCCCAGGATTCCAAGCCGATCTCCTTGCCCAGGACTGAACAAGTCTCCTAAACCAATATCAGGCTCCGAAGATACAAACGAGGGCCTTCTTCTTAGATTCGGAAAAGGGTTGGCCAGGAAGTCAGTTAGGATGGAGAATAAAACCACTTTTTCTGAGAACAACGTAAGTGCTTCCTCCTCTCACACTTCTGGAGCCCAGAGGAGGAATAAAGAGGAACGATGGAGAGCCAGTGGATTTATACACAGCAGGCGGTGCGGACAACTAGCTTGGACACTTTTAGAGCCAGGAAGGAGAAGGTGTTTTTTGTCAGGTCAACTTGGACTACCCAATGATGGGACAGAGCATAAATGCTTCCGTTTTTGCCTTTCAATCCAGGAGACTTCGCAGGCAGCCACTTTCGCGAAAAACTGTAACTTCACAGTAGGAGAAGGTTAGCTGTGGCTACCAGTCCGATTGGCTCTTGGTGGCCTCCCATGCTGGGAGCCAGTCTGCTGGGAGAGAAAGCTGTCCTGGGCTCCTGGGGCAGATTTTCGGGGGTTGCGTGGCCAGCCATGATGGGAACAGGATGCTACGCTAGAGAAGTTCTTGTGTAGTCCTCAAATCCTCTCAGCAAATCTGCTGGCTGCGTGCAGCTCACTTGTCCCCAAAACTGCCTGCTAATCAGGCAGGCATCAGGCCAGCAGGCGCAGCACAGCCAGGAGGGTGACACGTTACATCCTAAGTCTTCCAAATATACATAACGCTGCACTTAATTCTGATTTCGTAGGACAGATTGGTTATAATGACTGCTGGAGACCGTTATCCTGTGACAATGTCCTGAACCTCTGATGCTATCTCTTCATTAATTAAACACCAATTGGCGATTAATTGCACCCGATATTTATCACGCTTAGGAACGGTTGCAGAAAGTAGTTAAAGGCAGGGTTTTGTTACAGGCAGGCCGAAGGCGCCCTCCTCCCTTTCTGTCTTCTCTGAACTCCATTTCACTCTTTAAGGGGAAAGAATCTGCCCAGGCAAGGCAGAGGAATGCAGGGAGGGTGTCTTATGTGGATTTCTCCTGCCTCAATAAAGGATCCTTCTAAGCTCTTGCAGTATTTGTTTACTTCCTTCCTTCCCGGCAGGAAGAGACCATAATTCAGAGCTCAGAAGACCTGCTGGTGGGAGACCACAAAAAAAGACAGGAGGAGGAGGAAGAAATCTTCTGTCAGGTATGGGAGGTGTCACTCAGCCTAATGCACCCATGCCCGTTAGTGGCATCTCCTACAGGCCTCACTTGCGTGCCCAACGAAGCCTGGCATTGCTGGATGCCCAAGTTCACAGCACAATGAAGCAGGAACAAGGACACACCAGGACAGACTTGGAGTCCACGTCATGGCAGAATTTCAGGATTGAACATAGGTAGAGATGCTCTACCAGTGGAGCACTTCTGAAAAGTGGACCTTGAACGGATGCGAGCCCTTGGAGTGGCGTTCATTACTTGCCTGCCTTCAAAGCCCAAAGTAAGAAGAAAAAGATGATTATTGACACATAATGCAACTCTCTCCTCTTTTCCTCCATTAAAGGATTTTGGCATAACCCAACACTTCCTGGAGTCAACGTGAGTTTCTCTATTTGACTTCCAATGGATCTGGGTGAAATCTTACAGCTCTCCCTGCTGCAGGGCAGAGTTGTCTCTAGACCTCATCAAATCCTGCATTCTCCTGGCACATCGTCTGAATGATGCTAACCTATGCCTCATCTAAGATGAGATATCAACACACAGGTCCATTCACTGACAGGTGGTTGTAGTAACCCCAAGTAATGAGTGAACCAGCTCCTCAAAACAGCCCCTGTTTCACAGGACTACTCCTTTGATAAGGGTAGAGGGCTATAGCAATAGCAATAGCAATAGCATAGCAGTTAGACTTATATACCGCTTCATAGGGCTTTCAGCCCTCTCTAAGCGGTTTACATAGTCAGCATATCGCCCCCACAGTCTGGGTCCTCATTTCACCCACCTCGGAAGGATGGAAGGCTGAGTCAACCTTGAGCCGGTGAGATTAGAACCGCTGAACTGCAGATAACAGTCAGCTGAAGTGGCCTGCAGTACTGCACCCTAACCACTGCGCCACCTCGGCTCTTGGTTCCATATCAGGATCAATATAGTTCATAATGACTTTAAAAAGAGTAGATAAGTGGAACATACCACTTTGTTTTCCACGTTGGAGATCAGTGCAGTGGAGGAAGCAGGGGTGGGTTTCAACCGGTTCGCTGCGGTCCCTGCGAACCGGTTGGTCGCCGAACCTGGAAGTAAGTAACTTCCGGGAACGGCGAAGGGCGCGCCCGCCCACCCGCGGTCCTTACCCGGTTTTGACGAGTTCTGCGCTTCCACGCATGCGCAGGACGCATACAGCACCTGCGCGATCGTCCAGGAGCAGCTGGAGCGTCACGCAGACGCTAGTACGCATGCGTGCACCATGCGCGTGCACGAGGACGCCACCAGCCCCGTTCCAACCGAACCGGTTGCAACAGGGCGAGAAACCCACCCCTGGGAGGAAGGTAGGCAGGTCAGCCCTCTTAGTTCTTAGGAAAGTTGGAAAAGCAACCTCAAAGGAAGGCCGACGTAGACGGGTTCAACCTTGCTGCTAAAGTGGTCCTCGGGCTGAGCTCCCTCCAAGGCAGCTTCATCTTTTCTTGCAGCCACATCAGTGTTACTTCTTTGGTTGCAAATGGAGTATGTGAAGATCTTTGGTTCTAAAATGACCAAAGTATTGTACCGCATTTTGTCCCTGTTTCTGCATTGGGCAGGCAACTGTGGCTTCAACGTCTTCAGGCAAATGTAATCCAATGAGTGGTTCCTCTAAATGCCTATGGGTCAGAGCCACATGGCTCCTGCCTTGGTCATCTGTAGGGTGAATTTTGTGGTGGAGACAAAGTCCAAATGACCCCTTCTCAAGGAATAATTACCTTCTTCCAATGACCCTTCAGAGACATTTCCTAGGTGTCCCTCCTGCCTTGTGGGTGGGGCTCCCGAGCATCCTTGTAACCAGTAAGTGTTCTGGTGTAAGACGCGGGGAGTAGACTCAAGAGGCTTTACTCAGACCGGGTGACAAAGGAGGATATTTGGCACCAAAAGTGACACGCTCCTGTTCTGTTACCTGGTGACTTTTCTCCTTCGTTTTATAGTCTAAAGACATTGGGGAGAAATCATCGCTCAGATATATTTTTACTTGCTTTCAAACTATCAATCATTCCTCATGTCACCACCGTGTCTCCCAGCTCTCTCTTTCTCTCTCTCTTTCTCTCTCTGCAGTGCTGCACCCAGTTACAGCAAATGGAAAATACCATGTCATTTTTAAAAGTTCAACAAAAATGCCTTCAGTCACCAATTTTGAAGATCACTGTCATTCAGAAGAGAAAATAATAACATGTCATTGTATGCACATATCAATTACTTTATCAGGAGTTGGATAGAACAGAAAAACGGCAGGAAACTGTAGGAGAAATACATGGGAAGCTGGGTTTCAAAAGAAATATGTTAATATTCTTTAGGGAATCAGATTCTTTATTGGCGGTGGGTATCAAAGACTTTGTGGAACATTATTTGACAGATAAAAAAAATAGCATTCTGGGAAAGGGCAGAATTCTCTGGCCTTGGCATCTAAATTGTGAATTATCTTCGTATCCCTCTCTCTCGCTAATTTAAACACGTGTCACATTTATGTGAACGCATTAGCCTTGTTCTGATGCGGCACACGAAGAAAAGCAGTTAGAGAGCAAACAAGTTGGTAGCCCTCAGAAACGGAGAAGATTGGTTGAAAATTTGACGGCAAAAGGACAAGGAAATCCAAAATAAATCATCAGTGGGTAGCAACAGGCATGGAGGTCCTGTGTCCCCCCCCCTCCTTCCCCCCGCTCCCATCCTGGCTCCACTCTTATGAGAAACAGCAGAACGGCCAAATAAGTTGAGGAACAGTGGTAATTAGGCCTTTCTGCAAAATCTGCCTCCTGTTTTGTGCTGGATGGCACAGGCAGGAAATTTCCTAACATAGAACAGAGTCAGCAGCCTGTGGTTTATGGTAAGGCCATGCATAATTTAAGAGCAGCATAATATTGCTTTCCCACAAAATAAACAAACCAGGGAGAGAGAGAGAGAGAGAGAGGGGGGGGGAGATGATAAGGTTCAGATGTTTGTTTATTCCAATGGCTCTTGTATTTTGCAAGTGGCCGTGCTTAATCAAGGCTAGTCCCAGCCTCTGCTACATCCCTGACGCTCCAAATAGATTAGGAGCTGGATTCTAAACCAGTGGATGGCAGTCCCAAGCCAACAATCACCCTGCTGGACTTATAGTGCAGTGTTTCTCAACCTTGACAAGTTGAAGTCCACAGGACTTCAAGTTGCCAAGGTTGAGAAACACTGTTATAGTGACCGACGCCCCCCGTGCTGCCCACGCCCAGCGTCCTGGGACGCATCCTTTACCCCTGTGCAGAATTTCTCAGCCTAATTGCACCGACTGCTGCAGCTTCCGACCTTTTCTGCTCATTTGCATCTTAGCAGCCAGGGATCCGAGAGGCTTCGTTATTTAGCTGCATGGCAGTGCAACGCAATGCAAACAAACCATCCAGCAAATAGGCCGACTCCAAGGACCAGGTTATCAACGGCTCTTTTTTCACGCTCGGAGCGGGCAGCAGGGCTGGTCGCCTGGCATGGAAGTAATGCTTTGGTTGTAGCACCGGATCTCATACCGGAGATGATGACCCTCCTGCCCTCTGACCTCTGCTGAAGTCGGTGCCAGAGAAGTCCAGCCGCAGCATGGCAGACTGGAAGCCCTTAGTGTTTGGATGTGCACTGGAGATGCTGGCAGGGCCCCAGGAAGTTTCCTGTTGTGCGACTGGGGATCTTGAATGTGGCACACACCCAAACCAGCAGCCTGGGACCTGCTGAAAGAGCACGTGTGTAGTGGCGGGGAATTGGGAAACGTCCCTAGACAGGGGAGAGCCCTGAATGCAGCTGCTCCACTGGATAGGGTGCCCGGAATTACCAGAGCCCCGTCCAGCAAAACGCCTGGCCCACAGTATGAGGTGAAGTTGCTGACCCAGGTTTCGTTTCAGCACCTTGATTGTCGAAGGGCTGTTTTTAATGGCTGCACAAGAAAAGCTTCTCTGCTCTCCCTCTCCCTCTCTCTGCAAGTGGGATCCAGTTTCACTCTCCAGGAATAAGCAGTCTCATCTCTGAACAACAATAGCAAGATATTTTCAGAATTGGGTCTGTGATGAGGCCATACCCAGCGGTGCATGTATACCGTTTAATCAAAGAACTGCAGCCACTTTTAAGTACTCGAGTTCTGCCAATTCCACCAGCAGTCATTCTTGTCATTCAGAAGAGACTAAGATCTGTCAAAAATTCCCCTTTCAATTTATTTCTCAGTAAAGATTGCTCTTTTGAACTCCGGTGGCAAAAAATCCGTATGTACAAAACTCCTGTGAGTAGCTTGCCTCTTCTGGGGTCTCTGCCTCCAGCCCCTTCACAGCCCACCCCCAATCTTGGGAGGCTTGACGTGGGGTGGCTGGTGAGAAAGGCAGCCCCGTGACGTTTCTGCAGATATCCAGGGCCACGGACATGGACATTGTCATCTCCAGAGCCGTTTAATTCCAGTGCAGCATCTCCTGTATGGGACCCACCAGAAGAAAAGGGAGCTTACCAGAATTAAGTTCCATCAGATGGAACAAGGTCTGTTTTGCACAGATAAGCTGAGCTTCCCTACATAGCAAGGAGGGAGTCGGGCGCTCTACATGTAGAAGGAATGCAAAGTGAATGTAAAAGCCGTGCCACAATGGAAACTCTCGATGAGATGCAAATATTTTAGGTTTTGGGAAGGCCAAAGCCCTGGAGATCTTTGTGATTGTGGAGAAAAGAGCATTTGAGAGAACATCAACACCAGCCTTTGTGGTGATGGTCCATCTAGCATGAGAAAGTGACCCCCTTCATGGTCAACCATAAGGCTGCACCAGGTCCCCAAGGGGATTCATGGCCTTGCTTCTTTTGAGCATCCTTCCCTTGAACGCAGAGGACCTTGTGGTCTTTATGCCAGAGGTAGTTCAGTGTTGCCTGCGAAGTATTTTGATCCCCCTTGTTACCTCTGCTAGGAAAACCAGCATCTTTAAAGTTAGGATAAATGGGAATTACAAACTCACAAAGCATAGACCAATCCTCTGGCCTTTGTAAGTAGAGCACTTATACGGCTATCTTTTAATTTGTCTGATCCACTTCTAAGTAACAGTGAGTTTCGCCAATGAATTATGCATTGCGTAGGAAACCCATTGCCTGCCCTGAATGGCTCATGAGCTTCTTTCCGGAGAACTTGGGAGCGCCAAGATTTTGAAGGGTGTGGAAACAACTCTTTTTTCTTCCTGGGAGTTCATTATGGAGGAGCTCAGAAGCAAAACTCAGGACCCCCTACCCAAAGAGGCTCCTTGGCGTAACTCTGAATGAGTCTCTGCCCCAAACCTCCTCCTCCTCCTCCTCCTCCTCCACTCCTGCCTGGCACCCTGCCCTGGAATGTGGTTGGAAATAGGGACAGAGGGACCCCAGATGGCCACTGTCCCCCCAAATTTAGGTAAGGGTTAAGATGTTTAATTTAATAGCTGGAACAAGAAAGTGTATAATGGGCCAAAACGCACAGCTGTGGTGTTAGAGAGTGGGGGCTCCTGCGTGAGGCAATCTGTGTTAGGATTAAATGCTGGGTGGGGGGTTTCCCTTTCCCCCCCCCCGCCATTTTCTTCCTTGTGGGCTCTGGGCATGATGCTCTGAGGTTTACCTGACGATTTACCTCATGATGTGGCGATGTGCCCTGACTCTCTTTTCTTTTCTTTTCTTTTTTTAATAAAAGTGTTTTGTTTTATTTTTGTTGCATAATAAAAAAAATTATTTTGTGAGCAGAGTGTTGCCTGGATTCCCCCTTTAACGTTTCCACAAACGCATAATTCATTCTACATTATTTCCAATTTCAGCCGTATTACTTCTCTTTTCTTATATTTTCCAATTTCTAATTTTAACATATATAAACAATATCATTTTTTCCTCTTCTCTTTTGAAATAAATCAACTTATCATTTCTTCCCATCTATTTTCTATTAGCAACATATGTTTTCAAATTCAATTTTTTATATGGCCAGCATTTAACATAATTACTTTATGCGACTGGCTATTTTGTTAGCCGTTAATATAGATGATAAATGTATTTATTTATATAAAACTACAAGTTCATGTCGGCATCCCACCTGCAATTCCCCGAGAGTAACCAAGTTGGTTTTAGGGCTGGTATTCAGGTCTTAGTGTGGAGCTCCCACCCTAAAAAGTGGGGAGATGCCTCCCGGGTGCCCTACACAATTTTGTTTCCTGGAGTCATGCGTTTCTTTCTTGAATGCTAAATTTCAAAGTTGGAGCCCCCAGAAGGCACAATATTCCTACAAAGCTTGAGACTTACATTTGCTCAATCAAAACTGTTATCTAAATATCAAGGAGCGCAAATGAATGATGCTCAGGTACAGGTTGTCCTCAACTAACGACCCCGGTTGAGCCCAGAATTTATGTTGCTAAGTGAAAAAAATGGGGTTAACGGAGTTTTTGCCCTCATTTTACACTTTTCTCACCACGTTTGTTAAAGGAATCCCTGCAGCTGTTAAATTAAGAACACTAAACAACGCTCTTGCTTAGCAACCAAAATGTTGGCTCAGGAATTCTGGCATTTGAAGCACGCAAGTCTTAAAGCTGTCAAGTTACAAGACCTTCACACCCCTAACCCTTTAGAAAAAAATAGCAATAGCAATAGCAGTTAGACTTATATACCGCTTCATAGGGCTTTCAGGCCTCTCTAAGCGGTTTACAGAGAGTCAGCATATTGCCCCCAACAATCTGGGTCCTCATTTTACCCACCTCGGAAGGATGGAAGGCTGAGTCAACCCTGAGCCGGTGAGATTTGAACCGCTGACCTGCTGATCTAGCAGTAGCCTGCAGTGCTGCATTTAACCACTGCGCCACCTTGGCTCAAAAAAAAACCCAGGGGTGTTCAAACTTGGCAGCTTTAAGACTTGTGGACTTCAACTCCCAGAATTCCTCCTCTCGCTCTTCATCTTGATGATGTGCGGATGGGCAGGAGGAGGGAGCTGGAACCGGTTCTGAACGGCACGGTAGATTTGGGGAACCTCTTCTATAGAAGAGGTGAGAACTGGCAGGAAACCCCCTCCCCTGTGGGGTTGGAGGGTGGGGGCTCCTGCATGAGGCAATCTACATTATGATTGATTGCTGGGTGGGGGAGTTTCCCTTCCCCCCCCCGCCTTTTTCTTCTTTGTGGGCTCTCGGCATGACGTCCTGAGATTTACCTGACGATTTACCTGACGATGCGGTGAATCTACCTCACGTTCTAAATCTAAATCATGTTGACCACGAGGATGCTGCAAGGGTCCTCAGTGGGGAAAAGTGGTCCAAAGTCACTTTTTTCAGTGGAACTTCAAACGGTCATTAAGCGAAATGTTGTAAGTCGAGGATTGCCTGTACAATGTCTCTCTAGATAACTTCCAAATCCCAGGAGCCTTTTGAGTGTGTGTGTGTGTGTGCTAAGCCTCTTGCTTGTGAGAAAGGGAAGCCACTCCTGGCACTGGGGGAGGGAGGGGGGCTTCCCTGCCCCCCCCCCCCCCGCAACGAGGCCTGGGCATTCAGGAAGGGCTGCAGCAGAGAACGGAGTCAATTAAAGGCACCCAAAGGGACGTATCCCGGTTTAAGCTGGTCTGACATTTAAGGCTACCCTGTTAACAGTTTGCATTGGATAATTGGCTTACAGGGAATCGTGTCCCCGCACATCTGAATGTGCTTCTTTACGACGCTCCACACAGCATCTCCTCACTTGGGTGAGGGGGGGGGCAAGCGTTGGGGGGTGGGGTTGGGTGCCATCTGTGGGGAGGAGGTGGGCGAGGAAGGGGGGCTGGCACCCTTCCCAGAGCAGGTTTGTGGAGAGGGGGAGGGGGTCTGTGGGGTTCCTTAAGACTCTGCCAGAGTTGCAAGGAAGGAAGAGGAGGAGGGGGAGGAGGTGATGGCCTTCCTCCCTCAGTACTGATTGGGGCTTCTTCCTTGGTTGAGAGCCTTGGGGGGGACCCTGGCCCAAAGGGTAGGCAGCCCCCCCCCCCCAAAAAAAAGAAAAAGCAAGAAAGCAGTGCAGAAAAAACCATCCAGAATGTATTTTCTGTTAGGATTGCAACAGAAAAGGATTGCAAAGGACTCCCCCTTTATTGGCGGAGCCCCCTTGACAGGATGTGTGAGTCTTTGTGATGACCGCGATGGGGGGGGAGGACTGATCCTTTCCCCTGCTCTGGTCTGTCTCCAGCAGAGCTCTGGCCTCCCTCTGTGGCCGGGACAGTCCTGGTGCTGGGATGCTGATGGGCAGAGAGAGCCCGCTATCCCCATCTGGAGCGGCTGCCTCAGAATGGGGGCAGCACGGGTGCTGATGGGCGCTTTCCAAGGGGTCTCGCCAACAGGTAGCAAGCTGGCTCCAGCTCTGCCAAAGCCGGCGTGGGAGAGCCTTGCTCAGGAAGGGCTGGGCAGCTGCAGCCTAAAAGGCATTCATTGATTTTCATCTTCAGTCGGGAGAAAGAAAACTCTACCAGAAATAATACAAGTTTCCTGGGCAAATCCTCCCTTTTCCGTCTCGGCGCCACCCATGAAGAAAGTGTGGGATGGCAGGGAGGGAAGGAAGGAAGGAAGGAAGGAAGGAAAGAAGGGATGAAAGAAATGTCCTAATATTTCCTAGGATATTTCATTTTTCTGGGAGAGAGCTGGATGATAACTTCCCACTGAAGGAAGGAAGGAAGGCAGACTTCTAACTTTCTGGAAAGAGTCACTCCTAAAAACTTGTCAAGTTCCTGGTCACAGGTTTTTACTTTTTTTTTTTTGTCTTAACGTCCAACCTGAAGCAGCTTGGCAGTCTTTGAACTCATAATTAGGTTCCTGTCCAGTCATTCATGGGAGCAATTATCCCCTCCAACCTTTTCAAAACAAAGCTTTGTATATTTTAAGCCAGTCTGCTGCCAAATCCCTCCTTGGTCTTCTTTCTTTCTTCCCAGATTAAAAAAAAAATCACAGACTCTTTTCATCTCTCTTCATATGTCATATTCAAAGACCTTGAGGGGTTCACCAGCAGCCCAAATTGAGACAGTGTGGACTACTAATTACCCTCACCGGGGATTCAATTTTTACATAACTTTCTACTCTCTTATTTTTGTTATTGATGTTTCATTTTAGTTTGTACATGGCTTAGATGATTTCATTATTTATCATTTATGAAGCATTTACAAAGCACTTTATGCATTTTTAACGGAACACCATTTCCATCTCCAAACTTCACATCAAAAGAGCACAACCAGAGGAAACAGTGATGGTGAGGGAAGAGGAAAACTTTGAGATTGACCCTCAATGCAATATCCATGATTATGAAGATGACCAACTCTTCCAGACCAAGACTTGGAGGGGAGGGGATAGAGAGAAAGTGGTTTTTCAGCTAGTTCCAGGGAGGGGCTCCTGCCTCCATGACTTCTTGGGAGAGGGGGCTGCTACTAATAGATAATTGAGTGGAGGAAGAACCAGGAAAATGTGCTTCTGAAGAACCTCTTTAGAAGAGGAACAATGTGGTGAGATCGAAGGTCTATGTCTTCTGAAAGGATGCATGAACTGGAGCCTCCCTATCAGAACTGGTTCTCAGGACCTCTGGCACTGGCTACCTTCTTTCCATGGAAGCAGGACCACCCCAGATCTGGCAGGGCCAAGGAGGACCATTCACCGCAATATTCCACCCAAGAACCTGGAAAGAACATCTCACCAGCTCAGCATCATGCGACAGCAACCCTCAAAGAAGAAGGCTTGTGGGGCCTCTGGTCCTTGGCGGTTTCGGAGGCCTCCTTTAAAAACTATTCTCCTGCCTGATCAGAATGCTTCCCGTTTTCTGCCCCTGAAAAATATCTAAATCTTATTTAAGTTAATGCCCTTCATTTTCATTTATAAAGACAGATACAAAATAATTATTTCCTATCTCCACTCTTTCCTTATCTTTGGGCCTCATAATTCCTCGTGGTTCTTTTTTCATCCCTGTCTCCTGCTCACCAAAAAGGGGGAGGACGTTTTTTGTGAGTTGAAAATATTCTTATGCTCCCTGCCTTTCCTGGTGCTTTTAATCTCTGTGTTCAACCCCTCTTCAACCCCTCTTTTGGTGACTCTCCAAGAGACCCTTCATTCCTCCCCATTGCACGAGGACGTGGCCCTGCCAGCTGGCCACCAACTCTCCTGCCTTTGATGTCCACCGCACCCTCCATTTTGGAAACGTTTCGCTCTCCTCTGCAAAGGACCCTTCCCGCCTTCCCCTCACATGAAAGGGGCTCTGGCAGATGCCTCTCCTGGCAGCCATTTGAAGTGCCTGATTAAAAGCAAGTGGGGTGAGGGGGGAGGAGGGGGGGAGGCCGTGCTGAAGAGAACTGGCCAACTTGAACGTGAAGCCACATTTTGACCGCAGCAGAAATCATGTTGAGCAGACTGAGCTGCAGGAGAGGAGGAGGGGAAGGTGGAGGAGGAGGAGGAGGAAGAAGAAAAAGAAGAAGAAAAAGAGGAGGAGGAGGAGGGAGAGAAAGAGAGGGATCCTGCTTCTTGCCTCCCCCAAGGCACCCCACATTTAACCAGGATAACCTCCCTGCTAGACGGTGTTGGGAGCAGAAATAAATGCAGGAGAGCCAGGCAGAAAAATAGGGTCCAATTTCACAGGACGCAATGCAGGAGACATTTCTGTCTTGCAGAGGCATCTGACGTGATCCCCAATAATTGCATCTTAATGTGCTCGTATTTCTTACAACCTGTTTAGCTGTCCAAGGAAGGAACAAAAAGAAGCAGCTGGGGTAACTCAACCCAAACCCCCGAAGCTCATTTGGTCCTCTCTGTGGGGTTGAGCTGGCCAAGACCTAAGGAGGGAGGGAGCCCAGGAACCCCCTCCTCCCTTTTTCCTGGCTCCAGCAGAGAGCACAATAGGAATATCTGTGGAAGGAGAGAAGTGGACAGACCCTGCCCAATAAATGGCTGTCCGTCACCTGCTGAATGCATTCAAAGGAGGGATGAGGGTTTCTGGATCACATATTGGTAGAAAGCTTTTTTCCTAACCCTCAGTCAGCTGGTGCCCCGAAAGCAGGACCAACCAGGGTAAAATCAACTGCAAGAAAGGCTCGTCTGTGGCCCAATCTCAGGATGCAGCCACGGGAACACACAGAGTTTAAAAAAAAAAGAAATCTTCCTGCAAGGAATTGGGTTGCTGCCCTGCCCACATTGTGAAAGGAATCAGGACTTCTGTATGTAGAGGACCATCATATCTTTCAACAATCAACTTGTCTGCGGGACTAAGTTCCCCAGATCTCTCTCTAGAATACTCCGTTTGGCTTAGGCCAGTGGTGCAATTCAGCCGGTTCGATCTGATTTGGATGAACTGGTAGCAGTGGCGGCGGGAGGTTCCACCCACCTGCCCGGACGTCATCTTGCCCCATTTATGTCGATCTACGCATGCGCAGAAGGTCCTGCGCACGCCAGGGGTGGGTTCTGGCTACTGCTACCGCTGGTTCGCTCAGGGACATGCTGCGCGGGCTTGCTTGGTGCATGTGCAGTACTAAAAAAAATGCTTCTGCTCATGCGCAGAAACAAAACACAAGATGGCGGTTCCACCAACAGAACCAATTTGGGGGTGTGGCAGGCCGAGTTACTATCTACTCAGCTGAACCAGTCCGAACCGGTAGGAACCCACCTCTGGCGCACACTCACATTCGCGAACCGGTAGTGAAGGTAAGTTAATTTCCCCCCACCTGGGTGAGGGTTGAAAATGTGCATGGCCTCAGTGGGAGGCCCCGTGCCATCCACCCGTTTCCCCATGGAACCTGCAGGAGAAGCGCAAAGAGGAGAGGAGACGAGGCTAGTCTTGTTGGCTGCAGCTGACTCAGAAGCTGGTTGCAGATCCAATGAAATGGGCCCGTCCTTCCATTGGGGCACAGCTGGGGGGAGGGTTGAGGGGCTGGACATCCCCCCCCTTTGCCTGCCCAGTGATGCCCACCTTCTTTTTCCCATCTTCACTCGTGGCCACATGCAGCCCTCCTGGATGTAAAAACCCACAAAGGCTGCAGGCAAGCGAGCTATTAGACTTGAAAGTTGTGTGGTTTCTAAATAATCAGGAGCATCGTCTGCTGAAATCCCAGACCTCTTTTGAGCAAGCATTTCCCCCCCACAATAAAGAGATTCCCCAGAAATGGCTCCAATGTAAACAGACAGACTAAAATAGCCAGATGGAAATCTTGATATAAACTCACAACCGATGCCTGATTCCAAGAGAAGTTTGTGGCAAGCGGGCCTCTTGGAAGAGAGGGCATCTCTGCCCTTCAGGAGGAGGCAGGCACGTCTAGTCTTGGGCTGCTAACAGCCTCGGCCTGAAGGCTCCCATTTGCCACCCATAAATCTATGGCTTATGGACATGCTGGGGGGCAAAAGATGGTGGCATGGGATGGAAAGCTCCTTGGCTGGCTTGACTCCCAGAGGAAAATCAGGGCTGCTAGCACAGAGGAAGGTCAAATGGGGAGGGGACTGTTCCTCACTGCAGAAACAATCGGAGGCAACAACCCTTTAGCGGAGGGGTGTCCAAACTTGGGAACTTTAAGACTTGTGGACTTCAACTCCCAGAGCTTTAGCGGGTTTGCACATTTTAATGAAACGCAGTTCAGTTCAAATGAAATCCATAAATGTGACCATGCAACCCCCCCCCCCTCAGATCCCCCAGAAGGGGAAAGGGGGCCCTGCTGAGCCCTGGCTTGGTGGCAGCATGAGATCTCCTGCAGATGCCCCAAAAGGGGCTCAACCAGGCTAGGAGTAAGCAGCAAGAAGGGCTGGTCGGCTCGCCCGTTCCCAGGATGCAGCCACAGGAACACACAGGATTAAAAGAAGAAATAGAAACAGGAGCTCACTCTAATTAAAGGCTAATGAGGAGAGCAGCATAACAGAATTAAAAGAAATCCACCTGGAAGCTCTGAGCAGAATCCTCCTTTGCAGGCTTGGAGTTGCTGAGGCAACGGCTTTTGCTGGAGCCGCCCTGGCCTGGGGGGCTTCTGGACAGCCCCCCACCCCACCCCAGCCTTGCTCCAAAGCTCAGCAGCCTCCTTAGGTTCCCCTCTCCCCCAGACTGGCTCGTACCAGGTTCCAGCTCCTTTGGGGCTTGGCCTGGGCAGTCACTCTCCTCCATAGCTCAGCCCTGGCCTTGGGCAACAGGGGGACAACAAGTGAGGCCTCCTGCCTGACAGCTGCCCGGCTCAATGCCTGGGCAGGAAGGGCCAGGAAAGGCTGCTGTGGATAGAAGGCACCAATGGCTGGAGCTCTCCTCCCCAGGTTGGGTGGGGGGTTTCCTCAGGAGGTCTGCTCCTGGACCCTGCCAGGTAGAGAGCAAAAGGCAGATCAGGCTGCCCTCTGGCCCTCCATGCAATGGAATGCTTTGCCATGGTTTGGTTTGGTTTGGTTTATTGGATTTATATGCCGCCCTTCTCCCAAGGACTCAGGGTGGCGTACAACATTAAAAGAAACACATAATACAAAAGTTAAAAAGAATTAAATAGAATATCCCAAACAAACCCAATTAGAATTAACAATGACATTTTAAAGAAAATTCAATTAAAATTAACAATGATCAATAATTTATTTTGTTTTGTTCAGGCCAGGCTGGCTTGCTGGAAAAGCCAACTTTTTAGGGTGCGTCGGAAGGACCGGAGGTCGGGGATTATACGAAGTTCCGGGGGCAGCTCATTCCAGAGGGAAGGGGCTCCCACAGAGAAGGCTCTCCCCCTGGGGGTCGCTGGCCGACACTGTCTGGCCGAGGGCACTCTGTGGGATCGCACTGGGCGGTGGGAGGCTACAGGTGGTCTCGCAGGTACCCTGGGCCTAAGCCATGGAGCGCTTTAAAGGTCATAATTAGTTCCTTGAATCGCACCCAGAAGACAACCTGGTCCAGGCAGGGCATGGAGACCCCAGGCATGGGCACTTGGCTTCAGGGGAGAGCGGGGAGCTGGATTCTTCTGTGCCCTCTGTCAAGCAATGCAGGAGGTCTCCCTGGGGGGGGGAGGGGTCTTCTGAGGAGAAAGAAGACATTTGGGAAAGTGAGTTTGCTGCTGTCCCAGCAGTGGTGGGATTCAAAAATTTTTTACCACCAGCTCTCTGGGCATGGCGTGGTGTGGCATGGCTTGGTGGGGGTGGCTTCGTGAGGGTAGCAGAGGAAAGATACTGAAAAATCCCCATTCCCTCCCCACCCCACTAACCTGCGTTTCACCCCTGCTCTCCTGTGCAGGGCCACAGAAGAAGACCCAGCCGATCGGCTGGCAGCCTATCAGCTGGGACTCGGGAGGAAGAGAATAGATGTGGGCGGGGCCAGCCAGAGGTGGCATTTGCCGGTTCTCCGAACTACTCAAAATTTCCACTACTGGTTCTCCAGAACTGGTCAGAACCTGCTGAATCCCACCTCTGTGTCCCAGCCAGGTGAGATAATTACAGGTAGGCCTCCCCAAGACCCTCGGAAGGGCTCCCCCCCACCTCCAGACCCAGAGTTGCTCCCCCCATACAGGCTCAGGGCTGTTCCACTGAATCCAGTCCTGGGTGGCTGGCAAAGGGCCCCTCCCCAGCCATCGGAAGGGGGTCTCTCCAAGGAGCTGTTAGCCTGACACCAACTCTGGTGCTTCCAGGAAGACTCCAAATTGCCTTGTTTACACCTCACTGCTCCAGGCGGTTGTTTGCTTGTTTACCTGGCCTGCATTATCTCATCTGTCACCCTGTGAAAGGCGGCGAGAGGGAGCTGTGGCCTTACGCCGCTGCAGGTCAAACGTGCCGTTTGTGTGACAGTTGATCCCCCCTCTTCCTTGCCTCTCCCCGCCACCTCTGCAGAGAGCAGGAAAACGCGCTGGCACAGCCGGGCAGGCCCTGAACTGGAGAGATAGGCCAGCATTGAGAGGCAGCTCAGTGGAAGCAAGTGGAGGCCCTCCCCAACCTCTGGACTGAGTTAAGCAGCATCACCTTAACAGGAGTGGACAGGCGAAGGGGGATGTCAGTGGCACAGGGTGGCACACAGGCATTTTTCCCTGACGACCAGCGCAGGAGGGAGTTGTTCGAGTGAAAAGGGAAGCAAAGGGATCTATTGGGTTGGGTTAAAAAAAGAAAAGGGGGAGTGAAAATAGCACAAATTTCAGGAAAGCTCCCACATTTTCAAAGATGCCCTGCATTCACGGGAACTGCAAGATGCCATCATCGTAACCTAAAGTGTCCAAGACGAATAGCCCTTTATGTAAATAATTTTGTACATGTAGGTGCACCGGCCCTATTATATAGGCGGAGCATTCATTTATTTGCTACTAATGGCTGCATGATTGGTGTCTTCATTGAGGCCCCCGGCTGCTATTGGTTCTGGATTGATCTTAGCTTTGGTTTAATCCTTCTTGCAATCCAGCTAAACTCTCAGCCTTTAGGATTCTTTGAGCAATAAACACCACATTGTGTCCAAATCGAGTACTTTCCTTCCTTCCTTGACAAGAAAATGCAGCGTGGGGAGGGAAGAGGCCAGCTTTGACAGTCGAAAAGGGACAGGGACGCAGAACACCTGCAGAGGCCAACCTGACGTTCACAGCCAAGCCCTGAATCTGCCACAGGCAGCAGCTCTTCTGTGGCTGGACTTGATTTAGGCAGAGCTCTTAACAGGGCTGCCATTTCAGCAGGATGGAGGAGGCTGCGATGCTTCACCCTTTGGGGATCAACTGAGCCTGCTGCAGAGCACACCAGATCTCCTACGCAAGAGAGACACATCGACCCCTTTTGCCTTCCCTTCCTCATGTTACCCTGATAGTTTGATTTGTGGCTTAGTCTCTTGGGTAAACAATAATAAGTCAGGCTTGGGGTGCTTTGATCTGGGGGGGCATCGGATCAGCAGCACAACCTCGGCTCCCTTCCCCTCCCAACCTTTGAATCGTGGCTGGAGGTTCTCTCGTGCCAGGAATCCACAGTTCCTGGGGTCTTTTCTCCAAGACCCCCTCTCGTCTTTGGAGTAGGTGGTATTGAATCCTGACTGCTTGCAATTAGCTCCACCTCTTTCCTTTCAAACTGTGATTGTCCTTCTGTGCCGCAAAGAGCTGCTCGCATTCATGAGACCAAATGAGAGAGGCAGAAGAAACCCAGAGCATATTTCAAAGTTATCTCTCTCTCTCTCTCTCTCTCTCTCCTTCTGAAGCCATAACCTTGGAGGCTCCATCAATTAAGAGAAGTAAGAATTAAAAATGAAAAATTGCAGACCTTGAAGTGCCTAATGCATTTCCATTGGATTAAACAGTCTGAGGAGTTTTTGAAAATAAAACCGATACTTAGGATAATTAAAGACCCTAACCATTCGATTAAGATGCTCAGCAACAGCATACAAAAAGAGATACTTGGGGAGGCATGGCAATAGACCTCCTACAGCTGGGCATTTTTAGCTTATGTTCTTCATCACAGTGGGATAAAATGCTCTTTGCAGAGGTTAACAAAAGTAGTAAGTATAAGTGGAGGATACCAGCGGGAACAGTCGGATCCTGAAGAAATTAGCAGACCCATCTTGGTCGGGAGGTAATGATCAGGAGACAAGCCAACTGCTGCCATTTGCTTCACCTTCAGTCCTAGCAGGGAGGTGAGAACCTAGTTACTCAGTAGAGGCAGAGAGATGGTATCTTCCCAAACCAGCTGGGAACAGTTCGTGTTCTTTAGATTATCTAGCTAAGATCTAGAAGCTCGAGAAAATGGAAACCCAACTAGAGAAGGTGAGACTCAACTAACCATTTCAGACCAGACTTGCTGCTGAATGGCATATTCTGGTTTGAACATTCACCTACTGCAAAAGAGCAATAAAAATGGCCCCTTTTGCTAAGTCACATTTCAGAGACTTCCCTAATGGTGGATTGCTTGCTGCGTCTCTCCAGGAAAGTAGCAAGCACATCATTCTAACTCCACCTGTCTCTTCCTTGCTTTCAAGACCACAGCAAGTAAACAAAAGTAACAACATGAGCCATGAAGTGCAAACATCACAGGGCAGCCTGGACATCTGGAGCTTGCATGATACAATGTGTCTTTCACAGGTGAGGATACAGGTAGCTCGGAGTTGCTATGGAGTCCTTGGGCTCTGTGAGCTTGGAGAGCACCAAGGAGTCCCGTCTTCTTCAGAAAAGTTCAAGACCAAACTCCCAGATGAGATATGACCTACAGCTCTCCTTTGAAGCCATTAGCATCCATAAATCCACTTCAGGAAAAGTCCCTGAGATGTTGCCATCAACCACTAACCCTGAAGCATCAGATTCAAAAACTGCTTCCCTGCCATCGCATTTTCCGCCCCTGTCCCCAAGACCATCCCAACCCCCATCCCTGTCACCACATTCTCTCCTGCTCTTATCTGCCCTGGTTAGATGGGGGAGGGTACAGCTTCTTCCATCTGAAGTAAGCTGTCTTGTGCGGCCGCCTGTCGTGTTCTGGCTTGTTTATTCAGCTTTCCTGCCAGGAACTGTCCAAGGTCTCGGGCAGAGGAAATTCTTTACATCAGTTGCATTCTTTGCATCCTCTAAGACAGGAGGCTCCGGCCTCGGCAACTTTCAAACTTATGGGCTTCCACTTCTAGAATTCCCCTATGGCTGTCTGAAGAATTCTGGGAGTTGAAGTCCACAAGTTTTAAAGTTGCCAAGGTTGGAGACCCTTCCTCCAGGAGTCCTGTAGCTGGAGATGCTGGCCCCTTTTCAGCCAAAACCTTGGTTATACATTTCAGAGGTGGCCTAACTTCCCCTAAAGGTTCTCTGCCCTTCCAGTGAGATTACAAAGGCCCAGCCACCCTCTCTAAGTGGAGGGAATCCGAGGTGCAGCCTTTGTCAAACGGAGATGCAAATAGCCGGCTAGGTTTGTTGCAAAAATTATATCAAGGGATACTGGAACCAGCATTAATCATCCATGATTGCTGCCAAAGTAGGGGATGACTTCTGAACTATTTCCAGAAATCTTGTCCCAGCTGGTCATGAAGCAATAAATAAATAAATAAATAAATAAACAAATAAACAAACCTAGTGAGAGGAGATGGTGCAACCAAAATCCCAGCTTGCAATCTGAAACAACACAATGGGCTTTGAAGACTTAGGAAAGTTCACTAAGGAGCCTTCTTATGGTACATTGATTTACCAGGGAACAAACTCAGTGTAGGGAGACTCCCTTCCGAGCATTAGTCACTCACAAATTGCATTGTTATTGCAGTAACAATTGTTATATGTGTGTTTGGTGCAAAAAATCCCCATGTTTCCGTGATCCTTGCCAGGATGACCGAGGAGGGGTCCCTTTCCCTTTCATCAATAAATAAAGTCCAATCCTTTCTCACTCAGTTGGTAAAGCCCCACTGGAGGATCTTGCTTCGTGAAAAAAGAGGCACCATCACTGCATGTAACTGAAAGACATATTAAAAAGGAAACACACACTCACAGATGAATGCATTAAGTAAAATCTGGCATTATTCACCCAAACGCTGAGCTCTGGGTTTGGAGTGTTACTGTGGAAACACTGGCATATAAAAGAAAACAACTCATTAATTAAAGGAATTAAAAACTGATATGGAACGCTGGAAGCAAAGCGTGATAGGTTGCTCCCATATTTAACCCACAATGTTTTTTAGGAGTGGTGGATGAGATGTGCTCCGTGAAAAGCTCTTGGTCTGGTGTTGAATGAGAAGATTAACCTCTACTCATCATGCTTTAGAATACAAGATGTTGAGATTCAAGGACTTGAACAGCCCTGTGCACTTTCTTGTCAGTTATCCTCAACTCCACCCAGGTTCAGCTATCAAGCAGAAGGAGAAGAAACTCTACTCTTCAAGGGAAAGGCACCAAAGCATGGGCACATCCAATAAAACACACCCACACACCATTCAAGAACCAGGTCTTCTTTTGACTTGTTCATAAAGAAAGGATGGAGCTCCTAAGATACCTCCAAAACTGACACCACTCACATACAATTTGGTGGAATGATTGAATCCATTGGCTAAATTCAACAAGTATAATCCTTCCCCGTTTCACTTAAAAATAATATTACCAGCTAAAGCAATAGGTAAGGAATATTATGCATAGTTAAAGAGAGAAGCTCTGATTGTCAAACACATTTAACTTGGCTGGGGCAGGTGAAAGGAGAAACTGGTGTGTTGTGGAAGAAGCAAAAAAAATGACCCAATGATTCCAAGGCGTGAAATTTGCCCCTACGAATGTCAGCCATTGTGGAGAGATAGGGAGAAAGCCTTGAAGCAGGGACTGTTATGGAAACTAAGAGCAGAGCACCCTTTGGGCCAATCCCCAGGTGACCTCGAGCCACGGGTCTCGCAAATGTGGTTCCACTCAGACTGAGAAGAAGTCGCCCCACAACTGTGGTGTGCAATTGTGAAAGGAAATACTGGATACGTCTCTCATATCTTTTCTTCATCCGCCAGAGAAATTATGGCTCTAGATCTGAGGAAGTTAGCAGACAAATGAAGTGCTTCTAATCGGGCGACACTTAGGACTTCATCAGCATTCAAGGCAGATTTATCACAGCAAGTACAAGAGAAAGAAGAATGGAGACCAGGAAGAACGGGAGAGAACTCAAGAGGAAATACAGATCCGCTGAGTCTTCCACCTTATTTTGTCACTGCAGGAAAGTGTTGCCCAATTATAATTAATCTGTTGGGTGATCTTGAGCTGTGCTGAAGGAGACCACCCAACTTCCAAGCTTCTTCCGCACGACCCCAAAGCCATCTTGCTCTGACACTCTCACCTCAGATCTAGCAAAATGCCTTTGGGTGGCCTGGAGGTGGGTCCCGAACGAAGGATTTCAAAGAAAGGGGGGTGAAAGTTCAGGAAGGTGGGACACATAGAAGCAGAACTGGGGAATGGAGGGAAGAGAACAGACACAAAATTGGAAGGAATTCTCCAAAGTAATCTTATGGATGCCATTTTTGATCAGAATGCATCAGGATCTTGGAGGTGAATAGGAGAAACATTCGATTCTTCCTTTCTTGCACTCAAAGGGAAGGGGAGATGGGTTTTCACTGACCAGATACCTAGAAGCAAAGGCTTGTTAAGACTTCTCTAAAGACAGCCGGGGCTTCCTAACAGCTTCTGTAACATCCCTTGTCCTTCCCACCACCACTTTTCCAGCAGTGGACATTTCCCTGCTTTAGGACAAGCATGGCCACTGAAAGGGAGCTGACCGGTCACTTCCCATTTCCCTGGACTGTATTAATGCCAGTGTGTCCTGACTCATGGGGACAGGAGCCCTATCTGAATGGTGGAGGACTGGGTGATGCTTTCAAGGTGACAGTTCTCTAATAAGATGGTGGGATGAGCAAAGTCCGGTACATGAGAACACCGAAGCCTTTTGCCTTTTCCTCCTAAGAACCTCACAACCATCCCTGTCACCTCATCAAGGCCAACTTCGGCATCATAGTGTCTTTCTAATAAGTGTCTGGAGAATAAAATCCAATCTTTTTTGTGGCTTGTTTCCTTCCAGAAGGTCCTATGTGCAGATTTGCATTCTTCTGAGATGACCACTCTTGTGGACATAGGTATAGAGTTTTAGGACGCAGCTGGTGCCTTCAGCTGTTCAGTCTAATGACCCAGGTAAGGGCCCTTTGTTTGACTTCAACCAAGAGATGATGGGTTGTCGTAGCCTGATTATGTTCAGAAACAAGCTTAGAATTTGAGACATTTGTGCCACGGGAAGGATCTGATTCCCTTTGAAGCCCAGAATGCCAATCTGGTGAGTCAGGTAGCTGGGGTGGGAGAACCAGGTAGGGAGGGGATGTGGGGAGCTTCATCAGATCCAGCCCCTTCCTCTAGGACAAAGAGTTCCCACTGCCCAATGCAAAATAGGGGCTGCAATCTTTCCTCCTTGCCCTAGAATTGTTCATCCCTGTGGCGGCTGTCCCCATGCTTAGGAGAGCACAAGACACTCCCAGCCAAGATTCCTCCTTTTTTTTAATTGAATAATGTAAACATGATTGATTTTTCTTGCTGGTTGGAAATGGAGCCCAAATCTCAGTCAGCTCATAAATGATTAGGAGAAAATAGGCTTCCTGGGCAGAGACCGATAGGTGCCAGCAGCAGCTTCCTCCTCCGAAAGGATAGATGAGAGGCTGTGCCCTGGGAAGAGCCAAAAGGCAGAGTGATGGAAGAGCTATGCTAATGAGGTAGATAATTGTTGGATTATTTACTGGAGAGCTAGCTCGAAAATTTCTGTTTCTGCCTTTGAAATATGCAATGTGGCCAGGCAGACGGCCGAACCAAAACTGCTACTTATTTAATCCCTTTTCACGGCGTAGAAAATACTCTGTTGCTAGTCTCAGGCCTTCCAGGTGTTAGGAAAGAACCCAACAGTTTTCGGCACGGCTTCCTCAATTGAGCCCCCCCCCCCCCGACATTGGATTTGGTTCCCATCAGCCCAAGGGGGCTGCTCATCGGAGAGGACCCAGTTGGTGTGGCTGTTCTGTGCCCATCCAAGCTCTCACCCTCCCCTTAGAAACCCCCCCCAGGACCCCCCCACCCTTCCCAAGGCTTCTCCCTGGGGGCATCCCCCTCCCTGGGAGTGCTTGAAAAACAAATTGCAGCTCCAAACAGAAACAACAACAAAAACGAAATTAAAATCCAGAGAAGCAATATCTGGTTAAGAGCTATTTGCATAATTTGACATAATTTGTTAGGCAGCATGGGGGGGGGGGGTGAGAACAAACTTCTGTTGGGGGGAGGGTTGCACAATGCTTAATGCAGCAATTAGGTGATTACATTTGTCAGTTTTTTTTTTAATTAGAATAAATATGAGTCAGGTGAAGAAAGGATTTTGTGGTCTCTCTCTCCCTTTCTTTCTCCGACTTACCTTTTCCCTTGAAGAAAGCAAAATGAAGAAGCCGTAGCAAAAAGTTGGAAATTCTTCTCTTCTCTTAATATTGGGAAGGAGATTTGGAATTAAAAAAAGAGGGCCAGAAAAGGGTGAGTCCTTTTTTGTACTTTTTCTCTTTTTAAAAAACACGAATGTAACTATCATTTTTAATAGATTTTATATTTGGCTTTTTAATTGTTCAGTCTAATTCTCTAAGGCAGCCTAACTCTTCCTCAAGTATTTAATGGGGAGCCATCTTGAGAACGTTGGGGCTTTGAACCCCCAGCATTTGTACCCCTCCTTCCTCCTCTAGGCCAGGAGAATCCTTGGCCCCCAGTCCAGGGCATTTCTTCTTCCATATTCTGAGGATCTGGGAGAAGGAACCGGCCTGGTTCTCCAACACAGCCATTAAGGTTGTCTGCTTTTCTTCTTCATGATACGAGGACCCTCAGAAAGAGATGACAACTGTCAAGGGAGCATCTGATTGTCTAAGAGAGGCTCATGAGTGCTGTTGTTTGTAGCTGTAGATGTTCCACAGAAAGGTAGCCCCCAATCCTTTCCAAATCCACATCCCGTTGCACCAAGCGCCCCAGTGGCAGTGCTGATTTCATCCAGGGTCCCAATTGATCCACGGTATCATTGATCAGCACCTCCCGAGTTTTTGTAATCCCTATTTACGGATCTCAGTGCTTGTAATCTTTTCCAATTCCTGGCCTTCACAATTATTGTATCTCAGAACAACTGTGTCAATAAACTAAGCGCGGCTCTTTTCAATGACAATATCAGTTTCCGATGTGTTATGTTCCAGGTGCCTCTCGGTCTGAATTTTGAAATCTCATAAAATGTTTCCTCTGTCATTTTCAATAACATTATCTGCGCTTTCAGTAATTCTTATTGACAATTAATCCGTACCTTTTGCATAAATGCCAAAGTAATTCCTTCCCAGCGTGATTGAGCCTTTCCCCCACTTTTTTTAGAGCAATGAGTCTGTGTGATTTTGCTGCATTCAGTTATTATACGGTCAACAGTTTCATCCTTATCTCAGCGCAATCGGCATTTATTATCCAAACTGGTATTTTCTATTTTTGCCCCGGTGACATTTGTGCACAGAGCTTGTTGCCTTTTTTAATGCTCCGTGCTTAAACCACTGCCATGTTCCGATGTCCAATTTTCAGTGCCTTTCAAAAAATGCCCATGGAGTGCTTTGGTTTTCCAATTTCCTAATCTCATTTCAAGCTGTTGCTTTTTATAGTCATATTTAAATTCCATTTTTGCAAATAGCCCTTCTCTCTAAATTTCTTTCAAGAAAGTTTCTTTACTTATATATTACGATGATGATGATGATGATGATTCTTTAACAACATTGTGAAACCACAGCTGCCAGTTGTTTAACCTGTCTTGGCCTTCATTCACATCCAGTTCTTCCCAAGAACCAGGAATGCCATAATAAAGGCTCGGTGGAGTATATGTGAGGATCCACACAGTGTGGCCTTTTGCAATGGACAGATGGCAATTTCGTCGATGCACAGATTTTCTAACTGCTGTCCAAGATTTTTTGGTTTGGCACCCAGGGTGCTGATAACCGCTGGGACGATGGTGGCCAGTTTATGCTATAACCTTCCAACTTTGATTTTCCAATCTTGCTCCTTTCTGATCTTCTCCAGTTCTTTATCTCCTGTTCGACTGTCCCCTGATATTACCTACCACATCAATTATCCACACTTTCTTCTTTTCAAACCACAGTTAAATCTGGTGTATTATGAGCCAAGACTTTTATTCATTCGTATTTGGAAATCCCACAATCTTTAAACTTGCTCATTTTCAACTCGAGGTTCCCAACAATTTTTCATTACTGACACTTGATAATTTTTTATGGATGTTCCAGCAAAACATTTTGTTGACTGTGTTATGTCTTGTTTATTATAATTATTGTGGCATTAGTATTAAAAATGGGATCTATGATCCTAAGAGAGGGTTGCATGCAATGAAAGGTTTCCATTTGAAGGATGGCTTTGCACTGGAGAGAGAGGAGGAGAAAGAAGGGAGGGGTTTGGTTGCCTTTGATGCAACTCCTTCCTTGATTGAGTGTAAAAACAGAGGAGATACACAATCACGGTACCTGTTTCAACTCGAAGCTTTGGGAAGCTTCCTGCACTATTTGCATTCCTGCAGTGTCCCCGTGTGCCTGCTGTGAAGGTTACTGGCATCTGCTGGCAGCGGCCTCAGACAGCCTGCCAACAGCAGCTCACTTGTCTGGGAAACAGACCACAGCGCACCTGGCACGGCTCATGGTTTCATCTGATGCGATGCTCTCGGAGGTGGAACTCACCATAAGCTTTGTGTGGGGACTCTGAAGAGACAGAGAGCACGGCCCCAGGTGCGCTGCCTTTCTGAAGGCGATTGCAGGAAGGATAGTCTTTGGCTTGCAGTGGTCTTGTGTTTGGCATGCATCTTCCTAAGAGAAGTGGGTTTCTAGCTCCATGGACTTGGAGAGGCTCTGCTTTCTCAATAGTTTTGCTTCTGGTTGATGTCTCTGACCATGAGCCCTCTTGCTACAAGTTGGGGCTCTCCATAGAAACCTTAAGGGATCCATTTACCTCTCCTGGAAGTAGCCAGGAAACAGGGTTTTTCATCTTGTGGAAAAGAGGACAATGATTATTTATTACATTGAACTGATCTGGGAAAGTAAGTTAGAAAGAGATACACATACACGACAATGACAATTTATTTGTTTTATTTATTTATTTGAAGCTTTTATATGCCGCCCAATCCCAAAGGACTCTGGGCGGCTTACAAGAAAATATAAAAAACACACAACAACAATACAAGTTAAAACAACAGACACCCTTCATACATTCATTCTAGTCGGGGCCGGATCTCAACAGTGAGGTCAACAGCCCCAGGCCTGCCGGAACAGCCAAGTTTTTACGGCTTTCCTGAAGGCCATGAGTGCGGGTATGGTCCGGATTTCCGGGGGGATCTGGTTCCAAAGAGTCGGAGCAGCCACCAAGAAGGCTCTCCTCCGAGGGCCCGCCAACCGACACTGTCTGGCTGACGGCATCTGAAGGAGGCCCAATCTATGGGATCTTACTGGCCGCTGGGAGGTATGTGTCAGCAGGCGGTCTCGAAGGTATCCTGGCCCTAAGCCATGTAGGGCTTTAAAGGTAATAACCAACACCTTGAATTGAGTCCGGAGACCAATAGGCAGCCAGTGCAGCTCATGGAGGATAGGTGTAACGTTGGTGTACCTCGGCACACCCAATATCGCCCGTGCGGCCGCATTCTGAACTAACTGCAGCCTCCAAACGCTTTTCAAGGGTAGCCCCATGTAGAGCGTGTTACAATAATCCAGCCTCAAGGTGACAAGGGCATGAGTGACCGTTAGAAGCGCATCCCAGTCCAAATAGGGCTGCAATCGGTGCACCAGACGAACTTGGGCAAAGGCCCCCCTGGTCACAGCCGACAGAGGATGTTCCAATTTCAGCTGCGAATCCAGGAGGACTCCCAAATTGCGAGCCCTCTCTGAGGGGGCGTAAACTTTCAACCCCCAGGGTTAAGGATGGACTGTCCAAAGAGTCCTTCGGGCGCAACATCCAAAGCCTTATCGGGATTGAGCACAAGTTTGTTCGCCCCCATCCCGACCCTAACAGCCACAATGTGGTTTATCGGCTTCTTTCTTGCCCCCCCCCCTTTTGTCCCCTCAATGGAGCTACTTGCTCTTTTTAGGATACACTAGGGGGGAGTGACTGCCCAACTCTTCCTGTCCCTTTTCACAGCCAGGGGTGGCTTTTGACGAGAAAGGTTCCCCTCAGCCATGTGACTATCCTGGTTCTGCCAGCAGTGTCTCTCTAACTGGGGGAGGCCCACCAGGGTCTTTGTCCTCTTGGTCTCTGGCGCTTGAGAAAGAAGGAGAAGACCAAGGTGGCCTCAGAATGGCTCTGGTGATGGCCTGGGGTGGCTGATGGAGCATCTGGTCTGCTTGAGGTGGGGGTGGGTGGCACCTCCCTTCGGAGATGGAGCAGCCCAGGAGATCCACCCCTCACTTCTCATTGCCTGTCCAAAGAGATCTCTCCTCCCACTCCTCTTCCCTCACCCATCCCAGGAAGCCGCCCCTCCCTCAACCTCGCTGTCACTCTGCGATTCTAATTTCTTTAAACATTGGGAAAGCTTATTAACCTCTGATGAGTTTAACATATGGCAGCTCCCGTCTTCCTTTCCGCACCGTAATTATGAGGCACGCGGCAACAGGCCTGTCTTTTCAGCTACGGCATCTTGCTTTTTGCTAACATTACAACCTATTAAGAAGCTACATTAAATGCATGTAAGGTGTGTGCGGCATGTCTGTGTGTGTGTGTGTGAATGCATGCGCAAGGATACACATAGACGCCACCACTGCCCCAGAGCTCCCAGCTAATCTGCAGAGCATATTTAAGTCACGGTTGTGATATTTGGGGGTCAGGCTCCCCCTGCTGTGCATGCTGGCCGGTGGCCAAGCCATCCATCAAGCTGTACTCATTAAGCCATGAATTCATTATGTACACACCGTTACACATATATGGGCGTCTCTGCTGAGATCTGGATCCAGGGGTGCTCGGCTCGCAAGAAGGAGCACCCCACGGCCAGATTCCCCTGGAACTGGGACCTTGGACTGCTTCTCCATCTGCGGTTGCCGAACCTCTCCTGGTTCTGGCAGCCTCTTTATGATTCCCTTCTCCAGATGGGGGGCAGAACACCAGTAACTCTTGCCAATACTGCCAGAAGAGCTTGTCCAGGGCAATGGGAAATATCTACTTGCAAGGTTCTGTTAATGCAGCGTTACAGCAAAGTGGAATTCGCTCACCTGGCCTGTTTCCCGTCTGGTCTTCCTGGCTTTACGTACTTCGAAGGATTTCTAGGTGGCGAGGTGGCGCAGTGGTTAAATGCAGCACTGCAGGCTACTTCAGCTGACTGCTAGTTCTGCAGTTCGGCTGTTCAAATCTCACCGGCTCAGGGTTGACTCAGCCTTCCATCCTTCCAAGGTGGGTGAAATGAGGACCCGGATTGTTGTTGGGGGCAATATGCTGACTCTGTAAACTGCTTAGAGAGGGCTGAAAGCCCTACGAAGTGATATATAAGTCTAACTGCTATTGCTATTGCTATTCTAAAATGAAGGAGCCGCCTCCGTTTTATTCACCCCGGAGACATTTCAATTGTTCCCCCCCCTCTCCTCCGACTCCGGCCTGCCAGACCCATCTCCACCCTCCAAAGAACGAGCACGTCCTACCGAGCACTCTAAAATGGGCCATGCTGGGCTAATGTGGGTTAAGAGTCACCTTGGATTCGGTTTCAGCTCCCCAGAGAAGGGGCACCTCCTCGCTCAGCAGTGCAGGCTGTTATACTGAAAACGATTTTAAATTTGAGAAATTGGCACGTTGTGATCCAACAAGGCAATTTCGGAATTGCTCCATGCAGCTGCAGGGCCTCCGAGAAGGCAGGCCTTGCATCCTAAGCAACAGGGAGGAGAGCCTGTTGCTGTCACAGAGCTGGGGGTGGCAGCCAGGTGTCCTACCACCCCCAGTGTCTTAAACTTTAAACTTTAATAGGATTTGTATGCTGCCCACTCCCTAGGGACTCTGGGCGGCTCAGGCCAGCAGCCATCTTTTCTTTTGGATCTTTGGCCTGCCACGTTTCCTATTATTCTACTATGCATTTTCTATGGTGGGGAAATGGGAGGGGGGATTGTGCGGAGTTAGATGATATGTAGCCATAACAAAGTTCTTTCTGGAAAGCCAAGGTCATCCTTTGGCTCTGCACCTCTGCACCTGACCGGAACTGGATGGGTGGAACTGCCAGAATGGCAGTGGAGAATTGAACCATGGGATGGACTTGTGGGTGTGGTGGGAAAGATCTTGAACTTTCAACTGGGTGGGAAAACCAGGAAGCTTTCAGATTTGGGTTTTCCCAGATGTGCCAACTTGGCTCTCTTAATCAATTGGAACTTTGAGCGATCCTTTGCCTTGGACTCTGATTTAATTTTGGGTGCTATTTGGAACCCTGACATTAACCCGAATCTGAAAGCTTCCCAGTTTTCCCCATCTAGTTGAAAGTTCAAGATCTTGCCCTCACACCCAGATGCATAACCTCCTGTAGGGGCTGGCAGTAAGCACTTCAGTCTCTGTTCTGTTGGGGAGGAAAAGGCCTCCTCTGAGCCACTGCAATCCGAACTAGAAGATCAGGATTGGTAAAGTCCTCTAGAGATTCTTTCCATGGTCAGGAACAACTCAGTCCTCCGCCTATAGAGCAGCATCTTGTGTATGGTGGCAGTTTTTAAAGGCTGCTGTGGCAGAGTCAGAAAAAAAGGCAGACGTGATTGGCCCTGCCTTCCTTCCACCCCAAAAGCCCTAACTGCGCTTCCCCTGTGTATTTCTCAATTAGATTCATCTGCAGAAACCAGCTGAATTTTGTTGCGTGGCAATAGCATTGATTGCTGTTTACTAATGTCTGCACAGTTAAAGCCATGGTGACAAGCCAGCAGCCTGAATTCTTCTTCCACGGCTCTGATTTGTTCTTTGGGACACCTCTCCTGAAAGCTTATTGGGAAAATGTGGACTCGGGAGCCCTGGACAAGGCTCCCTTCCTGTCACCAGGCCCTGCTTCCTACCTTTTGGGAAACCCTCAGCCAGGCAAAGAGGAAGCATCTAGAGGGGAATTAGCCTAGAATCCTTGCCCAGAAGCAGCACCCAACCCCCTGCCCCAAGATCCATGGACTCTCATCTATCTGTCCCCAAGGGAAGGCAAGCAATAGGGGAAGATTCCTGTATTACAGGCAGAGTACAATAAAGTAGTTAGCTTGAACTCTACGTGTCTGGATCTGGCCTCTTGCACCTGACACTGCGACCCACAAGGCCTTTTGGAGATCCTAAAACAGAAGGTCTTCCTTCCTTCCTTCCTTCCTTCCTTCCTTCCTTCCTTCCTTCCTTCCTTCCTTCCTTCCCTCTGTTCTGTCAATGGGCAGAGAGTACTCAGAGTCTTCTGAGAACCAAGTTGTCTCTACCTCTTCTTGGATGTTGTCCAAGGATTCCACCTTTGCCTACCCCACATAGTTTCCAGCACTTATTGCTTGCCTTGATGAAGGGGGGAGGGGCTACAGAAGATGGACTTGAACTTCCCAGCTTCCACTAAGCCCATCATCCTGAGACTTAGTTGCAGAGAAGAGCAACTAAGACGTTTAAAGGCCTGGAAATGAAAACCCATGAAGAACAGTTGCAGGATTTGGGTATGGCCAGTCTAGAGAAAAGAAGGACTAGGGTTGACATGATAGCAGTATTCCAGTATTTGCCCCAAAGAAGAGGGGGTCAAATTATTCTACAAAGCAACAGTGAGCAGGACAAGAAACAACAGTTGGAAACTAATCAAGGAGAAACTTCCTAACAGTGAGGACGATTAGCCAGTGGAACAGAAGCTGCCTTTGGAAGATGCAGGTGCTCCCTCACTGGAGGTTTTTAAGAAGACACTGGACAGCCAATTGTGTGAAATGGCATAAGGTTTTCTGCTTAAGGATGGGGTTAGGCTAGAAGGCCTCCAAGATCCCTTCCAGCTCTATTCTGATTTATTTAACCCTCCATGTTTCATCGGTTGCAATCTTGGAATCAGCTACAAAGAAGAGGGCCAGTCCTGGAGCTTGGAGAAGGGGCCAGATGGGGGCCATTTGGTTGAGGTAATGCAATGCTGGAGAAAAGAACCGGTTAAGGATCCTGGACAGCAACAGCCTCGCTCAGACCAGGGATCCAAGACCTTGGCAGAGATCCTGGAAGGATCAGCAGCATCTCTGGAAGTCCGTGAGAGGCGCCCTTGGTGGTTAAGAGAATGTGCCCTTTGGAGAAGGTTCTTAAAGAGCTCAGCTGATAAGCCCGTAATCTTCCTTCACTGCGCTTACATGCACACCCAGAGACACGCTGCATGGACTAAGCCCAGGGCAGGGGGGCAAGAGACCTACAGCTGATGCAGGTGAGGTTTCTTCTCTTCCAAACCCTTCCAGGGGTCACACAGCTTGGCAGGATCAGCAGTTCTTTGAAGAATCTGTTGGCAGAGGAGCTCTAGCCTGCCTGCCTGCCTGCCTGCCTGCCTCTCTTTCTACTGCCCCCCACAGACATACATCCACCTCTGCCTTGGTCCCCTGCCACCGTCTCGGCCAGCCCCCCAATAGCTTCAGAGGCTGCCTGCCCCCACCTGCAAGACTCGAGGTGGGAACTGATGGGCGATCAGGAGATTGCAACTTGGGACGGCCGTAATCACACCAGACTGAGCAGCTTAAATACCACCAGACAGAATATTACTCAAATTAAAACGAGGCTTTAAAATGTCGTTATTTGTGTCATTATTAATAGCTCTTAATTGTGTTCTCTAATTATCATGAAATTATGTTGGTATTAATAACCACGTCAAAGCTGCCTTGGGAACTGCAAGAACCTCCTCAAACATTGTGCCATATGTCAGTTCCCGGAATGCAAAGGTGGGCCTGGATGGGGGCTTCTGGTAGAGCAACATGGAGCAGACGAGGGGATCCGTTGCGAAGAAATGCAGGCCCCCAAAGCAAAGGAGAGGGGGGGTCCCCGCATCTCCTCTCCGTGGGCGTTGGTGGACGTAAAAGCCACCTGGGCCAGCTTCTCTAAGAGGGGGCTGAGTGCAAGCAGACGCCCCCAGGTGCATCGTTCCACATCCCTTGTGCAACTCCATCCAGGACTGGAAAGGGCGAGCAGGGAATCCTTGGTGGCCACATCGCCTTCGTTCCCTTGCAGGAGCCAAAGGACATCCACGCTTCCGCCTTTCGCTGCTCCCGTGGAGCGCATGGTGCCAGGGAGCAAAGCGAATGTCTGTTTTCAAATATTTTGCCAGCAGCTGCTACTTTTCCTGACAAGCAAACTGCTCTGGACTGGGACGAGAGCAGAGCAGGCTCCGATGATGATGTGGCTGTCACATCCACTTTGCTCCGGCCAAGTGGCCAGAGGAAAGAGTGGCCAAAATTTGCAAAATGAACACAGGACACCAAGTGGAGCCACCGGAGTGAATAAATGGTGGTGAAGGGAGAAAATAGTTTACATAACGAACCGTTTTGCTCTTCAACTCCGTTCCCCAATTTTCTGGCGACGGCTCAGACTCATTCTGTGGATGTTAAGGACACCTCCTGCTTTTCCTCCGAAGCCAAGAATGGTGCAGCTCTTAATGATGGCTGTTCCCAAGGTGGGAAGTTCAGATCTGGGGATCTGGTTAAGATGAGATGGCTTTTCCGTCTGGGTGAGGAAAGAGCTTGTTGAGCTGGAAAAGAGAGGCTGCTGTCACGTTTCCCCTCCTACCTCACTCCCACTCTGCCCTGTGAGCCGGTTCGGCTGGTGTTACTTAGAACTCAATAAAAGAGGAAGTTTAATTGGGTTAGAAAGAGAGTTGGCGAGGCAGGAGCACGGAATAGTCTTTAATAAGATCAAACTGGAGAAACTTTTAACAATGAGAGACAAAAGGCCAAGGGGGCCCTGAGCCCTCCCTCCCTCCCTCCCTCCCTCTCTCTCTCAGCTTAAAGGCCTCCAAGGTTTGCAGATAGACTTATTATTTATTTATTATTTATCTCCAAGATTTGCAGAGAAGCTTATTCATTTATTTATTATTTCATGAAGCTGAGCTTTGGGAACTAAAGAGGAGAAGTTGTAAACAATTGAAGGGTTTATGGAAGCAGCCTATCTGGGTCTCAAATATTCTGTTTTTGGGGGCTTCCCCAAAGTCTCAGAGGATTCATGGTTAAGAAATATCATAGATCTCTTGTATGAGAGCTACCAAAACAAAATCGAAAAAGACACAAGGCAGAAGTTCCAGAAAGTTAACTGAATGTGCACAGACAGGCCAGGAATTTGTCTCTTCTTTCTACTTTCTGAAACTAATTAACCAATTTTCCCTGTAACACTGTGGAACTCCTTGCAACATGAAGAGTTAAGAGCAGAGGTCTTCAAACTTGGCAACTTTAAGACTTGTGGACTTCAACTCTCAGAATTAATGTATTTGTCTTATATGTTAAAAGTTTGTCTCCCCCCCCCCTTTTAAGTTGTAAGCCGCCCTGAGTCCCCCCAGGGAAAAGGGCGGCATATAAATAAACTTTAAATCTAAAATCTAAAATCTAATCTGGGAGTTGAAATCCACAAGTCTTAAAGTTGCCAAGTTTGGGGACCCCTGGTTAAGAGCATCTCCAAAGATCTGCAGAGCTCTCCAGGAACTTGGGGAAACCCTTCTTTTCCTCTTCCTCCTCTTCTTCTTCCTCCACGCACCTCTTTAGTTCTAGAGTGTCTGGTCATTTCCAGCCCCACCCAGCTCAACTCAAGCCATCAATTCAATTCAGATTGTCAAGTCCATCTGTGTAAAGAAAACATAAAGCAAATCAGTTTGTTAATTCTCATCAGTTCACCAAAAGGACCCCGAAGCTTTTCTAAATCTATTTGATTCCATAGCATCCGATTCAAAGCAGTCCAAATTGTTGATTTAATTCTGGAGGGGATTCTTGATCTGGAGCCTTGGAATCATTTCTGAATGAAATCCTTGCCCCGGTTCTTTGTGCAGCCCCCACCCCACCCCCTTCTAGCTCTCCCCCTTGGCCCGTCCACCCACCCCCACCCCCATGGGCTGTTTGGAGGGAGAAGGAAAACCAGGACTGCGTTCAGACTCCGGCCCATAATCCCTTGGTGAGACGCAAAGGAGAACTTCCTAAGCAGCTTAGGAGGAGATGTTTCAACGGAGAGATGCTCAGGGAGGGGAAACAGGAGGGAACCATCTGCAGCAGCCAAATTTGGAGGAAGCGCCGTTAAAACAGATTTCATTCTCGCTCGCTCTTTTTTATTAGAGTTGCCTGTTCCAAAGGGGGGAAAGCGGCAGCTCCGAATGTAGGTTAAAGTTTTTCATTTCTTGCCTCTCAGGAAATGCCAGAGTAAGTCTTCCAGCCCCAGAAAGACATCCTTTGTTTCAGGAGACTCCCCGAGATCAGGAGGACCTCAGCCGAGGCCTTGAGCCTGCAGCCCCCCCTCCAGCTGCAGCCACGGAGGGTTCAGGGGTCCAGGTGCCATTCCCACCACGGTGCCTCCTTCTCTCCCTACCTCCCTTCCTTTTTTCTTTCTTTCTTCCTTCCTTCTTTCCTTCCTTCCTTCCTTCCTTTCTTTTCTTCCCACCCAAAATCCACTAAGGGAGACACAACAGCTGTCTTCTCTCTTTGCACTGACAGCACAAACTAGTCCAATTAGGGAGAAATTAAAAAATAAATACATCTGATTTTGATTCTGTTACAGTTCTGTTACAATTCAAAGCTGCAGTTCCTTGCGTGGAGTGCAAATGAGTTAAAAGGCATAACATAAAATTAGTGATGTAAAATGAAAGTAGCCTAAGAGTGAAAATGAAACCAAGCGACGTCCTGCGTAAGAGTTCATTCTTCTTCTCCGAGGCCAGAGAGAGCTTCTTTCCTTCATGCCAACCGTCTCCTGCATTTTTCACCACCTTCGTTGTGCCACAGCCGCACGGGGGAGATACCCGTTTGGAAGCCAGTTGGAAGTAATGGGGAGGGGGGGGGGTGGCAGGTGCTTCTACTTCCTGCCTTGGGATCAAGGCATGGAGGGGCTTCTCTTGCCTTCCTTCTCACCAGGTGGAGCTGATAAACAAAGGGACAGGAGAATATAAGGAAACTTTTTTTTTTAATTTTATTTTATTTTATCCATTTCATATATACATTCACAATTATATGATCTCATAACTGTTATTAATAATATGTATTTATAACAATTTTTCCCTACTGTTGACAATATACTTGAAGATTGCTTTTTTAACATCCCATAGATCCATCTTATCTTGCAACAGTCCTACTTCTTCTTCCCTCCCTCCCTCCCTCTTTCCTTCCCTCGTTTCTTCTCTCCTACTCCCCTTCCTTCCCTCCCTCCTTCCCCTTCCCTCCTTCTCTCCTTCCCTCCTTCCTTCCTTCCCTCCTTTCTTTTCTCCTTCTCTCCTTCCTTTCCCCCTTCCTTTCCTCCTTCCTTCCCCCCTTCCTTCTCTCCTACATTCCCTCCTTCCTTCCCTCCTTTCTTCTCTCCTTCTCTCCTTTCTTCCCTCCTTCCTTCCCTCCTTTCTTCTCTCCTTCTCTCCTTTCTTCCCTCCTTCCTTCCCTCCTTTCTTCTCTCCTTCTCTCATAAGGAAACTTTTAAAAGCAATGCCCAAAACTGAGCAGCAGGGAGAAGGCTGCCTTCTGCCAAGCACTGAACCTCCGGGGGGGGGGGGGGAAATAAGCCTTTCCTTTCCTGGAGTTGGGATTCCCCACCGCTTGGAATGGGCTGCTTGCAAAGGGCCCCATGGAATGAGTAGGGGGATCTTTTGCTGTCTGTGAAAGCTCACAATCTGTGGCGCTCCTGTGGGCGAGGCAGCTTTTGTTGCCTCTCCTCCAACACCCCAGGCCGCCAAAGGAGGGGGCAGTTCAGAGGGGTAGATTTGGCCTGGGTGGGAGGCCTCCTGGAGAGTCCTGGTCCTTTTCTAAGGTGGGTGCCATTTGCACACACAACGAAGGAGCAGAACCGGTGAGAAATAGCAATAGCAATAGCAGTTAGACTTATATACCGCTTCATAGGACCTTCAGCCCTCTCTAAGTGGTTTACAGAGTCAGCATATCGCCCCCAACAACAATCCGGGTCCCTCATTTTACCCACCTTGGAAGGATGGAAGGCTGAGTCAACCTTGAGCCGGTGAGATTTGAACCACCAAACTGCAGTCAGCTGAAGTGGCCTGCAGTCCTCCACTCTAACCACTGCCCCATCTCGGCCGAATCCAAGGCCATGAAGCCGCTGTGCCCTCTGCACCCTCGCCCTGCTCCAGCCATTCTCTGTAGAAAGGAAGGGGGTCTGGTTTCAGCCCGCGGGGGAGGCAGATGGCAGAGGAAATTGGCATGGCTGGGCACTGCAAAAGGTTTCTAGTTGGAAAGCTGCTGAGAGGACCAGTCTTCCTTCTCCAGCAGATCTTAGAAAGTTGCCCCAACTCTGCTCCCCTTCATTTTGCAATGGGAGGGGGGGAATTCAAATGTGCCTCCTCCTGCCCACTTTCTACCTTGTGGGGACCTTGCCCATCAGGTACCAGCCATGGTCAGGGTCTTTCCAAAGTGACCCTGTGAGGATCCAGGTTGGGGACCTGTGTGCCACCCTCCTGGTCACTAACAGCCTCTCCAGGGGGGGGGGATAATAAGGGCAATGGCTAAATCAATACCTCGGTGGGGGAGGGGAGACTTATGCTCAGCCTCAGCAGCCATGTTGGACGGGTGAGGGCGGGGCACACCTGCACTCCCGGGAGGTGATGCCCAAGTCATCTTCCCCTTCGGTTGGCTTTCTTTCAGGGAGCTGGTCTTTCCATGAGGCGGGGGACAATGGCTGCCCAAGCCAAAGTGGGGAGGGTCCCCTTGAAAAATAGGGGTGAGGCCAGGCAGAGAAGGGTGAGATCAAACCAACCTGATTTACGTTCATGAAACTCCGGTTTTATTAAAGAAAAGAGCCCTGTTGCCCATAGGAAGAGACATGAAAGTCCCTCAGGATAGCCGGACGAGCAGAATTGCTCCACGCTTTGGGATCCTCCACTGGCCGGTTGCTTTTCTGTTCATTTAGAGGTCCTGGGAAAAGCCCCTCTTGCTGCCCAGGAGATTCTCTGCCCGGCACCCACGGGCAAGAGGCTAAGCAGAGCCCAATGGAGCCCCTCCTTCCCATTCCTCTCAGAGGGCATTTCTGGGTTTTTAATCCCCTGCTTGAAACAGAAGTGAGATCAGTCTGGAGGGGGGAGGTGGAGAGGCAGCCAGAAGTCCTGATTGTGGAGGGTCTCCTTCTCCTCCATCTTCTCCCTTTCCCTCAAAGACCCCCGTGCCAAAGTTCTGTTTCAGAAGCCCCCCTGTCTTCCTTTCCCGCTGCTGTTCCACCTCTCATTTTTCAGCCTCTTTTTCTGCGGTTTAATCTCTCCTAGCCCCCCCCTCCACACCCCCACCCCCAGAGTACACTTCTCTTCTTCCCCTTATAAATTTGGTCTTTCTTGCCTGCTTATCATATTTCCTACCGGATTGGGTGTTTAATTAAAATCATAATTAAAATTGATCTCCTCATTAGCATGCACCTGCTCCTGAGCTCACATGCCCGCATTCCATTATCTGCCAAAGATGTCGGTGACTCTGAAAGGCGAAGAGGAGACCTCCCCGGCCACCCGTCCGTCCATCCGTCCATCATGGGCAGCAGGAGATATAGCCACAGGGTGGGGGGAGGAAAGGGACCGTCCAGCAGCATCTCCTGGCACAAGGCTAATGGAGCCCAGAAGGCCGGGGTGCCTGGTGCACCATCCTTGCACCCAGACCCCCCCCCCAAATGCTTCTGTCCTCTGGTTGTGCCCTGCACCAGCCCGTCCCCCCCCCAACAACCACCCCCAAGGGTGAAGTGATCATGGAGGGCAGCTGAGTCCATGGGGTCTGCAAGAAAAGGCCGCTTCCAAAAAAATTTCACCCCGCGCAGAACAGCAGAATCAGAAGGAACAATTTGCTTTATGGTGTTATTCCAATAATGCGCGTCTGAATGGTGAAACAGGTACACTGCGCATATTCGTTGAATTAACCTGGGGTCTTTAAACATCATGTAGACCCCCCGTGGCTCACATGGTTCTTTCAGTGTCCTTGAGGCCCATTCTGTAATTGGGCACAACCTAAGTCTAGAGAGGGCACTTGAGCCTGTCTTGGCCGGTGGGGATCCTTGAGACCCTCAGAGGTGTGCAGGTTCTGAGGGTTGCTTCTTCGGGATCCCAGGATCAAGTCCCCAGGCTCAGAGCAGGGGGCAAATCCAGTCGGTGGCCAGTCACAAACTGGTACTGGTTCGCACTTGCACACCGGCCACCTGTTGCTTGCGCATGCACAGTTCGCTTTCAATGGTTGTGCACATGTGCAGAGACCATTAAAAGTAAAAAACAAGATGCCAGCAACGCCAACGGAAACCGGGGAACTGGTTCAGGGAGATGGCCAGCCTGGGTGGCTGCCAGTTCTGCCACTCAGGCCAGATTATCACTACCGGTTCGGCCAAACCAGGCCAAAACGGGAGCAACCCACCTCTGCTGTGGATAGGTTGCTTCTGGACATAACCAAGGTAGATGCCTCCAGATGCTCACGCTTGTAGCCATTGGTGGTCCCTGCCTTCCCAGCTATGCTTCCATTGAAGAAGGAGGCTCCATTTCCCCCGTGTGGAATTGAACAAACTCTTCTCCCCAAGGAGCTGGCAATCAAGAACCAGCCCAGGGAGATATGAAGAAGCTCCTGAGATGTTGGTTGCTGACAGGCCGACCTTCGCCCAGGTGCAGAAGCCATCCAGAGTACCTGCGCTAGGATTCCGGCTCATTTCCCATTACGCCCAGGCCCTGCCACCTGCCCTATGTGGAAACAACATAATGGTACATTGATGTTCTATTGTCTTTATTGCCTCGAACACAGCCTGTTAATAATAAAACAAAGCAGCTGTCAGATATTTTACACGGAGATGCATCGTGCTTTTCATAATGAGACATAAACCCAGTGTCCCATCGTGAAGCATAATTTAGGTGCCTTTATAGTTCGCCATCCAACTAGAAATGATGTTATTGTCAGACAGGAGACCGGGCTTCCTCTACAACGGGGAATTTCTGTATGCATGAATTGCAAAAGGGAAGTCGTGTGAAGTGTAGCGTTAACTCCGTCCCCTTCAGCCCTGCTCATCCAGACAAGGGGCTGGGCAGGCCTACCAGCTTCTACTGACCCTAATGGGATTTTTCATGAGTAATTATGGATGGGGATCACTTTAAGGGCAGGGAAGGGGGGAAAGGAAGCAGCTGCGGGGCTGTCAGCTGGGCTTCAAGGGCAGAACCTGTTGCAGACCTGGGGCTGAATCCTGGCTCGGGATCTTCCATGAAAAAGAGCCTCTGTTCATGCTTCATTGTCTGAAGTCAGGCTTGTCGTTCCATTCCTAATTATAATGTTGCATAAATGTGTTGTATTAGTCAACAGGTATCTAAAGGCACTTTGTAAAGATTCACCTGAGCAAATTAATATCAAAAAACAATTATATTTCTGAATGCAAAGTTGAGAAAGGCTTAGCTTTCCTGCATTGTGCTTTTGCAGAGAAGATGCTCATACCGAACGCACAAAAGGCCTCTGGTGGGGTAACAAAAGACTGTAGAAGGAGGAGAAAAGAATAAATACACACAAAATCCATCATTTGCTTTCCTAAAAATCCCATGGGAAGCAAGAATTAGAAAAACCCAGGAAGTGACACACAACAACATTTTTCCTCGTGCTTGTTGTTTTGAAAAATGCAAATTTTCTTGTGAAAATGGTCCCTGTGTGCTTTCCCTTGTGTGGCCAACAATAGCCTTCGGCGGGTTGTTGAATAGAGATTTAAGGCCAGGAATTGTGCAGGAATAAACAAGTTAAGCCTCCTCCCCACATCCTGGATCATGCTTGGGTGCTTCAGACCAGTGAGATGAAACGCAGAGGCCATTTTGAGAGAGCCAGCATGCAGCCATTTCTCCAGAGCTGCTAAGAAGAACCAGGCAAATGACCACTCCTGGCGGGTTATGGGGAAGAAGAGCCTGGGGACAGCCAATCCCCATTCGAGGATCATGCACTTTAGACCAGTGTTTTTCAACCACTGTGCCGTGGCACACTAGTGTGCCGTGACATAGTGTAAGGTGTGCCGTGGGAAAATTATATAGGCACAGAGTTAAATTTTTTAAACATTTTCTAATGGTGGTGTGCCTCGTGATTTTTTTCATGAAAAAAGTGTGCCTTTGCACAAAAAGGTTGAAAAACACTGCTTTAGACAGTTGGGGAGAAGTTTCCCCTCTGTCCAACTGGTCAGCAGGATGGTGAGAGAAGATAGCAATAGCAATAGCAGTTAGACCTATATACCGCTTCATAGGGCTTTCAGCCCTCTCTAAGCGGTTTACAGAATCAGCAAATTGCCCCCCACAGTCTGGGTCCTCATTTCACCCACCTCGGAAGGATGGAAGGCTGAGTCAACCTTGAGCCGGTGAGATTAGAACCGCTGAACTGCAGATAACAATAGCAATAGCAATAGCAATATCAGTTAGACTTCTATACCGCTTCATAGGGCTTTCAGCCCTCTCTAAGCGGTTTACAGAATCAGCAAATTGCCCCCCACAGTCTGGGTCCTCATTTCACCCACCTCGGAAGGATGGAAGGCTGAGTCAACCCTGAGCCGGTGAGATTTGAACCGCCAAACTGCAGATAGCAGTCAGCTGAAGTGGCCTGCAGTACGGCACTCTAACCACTGCACCACCTCGGCTCAGTAGATGGAAGATGGAAGGGCCAAGGCTTAGGATTGGAGTGGTGGAAAGCTACATCTGGTGTGCTGAGCTCTTTGAAGGAAGGCGAGGCAAGAGATGGGATGGATGAGTAAGAGGAAGAAAAAGGCTGAAGGCGAGGGGCAGAGAAGGGTTTTCAGCTGGGGTGAGTTCTAGAGGGGTTCCGGGGGCAACACCAAGTCAGATCAACTAGGAGATCCTTTCAGCCAGCAGGAGCTCCAACTCAGTCAGACTATCACCCAGAGGTCTGGACTTCTTCTCCACCACCACAAGTCCCATTGCAGGTCATCACCAGTAAGCCAGCAGCAAAGAGCCTGAGTGCTACTGGCAAAGAGCACACTTTGGAACTTTACGATGACTGTAAGAGTCACTGGACGTGCCTTGATGTGGCATCCACTTCCGAGTTGGGCCAGGACATTCTCCTTCCCCTTCCAGGCTCAGCCACAATGCTAGAACTCTCAGCCACCCTGCCGCAGGCCTAGAGGAAGCCAGGGGAGCGAAGGAGACCCCCAGGCGCTCCATCCTGCGAAGGGCCTCGGGTGCAGAAGGAAGCGGGTTAAGCAGAGATCTGGAGCAGAGCAGGAGGAGCCCAGTCCTGCCCCCCTCAGAGGGGCTTCTCTCTGCTGCCCTCTGCAGGGGAGGGCATGCGCTGGCCCATGAATGGAGCCTTTGGGAAACCTTCTCTGTGCCCGATGTCTGCACAGGCAAAATGGGAACGGTTCATTGAGAAACTATCCCATTCGGATTAGCAGGATACGCCATGATCCCTCCCACTGTTGTTACAAGGCACCATGCCACTTTGCCAGTTGTTGCGAGGGATCAAATCGGCATATACAAGGGTGGGTGTATAGACCCCCGACATGCACACCAATACACATACACACATAAATACGCACATCCCTTTTTGTCTAAATGAAATAAAAGAAACCCCAAAAGCCGCCTGCCGAAATCCCCTAACACAATTACTTTCGATAATTAAATATTTATCACAGCTGAAGAAATAAGCCATTTAATGTTTTAGGCAAGTCCAAAAAAACCTCCCCCCCCCTCCTCTCTCCATTCGTTTTGCTTTAAACACTTTCCTGTCACCTGACACACACATACACACATACACACATACACACAGACACCCCTCTCCTTTTCCTTTTCCTTTTGCATTGGGCATCTGCCGCAGGAAGGTGTCCACCCGTCTGGCTGCTTCTTCAGGCTGCCTCCTTGCTTTCCGGGGGTGAAGGGGAGAGACTTGCTTTTAGCTTTAATTGAGAAGAAGGCGCTTAAGTCTTCCTGAGATTTCTGTCCACAGAACGGAATATTAAATCCCGCCAACAGTCGTGCAGAAACGCAAATCTCAGATGACTTTTTTTTAAAATGAAAAGCTGTAACTCTGGGAGAGGAAACTTGACTAAGTACACTTTCACTTAGAGGGTTGGAGACGCCACCAACTTTCACTCCCCAGAGATGCCCCTCCCCAGGCTGCCCAAAACCCACCAAGCTCGATCCAGGGACCAGTGGCTTCCGTTGGCTTTCCAAACCAAGCTCCAGAATGTGGACCTTGCATCACGGAGGAAGACCTTCCCCGACTCCCCAGGTGGGGAAACCATTCCTTCAGTTCCCAGGATGTTGGAGGCAGAGGATCAGGCCTGGTCCAGCAGGGTATGGGGGAACCGTTACTCCCCCCTAGGTCTAGAAACAGGGCAGCTGCCCCTGAGAGTAGCCATGTAGTAGCTGGGCCCCTCTTGTCTTCCGGAAAGGGGAGCAGAGAAACGTAACCATGAGTGTGGTAGGGCTGGTCTTCTCCTGGTTTGCTCTGCATCAACCTGGATCCACTTTCTTCGTCAGAATGAGGCCTTTTCCAGGGGTAGTGATCCCACCATAGCAATAGCAATAGCAATAGTTAGACTTATATACCGCTTCATAGGGCTTTCAGCCCTCTCTAAGCGGTTTACAGAGTCAGCATATCGCCCCCAACAACAATCCGGGTCCTCATTTTACCCACCTCGGAAGGATGGAAGGCTGAGTCAACCTTGAGCCTGGTGGGATTTGAACAGCCGAACTGCTGAACTGCAGTCAGCTGAAGTAGCCTGCAGTGCTGCATTTAACCACTGCGCCACCTCAGCCACCATCCCCATGGGCAACCCTATTTTGCAGCCCTCAAACCCTCTATAATGCCAGAAACCCTTGAGAAAGAAGGCATGGGACTCAGCCAAGGTGGACAAGGCACCAGAGATGGTCACCTCTGGGCTTGGGTGACCTCCGCACACCTGTCCCTAGAGTCAGATGAAGGGTAGGTCCCTGCATGGCAGCACGTAGCAACGGCTTGGTGACCTGCCAGCCTGGAAAAGTCAGTTTATAAATAGCTGCAGAGAGGACACTGTTGTCACTCCGTGAATAATGAGCCCGCTCTTTCTTCACCGTCTGCAGAGGGACGTGTTGCTGGACTTAGCACGGGGGGTGGGGGAGCTTCGTGGAGGGCTTTCCACCCATTTTGGAGGAGGATGAGCCCTGCGAAAGGCAGGTGGAGGCCCTGGGATGTTTCCCATCCCTGTAAATCTCTGTCCCTGGGAAAAAGAGGAATGGCCTTGGCAGGCAGAGAGGATGGGACTTCTGCGCCAGCCTTGGGAGAGCAGGAATTAGAACATTTTCTGGTAGACTGACTTGTGGATATTGTTCTTGGCAAGGATGTTTCCTCTCCTCCTATCGGATTCACAGCTTCCTCAAAAAGAGTCATGGGGAGGGGGGGAGAAATCTCACCCCCAAACCATTTGCTACCCGAAGGTTATGAAGTCTGGAATCCTAGCCATCTATGCATTGCCAAGACCTCCTGGGTTAACAGTCCTGCTTCTTGGTCTGCTCACATCCAGCATCCCCTGCTGGGACTGGATTCATCTGCAAGCAGCTGTTGGCAGATGTGTGTCAAATTGTATAAATGGTTGGGACCGGTGCCATTTGGCCCCTGTATCCTTAATTTAACCCAGGGAAATCCATCTTTAAGCCAAGCGATGCAACAGGAGATGAAGACAGATGTGGCAGCTAAGATTGCAGTAGGTCTACCAAGGATGCTTCTATGGATTTTGTGGCATCTCCACCTGTGAAAATGAAGCTTTTTTTCTCTCCAGTAGATCACTCGGAAGATTAACTGTGTCTTGTTGACATTTAATCTGGACTACGGAAAAACAGTGCCCCCTCCGTTCTGACCCAAAATGCCCACTTAGCTGCCATTCCTAGGACAGCATCCATACTGCTTTTTGTCAATGCGATCTCTTGCTGGCTCTCAGCATGCCGGTTCAGCAATGGTTGGATTTGTTAACAGGAAAGGGGAGACGGCTTCCATAAATGCGAGCAACTCTCTTGTGCAGCTGTGGCCACCAGCCAATGGCCACCAGCACATTGTACGGCAAAGAGTCCCACAGAGCCTTTGGATGTGGGACTTTATGAGAGGGAAAACTTCCCCGGGTGACCCTGAAGGCTGATCTGAGAAAGAAAGGAAAAATTCAGATTCAAAATAGAATCCACAAAGGAAAGTGGGATCCTCTCCCCTCAACTTTTTGGGGAAAGACGCATCGGAAACTGCATTTGATCTTCCTTCGTCTTCTTCAGCCTTGTGGAGGACTCCAAGGCAGCTTACGATCAGCCACAGGCTTCGATCCTTTGGGACGTTAGTCTGGCCAAGGCAGATACCTCAAATCATGCATTGTGCAGAGCTTATTTTTGTTTTGTTTTAGGCCAGAATTTTACTTGTCTTACATCAAATGCTGAAAAAGATATGAAGACATTTCCAACCTGCAGACGCTTTTGTCCTCTTCCTGCTAATGGCACTTTCTCTAATGCTCCAAAGGCTGCCTGGGAGCATCTTTTGCTGCTATTACAAGCAGCACCAAGTAGCTTGATGGCTCCATATATAAATAACCAAGTGGGGGAGGGGGAAGCCCTCTGGAAAGGTTTGCAGTGGCCTTACCCTTCACTCTCCTCCCATCGCCATGCTGACACCTGATAAACCTTGGCAGCCACAGGTCCTAAGGATGGATTTGAGGCCCTCTCTGGCCTTTTGCCCCAAATCACAAGCATTGGAATTACACACAGCTTGCTGGAGAAGCTGCAATCTTGGGAGGCACCTGAGGACCTGCAGTGGGGGGGGGGGAGAAAACGTAGCAGCCCAACTGGTACTTCCTCTGCCTTCTTTTTTGGAAGCCCCGGAGACCCCCCAGCCAGAGGATGGAGGAGACACACCAGCTGGAGGACTGAACACCTGCAGACAGATCAGCCCCAGGCCCTAATCTTCCTGCCCGACTTTTCCTTATAACTCCCCCTCTGTCCAACCCTGGGCAAAGAGCAGCCCAAGCCATTGAACGATCTAACTGGACTCCCACCAGAGTCTCTTCTCCAGGTCTTTGACTTTTCCCAATGGGAATGTTCACAAGAAACCTCCCAGCCATCCTGAGAGAGCCTGTGGACAACTGCAGCCGAGATCAAGAGCTGTCCAGCAACTCAACTGGTTCCTTTTTTCAGGTCAACTAGGCTTGAGACTCTCCTGCCAAGTTCCTGAGCTTATCTTTCCTGAGAAGGATAGACTAAGTTCTACATTTAGACAAAAACAGAGTGTTTAAAAACACAAAGGTAAGGGACACGGCACAGAAGGACTTCAGGATGTTGTTTGGGAGGCAACTGTGATTCGAACCCAAAAGAGGGGAGAAGACCAGCCATGTAAGGCAGTCTTAGGCTGACAGAAGCTGCATTTCCAAGGCTGAGTGTTTTGGTTTCTCTCTGTCACGATGTCCAGAGTGGTTACATTCAAGACTCCATCATTCTGCCCTGAGGTTTGAGGCTGGGCTTCACTCTGGATGCCACTTGGGACATGGCAGTGGACAAACCGGAAGATGTTCAGAAGAGGACAACAAAGACCTGGAGAAGAATTCTGTCCAGAAGAGCCAGGGATACTTGACCACCTTTGCCTGGAGAAGAGGAGGGATGAAGGCCAAAGTATCTTCTTCTGATAACTGATGGAACAAATGTGGGAAGGGTGGAGGAGACAGAGGAGGAGGAAAGGGTCTTCAGCATGCTGATTAATGGTGGTTGACTTCATTGAGTTATTTCTGAGGGCAGAAGGACGAGGGGCATGCAGGCCTGGAAGATGATCCGCCATCAACTCTGCTTCCGTCTGTGCAGTATCAGTGGATCATGGAGCAGAATCTTCTCCCCTTTCTCTCTCTCCCTCAAGCACACACAAATACAAGCACCCCACCCGCTCACAATCCCATGCCTGGTCCAGGTGCTTTGGCTCTGGCAGTCCAGCTTCCATTGCAGGCAGGTTCCAGAAAAGCATCCCACTTGAAATAAATTCAAGGCATACAGGTCCAGCCCACATCGAGAGCCTCTGGGGCAGTGAGATGTTCAAGAAGAGCTGGAGGGGAGCTCTGACCAGCATTGCCAAGAGCTGGGTCTCAGCTGGGGACGAAGCGATGTTGCTCATTCATGAATTGAAGAGCGTGAGATCCTTACGGCATCCAAATGCAGAGCTTCAGGAAGGCAGCCCTGCCTAGAGATCCCGAGGGACTTCTTTCTTAGGTAACCCTTCTCAAAGTTGCAGAAGGTCTGTGTGTGATTAGATAATGCAAGGGAAGCTTGTGGGGTCTTATTTATTTATTAGAAGCTTCACATTTGCATTTCCTTTGTTCAGCACCGGAGTGTTTATCAGTATTTTTGCCTAGCAACCCCCAAAGGCCTCCTTTCCAAATGGCTCAGGTGATGCATTCATTGCACAAGTCTGCTCCAGGGCTTGGCTCTCCTTGCAGGGAAGGGTGCTGGTGACTTATGGGCATTGGTGTGAATTGAAAGCGGGCATGTCTTGGTTGCCTGGATAGACATATATAACATTTGGTTGGCTTGGGATTATTCTTTGTTTCTAGCATTACGTCCAGTCTGTTTCCTGAGCTCACATGAAGCATTTCTGCACCCCGGAACAGTAGAAAAAGGCTCCATCGGGGTTCTGTATGAGGCTTTCCTAGAATGGAACCAAATGTTCTGCCCCCGTCAGCATCTGTCTGTGCACCATGCGCAAGGGACCCAATGAGCCATGCCTGATGGACACCCCTTTACCTTTCCCATCATTTAATCGTAGCTGTGACCGAAAAGCCCTCCAGGTTCATGTCCCTTTGATGTTTTTTTGAGTCCCTGACCTGCGTGGCCATGATCCTGGATCCTTCCTGAAACTGCCCCCAGGGAGCCCCTGCAGGCAGGCAGAACACAGAGCAATCTCTACCAGGCGGCTTGGGCTAAGAACCCGCTGGGAGGTTTAGAGGATTCCTTCCCAAGCTTCACTTCTTGGAAGAAGAGGGAGCAGATCCCCTCAGAAGGTCCCTCTCCTTATTCTCAGGCAAGATTTTCCTTTCCAGAGTTGGCCGGCAGCTGACATCTCCCTCCAGGGGCATCTTTGCTTTGTGCCAGTTGTTTGACTTCTTTCTGACTCCAGAGTGTGGCTACTTGTGGCCTCACCAGGCGTCCTTCACCCTCAGCTCCCCGCCTGCAAGTTCTTTCAGGGAAATGACTCTGCTGAGCTAAATCCACACAGGAAATGGTTGCCTGAATCCTTTGGATGGCAGCCATTCCTTCCCACATTCCTCCCGGCTGCTTCCCCCTTCCTCATCTGAGAATCCTTCTGCATGTGAGCAGGCGCCACTGCGCAATATTACAGGCCCCCATGGGGCATAACAAGGTGATGATTATAGCTGCTGGGAGAAGAAAGGGAGCTGTACATCTGGAGATGATTTGATAATGAACAGCCCCGGCTTCTGTTGGGAGAGAAGCTTATTAGCTCCTGCCTTCAATTGTGAATACAATCCACATGGAGGAGATGAGATGGCCTGGAAAGAGGTTTTAGTTCCGCCCCAACGGGAGAATGGATGGATGGACACCTGAGACGGGCTTAACTCAATTCATTCACATGGAGATAAATTAGCAGAAGCTCCATGGGAGGGAGAGATGGTTCTGGAGGGGAGGGGAGGATATCTCACTTCTGTCTGTAGTCAAGAGGAGGCCATACATGACCTGTAGGAGGAGCTCCACGGAGGACCTTGAGAAGGAAACAATCCCAAGTCAGCATCATGGACCAAAGGTTAGATTTGGACTAGGAAACAAATGGTTCAGCCACGAAGTGTGGACTTCCTGGACAACCTTGGTCCGTGTGCTTAATTTTCACCTTAACCAAGCACATAGGTGGCTGTGAGGTTGAGCAGGAAGAAAACTCTGAGCTCCTTGGAGTGGAAATAGACTTTGATTTTTATTTGGTCAACCAAGAATGAAATGAGTCCTTTGATACCTAAGTCACCTGATCTGTAAAATATCCTTTCCTGTCTGGTGTCCTCCTGCTAGGTGGGATTCTCACTGTTGGTGGGTACAATGGGATGCCTTGGCTTGTGTCATGTTTGAGGAGCCACCAGATAACTATTTCAGGAAGGTCTGAAAGTCAGAAACCAGCCTGGAGCCATCCTTGTTCTGAATGTGGTCTGTTCACTACTCGGCTGCTCTCAGCACAGCAGCCCTTGGGATCCTTCCTTTGCTCTGGAAGGCCACCTGTGCTGCACACCTGCCTGGTCTTAAGCACCACAAGCACAGTCGCTTCCCCGTCATTTTTTTCTTCCCGCTCTGGTGATAGCAGCTGGCCTGATCCTTGAAAGTAGGCATTCAATAAAGGGCCTTCAACTCCTGTAAATAGGTTTGTTTTCATCAAGATGGTTACCTACTTTGGCAGTTAGTTATTGGCTGGTCTTTCCTCTCTTCCAAATGTTATGGCTTAATTATATTTTAGAAATTCAGCACTTGAAGAAGAGATGGGAAGTTTGCTGTTCCTTCAGGTTGTGCCTTTGATATGATGTTGTTTCTCTAAAGCATAATACACATTTATTTGTACTCGGCTATACAGAATTCACCTAAAGTTTCAACATGACAGTAGCATGAGATGTACTAAAGGAAGGCAATTCAGCATTTGAGAAGATTACACACAACTGCAATAGCAACAGCCAGACTTATATACCGCTTCATGGTGCTTTTACAGCCCTCTCTAAGCAGCTTACAGAGTCAGCCTCTTGCCCCCAACATTCTGAGTCCTCATTTTACCCACCTAGGAAGGATGGAAGGCTGAGTCAACCTTGAACCTAGTGGGATTCGAACTGCCAAATAACTGGAGTTTTGTCCCCATCCTGGCCAGCTTGACATTGAAAAAAAATAGCTCTGGCTTTGAATCATGGCCAAAGGTTGCAGCCCTGGAATATTATCGATTCCAGAGACGTATCAGTTGGACAAGCGTACCACGCAGTTAATTTTCATCAGTGGAAGAAAACTCCTGTCTGAGACGTTTGAACTGCTGACCTGATAAAAATAAATTGTTTGGACTCCAGTTTTTAAATGATTTGAAAGGTTGTTCTGTGTGCTTGTTCTTCAAGGCAACTTTTAGCTAATGCTCTATTAAGATTTACTCTACCAAATGAATTTGGCCACAGGGTGAAAACTGAAAACTCTAAATTTATGTGCTTGTGACTTGCCAATGAAATAGGCTCAGTTAATGTGAAGAAAAGAGAGTTTTGCTCTGTGGGGAAGCTTTGTTGGTGATCCACCAGCTGAAATAATCATTCGAACCTATTTTCCCTTTGAAAAACAGGTTCTCAATGCAATGCATTGAGGGCTCTCAAACCTGAATGTCTATAAGTCATCTGCATATAAGCAGGGCCTCTTTAGAGAAACAAAGGGACGGATCCAACTTTTCCAGCAAGCAAGTAGGCCTTTCGTTAGTCAGCATGGGGTTATGTTTCCTATTGAACAATTCTTTGATGAGTAACTGAAACATTGCTTTAAAAAACAGGAAGTGTTGGGAATGGCGTATGGGCTGGCTCTCCTACGTGACTGACAGATTGTGAGCCATTCAGGTCGGTGTCGACTCACAGCAACCGCACTTTCTCCAGCATCATCTGTCCCTAATCTGGTCCTTCAATGGTGCACCTATCACCATGGTGACGGAGACCTTCCACCTGCCTATTGGTTGACCTTCTCTTTCCATTTTTCCCAGCCTCAGAGCTTCTCCAGAGCTCCTCTCTGGGTCCAAAGTGGAGAAATTACCCTGGTCATTTGTCCCTGTTAAGTCTTTTGTGTCTCTGGGGTCATTTGTCTGATGATCCACTCCTTTGTTTCCATGGCCGTCCATGGTGTTCTCGGGAGACTTCTCCAGAATCAAAGTTCCACAGCATCGATTCTCTTCCTCCCCTGCTTCTTCCAAGCCCAACTTCCATTCCCATTGCGTGTCACAGGGAATGCAATGACTTGCCAATTCTGATCTTTGTAGGTAGCAGAGATGTTGCTGCATTTGAATATATTTTGCTAAGCCTATATTTATAGTCATTAATTATGGAGGCTATATCTACATAGGTACAAATATAGGCTCCATAATTAATGAAAATCTCATTGTCTGGCCTTTCTTCTACATGGCAGGAAAGCAAATGAGATCAAAAGGATCTTCTAAATCTTCTCATCACGGCTGTTGTTATTCTAGTGATTTGCAGAGCACAAGTGCCAGGGACAGTGGCAGATTCAGACGTTCTGGGGCTGATTGACTCTCTTACTCTCTGAGAAAGAAAGCAGGACTCTGATTGTGAGACAAAGGCCCCTTCATTGTCTCCCAAGGGGAGCCATTCGGATACCCTTAATGAAGAAAAATAATTCTCACTCATTTTCTCTACCAATCATTTACTTAATGCAATAATCTGGGTTATTTGGGCACACTGTAATGAAAATAATTACAGAAAGATGCGACAAACAGTGCAGGAAGGATGTAAAACAGAAAACCCACCATGTCATTGTAATACTGGCACTTACCTCTGCTTTGAATGCTTCCCAGCATTTGCATTCAGAGGTAAAATGCCTTTGACTATAGAATCTCTCTACAACTCTTCCACCAATTGTTACTGCCCAAATGTACTTCATGCTCGGGCAATTTGAACCATCACCATCAATCCTTTCCATGAGCAGTGTGGTGGCCTAATAGTGAAGATGCTCATCTGCCATTCAAGAAGGTTGAGAGTTCAATCCTAGGTAGCGGCAGATGTTTCTATCTCAGGGCGCAAAGGAAAATAAAGATCTCCATGTGGCATCAGGAAGGGCATCCAGCTAGTAAATTCTCAGCTCCATCCAATCATCTCGAATCTACCCCGAACTAAAGGGATTACAGGGTTGTAAAAAGAGTGTTTTAGTGTAATCCTTTCCACATCCTATGACAATGAGATTTTAGTGGTTTAATCAATTATGGAGTCTATGTTGCTATCAATATCCATCTTTGGAATGCTCTGTCTTGGATCTCCCTGAGTAGACAGCTTAGCCTTCCCACCGCCCCCCACTGCCCCAGCTCCAGCTCAGGATCTACAGCCAAAGCGCTAACACACATTGTACAGATTCCGATGAGGTTTCTTCCCTTGTTCCCTCTGGGCAAAGTGCCTATCCTATCATTTACTCTGACGGGTATCTGAAAATGAAAGCCGAGGAGGCATGAAAGCAAAGCTTTTCACTTTGCAAGGCCAGTAATCGAAAACTCCTGACACTAAACACAGATGAAAACATTAATGGACGGTATTCAGAGCAAATGTTTTCCATATGCAGAGCACAGCTCTGGGCTGAAGAATACGAATTTTGGCAGAAATTCTGGATTTGGGTGGGGAGAGGAATGACGAGAGAAGGTGGAAAGAAGGTAGATGCGTCTGACACTCATCTTAAAAGTTTTAATTGATTGGCTTTCTTCCATCAGCCAGTAATCAATAACTGCTTGGTAGCACCTGGACACGACTTGTGTGGGAGGGAAAACTGGATGATCAGATTGGGGTGAAACAGCTGACAGACATCACTGCTGCAGTCAGCTACTTCACAGGAAGAGTCCCCATTTAGTGTTCTCTATGGAGACAGTCAGAGGTGGGATTCAGCAGGTTCTGACTGGTTCTGGAGAACCGGTAGCAGAAATTTTGAGTAGTTTGGAGAACCAGAAAATATCACCTCTGACTGGCCCCGCCCCCATCTATTCTCTGCATCCCAAGTCCCAGCTGATTGGGAGGAAATGGGGATTTTCCTCCCAATCAGGAGCCGAGAGCCGAGGTGGCGCAGTGGTTAAATGCAGCACTGCAGGCTACTTCAGCTGACTGCAGTTCTGCAGTTCGGCTGTTCAAATCTCACCGGCTCAGGGTTGACTCAGCCTTCCATCCTTCCGAGGTGAATAAAATGAGGACCCGGATTGTTGTTGGGGGCAATATGCTGACTCTGTAAACCGCTTAGAGAGGGCTGAAAGCCCTATGAAGCAGTATATAAGTCTAACTGCTATTGCTATTGCTATTTTTCAGTAACCTTCCCCTGCCACGCCCACCAAGCCACGCTCACAGAACCGGTAGTAAAAAAATTTGAATCCCACCACTGGAGACAGGTCCCTACCCAGTCACTAGCATTCCCTATGAAAGGATTGTAGATCCTGTATGGTGGAAAGGCCATCACAAGAGAAGTTAATCTTTAGGGCAGGTGTGACCTCTTTCCTGCTGCATGGGCACCTCCAAGGCAAGAGTAGTGTGATGAATGAGGCTTGACGGGTTTGTTGAAGAACCTCCTCAGGGAAGAAGGGGAAAAGGCTCTTGATTGGCAAGAAGACGCACTCTCATGGTTGGCATGGAAGGAGCAGCTTCTCAATCAGCCAAGCCTGGCATTAGTATTCAGCAGCTGGAATTCTTGGGTCGCTTCTAGCCCCCAATTTCCCCAGTCCAAGCTCAACCAAGACCAGGTTTGGACCAGACCTGGAGAGTCGAAGACCCACAGTTATGTAGACCTGGTGCAAGGCATTCTGGGCAGGAGGAAGTGCTCCCTTTCTCTGGTTCTTAGAAGTAGCTCTTCAGCAAGACCGATGTTCCTTTCAGCACCCACAGAGGATCTTGGGGAATTTGCAACCATTCCTGGTTGGGAAGCTTCTGGAATAAAAGGATTTTCACAATGTGGTGATGTTTACTATTTTGCTTGCACTGCGCTTAGGTGGAACTGCAGAGCAAATAAACATCCGGCTAAATGACTACAAGACAGTCATTAAATATTCAACAGCCTTTTCTTATGACATGATTTCAGACCCAACTGGGAGTTGTCACTTGCGTGGCCATTAATTCATTCCGGAGGGACTTGTTGCCATCTGGGATCACAAGGTGTCCTGCGTTCTCCTTGCTCAGTTGAGAGGAACCAGTTTCATCTGATAATAAATCCAGAAAGACCAGCTAGAAAGATGGCAGCGAGGCTGGAGAAAGCTGGGGATGAAAGTAGCATCCATTAGCTCAAAGCCTTCAGCACCACCATGGTTTATTGTCTTGATTAGAGGAGACAGGCCATAAATTCCTCTTATTAAACTTCTTGACTCACAATATGAGACAGAGACTAATGACTTAAAAATAATATGCACAACTGTAGCAGGAATACAGATTGTCTCTTCCATTTGGCCTGAGGGAAATCAGTGTAATGTTCAGCCAAGTGTGGGCCCAGAAGGAACTTGGGGGAAGGGGCTGGATTGGTGTTTTGATCCTTCCAGCGTCCCTTCAACAAGGATGCCCGAGAGGCTGTAGCCCTCTTCCCTTCCCCTCCTGGAAGGTCCACGTGGCTCCTGCCTCTTCTCTCCAACTAGCCAACATCTCAGCTGCTTCCTGGTCAGAGGGGGGGGGGAGATCCCGGGGTATCCAGATTGTGCATGTCCAGCTCTCCATTTCTCCCAGCTGCCCGTTTCCAGGGCTGGCTGACCAGCTGCCTCTAGAAAGCCACAGGCCAGGGAAGCAATATGTCAAAAGTATTGTTCACCCGCTGAACAAATATCTTGACTCCCATTTCAAAGCCATCTCAGCCTGCGGGCACCTGTGGGTTTTATTTATTGCACGGTTTTTACAACCTGCCCAAATCAAAAGACTCTGGTCAGGTTACAACTCAGCTGATGTAACAGCAACAGCTAAGCTGTATGTTTTGTAACGGCGACTTCCACCAATTAATTATCCATAGCATAAATGCAGAAACCCCCCCTGACATCATTCTACCCTGAAGAAGGGAGAGGAGGGAGGGAGGCCTTAAAATTAATCCTGCGCTTAGCAAAATGATTCTGTTACTTGTCCTAAATCTCTAGCCAGGGAGTTTGTGAGTTATTTCCCCCCCCCCAATTCAAGAGGGGCCCAAGACGCGGATGGATGAGCCCTGGAGGACCCCCAGCTGAGAAGTTATGGGGACTCAGGGTTGGTTGGCTCTGCAGTTTCTCCTGGAGAAGACCACCTGGGGGGTCTTGCATTCTGCCACCCCCGCTCTTCTCCAAAGAGTGATACCAATTCTTCTCAGGGTATATGAATTTGGGATGGTGCTACGTCAGCTTTCTGCTATTGATTTTTCTTTCAGTTGCTGGTTTTATGTCGTATTACATTTTATGGTTCCATTTTCTGTTATTTTGTTGTATTTATTTTGGGGCTTTTATGGTTTTCTTCTGTGTTTGTCCCTTTCTGCTTTTCCTGCAAGCCAGCCGGGGGATTCCTGATTAGCAGGCGTGATGCTTCTTGGAGGCCCTTCTTGGTTGACCAGCACTGGAGGGAGAACCTGGGGCAGGGGCCCAACCGGAGGGGCCCCCCTTGAGTCCCGAACCCATGGACCAGGTCAGGCGTGGGGTGGGGCTCCAGCGACGACTGGCCTCTGGCCTCCTGGAGTGGGGCTCTGGGAGGAGAGGAGGGCCGGCACCCCAGTGGGGAAGTTCCCTTGAATGAGAGAAAAGGAGGAGGATGTTCTTTCTTCTATTTTTCTTACTATTAACTGGAATTAAAGTTTAAATGTGAGCTCAAAACAATAAAGGCATGAAAAATCTCAGAAATAACTTAATTAAGTTTTTAAAGATTTCCATGCTTGAATAAATTAGCCTTCCTGAAAATGTCACAACAGTCAGAAAAAAAATTGCAATCAATGGAGTGTAATGCGATTCTGCTCTTTATTTAAATGAAAACTCCAGCCGTGCAGTTCTTTAAGGGGGGGGGAAGAGGGGAGAGAGAGAGAGGGAGAGAGAGAGAGAGAGAGAGAGAGAGACTTAAAAACCCAAAACATCAGCAGGTCTCTTTTTTCCTGTTGCTGAAATAAATCTATAGCGATTTTGCTGCTGCTTCTGAACATGCTTGTTTAACAAACCCTGATCTTCGCCTGTAGCTCTGCAAGTAAAAACCCCCAGCAGAGAAGAGGGGCAGAGCGTAGAAAAGGGTCCGGGGCACGGCTATTATGTGGGAGCAAAGAGTTGGGGAATGATCAATAGAGGGACATTTTTATTTTCTTTCTTTCTTTAAAGAAAGTTACCCACGGCTCTTCAGTAAGAAATTATCTGAACAGAGACAAAGAGAGCAGTTTAAGCCCTCTGAATCGTTAGCACATCCTCTCTCCCACCCATGTGTCCCCCCCCCCCCAAATACTAATAGCATTGTGCTGGCACACTCTGGATAGACTGTGGCTTTAATACAAGATGCTCTTTCATCTGTCTCTATCAATGGTGTCTGTCCATCCATCTGTCCATCCACCCTCCCTCCCTCCCTCCCATCCACCCATCTATAAATCTACCTAATCTGAATGGCTGATCAATTCCACAGGGCCTCTGGGCACAGGAGTAAAACAAATCAATAGCCACATGGTCACCACCAGGAAAAGGGCCACTTCCTGGGTCGCTCAGACAGTTTGATTGATAGGACCTGAAGCATGCCACCCCTATCAGCTCCAAGAGGGAGGAGAGATGCTGCAGGGGCTCCATGGCCTCTCAGACAGATAGACCAGTGGGGGGGGGGGGGTTGCTGCCGGTTTGGCCCGGATCGGCCGAACCAGTAGTAGCGGCAGCCAGAGGCCCTGCCTACCTGCCTGGACGCTTCTGTGCGTGCTACACTTGAAAAAAACCACGTTCGGATACACAAGTGTAATCTGGGCAATAACGTCTATCGCAATCCTTGGTTTCGTGGTATGAGCCCCCCAGATATTTACCGTCGGCCTAGATATCGATAGTTGTGTGCACAGAAGCATCACGCGTGTGCACGATCACACACAGGAGCATGCCCGAACATGTAGCAACAAAATTGGCAACCTACCACTGAAAAAGACCCTCCCTCCTAGGTGATCACCAGCACCTTCAGTTGCACCTGGAAACCTACTGGTAGCCAGAGCAGCTGACAGAGCACCCGTGTTACGTGGGCATAGCGTTGATTGCCCGTAACAGCCTCTGCCACTGCATTCTGCACCAGCTGAAGCTTCAAGAGCGGCACAGAGTGAAATCCACAAGTAGGAACCAAAGCTTGACCGACTGCTGGGGCTGAGAGAGAGTTTGTTCTTCTTTTCCCAGCATGCAGCAGAGACTCCACTCTCTGCATCTACCTTATACTCCGAGAACTATTAGGGAGGGGCTGTCTTCACCCTCTTTCTTCCACACATTCTATCTGAATGGAGCTGCCTCTGGATTAAACCCTCCAGGGAATCCATCCCACTGCAGTGGGGAAGTGGGGATTCCATAAACCGCTGATATTTTGCTGCAAGAGGTGGGAGGCAGAGCTTCCTTCCTTCCTTCCTTCCCTCCTTCCTCATTCTTCCTTCCCTCCTTCTTTCCTTCCTTCCTTCCTCATTCTTCCTTCCTTCTTTCCCTCCCTCCTTCCTCATTCTTCCTTCCTTCTTTCCCTCCCTCCTTCCTCATTCTTCCTTCCCTCCTTCTTTCCTTCCTTCCTTCCTCATTCTTCCTCATTCTTCCTTCCTTCTTTCCCTCCCTCCTTCCTCATTCTTCCTTCCTTCCTTCCCTCCCTCCTTCCTCATTCTTCCTTCCTTCTTTCCCTCCCTCCTTCCTCATTCTTCCTTCCTTCCTTCCTTCCTCATTCTTCCTTCCTTCCTTTCTTCCTCATTCTTCCTTCCCTCCTTCTTTCCCTCCCTCCTTCCTCATTCTTCCTTCCTTCTTTCCCTCCCTCCTTCCTCATTCTTCCTTCCTTCTTTCCCTCCCTCCTTCCTCATTCTTCCTTCCTTCTTTCCCTCCCTCCTTCCTCATTCTTCCTTCCTTCCTTCCTTCCTCATTCTTCCTTCCTTCCTTCCTTCCTCATTCTTCCTTCCTTCCCTCCCTCCTTCCTCATTCTTCCTTCCCTCCTTCCTTCCTTCCTTCCTTCCTCATTCTTCCCTCCCTCCTTCCTTCCTTCCTTCCTTCCTTTCCGTAGGTGCACTTAAAGCCAGACCTGGCCATGCCTTGCATACCAATGGTGATCCTCATCCAACAGAAGGGGTCACCTGTAAAGCTCTAATATCGATCTTGTCCTGATGACAAAGGTTTCAGGTGCCCAGCAGGAGAGGTTTGTTGTGTACAGAGCTTACAATAAGACAGCTGCTTCTGTAGCCGGAACCCTGATAATCAGCAGAGAGAACATTTATCCAGGGTCGTCTGAAGTGCCCCACAGAAATCGGGAGCTGGACCTGGAAGCCCCTCTTGGAATCGAGCCTGGAAGCAACTTGCAGAAGGAAAAATGAGGAGCAGTGACTTCTTCTGAAAATCAACCCATCGGGTTTTTCAGGCCAATAAAAGCGAAAGACGAACCCTGTGACTAATGGTTCTTACCATCACCGGGTTCCATGGGGGAGAGACTGGGAGGAATGTCTCCATGGAGTAAAAGATCCAAGAAAATCAAAGGCAGGCCCTGTCTTCGGGAGAAACCTTTTCCAACTGGATCCTGCGTTCTTTGGAGTTGGCATCGCTTCTGTGGAAAGTGTGGCTGTGGATGCATTTCTAGACAGGGCAACTCTACCTTAGTATCTGTGCAAGATCGAATGCCAGGGCCGAGCCTCGTGGCCTGGAAGTGCTCAGCGGAAAAGAAAAGAGAAACTCGGTCGCCAGAGAATCTTGACAGAGAAAAAAATTATAAATGTAAACAGCATCAACTCCACAGGATCAGAAAGGGGGGACCAGGGTGGGAATTTTTGTTGCTGGCTTCTCATTGGCAGAATCACAACTTTCAGTTCCATTTTGCCACTCAATGTATTATTTAGTTACCGAAGAAAACCCTGATCTCTGCAAAAAAAGGAACTGTGGGAAGAGAATACTTGCAAAGAATCCAATCAGGTCAATGGAATTAAAATTGAGGTGTAAATTCTAGCATGTGTGGTATTTCTTCAGCCAGAAAAAAAATGGATTTGTGGATTTGTCGTCTTCAGGCATTTATTTTGTTGTTTCCTTTTTAAAAGGGTGATTGAATCTCAGCCGTAGCATGAAGAATGAGGGACATAAAGAATCTAAGTATGTTTCACGTATATCACAACTTGGTTGTGTGAATAGTTCCCCTGGTGGAGGAACAGAAAACAGATGGTGTGGCTAACTGCAGCTCGCAGGATGAGCCCTTTTTCCTAGCCAAACCCTGCTTGGCTGGGATGTGCGATCACCCGTAGCAACCAGGCCATCAATCAGGGTTGAATCAAACGCGCCATCATAGCAAGCGTTCCAAATTTCATTTGGACCCTTCTAGCTATTTTCAAACTTTTGATGACTTTCTTGTCTATAAGATTGCACAGTCCACACAAACCATCGTCTGTGCATGCGTGTGTGTGTGGCTATAGAGACCAACACTGGGGAAATAAGAACTAGGTTTATTTAAGCCTTTCTTTCATTTTGCAAAAGCCAAACTAACTTCTACAACAACAAAAACAAACATCAGTTATGAAATCCATTCTGGTTGTTTTGGATCTGCTCCCAGATGCTTCCATGTCTTCTTCTTCCGAAGGAGGGAGGTGCTGATCCTGAACAAATGGGGAAATGAGTGAATGATTATTTGGTAAATAACGTAGGGATTATTTGGTAAGTTCCTCCAGCCGCGTGGAAGCACAAGGTTGTTTGAGAAGCATCTTAACTCAACTTTTGAGGCTACAAGCGGTTGACACTGCGGTCTCAACCAGTGGTGGGTTGCTCTTACCTTCGCTACTGGTCCATTTGTGCATGTGCCAGACATGCACTGTGCACACGCCTGATGTGTGCTGGGCACACATGTGCACTCCACCGCCCCTGTGACACGCAGCTGCTCGTCGGAGGTCACGCAGGCACCACATGCTGTGCGCATGTCACAAAATTGGCCCAGTTGTCTTAAAAACAGGTATGGAACATAGGCAGGTGGATGGGCCAAATGAGCCACCGTACTGGTACGGTGGCTGCTGCTCCTGACTTCAACCGGTACGGCCGTACTGAGCCGTACCGCCCGGAACCCATCACTGATCTCAAGGTATCACCAAGTGTGGATGTGATGAAGAGGGAAAGGATGGTGGAACCCCCTTGACCAACTCCCAAATCCACCTTGGGGCAGTGCCATACAACGCACTCTGGAGGTGTGGCTTCCGCAGTATATTTACAGCTAGGGGCATCTCAGTTGAAGCCGTTTGTCCCCCGTCACCAGGTTGGCAGCCTTAGAGAAGCCATTCAGTTGCCAATGGAGGTATTTGAGACTGGGGAAAACGCACTGATCTGTCTTCAATGTTCAAGAAACTCTGTGTGTGTGTTTGCCTGTGTGATACTCATGGAAGACTCTCTTCCATTGGGACACTTTGAAGAATCCAGAAGTGCTTTCCTCTCCTTAGCGCATCCCTGGAAAGAGAGGCTCAGCATTACAATTCCAGAGATGTAGGAGAGTCGTGATTTTGCTCTTCGTTTTCATAAGAATACACAAAGTGACCTTCTCCCCACAGTGGCTAGGAAGATGTTTCCAGGAAGCCCCAGACCACTTACCTTCCTTTCCCCTTGTGGGTCGCCAGCCAGGAAGCCTTGTCCGGTGTGTGGCTTGTCTCCTTTGCTCCTCGGAGGCAGAGCCACTGCTAACTGCTTCTCTCCCCCTCTGCTCCAAAGCCATCCATGCCCATCACCATCACGGTTCTCCAATAAATTCACAGCAGGCCGTGTTTGCATTCTTGTTGACTCACGCGCATTCTGGCCACAGGGCGATGCAAAGTCCCTAATGCCCGTGCATGTCTTTCCTCATTTCTGCAATCCTGCTCCAGGCACAGCCAACCAATTTATTTATATACTGCCTGTTCCTGGGGAATTTCAAGTGACACAGATGCAGGGAGCTCCCCTCCTTTTATCCCCACAAAAACACTCCTACGAGAGAGATGCCACTAACAAATGTTGACTAAGCCCGAAAGCAACAGGGAGTCCCTTGACCCAAGGTGGGACTTGAACCCCGTCAAAGGCCTGGACTCTGCACTCTCATTGCAAACAACTGCAATCATAATTTGTCTTTTCGTTTACAAGGGTTTGTATTTTGAAAGAAGGTGAGTCAACATTTTGTAGACTCATAAATTGGATACTTGGGATTAAAGGGGGGAAAACATCAACATCTCATGTTTAAAACCAAGGAAAGTTGAGTTGACCTGGGTACTTGAGAGACCACCTGCTGCCAATTACCTCCACTAGACCGATTAGATCCCACAGACTAGGCCTCCTCCGAATTCCATCCACCGGCCAATGTCGACTGGCGACTACCCGGAGGAGAGCCTTCTCTGTGGCTGCTCCGACCCTCTGGAACAAACTCCCCGTGGAGATTCGAACCCTCACCACCCTCCAGGCCTTCCGCAAAGCCCTCAAAACCTGGTTGTTCCGACAGGCCTGGGGCTAAAGAGCTGTTGCCCCCGTCTCAAATGGTATGACTGTTGTGAGTTTTAAATTATATATTGTTATGTTGTTGTTTTTAAATCTTTTGTCTGTATCCCCCTCCCCGGTTCGAGTTGTGAGCCGCCCTGAGTCCCCTTCGGGGGAAAAGGGCGGCATATAAATTTAATAAACTGAACTGAACTGAACTGAGTTCTCTTTTGGACTCAGTTGAAAAAAAAATGAATTGTGTGGATTTGATTATTAGGAAGCGTAGATCATGGGGAAAAAGACCATTATGATATAACCTTAAAGAGGTTAAAATATAAATGTATTTATAACTGCTGTTGAAAAGATCAAAAGCTACTTCTTTATTCTTTTTATTTCTTTTCCATGTCTTTTACTTTAGTTCTTTCCTACTCCTTTGTTAGTTTTCCCCAATTCTTTTTCTCTCCAGTTCAAAATTTGCCTTGTTCTATTCTGTTAAGGGCTTCTTTATTAAATGCTATGCACTGACTGTACTAAGTACTTGATTATTATGAAAATTATGGCTATTAGCAGAGGAATAGATAGTCGGGAGGATCGATATGCCTCTGGGGTAAACCTGGTAAGGCTACATGAAGCTTTTTCAGTTCCTGCTCTGGGCTCCCTCTAAAGGGTTGGCTTTTCCTGGACACAAAGCTTGCCCCCTGGTCCCACGGCTCTGGGAGTCACAACCTTCCTGGCGATCCTGGTCAAACCATGGATCCACTTCCCCCCTTTCATGCTCTTCCTCTTAAACGGCATCCAGAAAAGAGGCAGAAATTGGAAGTAAAGCCTCAGTTTAAAAAACATAAGCAAAATAATTGGTTCTTTTACCTTGTCTGGCTACCCTGGGCCTGATAGGCAATGTGTCTAAACCTTTTTTTTTTAATCTGCAGTTTAAAACATTATTCAGAAAATGCACTAAAATCAGTTGAAGTTCATGCATTAAACATGACATGTAGATTAATGCTGAATTACAGACATGAAAGTAAATCTATTAAAACCATTTCCAGTGGCACAAGCTCGGCATTTATTGGGAGGCCTTGCAATGCAGCCGATGAAAGTTGTAAGGTTTCTGCACTTCTGCGTTGTGTAGTGTTTTTGGTTCCTGCCCAGGAAGAGTGACCAAATTGGTACGAAGTTTGGAGAATCTTGCTTCCATGGAGACCATACCAAGATGCTCAGACACGCCTCACTCAAATGGGGACAAATCTGCCTTCCCAAAGGAGAAATTAGGAGAGCAAAGTTCTCCCTATGAAGGAAACCAGAACAAGGCATGGCTTGTAAGTTTCTATCTAGGATCTACTTTTGTGGCTCAAAATACTGGGCGACAGCTGCGCAGCCGAAGGTATGTCGAATGTTGACTGATTGGGGGACCTTCAGCTTCTCAGCTTCATCCCTTTTAATCGTCCCATTAGGTCTCTTACCCTGGTGGCATTCCTGCTTTGGATTTCTGCCCCCTTGTCCTGAAGGACACTTTGTCTGTTGCCCCCACAAATATCCTCCCAGTAGCAGGAGGAGACACTTATTTTTAATTCTTGTTGATCTGCTTTGTTCGGATGTTCCTGTTCTCCAGTTTTTCTGTCAAACTTATTTTAATGCACATCGTATTCTGCTGCTCTCAATATTTATTACAAACAATTGAATATAGCTGAAAAGCAAGATATAAATCTAGATCTAAATAAATAACCAGGCAAAATAAAACTTCCGTGACAACACATAAAATAAATTATGCAAAATATACAAATGTTCTTGATTTGCATAATGCTCAGTACTTGTAACTGTTCTTGGTCTCTTCCCCGAAGAAGAAATCTGTCCACGGGGCATCATCATCTGAGATCGTTTGGGAAGGCCCTGATTAGCAGCATTCGTGAGTGTGACTCCCTGTCACGTAGCCTTTGGTGGTGGTGGCTATTGTGGTTGTTGTTATATCACATTCCCTCCCCTCTGAAACGTCAAAAGAAAAGGCGCAAATAAAATTGTGTCGGATCTCAATGCTGTTCTTCTTTCTTCATCAACTGTCTTCAGTGTCGCCCAAGGCCTGAGACCACACAGGAGCAAACTAGAAATCCCACCTTTTAGACTTTGCAGTCTGACAATCAGTTTCTAAAAGGAGGGCAGCACCCAGTGGCAAGATAAACTTCCCAAAGCTTTTCAACATCTAAGATTTTCCAAGGCTTGGAGTGTGCCTTATTTCAGAGAAAGCAAAGCTGGTGGGCAGGACAATTGTCCCCAAACAGCCCTTTAATGAAATGACCTTTAAGCAAACTTCCCAAGCCAATGGGAACAATTAATCCCAGTTTAGATAGCAAGTTCTTAAACATGGTTTCATTTCAGAATCGTACTGAAAGTTGTCACAATTTGCCCTTTGCTAACAGCTTAATAATATTAAGAGGTGCTATCTTGCGGTGGGAGCATAAGGCTGAAGTCCTGGGAGACCCACCTAGTCAGCGGCACGAAACCACGGAAGAGTGGCACTGCAGCCAAATGCCAGGAGAGCTTTCAGAATTAAAGAGGGGGGGTGGAGAGGATTCTCTGGGCATCCGCAATCTGCAAGTTGTCACTCTTAACACCATAGGTCCAATGAGATTTGACAGAGTCCCTTCTTTTCCTATCTCTTCTCCAGCCCAGATCGTAAACAGAATCTTGGAGTCCTTCAGATGATCCACCATTCAGGAAACTCATCTTCAGGACGTCTCCAAGTAGTTAACTGAGCCCCAGTTTCCTTGGAGGACCTCTTCATCTGACCTAGAGAATCATCATATTGAAACTGAAAATATAATAGCACCATCACTTGGACTTATAGGTTGCTTCTCACGGCCCTCTCTGAATGGTTTACAGAGTCAGTCTGTTGCCCACAACAATCTGTGTCCTCATTTTACCAACCTGGGAAGGATGGAAGGCTGAGTCAATCTTGAGTCTGGTGAGAATCAAACTGCTGGCAGTGGGCAAAGTTAGCCTGCGATTCTGCATTCTAACCACTGTGCCCCCATGGGTCAGTCAAAGCTTAAGCTATGGCTTAGACTCCTACCTGATGCTTCACTGGACCGAATTTATGGAACTCAACAATTATGCCATAAACTGGATGAATCTAAACAGTGAACCAAACAAAGGCCAACAAAGCCACTTTAGGATGATGAACCCAATGTTTGGGTGTGATCATGGAACTGTCAACACTCGTCCAAGTGAGAGTTCCAGAATTGGCTGTGAAGCCCTCAGTGAGCCAAAGGGAAGAGGGCAAGTGTGGCTCAGGATGACTCTTAATGCTTAACTGCTGGGCCAGAGGAGACCAGGATTGGCAGGTCTCTTGACCAAGGAACCACCCACCTATTTCAACTTAATAAGCTGAGGTGTCCAGCTCAGCAACTTATTTATTTGGATGCCACAAACCAAAATTAAAAACCCCAACAGTGAGGGAGGGAGGGATAATATAAACATATAAACAGACAAACGTCCTGTAATACTGTAGATTGCGACTGGAGTAGATCTTTTTCTGCTGCGCTTAAGAAATTTATCTGCATTTGAGAATGAACATCCAGACGACATTTCCCTGGCTCATTCCTTCTGCCTTCCTCCGTCCCTTTTGCAAAAATCCTGGCTCTGTTGGCGGAGCTTTAACCTAGTTTACGTTTCAAACCTTTCCAGCATTTATTTTCCCAGTATAAATATCGGGCTGGATGGATGTGTTGACGTCTGTCCTTAAGCACTGTCAATTTATGATAACGGCTCTTCAGCTGGATTGATTTTTAAACACAATGTGGACAGGAGAAGCCCAGGCTGGTAGCATTTCCAGAATTTTTCTCTCCAGCATTTTATTTTTCATCCGTAATGGACAGAGGGACACTGTGGCACGGGAATGTTTGCAGTCTTCTGCGCGTGGTGGCTGCAGGGCCTGCCAAGAGAGGGAGAGAATGATTAGTTATAAAACGGAGGACTGTTCATGCTGTGCGTTAGGCAAGCAGCCCCTGAGCTGGTGGGATTCATGATAAAATATTACCTTAATAATGTACTCAGGGAAACCAACATGTAAATGGGAACAGCTGCTTCTGCGATGACCAGATTACAAATGGCTGCAACTGGCATCATTAATATTGCATTGGGACAATAATATCTTGATTTGCCGAAAGAGCTACAGCCAGGCGTTAGTCCTCCAAATGGGAATTGGTCTGCCTTTGCTCCTCTTTGGGGGAAGTTGGCCACATGGAGGCTTTATTTCATCACACGTTCAGCGGCAAAGGGAAATGAAACCCTCCCCAAAAGCATTTGGAGTGGGGGGAGAGCCTGAAAGGAGGGAGGGAGGGAGGGAGAGAGAGAGAGAAAGAGAGAGAGAGAGAGAGAGAGAGAGGTCATATGGTGGTAGTAGTGGTAGTTGGTAGTTGGTAGTGGTAGTAGTTTTATTATAGTCACTCTCCTCCAATGGATTCTGGGGAGAATGTAAACCCAAAAAGTCATAATCTAAAAGCTACACAGGCAGCCCAGACTAAAATGCTCTTAGAAACGACAACAATCACACTGTAAAACGAAAAACAACACCAATCAAACAAACAGCCCCTCTACATTCCTGTAAAACTTGGCTCCCAAGGCTGAGTCTTGATAATATCACATATCACCCTTGCGCTCTACGGGAGGCTGATAGGCTGAGGGCTCCCAGGTTTTGTACCTAGAAGGCAAACTGCTTAGCTCAGACGGTTGGGTCCTTAAAGCCTTTGCCCTGGGGCAGCAGCAGGCCAGTCTCTGGAAAGAGGGCTCTGGGTGAAGCCTGGTGGGTCCTGCTCACCCAGTCTGCCCTCCTCCCGTGTCTTCCCGTGGCTGGTCGGACCTTATTGACTCGCTGGCTGAAGCCAAGAGGATGCTGGGCTTTCCTTGCTCTGGGAAGAGATGGGAAGGCATCCGTAGAGCCCAATGGCTCTTCCTCTCCGCTCCCCAGCCTGTCTTGGAGATGCCAAATGAGCCCCTCCGACCACGTTTAGTGGCACCACTAAGAGTTCCTCCAAAATGACAACAGCTGCTAAACTGTCATTTTTAATGAGAGAGAAAAGGGAGAGTATTAGTGTATGGGGACTAATTATTTTGCTCTATTCGGTTAATTTAACTTATTTAAAAAGTAACAATCAACTCTCTGAGTTACGCTTGACTCCCAGTGACCTTAAAGGCACCCGGTTTAGTTTTCTTGGGAAGAATATGGAAGAGTTTTGGCACTGCCTTCTTTAGGAATTGGAATTTTTTCCCACTTCCCATCTTGGCCTGCAGTTCGATGCTCTGGAAGTTGTCCATCCAAGGGGCTGGAAGGAACAAACCCTAGTTAGCTTCACAGGCCAGGAATGGTCACCCAGAGGAACTTGTTGAGCTACATTAAGCATTACAATTATTAAATTATATTTTCATCCTGGTTCTCCTCTTCTGCTCTCTCCTTTTCTCTCCCTCCCTCCCTCTCTCTCTTTGCATGCCGCTCAGCAGTCAAGGAGAGCCCTGAGTCCATCTAGAGGTGCCTAGAAACAGCTCTCCAACAGTAAAGACGGGACCCTCTTCTGACCCTCCCAGAAACCCCAGGATTTATCTACATGATGCATACACACAGCAACTTCTCAATATTGCCCCCCACAAAAAAGGGCAGATAGTCAACCAGTTCAAATATTATAAACATATTTAGTTTAAATAAACTAAACATCACCCGTAAAAGATAGCCATCTTCTATAGGGTCCAACTTTGGCCCATCGAGCCAAGGAAGTGGACGTTTGAGTGGAAGCTGCTGTCCAGCACTCAGGGCAGTGGGTTTTCTAGTCCCTAGGCCCAACTGGAAAGGCTGCTAGAAATGACGGCGCCAGGCTCAAGGATCTTCTGCAGGCCCAGCAGGGGCTTAGCTATTATCTGTGGCCAGCCAGAGGTGGGCTGGGTTTGTTCCTGCTGCTGCTGTTGTTGTTGTTGTTCCTCAAAAGATGCTGGATTAATTCTTGCCTGCTCGGATGGAAGGTCTTGAGTTTCAGAAATCTGGATCCACATATTAAAGAGGGAAACTCCCAAGGCCAATCCATTTTGAATCCCTTTTCTCTTCCAAAAACATTGTTCCCTTCCTGCAGCAGTTCCAGCATGGACAACATGGATCCATCCACGGCGTTGGCCATCAGGCACACTGGGCTCCTCCCAAGGACCTGGGATGTTGTCATATATCAGTGCCGTACCTGAGCAGAATCAAACCGTGCGGCCTTTTGCAATGGACAGATGGCAATTTTGTCGATACACAGATTTTCTAAGTGCCGTCCAAGAATTTTTGGGATGGCACCCAGTGTGCCCATATTATTACTGTTACCACTACTTTACTCAACTGCCTGCTCTTCCCGGCCTTTGAGATCATGGAACGCCTTAAAAGCATTTCTCCCAGCCGGCTGCGTAATGTTTTGTTTTTCCAGAATGTGACTTGCAGAGAGGTGGCAGAGGGCAGAGGCAGCGAAACTCCTGGCTGGTTTGTTTATTTGCTTTTGTATTTCCCCTTAATGAACAGCGGTGTTCATTATCAATGGCGTTTGTTCCTCCGAGCAATACACGCCGGGAATTGGGTCTCCAGCCTGTTGTTTTCCTGGGTACCACCAATGCTTTGTAATTGAAGCCCATAAATGCGTTGGAGAGGATTGCCATGGAAAATAACTCCTGGCTGTAAATCTTCATAATAAAAACCACCAGACCTTTTCTATTTCTCCAGCAGCCCTGCAGAAAACAGCCGCGAGAAGGCCTGGCTTTTAGCACCTCTCCAGCCCAGTCCAAAATGCAGGGGCTGCAGGCTGAGGACTGGGGAGGGGGCCCAGGGAGGCAGAGGAGATGCTGCTGCCCAAGGACCTTCCTCTGGACCAAAAGTCCATCTGTGGCCATCAGTCTATTCTACAGCTTGAGGAAGTGTCTCTTGAGCTGAGCATCGCTTTCTAGAAGCTGGAGGGATGCAGTTTAGTGAGAAAGATCAGAGGTTGTGGCTACTCCAGTCTATCTACCCCCCCCCCCGCGTTTGAACTCCATGTGGGTCTCAAGCCAAATGTGCTCCTCTTTTGGCCCTCAGCTCCACACTCAGGACACGAGAGGATAGTTCCACATCTGGCATCCAAGAGCCATGGTGGCGCAGTGGTCAGAGTGCAGTACTGCAGGCTACTTCTGCTGCCTGCCGGCTGCCTGCAATTTGGCTGTTCAAATCTCACCAGGCTCAAGGTTGACTCGGCCTTCCTTCCTTCCTTCCGAGGTGGGTAAAATGAGGACCCAGATTGTTGGGGGCAACAGGCTGACTCTGTAAACCACTTAGAGAGGGCTGGAAAGTGCTGTGAAGCGGTATATAAGTCTAAGGGCTATTGTTATTCAGGAAAGGGCAGCTAGGCCCTCACCTTCCTCTGCATGGGGAGAGGGGAGACGGGAAGAAGAGAGCTGGCTGCATGGTGAAGTTGAACAAGAAAGCACTCGGCTACCTGCATCCTCCCTTGCAAGTGACTTTGGCGGCTTTAGTTGGGTCTGGAGGATGCAGGGACTGGAGGCAGAAGTCCCCCCCCCCCACTACCTCAATGGAAAGGTGAGAGTTTCCATTACAAGCCACTCTGCCTCTCTGTACCCTTTCAGCTCTTGAAAATGGTCTAAAAACCTGAGCCTGACTTCACTTGAACCACTACACACACACACACACACAACCTCTGCCATCCTTGCAGTCCTCCACTTCTATACTAGCTCAGCCCACCGCTTGGCATTATATTTCTCAGTGGCTCTAAGCATGGAGGGTCCCACTCCCTCATGGGGGCTTGCAGCAAACAGGCAGGAGGAGAGCTGCTCCTCGGTTGACCCACAGAGCCCTTCAACTGGCCCCCTCAACAGCCCTTGCTAGAATCCCCCTCTCTGCCTCCCTCTCTCCTTTCTCTTTCCTGGCTGACAGTTTCTCCTACTAAAATATGTAGATGTTTGAAGGGCAGAAAGCGGAAAATGTCCACCAAGGCAGGTGGAAGGAAGCTCCCGATCAAAGAGGACCCTCCCGCCTGAAATGACAGCCTGCCAGGCTTCCAAGGTGCCTCTTCTGATTATATGTAAGGTGGCGCAGAACTAATGTTGCCGTGATGATCCCAGAGCAGCGAGGTGGGGTGGGGGTGGAGGGAGGATTGTCAAGTCCTGGGTGGGAATGAATGATGACTTGACAATGGGCATCTTATCACCTCTACAGGTGCAGTTCCTCAAATTCCCATAGAAGATTACAGGGGCCTAAGAATGTAATGGCAAAAGCAGTCAATAATTCAAGGGTTATCGATTGGAGCCGGCTCTATTCTTCTTTTTTAATTTATATTTTATCCAATTTTTTTCTCCATGTGTTTTATTTTTTTATTCATCTGAAGACTTGAGAGTTTTCTGCCCTGACAAAGGCAGCTGCTGGGGAAGATTGGATCCTATTCAACTTATTATTTTTTTTCTCTTTTCTTTAAATTGCCAGAGTAATTTATATAGTGGTTATGAAAGTGCAGGAGGGAAGGTGTCAGAAAGAAAAAGAAAAAAAATTGAGGGAAGAAGAGAAGTTCTATAAAGTGGTCGCAGCTGATGCCTCTCACCCTCCGTCCTTCAGACACCGGAGCAGCCCCTCGGAGCGGAGCAGAGTTTTATAGCAATAGACTTATATACTGCTTCATAGGGCTTTCAGCCCTCTCTAAGCGGTTTACAAAGAGTCAGCATATCGCCCCCAACAACAATCTGGGTCCTCATTTTACCCACCTCGGAAGGATGGAAGGCTGAGTCAACCCTGAGATTTGAACCACTGAACTGCTGATCTAGCAGTAGCCTGCAGTGCTGCATTTAACCACTGCGCCACCTCGGCTCTCTTTCTGGTGCCTCTTCTGCACCGAGTCACCAAGGGGAGCAGGGGCCTTCTGGAGGGTGGGGGTCCTGGAATCTAGACCTCCTGTTCAGACGGCACTTTTCCCCTGAAGGGCCTTCCTCTTCTCACACCCTTTAAAAGAGCCATCATTCTTTTTTTTCTTTTTTCAAAGATTTTTTTTATTTTTTTTATTCTCTTACATACCATTTTAAGTATACATTCACATAACTGTTATTCTTCTTTACAATCATTCTGAGCAGATGAACTCGTTTTCACCCTTGAATTCCATTTTATTAGATAGTGCCCAATGTTCAAGTTTGTCAAGATCCTTCTGTATCTTAAGCCTGTCTTTTGGAGTGTTGGCTATTCCTGCCAGCTTGGGGTCATCTGCAAATTTGATGAGTTCCCCATTTATCCCCTCATCCAAATCATTGAGGAAGATGTTGAAGAGTCCTGGGCCTAAAACAGAGCCTTGGGGTACTCCACTGCATCCTTCCCTCCATGTAGATGCAGTTCCATTGAGGACTACACGTTGAGTGCGGTTGGTCAGCCAGTTATGAATCCATCTGGTGGTGATGCTGTTCAACCCACATTCTTCTACTTATCTAGCAGTAGGTTATGGTCTACTTTATCAAATGCCTTGCTGAAGTCAAAGTAAATTATATTGACGGCATTCCTCTGGTCCACTAATTTTGTCACTTTGTCGAAGAATGTAATAAGATTAGTCTGGCATGATCTGTTTTTGACAAACCCATGTTGGCTTTTGGTTATTACTTTGTTTACATCTAGATGTTTGCTAATTTGTTGCTTGATTATCTTTTCCAGAATCTTCCCTTCTCTCTAAGTTTATTGAAATTAGCTCTCTTAAAGTCCAAGACTCTAGTTTGACTTTGTTCTACTACTTGTGTTTGCATAATTTTGAATTCCAGTATTGCATGATCGCTTGCTCCCAAGGTTCCTGTGGCTTCAACACCTTCTATCATTTCCTCTCTGTTAGTGAGAATTAAGTCCAATATGGCTGATCCCCTTGTTCCCTTCTCTACCTTTTGGGAAACAAAGTTGTCTGCTAGGTTTGTTAGGAACCTGTTGGATCTTCCACTTGGTGCAGAGTTTGTTTCCCAGTTGATGTCAGGGTAGTTAAAATCCCCCATTACTATTGTGGTGTGCTTCCTACGTACCTTAGTTAGCTGACTAGCAAATAGTTCATCTACTTCCTCTGCTTGGTTGGGTGGCCTGTAGCATAGACCTATGGCAATGCCGTTTTAGAGCTGGAGAGAGAGAGAGAGAGAGAAATTGGATGCAGATTTTAAGAGATGGTAAATATTGGTGTTTTACAGGCAATGCAAGTTCCACTGAATAAGAAACAGTCCCAATATTTAATTTCAGCAGAAACCAAATGGCCTGTTCTACTCCATTTCTAGTAACCCTTTGCTCTTCTATGGAAGAAATGGTCAGTTTAATACTCTTCCAGGGATTAACCCTGAGGCTTCTCATACCCAAAGCAGATGCTTTGCCCCTCAGCCCTTCATCATCACTCAGAAGACACATTGCTATGGAAGCACTCTTTGGAGAGCCAGGAGAGGCACAAGGGCTCACCTGAGGATCGTGTCCATGGTCAGGTGGACCTGTGGCCTCAGCATGCATGGAGGGATCATCTGCCACTGAGCCTTCCTTGCCTTCGGAGCCCTACAGAGTGGAGGGGGCAGGGGCTCCTCTTTTCCCAAAGCCCTGATGGACAATTAGGAGACTTCTAAAATCTTGGTCCTATTCCTGTTCTGGGCCCACAAACACTAGAATCACCAAGGTTGAAAAGTACCATTCTAGAACCTAGGAGAAGGCTTCCTCTGCACTGCCTGAGAGGCAGAGGGTGCCAAAGCCGATTAAAACGAGGACAGAATATGTCGAAGAGTGCCAATGCAGAGAGTGTGTCAAAGCCATCCACAGGCCTTTTCTGCTGTGGCTCCCACATTATGGGATCTTCTCTCCCTGTGAGGAAGTTGGCCTCACCCCTTCTGGGCTTCCAAAGATCCCTCAAGACGGGCTGATGCCAGCAGGCCTGGGTGCCCCCAGGGGATGGGCAAATTAGTCAGATGGCTCTGTTGTTAGTAACAATCCTTTGTCTGCTATTTCATTGTTTCCCCTCAGTTTGTACTGTTTGTGGAAATTAATATTGATAATGGTTTTAGGTATCTATTAATTGTTTTACTATCCAGAGCTGCTTCTTTTGTGAGATGGGAACATAGGCATTTGTAAGATGTAAAAGTTAGAGAAATAAATACAAATAAATATCATAATAGAAAAAAGGCTGAATTTAATGTAACTGGGACCCAGAAATCTTTCCTGCTACCAGTTCCCCAAACCCAGAGGGCCCCAGCAGGGTTTACTGACTTCTTACTGGCTTTCAGGCTGCAACTGGGGCCACTGCCTGCCTGCCACTTGCCAAAGGAGCTCTCTTGGCCCAGCGCTCCCCCGTTTCTCCTGCCATTTCCATCCAAGAACGCAAAGCCCGCCTTCAGGTGCCAGCCTGTTTTCCTCCTGCCATCTATTCTGGTTACTGATTCTCAAGTTTTATTTCACAAAATCCTAGCTCTCGGTGTTGTGCATTGGGGGAGGTGGTGGCCAATCAGCGTGGAGTAGCCTTCCTTGGGCCCGGCCTCTGCCAGCTGGCAGCTTCCCCAACCGCCTTGTCGCTCCAATCCAATGGGCGATGAAGTTGGCGGGAGGTTGAGCCAAGCCTTTGCTTGCCTCCGAGACTGGCTGCCTTGTTGGAATTTCTGCCGAACACTTTTCCTTCTTGTTCCTTTTGTGGCGTTTAATTAAATATCTGTTTGTCCAGAGTCAAACACTGACAGCTCCGAAACCTCCAATGATTTATCAATAAACACAATGAGATAATTGCTCCAATGCTCATCTGACCTTTCCGCAGCACACAGAAAATGGAAGAGGACCATTCTCTCCAGCTTTCCTCTTCCTGCTGGAGCTTCTTAGCTCTGATTGATGCCTTCTCATTAAGTATATTAAAAGATGGTGAAATATCACTGGGCACTTGGACAGCTTTTAAAAGACAGCTCTCTCTCTCCCTCCCTCCCCTCTCTGGATACCTGCAATGGCGGAAGAGAGACGAGGTCAAGGTTTAATGACCTGGTGTGGATGAAAGAGAGAAGCCAAACTCCTCGCTCTGTTTTCCTCTGTGTGACCTTGGTTTTACCGCCACTCCCAGGTGTTTCTCTGCTCTGCAAAAGGGTTTCAATCAAGACCTGTGTAAAGGCCACTTTGCTGCCTAGGCTTGGATTTCACTGTTAGACAAACAACTGGTCAGAGGTCAAGAGCTTCAGTTAGATATCTGACCCTCCGTGTCCCAGGGATCCAAGGCCTGCAACACCTGTTCAATCAATAAATGTACAACCATTATGGACAGAAGGTCAAAAGTTCTTCCATACCAGTGTTATACAACCTCGGTCACATTAAGAGGTGTGGACTTCAACTCCCAGAATTCCCCAGCCAGCCACTGCTCCACACCAGACTGATACTCTGAATGTAAATATTGATGCAAAGGCTCTGCTGGCTGTTATTTCAGCATCCTATACAAGCAGAGAATAGGGTCTGCCCCAGAGAAGCATTGAGGGATGAACTTCAACATCAAGACCCCCTGTGATATTTAAATGTCAAGCATTTAACCCCAGTTTATGCCCCAAAACACTAATTGATACGTGAAAATTAGATTTCAAGGGTAAAATTTAGCATGTTGGTCTCTGCACATTTCGATTTTGTTATGCAACTGAAGCTGACCCAAATGCCCAGTTCTTGCACATGAAAACAGTTGTGTTCACGTGGACCATTTCTAATCCAGCATTATTCTGGGCCTTACATATGAAGCTGCTCTCAGAAACTACCCCAGGACTGCAAAAAGAGAGATCTGAATATATGAAATTACTTACAGAATGATAGCACTAATGAAGACAAGTGGAACATCGTTCCCAACACGGGAACTCCGAGAGAGCTTTATTACTTATAAATAAATAATTTATCACCTCTCTTACTGGCTCTTCTCCCGCGGTGCCTGCCGCATGTGAGGCTCAGGAGGGGCCTAAAAGTACTTAGCAGACTCCTGGATTATAAACAATTAAAACTTTATTGATTTATTGATGTATTGGCTTGCTTGTTTACATTACTTGAAACCCACCCAAATCCTAAAGGAGACCCTATAACTTATCAAAGGGGGGGGGAAGGGAACCGCAGCAATAAATAGCTAAATCAAAATCACACTGCACGAACAAATAATCTGGGCCACAGAAGTTGTTTCTGATTAGAAGGTGCAAAATTCCATGCTTGTTTACAGGATGGCAGTTTAGTTTTCACAAAACTCCCTTCTTTTTTTCCTACTTTCTTGTCTTTCCTGCACTCACCGTCTTTCTCTTCTACCTGCTTCTCCTGCGTGTCTTTTGGATTTTTTCTGACCCACCTGCCTTCTACGAAAGTGCCGGTGAATCTTTCTCTCACTGCAGAAAAACACAAGTGATCTCCACTCCCCATTTCTGGTGAAGGTCCCACCACGTCTTTGCCTGGACTGGTGTCTTTTAAAGGGGTGGGGCCAAGGACAGTCCAATGCCACGGGGGAAATAGCCAGGCGTGGGACTCTTTCTGCATGGAGAGTGAGGTGCAGAGCTTTTGCTTCCTGGAAGACGGAGAATAGGGCAGGCACAACCCCAGGATTGGCCGCAGACACTGCAAGGAAGCCCGGCTTAATGGAATTATCCATTTCACTTCCTCCTTTAATGGAGCCCAGCCCCACCAATTAGCACACGGCTGGATCTCCTCATTAACTCCATCCATGGAATCAAACGCTTTGCTGTCCGTTACGGCGAAGGATCTGTGAAGGATCCGTGCAACCTGATGTATCTGGAGAAGGGAAAGGAAATAATGGAGCAGCCCAAGGAAAATGCTGCTCTGCTCTCCCGTTTCAAATCATGACACCGTCTTCATTTCTTCATTTCTATTTCAGCTGTGGTGGCGACAAAGCCAGAAAAGCGTACATTTGATCATTTGTTGTTTATTGTAAATCTAAATAGTCTTTAAAGTAGGAGAGGGAACAAAGAGAGGACATCTTGTGAAGTTGGAATGCATCCAGTTCAAACTCCAGGGCTCTCCTTTGTTACCAGGAGTGTTCTCGACTTCAATCATCTCAATGTTGAAAAACCCTTTACAAGTCAGAAATGCTTTTTGATGCATGTTAGATTTCAATGGCCTTCATTCACAACTGGAGTTTGGCAGAAATGTTGACTAGGAGGTGTGGAGGATGAATGCCTTCTGTTGTTGCCCGCTTTCCACAGAAGCTTCAACCCAAGGGATCCCATGCAAAACTCAGTTAGCATAAACAAAAATAGCCACCCTCCGAAGCAGATTCAGCAGGGCGGGATGGGTTCAAGGCCACTAGGGGTGGGTTCCTGTATCGGTGGGTACCAGTTCGCTCCGCATGCACTTTGCTCGCACATTGACTGTAATTTATTCTGCACATGCGCAGAACCATGCCGCCAAATCACTACTACTGGTACAGTTGAACCGGGCCAAACTGGGAGCAGCCCAGCTCTGAAAGCCATGTGGGGAGATCACTCACCTTCCCACCTGTTGGTCCCCTCAGGAGCCTTCTCTGCAAGAGAGGATTGTAAGTGAGACACACCCGAGATGCCCCAAAAGTCTCTGTAAAACTTTCTCTTTTGCTCCCCTCCTTTGATGATTCATCTTTTCTTTCCCTCCTAGGATGGCGTCTGCCTCTGTTAATTGTTTCTAGGTTCATAATATAATGAAAAAGTCTTCTGTGCCCAAGGCACCTTTTAATTATACAACAGAGCAGGTGAAACCACTTGATACTTCCCCTCTCCCTCTTACCCTACCTAGTAATTAAGGAAGGCCAGGCTTTCTCTCTAGGGGATGCGGTCAAATTCACTGTTGCCAAACAATCAAGTGGAGCCTGGATGTGACGTCCCCATCATTTCTCGAAGGGACAACAGGAAGGGGGGCTAATTCAAGCGACAGGGACCCAGAGGATCTGTGCCAATGAAGTCAGAAAGCAAGATAACTGAACAGGACCGTTCTGAAAAGAACCTCGTGGAAGGAATGCAGAAAGTCAGGGAGAGAGATTACAGGGCGGGGTCAAGGAGTGATCATTTTGGATCCAGGAAAGGGCTCAATGGGTCCCTAGCATCTCCTTGATCAAATGTCTCCCTACACCAAATGCTGAAGATTGTCTCGTGTTCTCCAGCCATTTGGTGTTGTGGTTCACTGGCGGCCTGCGGAGCTGGCAGCAGAGTCAGACAGTGAGGAGGTTGGGGGGGGGGATCCTGGGCCAGTCCTGGAGTCTGGGGAAGGCTCGGATGAAGGCTCTGCGTCGGAGGCAGAGAGGGGGCCAGGGACATCTGGCAGTTATGTGCTGCCTCTGGAGCCTCCAGAGTTGGACATCAGTGAGGCAGAGGAACAGCGGGAGCCTGTTCCCAGCGTGCGCATTCGCAGAGCTGCCTCAAGGCAAGAACAGTTACGACAAAAGGGGCGACTTAGAGTAAGGAGTAAGGCTTGGAGATGGGTGGCCCCTTATGGAGGAGCGAAGGCACGGGAGCCTTTGCAGGAAGCAACTTGGTTCGTTTTGGTCGGTTTAAACTCTGAAGCTCCGTTTTGGCTCTGTGCTCCGTGTGGCCTTGCAAAGCTAATTGCCAATTAGGTCTTTGGCAGCGTTTCAAGGGAGATAAAGCTGGCTGCTTATCTGCCTTATCCCGAAGGACTTTGGCAGACTACTGTAGGACTCTTCACAAACTGTTTTGTGACTCATTACGGGCTGTGATTGAACATAATTCACAGCCATTGAAATTAAAAGAGGGTTTTTGAGACTAAGCATGTGCTTTTTTCTGTCTCGGGAAGCCTAAGTCAGAACACCTGGAATGAGCAAGAGGGACGTCTGTCGTGGCTGCATCTGTGAAATGTTGGTCTGTTGCTCGTGCTATTTACTGATTATTACTATCAAAATACTGTCTCTTGGCACTGATTACAATCACACTTTGAAATGTGCATTTTACATTTTTAAAAAAAACCTCCCACTATGCTAACTTCCCCGGCTCTTTCCCACCAGTTGGTCCACTTGCTGGTGTTGTTTCAAGTTTACGAACATGGTATGCAGAGGGCCTGGATAAAGGAGACAGAAAATCAAAGTGGGAAGGACGCGTTAGAGCAGAATTCCTCAGCAGAAGAGCCTCTGCCTGGAATCTCAGGGGCCACGGGGCCCCACCCTTGGCAGGCTGGCTTCAGCTCTGGGCTGAAGGGGCAGCCATCTCGTTCCGCAGAAGGGAGCCTTCCCAGCTCCCTTATAGCAGCAATAGCAATAGCAGTTAGACTTATATACCGCTTCATAGGGCTTTCAGCCCTCTCTAAGCGGTTTACAGAGCCAGCATGTCGCCCCCAACAACAATCCGGGTCCTCATTTCACCCACCTCGGAAGGATGGAAGGCTGAGTCAACCCTGAGCCGGTGAGATTTGAACAGCCGAACTGCAGAACTAGCAGTCAGCTGAAGTGGCCTGCAGTACTGCACCCTAACCACTGCGCCACCTTGGCTCTTACCTTCTACCTGCGGGAAAGGCTGCCGAGGGGGATTCCAGTTACAGCTACAGGAAATCTATTGCCACCTCCTTCCACTGAACCCCCTTTGGTGGCCCTGAAGGCATCTTTCTGACAAGCATCCCTCAGAACGGATGGGCGACTTTTTTGTCTCGTGGGTCCAAGCAAAGGAACTGAAAACCTCTTTCTAGAGCTTGATTAGTAGAAAGCAGGTGAGATGCTTCCCCTCCCTCTTTTCTTATTGACATAAATCCTCCATGAAGAAAAACAGCAGTGGGATTTGTCTCTTTTCGCCCCACTCTGCGGATGGCAAAGGTGAGTCTTTATAGGCCTATCCAGAGCCTTGCGAAACATATTTGATGGTGGTGATGATGACACTGGCAGCATTACTGACAAGGTGTAGTGTCGCCATTTCCCTGCCTGATCATCACCAGCTGTCGATTCCTGCTTCAACTTACACCCGGGCCAAATCAATAATCAAATCTATTCCAAGGGCTTGGCTCGTGTTTCACAATTTCCATTTGGCTTGTACAGTTGTTCAAAATGAAATATTTAGAGGATGGAAGACCTGCAGAGCTCAACTTGTGTGTTTTGGGTTTTGTGCGAATAATTAGACATCACAGCCCTTCTCTGGGCTCTAGTTAGAGCCGCTCCCGGCTTCCCCTCCCACCCCCACCCACCCCAGCACAGCTCCACTGGAAAGGGAGGCCCCTGTATGGAAATAATGAAGCCAAGCATGTCTTACAAATTGTCTGGGTTGCTCTCTGAAGTTGCTGCTCTTCAAATGTTTCCCAGAAGAACTTGCAGGGGAAGGAAGGGTTAATCCCTGCCTCCACGTCTTCTTCCAGGCTTCAAATCCATCGTCCAAAGATGGAGCCATGTACAAGGACACCCACAGAGAGAAAGAGCCCATTTTTTAAGGAGTTGGTGGAGTGAGGGCCACATTCCCCTTTTGTGGTGAACTGGGCACTGAGGAGCTGCACGTGTTCGTCAAACCTGCCCAATCCGATCCCTTCGGGTAGAAAAAACGTTGACTCCATTGGGTCGAAGTAAAGGTACTTTTACGGAGAGATGCTGGTTGCCATAAAGTCAGGTGGACTCTGAGTCTCCCACGCAAACTATTTCCTTCAGCCCCATCCCCCACCCCATGACCAGTCCGAACCCAGCCAATGCAATGCCACCGGGATGTTTGGGGAACACTAAGGAGTTTCAGCTGGTAACTTTCCACACTCAGGGCACGTGGCCTTGCAGATGCCTTAGCACCACTAGTCCCTCAGTGATCTGCTTTTCCTCAGCTGTCCACCCCCACACACACACCGGAATTTCCCCACACACAAATGCATGCAGGTTGATAGCTGCCCATTTGGTTCTCCTCCTCACCACCACCGCCAGCCGTTAGATGGCAGGATGCCAGCAGAACGCCAAGCTGAAGAATAGCAATAGCAATAGCAGTTAGACTTATATACCGCTTCATAGGGCTTTCAGCCCTCTCTAAGCAGTTTACAGAGTCAGCATATCTCCCCCCACAGTCTGGGTCCTCATTTCACCCACCTCGGAAGGATGGAAGGCTGAGTCAACCTTGAGCCGGTGAGATTAGAAACGTTGAACTGCAGATAGCAGTCAGCTGAAGTGGCCTGCAGTACTGCACCCTAACCACTGCGCCACCTCGGCTCGGGGGACCTTGCAGTGTTCCTCCCCCAAACTAGCTAGGTCCACCAGATTGCATATTCATCACGAGATGGTTTGTTCTGTTCTGTCTTAATTTGATACCTGACTTATGGTGACGCATGAGCACGGTGGATTACACAGTGGCGTAGTCCACTGGTTCAGCAAAGCATGGCTTAGTGCAGGCATCTCCAAACTTGGCAGCTTTAAGATTTGTGGACTGCGACATGCTGCCTGGGGAATTCTGGGAGCTGAAGTCCACACGTTTTTATGTTGGCAAGTTGAGAGAGCCCTGCCTTGGTGCAAAGTAGGTGCTTCACCCATTGGGCCTTCCCACCCCAAGTAGTTCCAGGTCCACAGATTTTCCTGGCCTCATAAGATCACAGGAGAAGCAACCGCAAGAAGTGATGGGAGAGGACCTTCTTCTCTGTCCTCAGGATGCTTTTACTCACCTGTCTGCCAAGAGATTCCCAGCCCAAAGCTAGAATCTCAGCATGGTTCCAGTGGAACACCTGGCTGTTTATGGTGCAGAAATCCCCTGGGAACCTGGCAGCTTTTCCAGGTGCTTTGTTCTTCCTCCACCCACAGGCTACAAAACAAGAAAGGCTAAACGTGGGTGCGCACGGGGACCATCACCTGGGCCTCCGTTTCTCCTTCTCTGACGTGCTTCTTTCTGATGCCCAATAGATTTGCATGGGTGTCAGGAAGCATTTTCTGCCCATAATAGTGATGGGGACAAACTCTTCCCTGCAAGCCACTTAGTCAGTGCATCAGTTCCACATAGATGTGATTAAAATAATAATAAATTAACTAAAAAAGCCACCAACAACACCCCACTTCAGGTGTGAAACAGCTTTAAGATAACTAATTATTTACACAGCTTGGTGCTGCATCTGTGGCTGTATTTTTGATAAATATTTTGAGCATGTTTGAGCTTGAAAATTAACAGAAACCTGAGCGACACCACTTTAGAATTCTACATCGATATTCACTTCTCGGGATTGTTGCCCTGCCGGCTCCGGATGGCTGGAGGTGGCAGCGGAGGGCAGAAGAGGAAGAAATGCAGTTCTGGTACACAGTGAGTGTGTTTCTGAGCTGCCTGTTTTGACACCGAGACACACGCAAGGCTAAGCCTTCTTTGCCGTAAAGCCTTCCTGTTGCTGCTTGGCTGGATCCCCTGCTGGCCAGGCCTGGCACTAATAAAACACCCAGGGAGGTCCTCTTCCACATGGACCAATTTCAGATTTCCCACAAATGTCAAGTGCAGGAAATCAGGAGTCCAGGCAGTTCGAATGAAGAATATATATGTATATGGGTCTATTGCGTGCTCTCTACAAGAATCTGAACTACTGGTGGTCAAGGCAAATTGGTGGTAGATAAGAGTCAACGGAACTCAAGGTGGGCTGGACGTAGATCTCTTGGGACCATGAAGGGACTCAAGACTGATGACATGCTTGACCTCTCCTTCAGCCTGGTCATCTCCTACACAAATTTGGAATTGTGTCAGTAGGTCCACCATCAGTGGAGAGTTTTCATTGCTCTCCTGGAACTGGAAGTTTGGGTTCATGGTTTATACTTTTAGGCATCCCTAAACTTTGAGTCACATCTTTGTTTTGGGAGCTCACTAACGTCTTCAGGGTTATCCCCACAACAACAATCCTATGAAATAGGTTGGACCAAGGGAGAAGGACTGTGGCTGAAGGTGCATCTGAACCTAGTTCTCCTCCGTCCCAGTTTGACATGTTACATCTTACCACATCCCTTCACGAAGTCCTTTCCTTCCCTCCTTATAAGAATCTAAGGTTTTTAAGAAGCTGCATGGGGGGAAGGTTGAAGGGTAGACTTTCTAAGCTTCTCTCTGCTACCAAACCAGGAAGGGTTCAACGTAACAGATCCATTCTCCCATCACTTGCTGGGGGAGTGAGGCTAAAGATAAACCCTGAGACATCTCCTTGCCACATAAAGGTTGGTGGGCAAGAACTTTGCCCTTCTATGGCCTACAGCATTCCTTCTTGCCACCTCCTGGCTCAACCGGCAGTCGCAAGCCCTTCGCTAGAACGAGCCGGGCTGGCTGGAGCTCCAACGCTTAATCACTCCAGCTAGCGAGCCTCTCACTTGGCTCTTCCTTGGCCGTTCAGAACGATCCTTCTCCCATTGTTAATGCAACTGCCATACCCTGCCTCTGCACTGAGTGAAAGCTAATTATAATAATTAACAGAGAACTCGTGAACTTGTCAAACTGGTAATTATAAACCGCAGGGACTTTTATCATTAATAGACAGTGCTCAGAGTAAAACAATGAAATGGAACCAAGGCCTAAATGCTGCTTTTGATCAAAACTGCCTTGAGTGGGATTGTCAGCTCTGGCCATTGGTCATCGTGTAGAGGGGTCATCCTAGCCATTGTCTCCAGGCCCAGAGGAAAGCAGAGCAGCCAGGCCAAAAGAGACGTTGTAGAGAGGACAGGGGCAGGTTTTCTGGCTGCTGCATTTCTTGGTGGTGACCAACTTGTAGTTCAACCAGTAGTTCTGAATTGGCATCCCCTCCCACACAGAGAGGCCCGGCCAGGTGAGTCTCTGGGCCTGGGCGAGGCACAGAGAGAGTGGCACCCTCAAACCAAGCCTGAAAAGCGGAACTTCTTAGTTCATGAAGGCCATGCAGAGGAGGTGACGGAGTCTCCCGAGATGCTGAAATGGATGTCCTCGATCAGTTTGGAGAGACAAGGAAGCGTTGAGGAAAGTCATTCAACATTAAAGGGGACAAAAATGAAACTCCCCTATTTGTCCCTGTCCATGCTGGGGGGCAGCGGGTGTAATTCATTTCCCCTCTCTCCCTTTCCTCGAGGTGGCTGCCCCCTCAACAGGGAAGCAGAGACCCAGAGCAAGGAAGCTCTCTGGTAGAACCAGGCACCTGCTCTGGGCGGCCCGTGATGGGAGGAGACCTCTGCCTCCCTCCTTGGAGGCTGTTACGGCATCCTGGACCCCCTCAACTACATTTTATTTATTATTTATTTTATTTAGTTTGTCACTCATGCACAAGATAACAGGAATAAGAATGAACAGGAATAAAAACACAGGAAATGGGTACAAATAGATGGGGACATTAGGACAGGGACGTGAGTCACGCTGGGGCACTTATGCTCCTGACCTCTTAGGAATGGGGTGAGGTCAACAGTAGAGAGTTTAAGGAGGCTCATTTAAGAATGAGCATTCGCCAACCTCCAAGCTGGAGGGGGTCTTGCTTGTCCTCCTGCCACTTTCTGCCTGTGGAAGAGGAAGGGAAGCTCCATGAACATCCATGAAGGTGTTTATTTGCGACAACACTGCCTCCATCCCAGCCTCTGAAAAGGATGCAGCCCCACTCAGCCCCTCTGGGGGTGGGAGGGTGACAGTGAAGCCCCCAGGAACCAGGGGCTTCTGAAAGCCAAGCCGCAGCCCCTCGGCTTCCTGCAGGGTCTCTTTCCACTCGCTCTGAAAGAGAAACCTCTGGCACTTCTGAGGGATATGCGGGCATTTCTTTTCAAAGCCCACCCATCAGCCGAGATGTCATTATTCTTCAACTTTCCCTGCTTGTATTGTAAGCTTTCTCTCCTGGACGGTAAACAACAAATGGTTCTTTTCACCCAAGAGATAAGATTGTTTGTCTTCCAAAGTCACCGCAGTGTGTATGTGAGGCCTGGGATTGTTTGAATAATGAGTTTCCCGTAGAACGTATGTTTCTTTTTGTGTGTCCTTCTGGTAACAAAGATCTGAGATTTCCCAAGGCAGCTGCGGCTTCACCTACCAAGGAGGCTCTTTCTGAAGGGCAGCCGTGCTGGAGGAAGGGAGCTTCTCCCGCCACTCCACCCTCCAGGCCCAGAGGCTGCAAGCAAACTCTTTCGGCCCAAATCCCCAGCAGAGCCAACTGCACCGGCCACCGTCCTGTCCTCATTCCAACCACTGCAGCAGATCAGCTATTGATCTGCAAGCTTAAAAAGAAGAAATATGAACCTCAGAGCCGCTATTTTAAGCTTCCCCCTGGTTCAGGTTGAACCTTTTTGAACAGGGGTTGATGTTATGGTAAGCTAAAAGCATAAAGCTGAAATTAAGCCAGGTCCTCTGCCCAAGATTAGACCAACTTTGAACTTTAGTGTGTAAAAGAATTATCCCAAGAGCCACAAAATCGACTGTTGCCTTAATTTTAGACCTTGAGAAGAGATGCTGGGATCTGACAATAGCCGTAGCACTTAGACTTACATACCACTTCACAGAGCTTTCCAGCCCTCTCTAAGCGGTTTACAGAGTCAGCATATTGTCTCCAACAATCTGGGTCCTCATTTACTCACCTTGGAAGGATGGAAGGCTGAGTCAACCTTGAGCCTGGTGAGATTCGATCTGCCAAACTGCTGGCAGCCGGTGATCAGCGGAAGAAGCCTGCAGTACTGCACTCTAACCACTGTGCCCCTGTGGCTTATGCTTGGACCAAGATCTGAGGGGGAAATGGGGTCTATGGGTGCGGGGGTGGGCCGGAGCATTACAGTCACTATGGGGAGAGGCAGGTACGACGGGAACTTCAGGGCTAGCCAATACCGGGGAAGGAGGGTTCGCTACGTCACAGCGATCCCTCCTTCTGGCCCTGTTATTCCCCCTCCCCTTTTATTGTAAGCCGCCCGGAGTCCTTCGGGAGTGGGCGGCACACAAAACCAATAAACTCAACAAAAACCAATAAACTCAAGAGTTGAGCAGAAAGCCATCTTATCACTCACCATAAGGCCTCTCAGGAATGGTGAAGAGCATGGAAGGAGCTCTCCACGAGGACAGCCGCCTGCCTGCAGGCCACCAAAGAGAGGAAAGGAGAAGGTGTTGATGGGGAAGAGGGGTCTCGGGTTGAAGGTTGAGGGGTCCTGTTTCTTCTTCTGATGCCAGTTAAGGGAGCAAAAGCAACCCACAAAAGGGGCAGCCACCCCTTCCATGTCACAGCAGTAGAAAGCCATCACTCTCCACCCCCCACCCACCCTTAGTCAACATTTTGAACACAACAAAACCATCAACGTTGGGACTGTCTTGATTTTTTTAAATATGGCAAAGGCGGACACACATATAATTAATATTTTAGAAACAAGTGTGAAAGAGCCCTTATAATTTGGTGCCCAAATGCACAAAAGAGCTAAGGACTCCCTGAAATGCGGCCATCTGTTCCATCACCCCCATTAATCCCACCCGTCCTGTCATTTCAGCTGTCCTGAAACTTTAGCCAGCCCCTCGTTTAAGGCAGGGGGTCTCTGCATCACCATTTGTTCCCCACAAGGCTTACTTATCCTTGCTATGCTAAAAGTATGCGGTATTATTTCTTGATATTCAAAGCCGCAGCCCTTTTCAAGCAACTGAGCACAATGAGCAACGGGCTTCCTCCTGCAGCATATTCAGCCATGAGCCTGAGATTATTAAGAACTTCCTTCTAAGGAAAAGACAATCTTAGGTTAGCAACAAAAGAGGGAAATGCTTCAGATGGTAACGTGCCAAGCCGAGAAAATTCAGATCTTGAGATGTCAGCATGAGAGGTTTCCAGATCAGGGTGTTTCAACCTCAGAATGTTTACTTCGTTTAAAGCCTGTTGCCCTGTTCTTTAGCGCAGAGGATCCTATAGCAGTTTATAAAGATGAGAGATGTGTGCCCACACAGACACACACAGACGCCCAGCAGGCTCATCAACTGGAGGTGGAACGTAATCTCAGAGAAGGATTTATCTTTGGACTTGGATATTCACCTCCCATTCCACCAAACTCCAAACGGAGAAAAGTTGGGTAGGGAAGAAAGATTCCACCTAGAATTTTTGGGAGGGGAGGGTCGTCCTGCACAGGTGATGTAGGATTCGGAGGAACAGATGCAGGAATCTATTTTGGTAGCTGAAAGAATACTAGCTTTAAATAAAGAATATTCTTATTGGCAGAGCTCCGTAATAAGGGCATTTTCTAAACTTCAACAGATGGTTTTACTCTTTGGAAACTCTTTTTATTCTTGAGATGCTTTTGGGATTCCCAGTAGATCTTTTGCTTCCCCTTCTGTTCTAGCTTGAAACTCCTGGAGACTAGAGGGGGGGTCTTTTCACAAGGTGCTCCATCACACATCGGGGTTCCTTGGCTTTCCCCACTTTGCTGCCGCCCCCCACCTAAGCCCTGGGTGGAGGGATGCTTGCGAGCCAACAGAAGTGGCTGCGTTTTGGAAGCCCCTCCAGGTTGGGTGGAGAGGGCTACTTTCCTAAGCGAGAGAGCATCAGGACATTTAAAATGCATTAAAGGATTCCAGCTTTGAAGTGGAAAACATTCTGGCTAATCAGAGAAACAACTTTTCAAAGGATTTGTGGGAAGGGTCTTTACCTTCAAGCTGGCTGGTTTCTCCCGTGGATAGTTCTATGAATAAAACATCCATCTCCCAATTAAATCTTGATTTAATTTCTTTCTCTTTTTTTCTAAAACTGATGAACTTGACTGGTTTCACAAAAAAACAATGAACATTAGTATTCTTTTGTGGGATGGAGACTATTCTTCCTGGTGACAGACGGTCTCTTGCCCCTCAGCCCGTGACTCTGGCCAGCCTCTCTGCCTCGGAGAGATGGAGGCATCACGGAGAAGAAGGAGCAAAGAAGAAATCTGGAAACAACCCCCCCCCCCACGATTATCCAGAGTAATAGGAAAGATCGTTCCCATTGTCCAACTGGTCCATGTCAAGTTGCTGCATATTAAAAGCCACAGTCTCTCTTGTTCCGAGGGCTTTTATGATATATTCGGAAGGGCAACTCGTAACCATCAGCTGTAAAATGAGCCCAACCAGGAAAACTCCCAAGCTCTTTGGCCAAAATCGAGGACCATCAAAGCAATTTCTCCAACAGTACCATCAGTCTCTGACGTTCATCTCATTTTCCACAGAAGTGGTTTTACCAAATGGAGAGCAGCTACTCTTTGAGTTGCTTAAAGCAGTGTTTCTCAACCTTGGCATCTTGAAGATGTCCGGACTTCAACTCCCAGAATTCTGCCGATTACCTCCCTTCGTCCCATCAGATCGCACAGAGTGGGCCTCCTCCGAGTTCCATCCGCCAGTCAGTGCCGACTGGCGACTACCCGGAGGAGAGCCTTCTCAGTAGCAGCTCCGACCCTTTGGAACGATCTCCCCGTGGAGATTCATACCCTCACCACCCTCCAGACCTTCCGCACAGCCCTCAAGACCTGGCTATCCCGTCAGGCCTGGGGATAAGATCTTCATACACCCCACCCGAATGTTGAATGAATGTTGTGTTTTATTGCTATTTTTATTTGTACCCACATATTATTTTACGTTCTGTCTTGCACTCCCTTCCCATGAGTTGTAAGCCGCCCTGAGTCCCCTCAGGGAAAAGGGCGGCCTATAAGTGACAATAAATACAAATACAAATACAAATACAAATACCACTGCAATTTGGTAATGTGGTAATTATTGAGACTAATAATTACTTCTTATGAGATGGGTGTCCGTATAAATATGCTAAGTAAGTAAACAAATAAAAACAAAGTAAACTGCATAAAATTAGTAATGATAAGCTTCGCCATTATAGAAGAGTTGGGAAGTGCAATGACACATCCTTCCTTTCAAAATGTTATTTTTGCCATAAGCGGTAATTGAAACATTACTGTAGATAAATCTTCATTTTTAATTCTGTATTTTTTTTAAAAAAAGGATACAATTTAAATTCCTTCAGCTTAGCTTGCAGTCTTGCTAGATCTAATCACACCTTGAGTAAGTAACTTTGCCTCATTCAACTACATAGATTGCTTACAATTTGGCCAGCTGCTTTAGTTGCTTTAAGCCAGTGTTTCTCAACCTTGGCAACTTGAAGATGTCCGGACTTCAACTCCCAGAATTCCCCAGCCAGCATGGTAGATTTCTTTCACGCCTTGTAAGAGTTCAGGCGAACTAACTAGAAGCCATCCTCCCTCATTTCTTTTGAGGTTCCCCCAAAAACCAGTAAATGTGAGGCCGGCCTTTCATTGCAATTCTCTTCCAGACCCAAATTCATTGACCTGTGTAGACAAACCCAGCAGAAGAAGACTCTTGCTGCATCAACTAAGAATGTTCTCCTGTTGCTGGCAATTGTTTTCCAGGAACGCAAGCCATGCGCTCTCTCCCTCTTCCTCCCTCCCTCCCTCTCTCTCTTTCCATCCCCTTACTGCCAGAGAGGCAAAGGATGAAGCCAATGTCTTCTCGTGTGATTGCAAGTACAGTAGACTTCCAAGACTTCATCCATAGATGATACCCTCCAGAAGGACATTGCTCCTTCAAGCCTTCCTTATAGGAGCCTATTATAGGGGAAGGCCTGGCAGAGACAGGGGGAAGAGTGAAAAAAGGGATCGCTTTAGAGTTGTTACATACCCACAAGTGCATACACACACCCCTTGAATCCCATTGACCCTTATCAATGCTCTACAACTAGGCGCAGACCATTAGTTGAGAAGATTCCTGTGCGAAGGCTTTTAGCAATAAATCAGTTAATTTGAGCCTTCAGGTGTGGACCTGGTTTTTCCCTCCTTTGAATCAGATCCTTGCTCTGTCTCATTAGCTTAACTGGCAAGGGCCTTCCGGGATCTCAAGCAGATAGAGAGTCGGCCATGAACAGGAGATTTGAGGATCTTCTGCCATCACTCATTCTCGGGGAACAGCTCAAAGCCAGTTAATTTTACTGCTGCCAGAAGAAAGAGATTCCTGGTTCAAGACGCCCTCGGATGTGTCTGCCTGCCTCACTCACTTGGCTGTTAAGCCACCAGCTGTTTCTGTAGGATGGAAGTGCTGTGAAATTTAAAAATGAAATCCTCTGATCTGGGATCAAACATTTTATTCCTTTCACCTTAACTTCACACCCATCCCTTTCCCAGATTCCCTCGTGTCGGATATAAACCTTTTGCTTGTTTCCAATTTCACCTCCATCTGTCTGCCATAAAAGGACTGGAAGATTTACAATCTGGCATGATTGATAAGCATTTCTGATGCCTGATTTATAAGAGGTAGCTGGTGATTTCGGATGGAAAGATTTAGGTGTGATTTGATTTTGATTGATGGATTTTGCTCTTATGAACGCAGAGTCTCATCAATGCCCAATTTGAAGTTAACGGCCATGTGATCGTCCTAAAAATATGCAAAGCTTTGGCAGATCTGATCAGAAAATTGGAGTATTCTAATGTTTGGGAACAACAGTTGTTGCATGCAAAAGAAAATAAAAATAAAAAGGCAAACCTGGAGGGAGGGAGGATAAATGGAACCAATCTTTAATCATAATTGGGAGACTTCAAATGTAATTTCCTTTTCTTTGAGCCAGCAGAAAAGTCTCCAGTTACAAATAAAGTCAAGAGCTTCTTCCCTCCCTCCTTCCTCCCCCAGTTTCTGGAGGGAAGAAGAGAGGGTAGTAAAGAGGGAAAGAGGGAGGGAAAGAAAGAGAGAAGGAGTGTTGAAAGGAAGGAAGGAGGGAGGAAAGGAGGGAGGTTAAGAGAAAAGAAAGGAGGAGGGAAAGAGGAAGGGAAGGAGGGAAGGTATGTGTGAAGGAGGGGGGGATCGAGGGAGGGAAAGGAGGGGGAAGGAAAGGAGGAAAGGAGAAAAGAAAGGAGGGAAGGCAGGGGAGAAGGAAGTAAGGGGGGAGGGAAGAAAAGGGTATGGAAAAGAAGAAATGAGGGAAGAGAAGAGGGAGAGAAGGAATAAGATACCTAACCTTTGATGTTTATAATGATTTGATAGTATGGGAATATCTTGAAATGTAGTTGTATTGTTTTTTACAAGTTATGGATGTTGTATTTTCTTTTTACCAATAAAATCTTTTTTAAAATTTAAAAAAAAAAAAGTCAAGAGCTAAAGCAGGTATCGTATGCAAATGCACGTCACCTCCTTCTGAGATGTCCAAAATGAAAAATAGCCTTGGAGACGCCAAAATTTGCCTCCTCGGAGGAGATCTATGTGACCTGATAAAATGTGCAGCACTTGGGCTTCAGTCTTGAAACATTTGCAAAGTTGCTTTTCTGCCAAGCCTTGTTTCCTGTTGATTCACATCATTTTGTACGGTAGAAGCCAAAACTCGAAGGCCGCACTCTGCCACCCACAATGGCCTCAGAGGCAGAATCCACCATACTTTGCCGCCTACCCATTTTGGCTATGGTGAAAGTTAAACTCCCTTTTTGCCGAGCCATCATGTGAAACCAGTTTATCTTGCCCAAGTCCCTTAAAAGGTGGTTTCTATTATTTCAGTCTGGACATAAAAATGTCTCTTAAGCAGAGGAAGCCATTCCAGGCAACCTGGCAGAAGGGGGGGCACAGGTGTTTCCTCCCTGTTTAGCCCTGGAAGTGGGGAGATTTGGAGGGGAAGGGGGGCTCATACACTGACACAGGAGTCATTTTCAGAAGGTGGTAATTACCTGGAACATAGAAATGGCCTCGTATGAACAGGCCACCAACGGCTGCCTCCCATCTTCCCCTGGATCCATTCTGGATGGGATGTTTCAAGTGGGCTTGCAAATAGAGGCAGAGCATTTACTAACCTCTTTGCCTCCCAACACTCCAGAATAAAATGAGGTCTGCAAATGGCATAAATTGCCATGAGGGAATTGCCTCTTACACTCTCCCCCCCCCCCCCCCGTTCTGCACCGATATTCAGTTCAAAGAAAATTCAGCCCAAAATATTGTGTTACCCATATTACCAACCCGGGAGCCCAAAAGACCCCCTCCTTTTCTTTGTACCCAGATCCCATTTGCAATCAATGAGACTAATTTTCTAGATCAGGAAGGAAATCTGGGTTCTCTTGAACTCCACCTGCTTCATGTTTGCATTGAAAGACCCATTTTCCTAATGCAAAGATGCTGTGATAGGGGAGCCCCTCTAGTTTCACTCCCACCCATGGACAGGTGGTGTCCCTGAGGTCACTTAAGGGAGGGAGAAGAAAACCTGGCAGTCCATTTAGGGCCATCCAGAACAGGACAACATCTGCTGTTCCTCTCTCAGGTTCCATTAATGAGAACTTCTCAGTGTTCTCCACATGAGTTTGTGCTGGAAAAATACACCAAGGCATCAGTGAAGAAGCCACCAGGGGAGGCCAACTGCCCTAATGGGCTCTCACTTTAGCAGCCCAGCCATTGTTTTAGGTGAGAAGGGCATTGCTCCCAAAACTGAGGGGGACATTTGAAAATCAGAGATCCTTGGCCTGTCCGGAAGACACTGGAGATGTCCTATCTCCAGCTCCTTTTCTAGAATTGTCATGCTAAAAGTTATCCACTGCTCTTGAGGCCCCACAGCAGGACAATGATCAACTCAACTCAACCATAGGGCAGAGTTGGGGAGACCTTCACATTGACCAATCCCTGCCCAATTGTGTTACAATTTGCCCATTACATGTGCCACTTTGGCACACCTGGCCAGCAAGCGTCACGTTGTGAGGACACATTCCCCGGAGAACATCCCTCTTTTGAAAGGTTTCCACCGAGTTGCTGAAAGAAGCTCATGAAAGGGTGCTGGGTTTTCTATCTAGCTCGATCTAAATATTTATAAGCAACTTTTGAGGGCAAGAGACCCCCTTGAACCTCGTCTGATGAGCTGCCACTAGAAATAGTGCAAAAGCAGGCCGGGTTCACCAGCAGCTGCCACGCGCGTCTCAGAGGTAGAAGTGAGGAAGAGCCCCCCCAGAATTTTAACGAGGAGTTAGGATGCAATTAGGATGCTAGATGCAAATCCGTCCTATAACCGAGCAGGGGGAAGCAGCCAGCCAGCCAAGTTACATGCAGATTCAATTAGAAATTTCACCGAAATTTCAAATTACAGCTATTTTTTTTTCAAGCGACAGAATTACGTTGTATTACAGAAAAAGTGACAGGTAATTTGGGACCCTAAAGATTTCTCGTACTCTCTAGTTAATGGGGAGTTTAGCACCAATTCCACTGTAATTTGCACTTCTGAGAAACCGTGTTATTATAAAGTCAGAAATCTCCGACACTTTCAACTCCGGGATCTGCCAGGCTTAAGATGACCAGGAATTGAGAAGGCCTGAGTTCAAAGGTCAATAATTTCAATATCTGAGCCTGTGCAGCTTCCAAGAGCTGGCATTCCAATTGAAGACTTGAAAATTGGAGGTGACATTCAGAAGTCTCTGAAAATTATAACCCTGACTTCCTCCTTGAAAAGCTTATCTGAATCCTAGCTCATCCCTTGATGAGGTTACTGAGAATGCATTCTTTTCGGAAGGCTCGAGAAACGCCAGGTGGGACACAAAACACTCTGTTGCTACACAGAAGGGGAAAACATGGAAGGGACCACACGGCCCAGGGGTGATACTGGCTGAAATTTGCCAGACCTCGGCTGCATTGCAATCCCTGCTTTCCCACTGGCTCTTCACCCCACCTCTGCTCAAAATGCCACCCAGATGTTCCACATCCTCAGCTTTAAAACTCAAGAGACATTCAGGGCTGATGAACTTCTACGTCTTCTGAGCTTGACTCAGAGTGAGACACAGGTGGAGTTTTCCTACTGCACCAGCCTCCAGCAAGCTAGTTTGGTGTAAGACTTCGGTCATGGATCAGGATCAGCCGTTCTACTTTGCAAGCAGCTTCTACAATCCCATCAATGGTGGTGCACTTGGCAGATCATGGCTGAGCAGGTCGTAAGTCTTAGGCGCAAACCCACTTCTACTTTCACTGGGAATCAGATGAGCCCATGTCATGGCAATTTAAGTCTTGGTGGGAAACCTTAAGCCTGGAAGGGACCTGAGGTTCCCTGGCAGTTCTGTGAGTGCCAATGGACAGATGCCCATAAACTAACTCTGCTCAGAAAGGGTCTGCGCTCAGAGGGCTGAACCCCAGGACACCATTCCTGCCCGCCAGGCCTCCGTCAACATTAGCAGCTGTCCTGCAGCTCGCCATTGGAGAGAAGAGGGTTGCAGGGCTGAAGCCCAGCCTAAAGTCGCTCTATTTCTTCATGGACTGTGATTGGAAACTCTACAAGCAGAGACCCCCCCCCCTCAGCCCCGCCCGAGCACGCAGCTTGCCATCCTGTTTGAAAAGGGCCTCCTACGTTTCCCATTTTCTCATTGCTTGAGCTCACACAATGCAGCGCATACAACAGGCTCCAGCCCAGCAGGTTTCTGTAATTTCAGCCTTGTAATATCAGACCTTAGCAAATGCCGGCTACAGAGGCCGGTTAGCCTGGGGTCTTTCACCCAGAACAGGCTTTTCCCGCTCAGGACCCATCGAAAGGAACAGGACTGAAAGAGGCCATTTGAGGCAGACGAGGCCCCATCCAGTGTGGGCAGGAACGGTCTTGCTGGACACCTGAGCACCTTCAGGGACAGCGGTCGAGCTTCTCACGTGGCAAACTACTACCATGGGTCAGGGGAGAAACCTGAGAATGCATTTTTTTTTACACTTTAAAAGATATTAGAGTAAAATCGGTGTTAATGAGGGGCAGAGAGGGCTCCCCTCCAGGTAATGTAAGGCTATTAATATTGCGCAAGGCAACAACTCTTGCAGGAAGCCCACAACTCTGGTTTCCTCGCTTGGCTCTTGTCCCACCACGCCCTCCTTGGCAAGAGGCGGGCACTTCCTTGCCCCTTTCTGCCCAAACCACCAGCTGCCGTGCCCACAGGGACTTCCCCCCCACACCCCAGAAAGGAGAAGGGCCAAAGGGTCAGGGGGGAATTGCTTCCTTCCTCCTGTCAACAAAGCCCCCCCCCTCTCTCTCATAGACAAGGGACTTCTTCAAACTTCCCAAAGCCCCCCACTCACCCCCTTCCTTTTCTCCTCCTCCTGCCCACCTTTTCATTGGTTTCCTTCGAGCAAAATGAAACCAGAAGCTCTTTGCTGGCTAAGCAAGAATTATTCAGGCCCACCATTGAATTAATAATTGAAGCAGCCCTGGGAGGCATTTATTGGACATTTAAAACCAGTTCGACCCAGGGCCTGTGGAGCCCTCCCAGGTGAGAAGGAGAGGCCTATCCACAGCTGCCCCTGGACCTTCTATGGAAGAGAAGAGCCCAATTCCCCAATGGGGCCAGCGAGCAGGATGGAGCCACTGCCCTCCTGCCCATTTCATGGGGCTTCCTAAGAGGGGGGGGCTTACTGGGTCTCTCTCAGCAGAGGGGCTCTTCTCCCCCCTCCCCAATTCAGCAGAAACTCTGCTGGCATAAAACCTGCCACCACTTTTGCCGCCCCGATTTCTCCTCCGCTTCCGTCTCCGGAGTCAGCAGGCTCCTCTTCAAAGTAATGAGTGGAAAAGCCCAAAGTGAGCCTGACTCTGGCACCGCTGGGAGAAGAGGGGGGAAACCTCTGTAAAAGTGGGACAGCTGCGGATGATTTAAGTCGCTCCCACCTGAGGTGCAGAGACAACGAAATAGATGCAGCCAGCTATATTTGCCTCTTGACACGGGCAGAAAGGCTCCTTGGAAACAAGGAAAGACGCCATGATGGAAGATGGCAGCACCAGACACCCCCAACTCACCCTTATTAGTATCCCCCAAAGAGTCCCTGGAAAGCCCAAGGGCCCAAGAAGCAGCGAGTTGGGCAGGATCGATAAAGAGGCGCTTCGCTTGCGAATGGCAGGAACTCCACTGAGGGCCGCAGGTGCAGCCGGGCTCCCGTGGGGAAGGGAAGAAGGTCCTGCTGGTGAATCAGCCCCAACTCAGAAGGACTTCTGCCGTGGCTCCCCTGGCGGCTTCCCTTCTTCACGCTGTTAATTGGGTTTGTGAAAGGCTCTTCTTCAAAGTCCACCAAAAGCCGAGAGAGTTTTACTCCTGCAAGGTTTTGCCTCTGGGCATTCTCAGTCTAGGGGGCTTTGCCTACACGGCCGGGGAATTGCCTGCCTCCTTCATCTCGCAGCCATAAGTGGGTTTGATCCCACACCCATCGGCTGCCTCTTTAAGGGAAACTCTTAAATCACGCATGGTCAGCCAAACTCAAGGCTGTCCTATCTGGGGCTTTCACAGCGGGAACGCGATGGCCCTGGGCAACCTGGTGGGTAGGTGGAAGCTCCCACGAGCTAAAGGGAGAAACTAAAAGGGAGAAAACCCATCGTAGAAACCCTGGGAATCCTGGATATGGTTGAACGCGTCCAGTACATGCAGCCCTCTGAATGGTGGCAGGAAGGTGAACTAGGCAGACATAAGAGAGGATTTGATGGCTTCCTTGTTTGTTTGTTTGTCTGGCTGCCCCCTACACAGCCTCCTCGGTTGCCAAACTGACTTGTTTCCCTCCCTGAGCAAATGCTGGGGAAATGCTTTTATGTGGAAGAGACGGGTCTGCCTGCCAAATCCTTCATTATTTCATGCCCACCTGACGTTGACTCCCCACTTCTGTTGCCCCACAACTAAACTGCAGTAATTGTCCCTTGGTGCCCAGACCCTTCTTCCCCCCCCCCCAGTCCCTTCAGCATCCCACTCCTGAAGAGAGGAAAGGATTAGCTGCTCCGTTGGTTTGAGGGCCTGACACGAAAGGGATTGTAACGGCATCAAATTAACCGTGAATGACCCAGGTGTTTGGGGGGAAAGTGGGGGAGGGACAATGTTAGCATTTCAGAGCAGAGGGAGTCAACTCGGTTGCCCCCCAGGAAAAGAAGGTAGAGCCCTTTCCAAACTCTGGCAAAAGAGGAGAATGTTTGGAATGAGGACGGAGCTGCAAGGGGGAGCCTGTTCACCTGGTTGAAAGGACAAGCAGCGCCAGAACAAATGCAGCCGCCTCCTTGGTGATATTTGGGGGGCTGCCAAGATAGCCCCCTCCCCCAATTCTCTGAAAGCAGCATCTGATTACGCTTCAAGAGCAGTGGCGGGTTGCTTTTACTACCAGTTCAGGCGAGCTCCTGCGCGTCCACAGAAGCATCCGGGCGAGTGGGCGGAGCCTCCCTCCTCCACTACTACTGGTCCACCCGATCTGGGCTGAATCGGGAGCAACCCACCTCTGTCCAGGAGGCTGGTTTCCATAAAGTCCTCCTAGAGGCCCAAACCTTAATACCAGCCTCAATAGAGAGCTGTAGTGTTGCTGCTCGAATGCCCTCCCAGTGCCCTGAGTCCATCTATTGGACCCGTTCCATTTAGCAATAGCAGTTATAGCAATAGCAGTTCAACTTATATACCGCTTCATAGGGCGTTCAGCCCCCTCTAAGTGGTTTACAGAGTCAGCATATCGCCCCCAACAATCCGGGTCCTCATTTCACCCACCTCGGAAGGATGGAAGGCTGAGTCAACCTTGAGCCGGTGAGATTAGAACCGCTGAACTGCAGATAACAGTCAGCTGAAGTGGCCTGCAGTGCTGCACCCTAACCACTGCGCCACCTCGGCTCAGCACTGCGCCATTTGTGGCCGTCTTTTGGGATGCATCTTGCCAGATGTTTCCAGGGCTTCCAGAAAGTCAGTCTTGGTTCCTTGACTATGACCAGTGGTGGGAGAGAGCGCTTCGTGCACACGCTCACATGCTCCTAACACACCCTTCACACACTCACAGAACACTCAAAGACCACCCTCAGTGTCAGTGCTGGTGAGCCGAGGTGTTTTTAGTGCAGCTGAGGTACAACAATCCACTCCGCCATGCAAATCAGCTGAGCTAAAAGACCAGGGAATATACGACAGGAAACGACAGGGGTGCAAGGGAGGAGCCGGCCAGAGGTGGTATTTACCGGTTCTCTGAACTACTCAAACTTTCCGCTACTGGTTCACCCAAACCGGTCCGAACCGGCTGAATACCACCTCTGACTATGACCATTATTGGTTCAGTTTCCCAACAGCACTGCCCCAAGATTTCAGCCCAACCTGGAGTTGCTAAACTGAGAGGAACAGAGGAAATACTTAACCCCTCTATTGAGCCCTTCCCCAGAACTCACCCTTTCCTGGCCAGATGCCTCTGCAGTGTCTTCTGGGTTTCCTGAGCAGCATCTGACTATGGATTGTGAGTCCTCCAGCCTTCCAGCTGAGCAGCCTCAAGCAAGTGACAGTTCTTGTCATTCTGTGCCTTGCGTTGCCCAGCTGCAATGCCTTGCCAGGAGAGGAGGGGAGCAAGGCGGGGACAGGCTCTCGTGGAAAAGGCCTTTTTCTCCTACCTTTCAAGGTCTCCTCTGCTTCTTTCCAGCACGGGTGTAGCTCCTTCTATTTTCAGCAAGATTTAGAGTCTCCTGGCCAGTTCCTTCCACTCCTTTCTTGCTGACTCCAATCAGCCTCCCTGAACCGGAGGGGAGGAGAAGCTGACCCCCATCAGTTGGGGTTGGCTAGTTGGCAGCCAGGGAGCTGATCCTATTAACCCTTTGTGGAACCAGAGCTAGTGCAAACCCTCCCTTTTATATCTCTGTTGAGGAGGGGAGATGTACGTGGACGGTCCCGAGACAAGCTCTGGCAAAGTTGAAAGTGGGGGGCGATGCAATGATCTCACGATGAAGAAAGCAGAGGAAACAATGGATCTGCAAGGATCAGGGGTTAGGAAAACATTCTGGAAGTTCCCCTTGACAAGCTGCCATATTTAATAAATCTCTTTCCGTGGCCTCTCAGCTACACTTACACCAAGACGTTTGCTGGCTTCTCGTAGTGTGGCTCTCAGGCCGAGCACCAGAGAAACAGAGAGTGCTTGGGTGGGGGATTCCTTGAATGCCCCCTCCCCTTCCAGCTTTGCAGTCCTGGAGCCCCATTTTGGTGGGCTCTTAAACAGAAGAATTCCTTTGTCAGCACAAGGCCCTCAATAGCCTGTTCTGACAATGTGCACATTGACTCTGCCCATTGGGCTTCTCCAGGGTGGGTTTTGAAATAACTCCATTGGTGTTCAGTCATGCCAGGTGAGGCCATGGGGATTAGGGCACAACCCAATTATAAAGGTGAGTCCTTGTGTGAGCATAAGTGCACAGAGCCTTCCAAACTGTATCGGGGCTCCATTTGCAGGGACCTCTCCAGATCCTCCCTTCAGACCAGACAAAGAAGAAGAAGGAAGCCTCCTCAGAAAGAGGAGAGAAGAAGGAGAAGGTCGCCTCCCTTCTGCTTCTCTGTGGTGCTCCTAGAGCAGTGGTTCCCAACCTTTTGGCCATGCCCCACCTAAGCATCTTTAAAATCGTGATCCCCCCCCCCATGACATATAATTCTTACTTTACCCAAAAAAGTGAACTCTACTCATGTGGAGAAAGCCTAAAAGGCCATTAACTTGGTTTAAACAAGGTTCAAATTGCCCCCCTTTGTGGCCTGGGCCCCACACTGGGAACCACTGTCCTAGAGGCACCAGAGCAAACCAAGTGCAGGGAGCTTAAGCCAACTTTCCCCAGGCTGTTTGATAAGACTCATGAATTGTCTTCTAGACTAGGCCTCCTCCGAATCCCATCTGCCGGCCAATGCCGACTGGCGACCACCCGGAGGAGGGCCTTCTCTGTGGCTGCTCCGGCCCTCTGGAAAGATCTCCCTGTGGAGATTCGGACCCTCACCACCCTTCAGGCTTTCCGTAAAGCCGTTAAGATCTGGCTGTTCCAGCTGATGGAACAGCTGATGAGTTCCCAGCCCCACTTGAATTGTTGTGATTGTTGAGATTATTGAGACCTTTTAAATTGGTTCTGTATTGTTTGATTTGATTTGATTTTGATTTTATTAATATTTGTAGGCCGCCCTTTTCCCTGAGGGGACTCAGGGCGGCTCACATAAAATCGGGAAGGGGAATACAGACATTAAGATAAGACATATAATAAAATAGTAGACAACATACATTCATCATTCGGGAGGGGAACTATCCTTGTCCCCAGGCCTGATGGGCGAGCCAGTTCTTCAAGGCTGTGCGGAAGGCCTGGACGGTGGCGAGGGTGCGAATCTCTACGGGGAGCTCGTTCCAAAGGGTCGGGGCTACTACTGAGAAGGCCCTCCTCCTTGTAGTTGCCAGCCGACACTGGCTGGCCGATGGTATACGGAGGAGGCCTAATCTATGTGATCTTATTGGTCGCAGGGATGTAATTGGCAGAAGGCGGTCTCTCAAGTATCCAGATCCACTGCCATGTAGGGCTTTATGGGTGACTAATAGCACCTTGAAGCGCATCCGGAGATCGACAGGTAGCCAGCGCAGCTCGCGGAGGATAGGTGTTATGCGGGTGAACCGAGGTGCACCCACAATCACTCGCGCGGCTGCATTCTGTACTAGCTGAAGTCGCCGGATGCTCTTCAAGGGCAGCCCCATGTAGAGCACGTTGCAGTATTCCAGCCTAGAGGTCACAAGGGCCCGGGTGACTGTTGTGAGAGCCTCCCGATTCAGGTAGGGTCGCAACTGGCGCACCAGGCGAACCTGGGCAAATGCCCCCCTGGTCACAGCCATTAAATGGTGGTCAAACGATAGCTGTGAATCCAGGAGGACTCCCAAGTTGCGAACCCTCTCTGAGGGGTGTAAAATTTGACCCCCCAGCCTGAGTGATGGAATATTGGTCGAATCTCTGGGAGGGAAACACAACAGCCACTCGGTCTTTTCTGGGTTGAGCACGAGCTTGTTAACCCTCATCCAGTCCATAACGGCTTTGAGGCCGCGGTTCATCACGTCTGCCGCTTCATTGAGTTGGCACGGGGCGGACAGATACAGTTGAGTATCGTCCGCATATTGATGGTATCTAATCCCGTGCCTGCAAATGATCTCACCCAGCGGTTTCATGTAGATGTTAAATAGTAGGGGGGATAAGACCGAGCCCTGAGGCACCCCATAAGTTAGGGGCCTAGGGGACGATCTCTGCCCCCGCACTAACACCGACTGCGACCTGTCCGAGAGGTAGGAGGAGAACCACCGCAACACGGCGCCTCCCACTCCTACCTCCCGCAGTCGTCGCAGAAGGATACCATGGTCGATGGTATCGAAAGCCGCTGAGAGGTCGAGGAGAACCAGGATGGAGGAATGTCCTCCATCTCTGGCCCTCCAGAGATCATCGGTCAATGCGACCAAAGCGGTTTCTGTGCTGTAACCGGGTCTGAAGCCTGACTGGAAGGGGTCTAGATAGTTTGCTTCCTCCAAGGACCGCTGGAGCTGGAAGGCCACCACCTTCTCAACAACCTTCCCCAAAAAGGGGAGGTTGGAGACTGGACGATAATTATTAAGGATAGCTGGATCCAAAGATGGCTTCTTCAGGAGGGGTCTCACCACCGCCGCTTTCAGTGCGGCGGGGAAGTTCCCCTCCCGAAGTGAGGCGGTGACAACCGCCTGGATCCAGCCTCGTGTCACCTCACTGCAGTTAGAAACTAACCATGAGGGACACGGATCCAGTACACAGGTGGAGGTACTTACAGCCCTCATGGCCTCATTGTTGTTTGTCTTTGTTTTCTTTTTTTATGTATTGTTCCCTTCCCTTCCGGTTTGTGAGTCCCTCGGGAATAGGGCGGCATACAAGTTGAATAAAATCCAAAATCCAAATCTAGTGACTCCATCCAGCTATCATCTTTGCAGCATTCTTCTTGCTTCTTAGCCTCGTCTGCGGCCTTGGGTTTTCCAAGAACCACAGCCGACTACGCCCCCAGCCCTGCAGTTTTTATCCTCTGGATGCATCTCCTACAACATCCACCAACAGTCAGTTCCTGCAGTGGGAGACATTAACAGAATAGTTCAGATGGAGCCCATTTTAGGATGCGGAAGGTGAATAATGTCTCGGATACAGAGAGAAATCATTAAATCAATAAACAGGAGAGAGCGTCCACTGCAATTTCTAATATCCCACAGAAGACAGAAGTGTTAAATCATGCCTGCAGTGTGCTTTGGGTGTGCAGAACACAAATATAATCTTGTGTACAACTTCTGTTGCTTCATACTCAGCATGGGTATGAAGCAACAGAAGCCCCCCCCCCCCACTGGACCTTCCTCCTTCCTTGCCGTGAGAGGCAAAGCGAAGATGGCCTCCTTCTCCCCACGCCCACCACACACGGGTGTCAGGATGGGTCGCTCAGGGAGAAGGACCCCATTTCTTTATTACCTGCAGGGAAGGCTGCAGGGCCGACAGAGCATCCTTCCTTCCCGACTGCCCCAACTGCCTTCCCCCTCTTCCCCCAGCTGCTCCCATTCACTTCCATACACCGGGCTCTGAAATGCCCCTTGCCAACTTCCCTGCAGCCCCCAGCATGAACCGAGCACTTGTCCCATTTGCAAGCCCAGATATAGCAGTAATAGCAGTAGACTTATATACCGCTTCATAGGCCTTTCAGGCCTCTCTAAGCGGTTTACAGAGAGTCAGCATATTGCCCCCAACAATCTGGGTCCTCATTTTACCCACCTCGGAAGGATGGAAGGCTGAGTCAACCCTGAGCCGGTGAGATTTGAACCGCTGACCTGCTGATCTAGCAGTAGCCTGCAGTGCTGCATTTAACCACTGCGCCACCTTGGCTCATATATATCTGGGGCAGAGGTGGGATTCTGCAGGTTCTGACCGCTTCTGAAGAACCGGTAGCAGAAATTTTGAGTACTTCGGAGAACCAGTAAATACCACCTCTGCCTGGCCCCGTCCCCATTTATTCTCCGCCTCCCGAGTCCCAGCTGATCAGGAGGAAATGGGGATTTTGCAGTATCCTTCCTGTGGAGTGGGGTGAGAATAGAGATTTTACAGTATCCTTTCCCAGCCATGCCCACCAAGCCATGCCCACAGAACCAGTCGTAATTTTTTTTGAATCCCACCACTGATCTGGAGGTGGGGGAATCTGGTTAGGGAAGGAGCTGCAGAAGTTGAGCACCGGATGAAGCAAATATCCAGCTCACATTCGACCATATATGACTTGAGTAGTTTATTACCATTTTTTTAATGTACCTACAATACTGGCTCTATCTTTTGCTTTATTGAATCGGTCATATATTGTCCTCTCCCCAGAAATGGTATATAAAGTTTGATTAAATCAATAACTGCATCTGAGGAAGGGCACAGGAGGCTTCTAATTTCTAGTGTGCATGAGCACGAAGTTGTGGCATGACACTTAGAAGCCTGCTTCATAGCCTGCAGCTGCAGAATTATCTTCTGAGCGGATGAAAACACCCTGGGAAACAATTATATTTTTTACACCGTACTGCAAAGAAGGAAGGCCCTTGGGGATTCTGATTCAGGGCAAGGCAGTTGTGATGAGATGGAGCTCCAGCCACTGATCCTTTGAGTAAGAAATCGGGCCCTGCAACATGGCCCGTGTTTTGCCAGTCAAGTGGGCAAGGGAGTATCTGACCAGGGTTTGCCCCTCTCTCTTCCAGTTGTGCAGGTCCTCCTCCATGGTTTTTGATGTGCTCCTACAGTTCCTTCTGAGGCCTTCCAGGTCTTTCTGTAGCACTGCATCAACCCGACCCTTCTCTCCAACCTAAGCGTCAGCTGTGCAAGGATCACAGGTCACACTTGGTTGGCTGTACACAACAGACAATGACAAAAGCAAACAAGCCACCTTCTGCCTTAATGCGACACTGAGCCCAGCCTGTGTGACTGAGAGATGAGTAGAGTCCCCTCACCAGTCGACAGTAAGACATGCAAGCCGAGAAGAGATGTGCCTAGGACACCCATTAGATTGAGGGTCATGATGGACTAGCATTTCTGTAGCACAACCAGCTGAGCATCTCTGATTTAGCTGGAGCAGATGGGCCATTTCAGGGAAAGCGGAACCTGCCTCAGCCTGTGACTCTCTGCTGGGTGAAAGGTGGGCCCAGAAAAGATTGGAAAAAGGGGTCGGGGGCCCACCCACCACTGCTACTGATGTTCACCCAGGTCAGAATTGTCTCTTCCACTTGGGAAGGAGGAAGGTTGGAAGAGTCCCCCCTTTTCCAGCAGGCCTGCAAGTTTGATTGGAGGAGGCTCTGGCAAACCCTGCTCCGTTTCTCCCCTTTCGTGCCCTCTGCTCTCCATCCCTGCGTCCAACTGAAGGGTGGGTGAATATTTGTTTCACAGGTCACAAAGCAAAACCCTCAGTGGGAATGAGACCTTTTCCAGACACCACCACCCCCCCGGAACATTTAGAATGAGTTCATCTTTCCTCTGGCTTCTTCTGGAGGTGAGCAAACAGCCAGGGAGGAGGGACCAGAAGGTTGGCATTGGCATCCCACCTCCCAAGGCTCAAGCAAGGACCAGCCTCTTGGTGCCTGATCAGCTCAGTTCTCTCTGGGCGTCCCTTTTGCCTTGGGGAGGACCCAGAGCCACAGGCCGGATGCTGAGGAAGGGAAAGGAGAACCATCGGGGCTATTTGCTTTTCCAGCCATTCTGGGCCTCCTTTCCCAAAGAGTTAAGATCAGCCAGTGAATGGGAGAGAAGCCGAGACCTAAGTGCTAGAGGAACTCAGCTTCCCCCCTGCCCAGATATCCTGTAATCTGCAGAATGACCCCATCAGGCTGCCTTACCTGGCTTTGGGGCTTCCAAAAGAAGGAATCTCCAGGAGGTCCTGGCTGCAGAAACTCCACCAACATGATGGTTTGGCTTTTCCTAGCTTGTTGAATTTGTTCTCTTGCTGTAAGAATGCCTGGAGGGAAATGCCCTCCGTGATTGGGTTATGTAAGCCAGAAAGTACCCAGTTTAAACAAATCATGGCATTAAACAATGTTTTAATCTTGGGCTGTTTTCTAAATGGCCATTGACAGAGCTTGCACGGCGCACTAAGCCAGTAAGAAGGCTCTCTTTGTGTTCATCCTAAACTCAATGGCTCAGAAGTCTCCTTTGACTGGGATAATCCAGGTCAGTGATGCTGAGCTTTCCCTCCCCCTCTCCATTTCTTTTTTTGCTTTCCTCTCTCACGAAGTCACACTTTTCAAACAAGCTCAAGAGCATTTCCATCAAAGCCTCGCAAGCTCTCCCTTCTCCCAGCCTCACCGTAGCGGGAAGGCCTCCTGCCTGCCTTAGCATAATGAACTTTGATTGAGTCGTCCTTTACTTGGTTATGATGACGGCTCTATTGGTATTATATCGCTATTGACTTCCACTCCTGTCATTTATGGGGCTGATGTCTTAAATGAAATGCCATTCTATCATTTGTAATGCGCTTCGTGGAGTCTTTCTTCTAAAACTGCTTCAATAAGCCAACCAATAAGAATCTCCCATTCTCTTGAGGAATTTCTTGAAGTTCCCAGTAGGAATTGAGAAAAAAGCCTCCGTCGTCATTGTCTCATCAGAAGGCGGACTGGACCTAACGTAATTAGGAACCCCACCCATTAGAGGGGGGGCATGAGAAGGTCCCTTCGCTTCATCCTTCAGTTAATCGTTGGCATACAGCTTGCGATCCTTGTTCCCTCTTCCCATTGCCACTTGTTGTTTGAACAGATAATAATAAATATATAATGATCATTGATGGACTAAGATGTGGATCCATGAATCTCAATTCCTGTCTTTTTCTCTGTGTCTCTGTCTGTCTACAATTCCCACAAGTCACCAAAACTTCACAGATGTTCATTTTATAGCAATAGCAATAGCAGTTAGACTTATATACCACTTCATTTCAGCCCTCTCTAAGCGGTTTACAGAGTCGGCATATCGCCCCCAACAACAATCCGGGTCCTCATTTCACCCACCTCGGAAGGATGGAAGGCTGAGTCAACCCTGAGCCGGTGAGATTTGAACAGCCGAACTGCAGATAACAGTCAGCTGAAGTGGCCTGCAGTGCTGCATTTAACCACTGCGCCACCTCGGCTCATTCAATAATATATAAAAGTTCTCATTTGATAAGCTCCATGTTCCATTTGCCGGGTTGGCACAAATACAGCCACACTTGCTCAGAAAATGAGGTTGTTGCTGCTGCTGCTGCTCTTCTATGCAGCGATGGGGCCCCGATGAACAGTTATTGGCACAAATATTTGCATGGCCCCAATTAAATGGGTCCCGCAACATAAAAGCTCCCGGTCAGCTGCAAACTCAAAGATGGTTCCAAGAAGAGGCAATGCTGTGGTGTGTCCTGCTCCACTCCAGCAGCACAGATGCCCAAGGACCCCTGTTGTGTTGAGTTGCGACCACCAGGCCCCTCAGGAAACAGCTGGATCCCTCTTTTCATTGAAATCCTTTCAAGAACCCTGTTGCAGTAAGGCTGCCGTTGGATGGAATGGGGTCTTTTGTCCTGGACTCAGAAGAGACTCCAGACAGGTAGAAGCAGGGCCACCTCTTCAACAGGGAAGTTCCCATTGCTCCACTGTGGCTCAGCTTTCTTCCATCTGCAAGCAGGTGTCCCAATACATCCACAGGAGGTTCTATGAAGGAAATGGGCAGCCACTAGGGCCTCATTTGTATTTCATGGCCTAATTTGGTGGTGGTGGCGGTGGTGGCGGCGGCAGCAGCAGCACCACAGAATATACAGCACTAAAAAGCTGCCCCCTGCCTTAGCTGGCCGAGCCTTTCAGAGACTGATGCCCCAATGGAGGCAGTAAGGATTTCCAGTCCTCTTGGTGGCAGGATAGAATCAAGGGGAAGCTGGCATAAGAGACACATGATAATTACATTGTTGGCCTCTTTGCTTGGCCTTTGAAGAGCCTAACAGCCATTAACTCCCCACCGAGCCCGTGTCTGCAAGGGGCCGTCCAGCCAGCTGAAGGCTTCTTCTCCAGCCAGGCCACCCCTGTGAGTCACAATCATTTCCTTCGCGCAGATCGTGAGCAATCATAATCAGCACTTCAGGTGTCCATATCTCTGCCTTGGACAAGGTGGGGAGGCGTAAAGAAACAAAGGTGGGTTTAATTTGGGGGTGGGTAGTTTTGCCCAGGTTTCCCCTCTCATCCCTTCCCATCCGGAGTCTCTTCTGCCCAGCTCTGCAGATCCGCTGATTTCAGACATGAAAGCCCACATGAACATTCCTAGGTCTTATTTGAATTTCTCCTAATCCGCAATTTTGGCTATTACGGACACTTCCGTACGCAGGCTTTCCAGGTACATATATTTTGGTAGCAACGGGGCTAATGGCGTTGCTTCTGTGTAGGTGAGGCGTTTGTGCCTAAACTAAACCTTTTGACGCAAACATCTTCCTTTCCTGGCAAGCCCCATTTAGAAAGCCCACGCTGGGGGAAGCAGAGCCTGCGATCGATGGCAGCTGGGCGGGGAGGGGCAACCGCCATTCCCTTGGAAAACAGAGCGGAGGGTTTTCTTCCCCGCCCTGCTTAATGGCTCTTATTCTGCCTTTCGGCAGGGGCGCATCAACTTCAGACAGCAAGATGGGGAGGAGGAGGAAGGGCAATGGGGCTGACATTTTCTCTCCCCATAGCCTGATTGGTCAGGGGCTGAAATAGCAGCTGCTGTTGCTAAGCAGCTGTTAATGTCATTCACACCAGGAGCTGTCCTTCACCCCCCAGGTCAGGCAGGTACCAAGCTGAGGCTGCCTGGCGAAAGTAGACTGGAGAGACAAAAGAGGCCTTTTCTCCCCCTTCCTGACCTCTGCAAGCAGAAGAAGAAGAAGAGGAGGAGGAGGAGGAGGAGGAGGAGGAGGAGGAGGAGGAGGAGGAGGAGGAGGAGGAGGAGGAGGAGGAGGAGGAGGAGGAGGAGGAGGAGGAAGAAGAAGAAGAAGAAGAAGAAGGCTGGGTGGTGGTGGGGGGATGCTTTTTACAAATGCTGGGCTGACCTTTCTTCCCACCCACAAGCCAATCCCGCTTTTCTTCTCCCGTGACTTCAGAATCACAGCTTCCCCTTTTATCTTTAGGCAAATAGCATTATTTGCCAGCTTCAGCCTTGATCATTTCCAGAACTCCAATTTCTGGGTGGAGAATAGATGCATTTTGCTCCTAATGCCTATGCAAATAAGTCTGTGCACGTGGGAAGAGCAGGAAGCTCTGTGATGGGCAGCCTGTGGCTTCACACAGGCTACAGAAACTGGCTCTTCTGAATTCCTGCTAAGAGATTGTAGGCTAAGGTTACTTTCCTCATATCACTTTCATCCAAGAAGCAGCGTTGTTACAGAGGAAGCAGCTCTGTCCTAGAATAAATAGGCTTGATATAGAAGAGAAGGTTCTAGCAAGGCGTCATGCAGAGCATGAGAAGGCATTTGGCACTGGTTGGTTTGCCTGTGTTGGAGAACATCAGGAACAGGCTTAGGTCCCATTGCTAATCCTGGAGCATTGAAAGGGAGGTACAGTGTCCCTCAAAATATCCCCAGCTTCCTCGTTTCCAGACAGAAGATCTCCAGACTAAGCAGGGCTGCTCCCAAATCCAGAAAGATGACCTCCCATCCCCACAAAATGGCCTTTCTCCCTGGAACTGATCACATCAACGTTTGTTGAGTTCCTCTGCTCTTCATCTGAAGAACAGTTGTGGGTTGTCTTTTAGGAGTCTCAAGCTTAGTGGAAGAATAAAGGAAAGCTCGTTCCTCAAAATCCTTGAGCTAGTGCTATCAAACCCTGGAAAGTGTGGGGTTAACATTTGGCAATCAATCAACCCACTTGTAATTGTCCTCTGGAGGGCCCCCATCCTCCCGGTAGAAGCTCCCAATCCAAAGAGCAGATGATCCAAGGGAAGTAGGGTGAATCTGGGTCACCTGTGGGTCACCTGCGATGGTTGAGACAGCAGAAAAAAGCTTGGTCAGCCTGGGGCAAATCAGACTATCGACACAGCCCAGAAAATACTGTTGGTTTTTTTTTCCAAAGATGGCAGTAGGAAGTGGAGGGGAGTTCCCATTTCTGCCTATAAGGCAGCCATTTCCCTCATCCCTCGGCTTAAAAGAAGCTAATTAGTCCGTGTTTTAAGTAAAGAGATGGTAATTATTCCACCCAGATTCTTGAGCAAAATGCCATCACAAGCCAGGCCAAGAAGGGTCCAGGGGGCTCAAATGATCATTCATTATAAAAGCTGCTGAAGGCACGAAGGACTCAAGGGGCAGGACGAATGTTAGCAAAGGAATAAACCAGTAATAAAACGAATTCTTGGCACATGTCAACCCACTTTTTCCCAGACCTTTCGCCAGCATTTTGAGAAGAGTGGCAGAGGGAGTTGAACAGGAGCAGAATTACTCTGGTGCCCTGGTGATTGATTGTCTGACCCCCCCCCCCCAGATTATTTTTGTAGAGGTGACGGGGGGGGTCATGACCAAGCCCCCACAGTTCCAGGAGATGCCGCAATGGATCCCCTGGACTGGGGCTGGTGAAAGGGATGAAACCGAGGGAAAACACTGGGCAACACTGTATCCCTTGCCCCTACTCTTCCTCTCCAGAAGGACAGAGTTTAGGCTACCCCGTAACCAGCCCCGTCTCCAGAACCTGTCAGAACTGGCTGAATAGCACCTCTGCCCGTAACCCCCTAGACACCTCCCTCCTCAGGGGAAGAACGTTGCCATGTGGCTGGCTGTGAGTTTGGCCACTGGGGTGTCTCCAAATTGAGAAAAGCCACCTGAGATGTCGGGTCGTGTTGCAGCAAGGCTGTGGGGAGCATGGGGGGTTCTCCCTCCATGCAAGCTCTGCTGGCTGGAGAATTCTGGGAGTTGAAGTCCACAAGTCTTAAAGTTGCCAAGTTTGGGAACCACTGCCCTAGAGAGGCTTCCTCCACAGGCTTGGCCTCTGCTGGCCTTTCCTGAACTGCCCAGGGGCTTGAAAGGGGCTTGTGTGCATTCAAGAAGCCTCCATTTTTGGACCTGCTGGAGAAGACCTGGCAAAATGAAGCACCTTCCAGATTCTGGGTCCCCCCCAAGTTCAGCTCAGCTCCTGAGATGATCTGGGTGCAGCCAAGCTGTTTCCTTGAAGGCAACAGAGGAGTCCCTGCTTTTTCCCAGATTTTCCTTTTACGCTCCAGACTACGGACAGCCCTGCTGCTCCCTGGCAGGTAGCCCCCCTGCCCCCCTCCCCACAGAGGAACCGGCCAACCGTTTTTTAGCTTTTCCCTGGCAGCAACTCAGGGCTGCCACCTGCTGAGGCCTAAATGGCAAGGCCCGGTTGATTCAAAGGCAGCTAAGAAGGGCAGCCAGTTGCCCACTTTCTATTTCAGCCCCCGCCCCCACCCCAAAAGCTACTCTTTAGAAGAGGCGAGTTGCCTTTGTGTATCAAAACGCCATTTGCTGCAGCTCAGGCTAATGGACGTGGCTAATCAATACCTCCATTCACCGCAAAGTCTTCCCGCTCCATTGTCCACCAGGAGCAACTCTGGGGGCAGAGATTGGATCGGAGAATTTCAAGGTCTGTTGCCTGGTCAGAAAAGCTCCAGAGCACCCAGGGAAGCGGCCACAGCAAGCCAGAAGCCAGGAAGAGTTTACAATCCGGCCGTTTTAAATTAGCCCCGATGTCATCAGGGTATCAAAACAGATGGGAAACAGAGAAGTAATTCAATAGGAATGCAGACTGGCGACTGGCTGGTAAATTATTTGCTTGGATAAGAAAGGGAAGGGAATATAACATTGCAAACGCTTTTGGTTCTAGAGAATTTGTCCGTGGCTCCTGAGTTATGTGGCCTCCCTACTTGCCTTCCTATATTATCATTACTTATTTTGTTGTATTTTATTCACGATTAAATGTATTCGCTGCCCATCTGGCTGTCATGCGACCAGCGCCAGCTCTTATAAATATATTTTGGAACTTCTAAGTTCACCTCCAGTTGAGTTCAGGTCCTGCAGCGTGATTTCTCCAGTGGTGCCTGAAAGTGTGAAGGAGCAAGCGGCATCTTCCCAAAGAGAGGGGCATCTTTACCCCACTTTCCTTGGCACTTTAGAACTTGGCAGCCAACTCAGCTGCCCTGCATGTCCCTGAGCACCAGGCCCAAGTGGGACCCCAAGCAGACCCATAAGAAACATCCCGATTGGAGCCCCTGCTGACTCATCTGGGGCCAGCCTCCTGCCGCTGTGAATCATTGTTGTCGACAGCGTTTTCTGCACTGCACTTCTCTGGGAAAACATTTTTCCCCGCCATAAATCCATTCAGCTGTACTGGAAATGCAGGCACTTTATAGAAAATCTTTAACAGCACCAGCACAAATGGATAGCTCTCCTTTCCTCCATGCGGGGTGAAGATTTGCAAAGGCATCAGCGGCGACCGTTTACCGTTTACCATGAGCCAAGGTGGCGCAGTGGTTAAATGCAGCACTGCAGGCTACTGCTAGATCAGCAGGTCAGCGGTTCAAATCTCACCGGCTCAGGGTTGACTCAGCCTTCCATCCTTCCAAGGTGGGTAAAATGAGGACCCAGATTGTTGGGGGCAATATGCTGACTCTCTGTAAACCGCTTAGAGAGGCCTGAAAGGCCTATGAAGCGGTATATAAGTCTACTGCTATTACCAAGGAAACAGGGGAAATGGGCAGAAACAGAATCCATCACCAGGCCCCCTCTGGGACTCCAAGAGCTACAGCCAGGCCAGGCCTGCCATCAGAAGACCTGTGCAGGCACCCACACGCACACTTCCAGGTGGAGGGGCATGCCTGGGTGTGCATGGAGGATGTGCTGATATGCATGCAAATGATCGAAGGGGCCCCTCCGCTTCCCCCTCCCTCCCTCGCCCGGGGGGGGGGGGATGCTTACTTTATCTCTTAGCTCAATTCAGGAGGCCTTAGTGCAGAAGTAGGAGCTGATCTGCAAAACTATAGAGGAGCAGAAAGCCCAGTAAAGGAGAGTATTTGTAGCTCAGGGTTGAAACGAGGGGTCCTTGGTGCTCTCTGAGCTTTGTGGTTTTCTTGCAGATGTTTCCTGACTCAACTAGGGAACATCATCAGTGCTAGAAGGGAGTGTGGAGTTGGAGGAGGAGGAGGAGGAGGAGGAGGAGGAGGAGGAGGAGGAGGAGGAGGAGGACGAGGACGAGGAGGAGGACTTAATTGTTTTCTTGCAGATTTCTCATGACCCAAACTAGATAACGTCACCATCAGTGCTAGTCAATCAGTGCTAGCATTGACTATCTAGTTTGATAATGAAACATCTGCAAGGGGATAAAACAAGCTCAGAGAGCACCAAGGAGCAGAAAAGCAGAGGGTTGGCAAGTAGGTAGCTGGGAAGTCATGAGTGCAGAGGAAATCCCAGGGGGAAGTCCCACAACTGACCTCTCTTCCTGCTACCACCCTTAGCAGGAACAGAGAGAAAGGAGCCATTGCTAAGAAGAGCTTCGGACTCCAAGGTGCAGGGGAGCTCAGAAGGCCACTGTGGCCATTGATTGATCCCTAAGGACTGAGAAGGACCCCCTCCCTCCCAGCAGATCCCCATCAGGCCAACCACCAGCACATGGCCTGGCCTGCACCTTGGCCCAAAGGAGGAAAGCAATCCACTCCCTCTAGAGCAGAAGGTCTTTCCCGCCATAGAAGTAGGAGAGACTTGTCTTCATCCACCTGGGCAAAGGAATATAAATCAGTCCCCCAGCTGCACTAGCTCCCCTCCAGGGTAACCACAAAATATCACTGGGCTGTGACGAAGATGGGGCCAAAGCTTCTGCCCCGGAGCCCATCGTGGTTCTGTGGCATTTCCACGATGGAACACGCAACAAGCAGACGGAGCAGAGGAGAGGAAGGGGGAGCTCCTTCCTTCCCTCCACCTCTCCCAAATAAACTGCTGTGGCCTCCAGCTGTGGATATTTTCTTTATTCATGCAATTGCTGCATTCTACAGGGTGCCAATAGCTTAATTTTTATGCTCGCCATTTATTTTCATTGTGTTTGTTAAGGTGGAGTTTTGGAGCTGCCCAGATCATGCCAACCTAAGAGAGATTCTGGGCACTCGCTTGGAGTTGGACGAGAATCAACACAGAATGGCAACAACATTTCCCTTTTCATCCTTCCCATCTGTAATGGAGCTGAAAGTGACCTTATTGTTTGCAAATTATTGGCCTCTGGAGATGGGATGGATACCAGAAGATTAGTTGAGTAAGAGAGAGAGAGACCAATTTGTCTCCAAGAACACTGAAGCATTGATTATGTTTTCCCAGCCACCCTCTGAACCAGCACCCTAGCAAAGCATTGCCTCCTCTGACAACCAGAGAAAAGGCCTATCTGGGGGCTTGCTTAGCTTCGTTAAAGAGCTCAGAGTTCAGTGCAGCTGGCTCAGGGCTGGGCCTGGCTTGCTCTTGGTCCCATGCCCACAGCGAGAGACGCCCTTCCACGTTCATCTTATCCTCATGTCAGCCCTTGATGTTTCACCTACAGATCCTGAGGACTTCAGAAACATTCTCCATTCAGCTCCTACCCTTCCTTCTTGCCAAGGCCTCAAGGTGCCCAGTTTCCCTCTCGTGCGATTCCAGTTCTCAGTAGTTCCCCAAGAAAGGGAAAGGTTGAATCTCTCCTAGGTGGTCTACATTTCTTCACTTCTTGCACGCACACTTTGTTGTGAAGCAGTGTGAGACACTTCATCCTATGAGTGTGGAAAAGACCCAAGCTGTCCAAACCAAGCCTGGATGGTCAGACAGTTTCAGCACCTGGGCCCAGGTAGGAAGGTGTCTTTCCCTTCACCTGTTCTGGATCCTTTTCGGTTGCAGACAGAAGAGCCCGCCATCTCCTGCATGCAGAGCAGGTGCTTTGCCCCTGAGTGACAGAGTCGCCAAATGCCTTCATGGTGCCCTCTGCCCATGTTTAAAGCAGGCTGACATCCACACCATATTTATGTCTTGCAGATCAGAGCAAGCCGAAGAAAGATGGGGGAAGAGAAGCGCTTTTGTCTAGGGATGAGAGGAGACAGAGTGGCCTTGGGTGACCCAGAGGCTGCCCCAGGTGGCCTCAAGCCCTCCTCCATCTTCCCTGGTTCCCATTCCATGGCTTTGTTCTGCTGCTCCTCTGCCAGCCTCACCTCTGTTCCTTGCGAAGGCTTCACATCTTCAAGGCGCCCTTTTATTCTCTCTCCCTGGAGGGCCCCTCACCGCTGCAGAAAGCAAATGAACAATAGGTGGATTGCAAATGGAGATGGCAAGGAGGCATATTAGAGGAGGAAAACTTTCCACAAACAGCAAGTTTTTGTGAGTTCTCTTTCTCCAAGCAGCTCTCTGCTACTGCTCCCCACAGGCAAGGCAGAGGCCGCAGGACCGACAGCGGAGGTCATCTCCACAGGACCAACAACAGAGGTCATCAGGGCCTGCTGAATCCCCCACTTGTGGAGGCAGTAATCCAGGAATGAAGAGGCTTTGGGCAGCTGGCCACGATCCATCCTTGCTTACAAGAAACAAAGTGAAATATAATCAGGTGAGAATCTGGGTCAAGAAATGTCTTGGTCACGTCAGTGGAAGTCTTGGAGCTAGGAGGAAGGTCCTCTGTGGTCTCTGAGAACTACAAAGGCTCCAGTGATGAGGATAGGTCTCAGGCTTCTCCTATTTTCCTCCCATTTTCCTGAACTCCACAGTCAAGCCCCATGACCCTCTTCCTCGTGTGAGGCTTCAGGAGTTGCCCATGCCAGGTTTCAGACCTGTTCTCCACCAGAGGGATTCCTCCCTTTTGATGGATTTGTGGATGAATCCACTCTCCACCAGGCGCTGTGGCCAATCACACGTCAGAAACTACCAGCCCTCCATAAAATCTCAAGTGTGAACATTTCAGCTTGTTTCGTTCACACTTTAACAAATTTCTCCAAGTCGCCAAAGTGTTAAAGTCTAAGTACACCAAGAAATGTGAAGTGTAAAGTGGCCCTCAGACTGGGAGAGAAGCCCGGGGTGTGCAGGAGGCGCACTGATTAATTGGGTGCTTGAAATAGCTGGTCCCCAGGGGTCCTTTTATGACAGCAAACTAGGACAGCTTCTCTTGGCCATTCTCTCATGGGGCCAGCAAAGGAAGGAGGCTTACAACTGTACAGATGAGCACCCATTCATTCCTTCTTTCCCTCATCCAAAGAGCCTTTAAAATAGGGCATTTGTATATGTTTAACATGTGATTGGCAGGCAGTTGGTTGCACAGCTCCAGGCGCAGAGACCGGGCAGTTTCCCTTCCAGAAGCTTCTCTTCCTCCATCACTACTTCAAAGCCCTAAGAAGGTTTGAGGTCTCTTCTCTATGAAAGTGGCTCAAGGCTTTAAGGACCTTGGGGACAGAGAAATTATGGCCAAGGTTGTGGGGTTTCAACCGCTGGCAATAGCAACAGCAATAGCAGTAGACTTATATACCGCTTCATAGGGCTTTCAGCCCTCTCTAAGCGGTTTACAGAGAGTCAGCATATTGCCCCCAACAATCTGGGTCCTCATTTTACTCACCTCGGAAGGATGGAAGGCTGAGTCAACCCTGAGCCGGTGAGATTTGAACCGCTGAACTGCTGATCTAGCAGTAGCCTGCAATGCTGCATTTAACCACTGCGCCACCTTGGAGCATCTGCCCAGTGATATCAGTGCAGAAAGTGGAGCGAAGGCAAGAACTCTGGGCTCGTGATAGAACGGATGGTCATCAGAAACAGCGCAGGTAAAAGGAAAAAGTTGGTGTCCACTCAGGCTGCAGAGAATTTAACTCAAAGGCTTCAAGAATGTGGTCATTGGCTCATTCTTTTCGGTTGATGGGAGAGGAGGGAGAGGAGGCCCTGGGCGCACACTGGCTATTAGCCTGGCTGCTTCAATGCATCCTCTGGCCCAGGAAGAGCCAGGGCTGCGCTGCATGCTTCCCCACATCAGCCAGTCAGCCACAGGAACACGCAACTCCCTTGTGGGGCCTCCAGTCTAGATTTGAAGGGTGACTCTTCTCCCCTTGGGAAGAGTGGAAGCTGGGGGCTCCCCCGAGGTCTCCACCACAGGAACATGTACACGGAGAGGGTCCCTGGGGCCGTGTAACATAACCCCCCTCCAGTTCTACTCAGTGCAAGAATTCCAGTTAGCCTATCCTAAGGTTGACAGACGGTGCCAGCCCCACTAAGAAGACCAGCCTGCGAAGTCAGTTGCTCAGAGGTCCTACAATGACTTGTCTACAGTAACAGAATCAGAGGCCTGTTTGTGTTTCAACTCCTCTTCCTTCTCCTAGTTCAGTGAATGAGGGAGACGTCTGTCTGAACTACTTCCAAACATTGTCTTCTGGAGGTTCTGGACTTTAAAAATGTTTTAGTACCTGTTGCCTGGGCAACATAATCCTCGTATTTCCAACAAGGTCATCTTCCTGACTCTACAGATGGAAGCCCACCTTTCTCTTCCTGGGGACCCTCTCACGCAGGTCTCCTGGAGAGCCCAAGGAGCCGCCTGACAGCAGGAGATGGTGGCATCGGCAACCTCAGCAAACTGGCACCAGTGCCTGGCTGCTTTATTAGATCGAAGGGCTCCTTTCTTTAGACGACATGAATCAAGGGCAGCGCTACGAACATTTCTCCAGTTTCCTCCTTGACTGTGGTTAGCCATGCCATCCATGTCCCTCCCTGCTCTTCACAGGGGAAGGCAATAGGGAGGAAGGAGCTTGGAGGCTGACAGGTCCTCCTGCAGCTGCAGCAGCTTCCTTTGAGGCCCAATTGACCAGGCCTCTCCTTTGTGCATCAAGCCTAAGGATGCCCTAAAGGGAAGGACGCCTGTCTTCCTCCTTCTTGGCAGCACCCCGTGGCTTTTTGCCTGCTCCCCCCTTGAGAAATGGGGCTTTGATGTTAAATCCTTCCCCTTCTTCCTGGTGGCTGCAGTGTCTCTAATTCTCACACAGCTACCTGTTGTATGAATGTCGACTAGTGTAGAATTCTCACAGAAGGACTTATGCGTTTGGGGCAAGCAACAGACCCCAGGACGTGGCTTGTGATGATGGTCTAGAAGCCTGAAAGTAGCTGAACAAACCTGCAGCCCAAATCTGACTGGTCTGTTGGTCCTTAGGTGTAGACAGCCTTTTGTCCCCTTCTCAGTCCCCATCGCTCAGTCTCCTTCCTCTGGTCAGTTCTTCCCTTCTGTCCCCCAAAAGGAAGGGAGCCTCCCCAGCCCAATGTCAGGTGGGCAAGTCAAGCAACCACCATCTTTTGGACTATTGCCTGCTGAGCGTTCCTCCATCTGCTAGAAACGTATCCCCCTCCCCCCACTCTCTACCTCTGCATGGTGACAGGTATTATGGACCGAAATAACAAAGGGATTTTTTGTTCCTATTCAGGGCAATAATGAGTGAGCCTGGTAATAGCCAGCTCTGGGAAAGCAGAAAGCTGGACTTTGCTGGACCTGTAGGTTAATAGATGGAGAATTGTGCTCTTGGAAAACCAGTTTGCCCTCTGAGCATTATCTGAACAATTGCAAAGCCTCTCATCTCAGCTAAGCCGGCGGTGGGCAAAGCCGGGGAGGGAAGTGCGCGGAGGAGAGATGCGTTTTCTGACAGGGAGAAGGTCAGGCAGACCGAGCGAGCGCTGGGACGGGAGCGGCCCCCATCTTGACATTCTATTGTCTGGCACGGATTCCCAATCTTGGTCCGGAGCCCCTCAAAGTAAACACTCCTCACTTTCAGAGTGGGGGGGGGCGGTAAAATCGTATCCCCAGTTTAACTCTTCCCTCCCCACCAAAATCCACTCCCGGGTGCCAACAGCCCTCTTTTAAAAATTCTGTTCAGCATCACCACCGTTTCTTCCGCTGGAATAGTAAAGAGTTGGAATAAATGGGCAATTTTCTCAAGGATCCGTGTTAGGATTGGGGCTTTTTAACTTGATCTTGACTTAAGAGTAAGCACTGCGCTGATTAAGTCTGTGGATGATACCAAATGATATTCAGGATATAAAATGCAACGGTGGCTGTGAAGAGCTTCCGAAGGAGCTCTCGGGATGATTGCCTAATCAGATGACAAATGCACTTCCATTTGAAAGTATAAAATGCTACCCATTGGGGCCCCTCCCTAACTTCACCTAATGCTCTGGGTGTTTGGGAACTAACCAGGAAAAGGGTCCTGGGGCCAGAAGGGGCAGGGCAGGGAAGACGGAGTCAATGGGTGGCCACTTGAAGAGAAAGGAAAGGCCTCAATCAAAGATCAATAGGGAGGGATGAAAACTAGAAATGTTGCCAACGTGGCCATAGCAGTTAGACTTATATAGCGCTTCATGGGGCTTTCAGCCCTCTCTAAGCGGTTTACAGAGTCAGCCTACTTGCCCCCAACAACAATCCGGGTCCTCATTTCACCCACCTCGGAAGGATGGAAGGCTGAGTCAACCCTGAGCCGGTGAGATTTGAACAGCCGAACTGCAGATAGCAGTCAGCTGAAGTGGCTGCAGTACAGCACTCTAGCAATAGCAATAGCAGTTAGACTTATATACCGCTTCATAGGGCTTTCAGCCCTCTCTAAGCGGTTTACAGAGTCAGCATATTGCCCCCAACAACAATCCGGGTCCTCATTTCACCCACCTCGGAAGGATGGAAGGCTGAGTCAACCCTGAGCCGGTGAGATTTGAACAGCCGAACTGCAGATAGCAGTCAGCTGAAGTGGCTGCAGTACAGCACTCTAGCAATAGCAATAGCAGTTAGACTTATATACCGCTTCATAGGGCTTTCAGCCCTCTCTAAGCGGTTTACAGAGTCAGCATATCGCCCCCACAGTCTGGGTCCTCATTTCACCCACCTCGGAAGGATGGAAGGCTGAGTCAACCTTGAGCCGCTGAGATTAGAACCGCTGAACTGCAGATAGCAGTCAGCTGAAGTGGCTGCAGTACAGCACTCTAGCAATAGCAATAGCAATGGCAGTTAGACTTATATACCGCTTCATAGGGCTTTCAGCCCTCTCTAAGAGGTTTACAGAGTCAGCATATTGTCCCCCAACAACAATCTGGGTCCTCATTTTACCCACCTCGGAAGGATGGAAGGCTGAGTCAACCCTGAGCCGGTGAGATTTGAACCGCTGAACTGCTGATCTAGCAGTCAGCTGAAGTAGCCTGCAGTGCTGCATTTAACCACCGCGCCACCTCGGCTCCCATGTCTTTCCCTCAATCTGCCTCTGGAGGTCCTGCTTGTCACCATTTCTGGAAAAGGGTATAATGGGGCTACACTTCTCTTTTTGTGGCCCAAGAACCCATGTTTATGCTCTCCGGGGAGATGGCTTGTTGGAGCTAAAACGCAGTGATGTTGAGACACCATCAGAACCATCCTTTCACTCAACCCATGGGCAGGTCCCAGGGCTGGCATTCATAGAGTGAGATGTGGCTGCAGAAGAAGAGGAAGAAGAACGCACCCCCTCCCCCTCCCTCCCTTTCTCCCTCTCTCTCTCCCTCTCCCATCACCAAATGATCCTCTTTCGGGGAACTCTGGATGGCTTTGTCCTTGGTGGGTCCCAGGCCAGGGAGAGGCAAGTGGTGATCCTGGAGATGGAGCAGGGAGCCTTTTGAGAGGGATGTCTCTGTCTTCCCCTGCATTTCTTCAAAGATAAACAAAGAGATGTCTGTTGTTGCTCTCCCTCTCGGAGGGCCATTGAGTTGCAATGGGCACATGGGCCTTTTTCCTGCATGGAGCCTTTTAAAGGCCTGGCGAAGCAGTTCCAACATTTTGCTATAGGTGCCGGCAGATAATTGGATGCTTTCAAAGACCTCTGCCAGGCAGGGAAGGTTCAATTGGGCCTCAGAGTGTTCCCTGCATTGAGCGAGCCTCTTCGTGACTCAGCTGTGGCTCCCCCCCCCCACTTCTTTGCGCCTTTCCCCCTGAGTTGAATGGCTTTTTCTACTTTGTCTTTGGAAAAAGCACTTAGATGGAAAAGGAGAAATGATCTCGAAATCGACCAGGACTCTTGCTGGGCCATAAATAAATAAATAAGCAAACAAAAAGTGGTGCTTTATTTTGCTAGATGTGGCTTTTTCCCGTCCTCTTTTCCATTTCTTTCTCTTTTTTTAAAAAAAAACCTTACTTCTTCAAAAAAGAAAAAAGAAACATTCAAAGGGAAACCATCTTTGGGCAACTTCCACCACTAACAGGCAGGTGGCCTTGACCTCCATAGAACAGTTAAGAAACCTAAGCCAACTGAAGGCAGGAGACCCATCCCCAAGCCCTTGAGAGGAGTTCCTTCGGGGTCTTCTGGCGGCTTCCCCAGCCCACCTGAGGGCCTGTAGATGGAGATACCAGGAGAAGCAGAAGGGCAGCCGAATGGCCTTATTTGTCCTTCCTTCTGCCACACTCATGCCTGTTCCTGGTCCAGCTCCCCTCACAGAGTCGCCTGCAGCCGGCCTCCCTCTCCTCCTGATGGGCTTCCTTCGGCAGCTTGTGAACCCTCTGAAAGTTTTACATGGCGAGCAAAGCTTTAAAAATAATTTGTGTTGTATTTAAATATTCCTTAAGTCATTTCGGTATATTTAATTCATCTCCTTTTTGTCCCTTCTCAATACATTAATATGACTATTTGACAGAAAGATGAAGCGTGTTATTAAAGAATGTCTTTGGCAAATTTAATTCTTGAAATCTTGCTCCCTCATCCCTCTCTCCTGTCTCTTTTGAAAAGCCCGGCCCCGATCGTTCTCTTAATTTTCTGGGTTTATTCTTGAGCTTCTAGATGAAACCACAACTTGTCTACTAAATCTTCTTTCCTACTCGAGTGTGATTTAATCATTTTTGCCCGTTAGTTCACACAGGCAGTGACAGAGCACCAGTTACGACAGAAACACGTTCCTAGTTGCCCACATTTTGTTCTCCTTTTGGCAAAGTTCCTGTTCTTCGGGAGGGAAATTGAAGATGGAGAAAATATTTATCAGACTTTTCAGTGACCTTAACCATAAGTTTGAGGATGTGTGTGAGCTATTGTGCTCTCTTTCTTTCACACAAACACTTAGCGTCCACCTGCTCCTTTCTTTTCATTAGTCTCCATAAGAACAACATAAAAATGTTGGAGACCGAAGAAAGGAGTTGGGACGAGAGAGGAGACGCCCCTTCTGATCTGACCTCCTCCTCCTCCTTCTCCCTAAACTTATCATTGCCAAACTTGCCAGCTCCCTTCCATTCCTTCATCTCCCCCGATTTTAAAAAACTTTACTGGCAAACGTTTTCCGACGGGCTCCCTGGAGACCATCTCCTCTACAGCTGGAGAGTTATGTTTCAAACAGAGAGGCTGGGATTATGAGGCTCAGGGGTGTCTGTGGTTTGCGTTTAAAAAATTAAGATGTCTGCCACCCCGGTTCTGTCTGTTTTTATATGTGTCCTATCTGTCCTTCAAGTATTCCAACAGAGTCTACCCTCCTTGCTGGTGATCATCTTGTTGTGCCCATCCTTCTACCAGTCCCAGCATTGGAGAGACCTCAAGAGGAGTTGAGAAGTTGGTCACACCTGCAGAACATGCCCAAAATATGATACAGCTTCTTTGTGCCTTGAGAACTCAGGACTGATACATTCTAGGATCTATTTGTTTGACTACCTGCAGTATTTTAGGAGTCTTCATCAAAGTTCAAATGTGTCAATACTGCATGTAATGTTTATCACAGCAAGGAGACCCAAATGGAAGTGTTAATATTCTTCCTATCTTTCAAATAGAATGTCACACTTTCGTAGAGGGTCAGAGAGAAAAACCACCGCCTGGATGATTCCGATCTTTGTAAGTATAAACACATCACAGTATCTGAATATCTTTTCCAAGGTCTTCATTACCACTCTACCAACTCTCCTCTGCAACGTTTTTCTTAGCTGCTGGTTCCTCTACTGTTGCTAGTCAAATCTGAAAAGCCAAAGGAAATATCGTCTAGGGTTTCTTGGCTGTTGATACCTTTATAGCACAGAATTTCAGCGTTCTCCTTCCATCTTAGATCTTCTTTGAATCAGTTACTCTTTGTCCCTTTGGGATCCATTCACGTCTTCTAATAACTTTTTGAAATTCTTTGTTAAGTTCCTTTCTGAGTCGTTTGTCTCTCTTGGCTTTGACTTCTCTCCTTTCCTCTCCTCTCTGCAATTTCCAGTTTATTCTACCCTCCGATTTGCTTTCTTCTGTTTCTTAATCTTCAGCAGTCTCTTTTCACATTAATCAACAGCTTCTTTGATTTCATTCCACAGTCCCTCTGGGTCCCTATGAGGTTCAAGACTTCAAAGAATTCCTGATATTCTTGAAAATGGTGGCTACAACCTCAGAATCACATTGGTGGAGATGGTTGGCTTTCTTCTTCCACTATAGCTTGACTTGGAACTTGTACATGAAGAAGTTCATGATCTCTTCCACAATCAGCCCCTGGTCATTTATTTGCTATGTAATTGAGCTTTTTCTGTCTCCATGCAACAATATCGTCAATTTAATTTCTGTGTATTCCATCTGGGTGTTATCCATTTATGTAGAAACTGATTGACTGAAAAAGCTGAAGGGTTCAAACAAATGCATGAAGAAAGTGCATTTTGCTGCTGCTGTGGTGATACCTTAGGAATCATCTGGTTGGCCATTGGAACAGGGCAGTAGATTTCAGATTTCAGATTTAGTTTATTTGTATGCTGCCCTTCTCTTGGAGGGACTCAGGGCAGCGAACAACTCAAAGGGGGGAAAGGGAACATAAAGCACAATACACGTAATTAAAATAAACAAGAATCACACAGCCATACCAGTCGAGAGGGGAGGGGAACTCATCAACCCCAGGCCTGCCGGCACAGCCAGGTTTTGACAGCTTTCCGGAAGGCCTGGAGAGAGGTGAGGGTCCGAATCTCCGCGGGGAGTTCGTTCCAAAGGGCCGGAGCCCCCCCAGAGAAGGCCCTCCCCCGGGTAGTAGCCAGGTGGCATTGGCTGGTGGACGGAACCCGGAGGAGGCCTAATCTGTGTGATCTAATGGGTCTTTGGGAGGTAATTGGCAGCAGGCGGTCTCTCAAGTACCCAGGTCCAATACCATGAAGGGCTTTATAAGTTACGACTGGCACTTTGAAGCGTATCCGGAGACCGATCAGTAGCCAGTGCAGCTCGCGGAGGATAGGTGTAACGTGGGTGTACCGAGGTGCACCCACAATTGCTCGCGCGGCTGCATTCTGGATGAGTTGAAGTCTCCGAATGCTCTTCAAGGGCTGCCCCATGTAGAGCGCATTGCAGTAGTTGGGACAACTTGGGCCTTGGACTCTTGACAGCGTAATATGTCATCCGAGATGCTGGCAAGGGAGTTGTGCATACATAGCACATTAACGAAGGCACCCATGGGGACAGACCAGCTTTCTGTCCCAAGCCTAATCAACAATCCACAGATCCAAGAAAGGAATGGTCTCTTTTGCAATGATGCTCCTGTTCGCCAAGAACCCCAATACATGTGCTCTGGAGCAAGGCCAGGGAGCAACCTGGACCAGGGAGCTGCCCATTGAAAGGGGGGAGAGTGTGCCAGTAGGAATCAAGCCGTAGGAAACAATGGCCCTGGCAATCACCCCCCTTGCTCCCTCTTGGCTCCAGCTCTGTGCAGAATTTTCCTTGCAGCAGCCCCAGGGGGTTCCCCCTGCATTGGGCAGGCTCCAGTCCCTCTTAATGCTTCGGGGGGGGGGAGGCAGTGCTGGATCCCCAGTGTGAACGCAAGAGACTAACTTAGCTGCACTCAGATTTCACGTGACGGGCTCACAGTTACATCCGGCAGGGTGGAGAGGCTGGCCAGGAGAGAGGAAAGCAAGTCAATCAGGCGGGGGGGGGGGTCAGTCCCACTGAACACTCAGGGCTCTTCAGACCCCTCCCCAATTCTGGATAAAATGTAGAAGCTGAAAAGGGAGCTGGCCTGCATAGGCGTGTCTGCTTGTCTGGTTGATGGAGTGAGTGTCACTGTTCTCACTCTTTCAACCACGCACAAAACCCACTCGCACTGTACCAATATTTCAAGCTGGGAAAATGTGCCTGCACTGATTCTTTGCTGGCACATGCACTAAACAATGTAGCTTTTAAAAATAGACAAAAATCAGATTTGCCAAACAAAATTCTCCATTGTTCATGCTCTGCCTGGGGCAAAGAGACATCTGAAAAGCGAGGGGCTGCTGTCTCTTCATCCTTGCCCCTTCCCAGAGACGGGGGTCCTCTCCGTTCCTTTGTTTACTGTTGGTTATTCAGAAACTGGGGAAGTTAATGCAGCCACGCGTTCCATTGTGCCTGGAGTTCAAAGAGCAGAATGTTTCCAGGTGAGAAAGAATTCTTTGCACAGATAATAACCAGAGGCGCAAGACTTTTTCAATACCCTCGGTTTCAAAATTGCAGAAAAGTGGCTGCTTGCCTTCTCTTCCTTTCTCTGGGCTGCGTTTGACAAAGGCCTTGGGGTCGCCCCACCCTTCCTCTTCAGGAGTTAGCCAGAGCAACGGATTCTCCAGGCGGTCAGAGAGAATCAGTGGGCATCTTCATCATTAAAACTAGCACTGCCAGCCTGATGAACGGCCCACGTAGACCTGCCATGAGGGCTGGCATTTTGCAGAGAGGAGAAGAATGTTGACCAGCGTTGATGCCCAATCCCAGGTCAACTGAAACTGACCTGAAGGGCCACAGCCATTGACAACCATGAGATGCCAGCTACAAGTCATCTGGCAGAAGCTCTCAAAGGAAGGGGGCCTGTCAGTCCAGGGTAGCCAAAAATCTGGAGGACTCTGGCAGGACCTTTTCCAACATACCAATAAATTTTGGTGAGCTAAAACTCAGTCCATTGCTCCATGCATCTGGTGAAAGCTGTTACCTTTGAATAAAATGGGTTCATTGGAAAAAGTCCTACTGGATTCTTCCCAGTTTTGGCTGAAAGTCAAATCCTTGTGATCTCTCCAGAGCACGTTCTGAGCATAAAAAAGAACGCTGCCAGCTGTCGTGATCTTTGCGATGGTACCATGTCTTACAAGTGATTTATTTGAATGTTTCCTCCAACCTGACACATATCGTCCTGTTCTCTTTCCACAGCTGAAAAAAAATTGGCACCAGCACCACGTGGGAAGAAGAGCCACAAGGCAGGAAAGGACCTTCCTGAGATCGTAGGGCAGGTCACGGGAAATGGGAAATGCAAAGGAGCCGAAGAAGGTTGCCTCGCTGGCTCCCAAAAGCCGCTTAGACCCGCTGGGTTGAGCGCATACCTTGTGGGTTCCTGGGTGCTGCTGTGGTTGCCATGGGCTTCGTTACACGTTCTGCACTGCCCTAGGAAAGCCTGACCCACGGAGGCCTGGGCTACGTCTCGTCTCTCCACCATTTGGCTTTCGTTGGCCATTTACAAAGAAGGGGAAGTCCTTTCCTGCCCAGCAGGCGCTCTCCAGTTTGTTACTGGGACAAAGCAACAACCAAGGATTGACAAAGGGAGAAGGTTGCATTTCAGCGTTTCCCCCATTTAGGCTTCCATCTCCGATTCTCCTGGCTCTTCAGCCATTGGAAGGCCACATCCGTTCTCCCCTCCTCCTTCCCTTCTTCAGGCTGGGCCTTTCCAACCCTGGGCCCTTTTCTAGCTCCTTCTGATCCAGGTGCCCAACCCTTGCCTGAAGGCTGCAGGAGGAGGAAGGTGCAGCCCATTTGACGTGTGATTTGGAAGGACAGGCTGGCCACCCCCTTTCTCCCAGCTGTGCTGTTTGGCTTCTACAGTTGGCCTGCTAGGTTATTTACAGAGGAAATGCTTCCCTGCGAATTCCACTTTGCCAAGTTTGCACACTTAATTGCACACCAGCTCAATGCGTTCTGCCTTTTCCCCCCCCTTGTGAAACGCCATTTGCGTTTTTCAGGTGCCTCCCCCCCCCCTCCAGTTACTTTGCTGCTTTTAGGTGCTGCCGCTTCAGCTTCTGCTATGTGTTAATTACTATTGGGATGCCGTAATCAGCTTGTTGGGATGTCAGCTTGTCAGAGAGCATGTTAATTTCATTTAAGCTTTGTTAATTTCACTCTCTCCGGTAATTTTCACTTTAGTCACCTCCATTCTTGAGGACCTGACAGCAGCAACTCTGTTTAAGAAAGGCAGTCCAGTCTGACGGGGGTGGAGGCACTGGAGGGACAGCCTCCCTTTCCTTGCAAGTGGGTGGGGCCTCCGGGGAGCATAAAGGCAGAAGGTAGGAAGGCAGGGAAACAGCAGGAGGACTCCAAGGCCATGCCTTGACCTCCGCTCCTAAGATATTCACCCTCACCTGATTCAATGCTGATCCCATTTTCTGTTTCCTTACATTATATATAGAGCGGCTCACCCAGGAACCTTTCAACCTGAAACAAGAGCTGAAGCAACTCCTCCGTGGGTTTCTCGTGTTCAATGAGCAGCTCCAAGCCCGTAGAAGAACCCCAGAATGTGTCCTGGTGGTTTTGGCAGGGAAAGAATCTCAGCAGCCACGTGGGCTTCCCTTCTTCCTTCTCATTCCTGGGGATGGAGGAGAGCCCTCTCTCCATTCTGTTGATGTCCAAGAAACCTCCAAGAGCAGAAGAGCCTCAGGGCAGCCACAGAAGCGCCCATCCTCCTCTCTCCCAAATAGGTTTCCACAAAGATGCAAAACATTCTCCCCAGTCTACAGAAAAATTCAGCAATTCTTCATGCAGAAAGTTTTTCCCCCTATGACCCTCTGACTTTGCCCCGCTCCAAGTAACGGCATGGTATGCTGGTTCTCAGCTCTACAGAGAAAGTGAAGAAGTTTCCAGAAAGATCCTCCAGAATGACCTATAATTTAAATTGCTGCAACTTGTCCCCAGTTACGTAGAGTTGGGTCATATAGAGTTCGCCATTCTAGATGTTACATGAGCTCTAATCTCTCCTTGGCCTGTCCCGGAACAAGGCTTCAGATCCAGGCCTGTAGTTATGCACCAGAGGAATCAGCCCACAACCACCGGGGGTACCAAAACCAAGAACCAGAATCAGATCAACCATGGCCAGGAGCTGTTCCACTACCTCTTCCATCCTGAAGCGAAGAAGCTACCTGAATGGGCCTCTGGGAGCTCCACCAGCAGGCCAACTAGCTCCCATCTGGCCACCCTTCAAGCCAAGAGGCTGCTTGAAAGCCTCAGCCAGGCTGCCCTGGTCAAGAGGCCAAAGGCGGGGGCTTCCTCTGGCCTGGCTGCCATCAGGCAGATCCTCCCCAAGAGCCCAGGCAATGGATGAAGTTACCCAGAGAGTATTGATTTTTGCTTTACTCCTCATTTGTTAAAATGGTTCAGATAGAGATTAACTTTCTTTGCTGGACATTTATTGTTTCGCCTTCCCTGAGATGGGAATAGAAAAACACTCTGATAAATGAACAGAGATTTGTCTGGCTTGGACTCCACCGGCATCTTCCGGAATGCTAAAGCGATGCCGGAGCCAGCAACCAAGGGGGCTGCATGGAGGGAGGTTAAAAGGCCTTCCCTCCCTCCCTTCAGGAGAAGAGCGGGTGTGGCTTAAGGGCGCTCTTCCAACCAAGCTCCAATTACAACACCCATAATCCCCAGTCTGCACATCTCATCCTCCTCTCCACCGAGAAACATGGTCTTTGTGGCTCTGCTGAACAATAGCAGGTGGGGGGGGGGGTCATCAGGATCTTGGGGGGGGGGGCTTTCTTCCAGAGGGCAGGTGGTGCTGCAGAGAAGGCACCATCATCCCTTTCACAGCAGAGTTAAGGAAGGACCCATTTTGGCTAGAGATGAGCTCTGCTGTGGGGGGGGATTAGCCTTGTCTGCTCAAAAGGGGCCAGAAAGTAACCAATCAGACAGGGAGAAGGGAAGGGCATTGGTACAATCCACCACCATAGCTCTGAAGAGATTATTCTGGGATAAATAAAAATAGATAGCTAGATAGATGATTGATTTATTGGATTTGTATCAGGCCTTTCCTTCAGGAGCTGAAGAGAGTTCCTCCTTTTATCTCCCATAATAAGGTCCCCATGTGGTGGATTGGGGTCTTTTTTCCCCAGTCACCCAGGAAGCCTCCCCAGTCCTCATTCAACACAGGAGCCACTTTATCATAGCAATAAAGAATTTGAGGTTTTTATTATTTTGGTTCATTAGATCCAACTGCCGCTCTTTGAGATCAAGGCTTCTTGGCTCTTCTCCTGGATGGGCCAAAGTCCTGGACTCTCCCTGGGCCTGATCCAGGCTGAAGGGTAACAAGCAGGGATTTCTGGGCTTCCCTTTCAAGATGGTTCCAAAAAAGGCATTCGGAGTTTTGCCCCTGCAAACAACTGAAGGGCTAAATTCATGGCCCATCCTATCGGCAGCTGTTCCTTTCCAGCTGTGTCCCTCCCTCTGAAGTCATCCCGAACATCAAGATGGTTTCAGAACCGCCAACTAAAAGATGGCTTCCCCAGGATCCCCCTGATTGCAAAAGCAGCAGAGACAAAAGTGCAGGAAAACCGGACGTAGAGATCGTGCAGCATCCGAGTCCAATCATTGGTGTCATAATATCATTTCCACAAGTCACTTGGAGAAAGGAGCTGCAGCTAATTGATTTGAGCTGCATCTGCCAAGCCACAAGAGCCAGACAGTGTGTCTGATGCATCACAGCAAGGAAAAGAGGGATTACGTTTGACCCCCGGCGAAAGCTGCACTCAAGCCCCTCTTCTCCTCGTGTGCTCTCCCTCGACGAAAGGCAGGAGAAGAGGGGCGCAACAGAGAGCCAGGGAAAGGGGGCTACAAGCACTCCCAAGGTCTCCTGCACCCAGGTTTTGTTGGTGGTGAGGACAGTTAAATAAAAGGTAGGGTAAAAAGAGAGACCTGACTTTCCCAGGAGTAGCGCTGACGAACGATCCCTCTGCACTCCCAAGAGCAGATTCATCTGGCTCTACAGCCTCCCCACTTGCTCATTGCGAAGATGGTGGATGGACAGACCTGGAGGGGAACCCAGGGGATCAAGCCATCCTCTAACTAAGAAGGTCCCTCCCAGCCCCTCGGCTGGCTGCCACATTGAATGCTAGAAAACTCCCCAGGGAAGAGAGGTTGGTTCTGCTGCGCAGCCAACGCCGTTCAGCCATTCAACGTGAAGTCCTGCTGGAATATTTTCCCCATCCCACAGCTTGTTTTTATTTTGCTTTTATAACATGTCAGTTTATACATTAATACCGTCTGCCACATTTTCCTCATTTTCTATTTAGGGCACTTCTTGCTGCTTCAATGTCTTGCCGTGAGTATTTGTGCAATAACTAAATTTGCAATGTTTTTCCTGGTGCTTCTCTTCCCTCAAAATGCCTTTCATCTTCCCAAGAGGCAGCATCCCTCAGGAACACAGAGCCTGCCTCCCCGTCCTGCGTGACCTCCTCTCCTCGCCAACAAGACCTTCCAGAATAGGGACCTCCAACCTTGGCAACTTTAAGTCTTGTGGGCCTCTGGGGACTGAAGCCTTTTAAAGTTGCCAAAGTTGCTGAGATCCCCTATCTAGAACATGGGTGGTGCCACGCTCCGCTGCATGCAGTGTTGGCCTCAGGAGTCCCTCACCTGGGTACCCAGGTGGGCCTACCTTGCAAGACGCTGGATGAAGCAGAGGCTTGGTTCAAGAAGGCCAAGGTGCACCTGCCTCTTTCTTGGCCTAAGAGAGCACTGCAGAAGGTAGGAAGGAATGCAAGAGAGAAACATCTCCAAGTACATACAGAGTGTCTTTCCCTCACCCAGTGAGTAATTGCCTTGTCTTGTTTTATTAAGCTTTTCCAACTGAAGTTAAAATTAGGTGGAATATTAAGTCCTACACAGAACTGTGCCATATTGAGGGGGAGGGGAGGATCTGGTTTCTTTTATGAAGCCATTTCAGTGTGTGTGTGTGTGAAATTAAAGACTTGCTAATCCTTCCCAAATTCCTTCCGGAATTCTAGGTCAAGAGAGCATTTTTTAAAGTGAGTTGGGACACGGCACGTCTTTCTTGATCAAGGGACATGCCATGTCCTGGCTCCAGCCCTTCCTTCAGCACTTCTGCACTGCTACGCAGCTTTGGGTTGCTAACAGTGACAGGCCGTGTGTGTGTGTGTGTGTGTGTGTGTGTGTGTGTGTGTGTGTGTGTGTTCAAGGGCCCCCCTCCTGCAAAGCTCTTAACCATTCATGAGCTCCGAAGTGCCTTCTTCCCAGCCCATCATTTGCTGGCATCTTGCCTCCCGGGGACACAATGAATTGTTTTGACCCGCTCATCCTGAAAAGCACAGGTCACATGAGAGAAATTGATACCGAACCAGCTCTGCAAGAATCTTTCGGTAACTATAAATTTTGTTGGCGTCAGGAGCAAAACTCTTTGCGGTGGGGTTAGGGGAGGGCAGCTTTTGGCTACAGATAAACTCTTAGAGAAGATTGATGGGGGTGGACCTCATCTGCTCACAAGGGGGGTGGGGGAATAGCAGATGGGACAGAAAGAAAACAAGGCCATTTGTGTAAACACCCCGCCCGCACCTGAGGATATGATCCCTGGGCTGCTCCAGAGGCAATTCCAGGGAAGGGAGATTGAAACGGATGGGCACTTCAGCGGGCTCCTCCCCCACCTTCTCTCTCTTCTCCAAAGTCCCTCTGACAGTTCTGCCACTTTAAAGGAAGATGTTGGTGAGACAGATTTCCATTTTTCTTTAAACAATGTCAGGCCAAAACCTTATCCTTTAATTTGTGTGTCAAGGTGGCAGCCGACTGATTGGCACTTGTCAATCTTACGAAGAAAGTATTCCGACTGCATGAAGGCTGGCGGGGGAGGGGGAATCCGGCCTTCGTCTGCACTTGAAATGCCCGACCGCCTCAAAGAGGCAAAGGTGTCGTTTGATGGGGTGAATATTTGTATAAATCCAAACGAATCCTCACATCCTCACACGACCCTCAGAATCGCAGGGAGGACTGAGTTGGCTTTGAGCTGACTCTGATCAGCCTCCTGGCTGGGGATTTTGGAAGCTCTTCTCCAGGAAGACCCAGGATTAGGGAAGGCCGTTCTCCATTCAGCCCCCCCCCCAGGTCAGGGAGGGAGGGTGAAGAAGGGCCTGGCATGGGGGGGGGGGCAGAAAAGATCCCAGTTGAAGGCATCAGGAAAAGGATGAGAAACGGGGGGGGGGGGAGCTCTAGGAGAGAGGTGGCTGGGCTGATTTATTCAATAATGCAAGCCAACTCCAGGTCAATGTCTTTCTCTCTCTTTTCCTTTCTGGCCCATGAAACATCACCAAAGAATATTAATGAGATGTGTGATTTAGCCTTTACATTATCCAAAGTGGGCTTAAGCTTTGCGCTGCAAAACAACACTCTTTTCCCCCCTCTTTTTGCCTTCATGTTGCTGCCATGGCCAGGGCAAGTGGGGCTTGCTATGAACCTCACCCCCACCTCCAACAGGCCCTTCACAACCAGGGCAGCCCTGCCCAGAAATCTCTGCCCACTGAAGGGCAGCTGGCTAACCTGCAAAGGTCCTGGAGGATATTTTGGGAAGGCTGGGGGTTCCCTGAGAAGAGGCTCACGGTGGCAGTCCAATGGCAGATGACCTGCTTTGGATGCCAACAGTCCAGGGTCTGTTCCTTGGCATTTCCCTAATTATGCCAGGGTCTCCGGGCTAACGTGCCGGGTGTGACAGCCCATACTTCCCGGCTGTTGGGACCTCCATTAGGCCCAACATTCCTGGCTTTTGCAGCTGGCTGGAGGATGATGGAGGCCCTCCCGGCTGCTGCCTGCAGGAGACAGGAGCTGTTCAGCTGGACGGGTTTGTTCCAACAACCGGCCCCAATTAGCAATTTGGTGCCTTTCCTTCTAGCTGCCTCTCCCTGTCTTCAAAAGCCTCTCGGTTCACACACAGACACACGCACACACCTGCAGACACTGAATGGGGCAGAGCGAACAGGGGAGAGAGCACTAATTATTTCCAGAGTGGCTGCCGCCTGCAGCCCCGAAGGCCCCGTTCAAGAGGACGGAGAAAAGCCCAGCAAGAGCATCTCCGGCTCCTCGGCTGTGCCGCGGCTGCGGCTTCTGCCAAAGTGGCCGCTTCTCCTCTGCCGCCTCCGCTTCTTTCAGGAGAGGGGGAGACGCGGAGGCCGTTCCCGGGACAATCTGTCCACCGCCGTCCATTTGTCTCCCTGCCTCTGCCAGGCGGGCGTTTTTTAAACGAGACAAAACCCCATTCAAGCCGCCGGAGCAGCCTGAGATTGAGACAACAAAGAGAAACAGCCTGGCCCTCTGTCTGATCAATCTTGTCAAAACACAATCATTTAATTCCTTATAAATAAAAAGAAGATATGATTTAGAATGTCATCCTTTGGGTCTCCATGCTGGATTCCCATAAATCAATCACTCCAGGTAAACTGCTGTTATTTAGAAGCAGTTTGACAGCAGACAAGTTAAAAACATAATTGTAAATGTATGCACCGCATGCTGTTGTGATATATCGCATGTTGTTGAACACAGCCAATTTCTTTGCATTGCTGATAGCTGCTTCGTTTACGTAGATTCTGCCAGATGCGCACCTTGCCCGGAAGCTTCCGTTCAGAAAGGGAGGCTGTGGGGGACACGAGGAGTCCAGAAGCCCCCCTCTGATGCAGACAGTCCCCCCTTGGAAGACCCTTCCCTTTAGGCCCTACTCTCCTCCACCTGACGCCAGGGGTGAGTTAAAAAGAGCATCTATTCACAGGTCTTTTGAGTTACCGGAGGCAATGATTACAAACCATGAAATGGCCCCAAAGTGGAAGAAGGCGTCTTAATCAAGGGTGAAGGTTGCCAAAAGGAGCTGGAGGGGGCCTCCAACTTCAGGGCTGTGGTCAAATGTTAATGAAGACGGCAGGAGAAGTGCTGACAGCAACATCCTGCCGCACGCAGCTCTTCAGCACAGTCAGGGCTCCAGGCTGAGATGATGAAATAGTATCATTTTAGACGGGGTCCAGTTCGGTTGAAGCCTGTCCAGGAGATTTGGGGCACTGCAGAATGTTTCATTCCGATTTAGAGAATTGCTAAGGATGTTGGACTAGAAGACCTCCACGTTCCTCTCCAACTCTGTTGTTCTCTTATTCTGTTAAGTTTCCCTCTTTTGCCACAACTCTCCTAACCAGAGGGAAGTTGCAGCTGTGTTGCAAGGAGTTTCCTGGGGGGGAGAGCAATGGGGATACCCCCTTCCTTAAAAGGTTTGATAAGATTATATCACCTTTGAAGGTTGCCTGCAGGGAAGCTCACAAGTGCCCTGGGAGAAGGAGGCGTCACCTGGACCTCCTCGGGACCCAGAAGGGCTCCCAAACAACCAGGAGCCCCTCGAAGGGGCTACTTCCCAGACTCAGGAAGTCCACCCTCAAGAGGGCCAATTTTCCAAGAATAAAGCAAGCCTAGTTGACGGGGTTGACAACGAAGAGGGTTGGCCGGGACTGAACGCCTTCTGAAGACGCTTGCATCGAAAACAATTTATTAGGAGCCATGATTTACTGCCAAGGTGGAAAATGGGCCAGCGTATTGATTCTTGTCCTTTTTTTTTCTCTTGCAAATGAATGTAATGTTTTATAGGATGTCAGAATGAGAGCGGCAGCCACTTCATCAATGTCAAGTGTTAAAAATGATTGGCTATTGTGATGTAGGAGATTAAATATGAAAGTTTGATGGGTATATAAAACTGAAAAGGTGATGATCAAAAGAGCGTTTATGCCTAATCTGCTGCCTTTCTGGGGAAGCCCATTGGCTGAGCCACGGTGGGTCTGCTGCTACTGCTGCCTCCGTGGCTTCATCAGCCCCCTGCGCCCCCCCCCCTGCTCCCCACCCCCACCTCAGTCCACCCACTTGCTTCTCTCCCTACAAGGATGCTCTCCTCCTGGTGGGGGCTCATTCTGCCGAAAAGAAAGCAAAGAGCTCCAGATGCCCATCAAGGTATGCGAAGTACCTGTGGTTCGCCCATGAGGCCAATGTTGAGAAAAGACACGGACACGAGCTTTCTCGGGATGGGACGACCCAGAATGGAGTCTGGTAGCCCCTTTTATTGAGATAGGACAAAGGCAGGAGGAGCAATCAGCATGTGATTTAAGACAGCCTGTCAAACTACAATTGCTAATCTACTGCTCAGGGAAGTTCTGTCTATATATGGTCAAATCCTGGGCGTCATTGGGTAAGGCACATCTAGAATGAACTATCAGGATGTTATGTTATGCACTACCAGGATATCAGGATGTTATGGAGTTTGTTTCCTGTGGTTCAGCGTGGCTGCGCATGCCCTGTTATGCACTGGGCCATGGGTGACCGCCACACCTACACAAGGAGTTATGTGACAACAGGTTGGTAAGATGCTCTTTCCTTTAGTTGGCATGACTGCTCTGGCTTGCTGGCTCTGCTCGGGTTTCCCCCAAAGGGAATCTGAACTACACTGGCAGCCTCTCCCCTGATTAGACCAACTCCTGGGTGGGTTCAAGACCTCTCAAATGATTCATCTGTTAAACTACTGAAGTTTGCAGATGATACAACAGTGATTGGTCTCATTCGAGACAATGATGAATCCGCATACAGACAGGAGGTTGAACAACTAGCCTCGTGGTGCGACCGAAACAATCTGGAACTGAGCACACTCAAAACAATAGAAATGGTGGTAGACCTTAGGAGAACCCCTCCGATGCTACCTCCTCTTACAATACTAGACAACACAGTAGCAATAGTAGAGATCTTCAAATTTCTAGGTTCTATCATATCTCAAGACTTAAAATAGACACCTAACATCAAAAATGTCATCAAAAAAGCACAACAAAGAATGTTCTTTCTGTGCCAACTCAGAAAGCTCAAACTGCCCAAGGAGATGCTGATACAGTTCTACCAAGGAACTATTGAGTCTGTCGTCTGCACTTCTATAATTATTTGGTTTGCTTCTGCGACCCAACAAGACAGACGGAGACTTCAGAGGATAATTAGAACTGCAGAATAAACAATTACTGCCCACCTGCCTTCCACTGAGGACCTGCACTCTGCACGAGTCAAAAAGAGGACTGTGAAGATATTTACAGACCCCTCACATCCTGGACATAAATTGTTTCAACTCCGACCCTCAAAATGACGCTATAGGGCACAGCACACAAGAAAAACAAGATACAAGGACAGTTTTTTTCCCAAACGCCATCACTCTGCTAAACAAATAATTCCCTCACCCCTGTCAAACTATTCACTAAGGCTGCATTGCTGTTACTATTAGTCTTCTCATCGTTCCTATCACCCATCTCCTCCCACTTAGGACTGCAGGACTGTAATTTTGTTGCTTGCATCCTTATGATTTATATTGGTATTGTTTCCTGCTTATTTGTGCCATGACTATTACTAAGTGTTGTACTTTATGATTCATGAGGAATGCATCTTGCCTTTTTATGTCCACTGAGAGCATCTGCACCAAAGACAAATTCCTTGTGTGTCCAATCACACTTGGCCACTAAAGAATTCTATTTCTATTCCTGCCTTTGCCATTCCTGGTACTCTCAGGTGGGGAAAGGAAAGAGTCCATTGCCCAGAATTGCCCTGGCTGGGCATTGCTGTGTCCCATAAGAGCCAAGGTGGCGCAGTGGTTAAATGCAGCACTGCAGGCTACTGCTAGATCAGCAGGTCAGCGGTTCAAATCTCACCGGCTCAGGGTTGACTCAGCCTTCCATCCTTCCGAGGTGGGTAAAATGAGGACCCAGATTGTTGGGGGCAATATGCTGACTCTCTGTAAACCGCTTAGAGAGGCCTGAAAGGCCTATGAAGCGGTATATAAGTCTACTGCTATTGCTATTGCTATATTAGTTTTTCCACTACTTTGGTATCTCCCCATTCATCGGTCCTCAGCCAATGGCTCAACAACCCTTTAATGGTTTGCAATGTGGTTGAGGAGGAGACCATTGGAAGCAAAGTTTGAGTTGGGCTGAACTTCCAGATCAGACCAGAGCTAGCAAGTATCTCCTTGGAAGCTCATTAAAACAGACCTCCGTGGCAAGCCATTCTGGGCCGGCAAAGGCCCGAAAGCCTCTTCAGAGGAAACCTGCCACCACCTGCGCATGGCCAGCCTGCTGTTGACAGGACACACTTCAGCGATGCTGCCATCCAGGGCAACCATCAAAGAGGCTGTCTTTGGTTGAAGTAGATTTTAAATTCTGATTTTGGGATGAATGACAGCTCTCCGGGCTGGAAGTGAAGTGTGACTCCTGCCTTCTCAACTTCCCAGTTGTGCAAAAACACAACCGCCCCACACACACACACCCATGAAAACAGATTTGGCACAGACACCTCATCTATAGATAGAAATTAAATCCCCAAAGACCCCGGTCTGTGGCAGCCTCCTGCCGGGAGAGAGATTGGGCTGGTCCTATTCAGCTTCTCCCAAGGGAACCAACAGAATGTTTCCTTCATTTCCTCTACTCGGAATAAGAGAAGTGGGGGGGGGGGAACAAACTTGAAAAATGTGTGTTATCCTTTTTAGCAGATATAATAAATTCCACACATGCTTCATTGCTGGGTTACACTAGAAAAAAAAATCCCAGCACCAGGGCATAGTCTAATTATTTTCGTTTTAATTGTTGCAAGGAAAAGTTAAAAAAAAAAAAATACACAGGCAGGACAAATGTTCTTTTAATTAGCTGAGGACTTTATTAGCTGGCACTAATTAAAGTATTCCTTCAAGTCTGAAAAATGTCCAGATTTATCCCATCCAGCATCCAGCTGATTCTTAACTAATTTATCAAAAGAGGAAGTTGATTTTAAGCATTTATATATTCCTCTCTTTCTTCTCCTTCTTCGTCCCCAAAATCTCTCCTTGCTTCTCTAAAGGGGGACAGACTCCGGGAGACCCTGGTCACTCTTCAAGGTTACTCACCCACCAACCCACCCGGAAAAAGTTGGGTAACAGCACAGCTGATCAGAAGCCCACCCCACCCCCCACCCCCAGCCTTAGGACTCCTCTGGTGCTCCCAATGGTGGGGTCCAGCCCAAGCATCCCTGGCCAGCTTGAAGGAAGGACTCGATTGGGCAACAAAGGGGTCAATCACTGGGGCACGCCAGCCCTCCAAGCCTATCAGGGTGATTTTGCTGGCCCTCAGCCCTTTCAAGCCAAGCCATCTGTCTCCTGCAGCCCTATTGGAAGGTTCACAATTAAAATCTTGCTTTTGCACAGACAAGTGGATGTGTCATGGTACTCACAGACACACACGCGCGCACACACACACACACACACACATTTCCAAACTTACTTTCTCTCTCTTTCCCTTTCCTTTCCTTTCCTTTCCTTTCCTGGCTATTTGAAAGGTGATGACCAGATGCAGCAGAGATCTTGCAGTCACACATCATGTACAGGTCCCAAACATCTGGAGTTACTGCCGACCTTTGACCCTGAAGACTTGAGGCTTCCCAACAGGCAGCAACGGAAGCATTTTTGTTCTTCCGACCACTGGTCCTGGGAGAGGAAAAGGTGGATTCCATCTCAGCTGCTAAAAGTCCTCAAGGCCTCAAAGGAAGGGAGGCCTCCGATCCTGGCTACCCTGAGGTCACATGAGTTCAGCAGCCTGATCCAGGTCTCTGCAACCCAGATTCAGGCTTGTGATCTATTTATGCCCCTCTCTCTGGTGGAAGAAAGGATCCCCTTGAACCACAGAAGAGGAAAAAAGTCTTTATGACATGAATTCTAATGTGAGGGATTTGGGGGGGAGGGAGCCAAGACTAACCCAAGGGGCCATTTGCACCTGGAATGTTGCCTCTCTTTCTCTCTGAAATTAAAGCTCCGCCTTCTGATAATGGGAGCGGAACTGTGTGCTCAACCAGCAAGTCTGCCCCAGTGCCAAGCCTGTGGTTGGTCCAGACCTTTGAAGACAGGAAGATGGATTGGCGTGGAGTCTTCTGAGCCAAGGTGGCGCAGTGGTTAAATGCAGCACTGTAGGCTACTGCTAGATCAGCAGTTCAGCGGTTCTAATCTCACCGGATCAAAGGTTGACTCAGCCTTCCATCCTTCCGAGGTGAGTAAAATGAGGACCCAGACTGTGGGGGCAATGTGCTGACTCTGTAAACCGCTTAGAGAGGGCTGAAAGCCCTATGAAGCGGTATATAAGTCTACTGCTATTCTGAAGGGCTGCAGGGCCCAAAGAGATGGGAATCCTGCCTCTGGGAAGCTGGCCCATGGAGTCAGACTTAGGCAAGTCAACCTCCCCACAGCCCCTTCTTCTTGCCTTCCTGAAGTCGGCAGCAGTTGCAGCCAGGTGAGCTTTCCAGGAGGAGGGGAAACAGGTGCAATAGATCATCGGAACATCACAGGTGCCCTGCGTGTCTGAGAGGCCTCCGTCCTCCCGGTTGGCACCGCCTTGAGATTTTACCCGCGGATGAAACCTGGTGCTTCTCCCTTCACTTCTCATTACCAGGAGTTGAGCCGGATTCTGACGGCTGTCGTGCCTGAGAGCTTAGCAAAGGAGAGAGGCTGACAGCTATGCTAATGCTCCGCTCTTTAGGAGGTGAGGATGACATGGAAGGTCCTGCTTCGAGAGGCAGGCCGGGTGTTGGAGTAATTTAATGAAGTGCTACATGGATCCTGACCTTTGTAAGGGGAGCTGGGGAGCAGGGGGGCAGGAGACTGTTCTGGTAGTTAACCTTGACATCTGAATGGTGCTGCCAGTTGTTGAGCAGCCTGGCCCAGCAGCCCCAGGCAGCCCAGGCTGGGTGTGTCTTCAGGTGACACTGGATCTTCTGCACGGCGACAAAACACACCCGATGCAGAACTGAAGCTCAGGTTATCACTCTCCTTGTCGGACAGATGGCGGAGCCGCTGCCCATAAAAGGGACAAGATGGATAAAACATCTCAAAGCACAACCAAGACGCGATGTGAAGTCAACCTCCAGCCCCCTTCAGCTCAAGCTGGCTTAGATAAAACCGATTTATACATCCAGAGGAAGATTTCCAAAAGATAAGAGGAGCCAGTTTTGGGAGCCCTTGTCCTGGAAACTCCTAAGGCAAGTCCTCTGCCTCCCAAATCATTGCATTCCAAAGCAGAAATTGCTGATAAAAACTAATTTGGTTTTAGCTACACATTCACTTCTAGTCCGTATTGAAACTCAGTAGGACAAAACTTGTTTTCCTACCCGATGAAATCGAAATATGTAACAGCCTCTTCAAGGAAGGAAAGGCAGAAACGGAACATGAAATCACGGGAATGAGAGAGCCAACTGACACACAAACACACAGGCACCAATGACTCACCTCAAAAGCCACGTCTCCCCATGGCAGGGATGCACAACTCCTTCTCTTTGATCCCGATAGAGGCCTGAACCGTCCCTGCAGGCAGCAGAAGGGAGGGAGCCCCATCGGGCTGCTCTTCTCCGGCGGAGTTCATCCCTCCTGCTCAGCTGGGAAGGGTGGGCCAAGGGCTGCTTCGCCAGAGCCCGCCTTGAAAGCTTCTGGGACAGGCAAAGGAGCCACCTGGGCACCCCCTCCCAAGAAACAAAGAGGCGCAATGCTTTGTGTTGAGCAGAGATGGCAAGATCAATGCCACCCTGCTCTGCCAATTATTTTAAGACCCACCGAGAACATGGAAAGGGTCTGGAGCAGGTTTGGGCTACCATGCGAGTTTTTAAGCTCTAAAATTAAATAGCTGACAGCCTCTTTCTTTGAGCGATTCGGTGCCAGCCGCAAATTTGTCCCCTTGTAGGGCTTTATAGAGAAAGAACAAAAAGGGGAGCTATTTCCTCTCTTGTGTGCCGAGATGGCTATTGAAGAGCCAAAGAGCTCAGCATCCCCATTCACCTGGGGCGCATCTTCCTTCCTATTTCATGTATTATTATCTTACAAAGTACTCAGAAGTGTTGCCAGCTGGTGAAGCGGGTAGACAAATAAGCTCAGCTCCTGACTTGACATGGTTCTGTTTTTGTCACTTAACATCGTTAAAAACTGCCAGTCTCAACTTTGGGGAGCTGGAGAAGGCTTCCCATGGACCAGGTTCCTCGCCTTCAACCGGCCATGCTCTCCAAGAGAAAGAGGTAAAGAAACCTGGCACCTCTAAAGCATTTGTTGTTCGTGAAGATCTCCACACCCTGAGTCACAATGCAGCTAAATGTGATGTGACCAAAGATGACTGGTTAGGCCAATTTGGGCACGGAATGCCCTGGCATATCTTGGGCAAAATGTGGAGACTTGCGAACTGGTAGTTCTGATGATCAGATGTGCAACAATCAGCTGTGCTGTATGATTTATATTCACTAGAAATATTTTTTACTTTTTATCATTTTTTCACTACCGGTAAAATTACTACTACACAGCTGTTCCCTCCCTCGCTGTTCTACTTACCTTTGCAGACTCAGAAAAGACTTCTAACTTGGTGCGCATGGGTGCAAAGTGAGCATTTGGCGTGCATGTGTGCGCAAAGTAAACTGGTAGCAGATGTCAGAGCATTTCACCCCTGGTCCATTGCCTGCATTTCTGCTTTTTGGTGGTGATTTTGATGCATGAGGAACAGACTGACGCACGAAAAAAAGTTTTTAAAAGTTTTTAAAAAGTAAAAAGTGAAGCATTTGGAACATTTAAAATCCCAACTGATGAGCCCATGAATCTGCATTCATTGACGCCAAGAACCTGGTGTCAAACTGCATTCTTTCTCCCTCGCTTTCTCCAAATAAAAAGACAAAAGGGAGAGAGAATTGCATATTTTTAAACTCATTTAAAAGTCGAAAGAACCAAAACTGTCAATTCCCTAAGTAATTTATTAGCATCTGCTCACACTTCCCCAGTTTGTTATGTGCTAATGCCAGAGTTAGACAGTACATGCAATTCTTCAAGCATGTACCAGTTTAATAGAAAATAAAGTGGTGGTTGATTTGGTTCATTGTTATTTACTACATAAAAATCAGGCTCTGCACAGGCATTGCAATAAATGTGTTGTGGCAGCCTCCAAGTAATCTATCTTGGAAGGGAGCCTCCCATTCCCAGATGCCCGGAGAATCTGCTCCAGCATCCACTGGTCTCACTGGGGTGGCCTTTTGGGGGGACAGGGAGCCATTGCTGAGAGATGGGATGCTGAGGTTTCTGAGGGGGTCCCAGGCTCTCCGGTTCACAACACCCTGTTAGTATGAAAAAAAGGCACTCACAGATTTGCTTTAAAATCAGGGGTTCCCGTCACCTGGGCACGAAGCAAAACATGCCCCTTTCCAGAAATGGTCCCAGGCAAAGCAGCCATCATCGCTGCTGTTTAAGGTACCCAAGAACAGGGAATGTTCTCCCTGCTCGCTAACATGCAGGGAAGAATCTCTCATGAAGTTGGCAACAAAGGAAAAAGGATGTCCTATTAAGAGGAAGAGAAAAACGGACTCGTTTTTATTAATGAATCCAAGAAAACAGCAGCTTCCGAATTCAAAGCAGTTGGACTGGCCATCCAGATCAAAGCCGTTTTCAACCCTTCCTCGTGGAAGAAGAGCTTCTGTGAGAATCAGGGGCTCCCTGGTGAGAATCTGCACCCAGAAGGAGACCTTGGTCTGTTTCGATGCCCAATGGGGTTGTCTTCATCAGAAGTCCATGCTGACTTTGGAAGGCCTGGGACAGCCACCGCGGGACCTTCCCAAATCACCGGAAGGGCTTCTTGCCACGTGGTGGCTGATGGGTGCCCTCCCCTGTCAGGAGAAACAGAGGCCCAAGTCACCCCCAGCCCTGATTGTTCTTCCATCTTGCCTAATAGCATTTTTGACAGCTCGGTGAAAGAGCGTAATTATTATTTTTCCCCTTAATCGTAATAAAAAGGGGGGAATTGCACGGGCCTCCTCTTTATCTTCAGTGCTTTTTCATTAGGCTTCTATAAAACAGTTCTAAGTGTGAATCATGCAGCCGTTGCCCTCCGGATAGCTAACCCTTTAGACTTACACTCTGAGTAGGAAAGGATTGTCTTCCCTATTCCCTCCCGCCTTCTTCTTTTTAAAAAAAAAAAAACCTTTTCCACCAGACAAGAATTGCAGCATGAGAGGTAAACAAAGCTAGCAAGTATTTTTCTCCGAGCAAGAAAACTGGCTGAGGGTCCACGGAGTCGGATCCCAGTTTTCATGCAAATCGAGGGGGCTTCCTTGAGGACGTATCCGGGGAATCTCTAGCCTCTGCAAACACTGATAGAACCAAGCTGAAGCTCACCTCCCGCAAGGACATCTGCGCTGCGGGTCAACCTCAGATATTTCTTTAAGTGGCTTTCAGCTGGAAAAGATATTTTAACATGAAAAAGCAAAGCTCAGGTATCTCAGGGAGAGATCTCTGTGCAGGCAACATATGGATATTTTCACTACCAACGGGCTGATTTGACAGACAGCGTACAGCAGAGAAGTTTGATAAATCAAAGAAACGTTGAAGGAAATCAAGATTTCAAATTAATATGGGAATAGGAAGAGTGAAGGCTTGTGAAACACAGGATGGGAATCAACGGACTGGCTTGCGTCCTTCGCCAGCCGTCTTCCCAGATTAAAGCATGCCGGGGCTGACCTGTAACACAAAACACCTTTAATCCTGCGTCATCCGCTGAGGCTGCTGCTCTTGGCTTTGGCCCAAGTGCAGGTAGGGCCTTCAGAAGCAGCTTCCCCCAAACTCAAAGGCCCGAAGCACGACTGGGTGTTTTGAATTTGCACAATTAAAACTTCCCCAAGTATGAATTTGAACGGCCCTGAAAGTGGTTGCCTTGAGGCCCCCAGTGGAAGCTCCTTCTACTTCAGATCTGGAAAAGGGCTGTGATTTTGCAAGATATCCCTTGCGAAAGGAGGAAAAAATTGCTTCCACGGGAACATCAAGCATACAATCATTTATTTTACTTTAGGTTTTCCTTATCTTGCTTTTCCACATCTCTCAAAACTATTTACATAACTGCACAAAATGTCAAACATCCTGATAAAGGTTGACCTGCATCTGGGATGCCAAGCCCTGTTGTTGACTATCAAACAACCCTAGGAATCCTTTGCACATATCCTGGGCATGCCGGGTGGGTCTGCAGAAGATTGGAGGGGTCTTTCATTTCATCAAGCTGCCCCCACCCCTGAGTGGCTTTGGCTGCGGTCCACACAGTGATGGCAGCACCTCCCGTCTCCACCTGAGCAGCTTGTGGCAGCCAAGGCAAAAGCTGCAGAGGACCCCTTTGGACAGAGGTGGGTGTGATGGGGGCACAACCAGCTGGGAAGGGGGAAAGGCATCTCTGCAAATGGCAGGGACTGGCAGAGGCAGCCCCTCGACCGGCAGAAGTGCACGGAAGAAGTATCTCACGATCTGTAGTTGTCATCCTTCACTCTGACTAGCACTTAGAAGAGCGCGACCCCTTTCAGCAGCTCTGTGCAGACAATCGGCCCCACACATTGGTCACTGCTGTTTGCTCGCCGCTTCTGCTGGTTATTACAGGGATGTGCTTGAAGAAGTGGATTATATAATGGAGGAATGGCAGAAAAGGTGGGACGCGGCTGCCCAGGGAGGCACCAAGAGCACAACCGCCCTGCAGAAATCCAGCCTTAGCTGAGAGGAAGGACGGAACGGTGCCCCCATGGGGAAGGGCACCCATGCACGCGGGTCTTCTTTCCAAAGCACATGGGGAGGGGAGGGCACAGAATGCCTTCGAAGAGACACACCTGTGTCTCCTGGGGATGGATGGACCAAGAGTTACCCAACACAGGTCCAACTTAGTTGGGAAGTCGGCTTGGAGTCTTCCATCCCATCTCCTTCCCAGCCACAGAGGGAAGCTGGTGGCCCTTCTGCAGCCCCTCCAGGCCCTCCACGCTAACAGATTCTGGAAGGGTTCGTGCTGGACAAGGGCTCAAGGCCTTGGCCTCACCTCTTTCTGGAGGACCAAAGCTGAGCAAAGAGAAGCAGCAGCAGGAGAGAGAGAGAGGGAGGGAGGGAAGGAGGGAGGGAGGGAGGGAGAGAGAGAGAGAGAGAGAGAGAGAGCGCTCTGTTGGGCTCCTTCGTGCTTCTGATCTCAATGCTACTCTAACCCTGCAGAGAACCTCTCTGCTTCTGCCTCCCAGAGGCCTCGTTCTTGCTGGCAACCCTTTCCCGACAAATGGAAGCATGTTCCCGTGTCAGAAGTGGTTGCATCCAGTCTCTGGCTTCCAGAGCAGAGGGGCCAGGCAGGCAGGCAGCCATTTATGGGATCAGGGGGTCGGAATTCTTTAAAAGGGTCGACTTGGAGAGTTGGTGCTCTTGGAAGAAGCCATGTGGGGGCTTCCCGGCACTGTCTCCAGGTTTGAAGAAGAGCCAATTCCATTCAGAGCCAGCGTAACAAAAAATACATCACCTTATCTATGTTTTCCTCTTTCAGTTGTGACACATGTGTGTTTTTCACCCTGACAGATGATCATCAGGGGCAGAGTGTGCCGGGATGAATGCGCCTGTCATGGCACGGGGAGTCGGGATTGTTAACATTCAGGCAGCGCATCGCATCAATTGTGTGTGGTGATTCCGAGCCCACAAACGGCACTCACTCATTTGGTGGGGCTGTTTGCTTACGGTAAACAAGCCATACACAGCCAAAACATTATGCGGGCATAATAAGCGCTAACCAGCCTCCCCATCTCTCAAAACGGCAATTCTGCAGTGGGCTCCAGCATTCTCAGGCTAGGCTGGCCACAGCAAATTACATAGCGTGTCAATTACAAACAAGGCTCTGTCTGTTTAAACCCATAAGTAAAGAGTCGGGTACCCTTATCATCATCATCATCATCATCATTGACAGAGGGAAATGGTTAAAATATTACCATGTTTCCCTGAAAATAAGACAGGGTCTTATTTTCCTTTGACCCCTGAAATAAGCACTTGGTCTTATTTTCGGAGAGGTCTTATTATTTTTGAGGTGCAGGAGGCGGCGAATGTGGTCACCTCATGGTTGCTGCTGTGTTGCAATGTTTTCAGGGGAGGGCTTATTTTAGCGCATGCGCTCAAAAGCCCAACTGGACTTATTACCCGGGGAGGTCTTATTTTCGGTGAAACAGGGTAGTCCAGGCCTCCCGTCTCAAGGCCGTTTGGGCAGGAGACTTTCTCCACCGCCTCTCTTAGGCTGTTCTGAGGGCTGTTTTCTTTCCTTTGGCACACCTGACCTTCACCTCCTTTTTAAAGTAAGTCCAGAAGAAGAAATATCCGGGTGTTCCTACTTAATTAAGCAGCTTCTCCGCACTTCCTTTTTTTCAAGGGAATGAAAGTGTTCCTTAAAAGCCGAGTTCTGATGCAGAACCAGCAGGTGCATTTTGAGAATTCCTCCCACCCCCGCCCACTCCATTTCAGAAGAGGGACACATCCCCCAGGGGCCTTGGGAGACACGGGGGTGAAGCTAAAGAGGGGTATATTCTCCTGGCAAAGGCAGGTGTTTGTGCTCGCGTCCTTTGTCCAGAGGCATGGTTTCCGTGTCTCTTTCCTTTCCAATCGCAGGGGCTCCTGAGTGCCAGGCCTACCTGGGGGTGAAGCATCTGGCCAGCTGTGAATGGAAGGGAGGCCTTGGACCGAAGGGAGGGAGCTTTGCCCTCTCCTTTGACTTTGTCCCTGTTTCCTGGGCAAAGAAAACATCAGGACAGAAATTTCAAGAGCACAAAATTAAGGAGGAGGAAATAGAAGAACAAAACCAGAACACCCAGCTGCCAAATCTCTCCGGACTCCCCATAGCAGCCAGCAGGAGACTGGAGGGAAGGTCTCGCTTCTTTCTCGGGTGGTTTCTGGGCGTTGGGAGAAGGCTTCCCGGGGTCATTTGCTGCCCCAAACATTCCAGCCTCCGTCCCGTCTGGAACACCCAGGGCTGCCCAGATCCACCCTGAGCAAATTTTCTCTTCTGTTGGGATAATAATTCTCTTTGTGACCCTGAAAATTAGCCATCCTCTTCATCTAATGACCAGGCCAGTCCTGTCTGAAGATGACAGAGAGGACATCTTTCTTTCAGGAGCCACCATTGGCAAGCAAAATAGTCTCATTCCTCATAATGCCCCCCAACTCTGAGGCAATAGAAGCCCCCCCCTCCTCCCCCTTGGGTGAAGGGCTATGTTCTCTGTTTCTTAAAGGAAGATGGGGGCCAGCAGCTACTTCCAATACTTCCTCTTTTTTGCCTGAACAGCCCTTAAGTGCTGCTTCTTTAATGCATCTTGTAACAAGATTGACAATGTCGTTGAAACCCAGGCAGGCCTTGGGCACCCAAAAGAGCCCCCCTCCCACCCACCCCAAGGGCCTGTGTTCCCCTGCTTAGCCATTCAGATCCCCCAAGGCCTTCACCTTCCTTGCCCACAGCTCAGAGGCACAAGGTCTTCCTCCCAAGTTGGCTTCCACCTGATCTCCGAGGAGAGCAAAGTCAAGGACCAGAAACATAATCCTGGGTCCTGGTCAAACTCGCTGGGGCTGCAGGCGGAGCAGCCTCATCCATCCCAGGGGTGAGGAGGGTTTCAATCAGGGCACACAAAAGGTCTCCATCCTGAATGGCTTTGTGTGAGTAGGGAATGTCCATCAAGGGCCTCTCTGGCTGCTTCTGGCAGTTCTTGCCCGGGGTGTGGCATTCTGCTCCTCCCATTCCTCTTCCAAAAATGGCCTCCTACTCCATTGGTTGCTTGATGGATTACCAAGTGCAAAGTGGGCATTTATTTCCCCACCACCACCAAATCCATCTGAGAGACATTGAAAAGGGATCTGTCCCAGGTTCCTTATCTGCTTGGCACTATCAGCCGGAGAATCTTATCGCTGTAATTACCATGTCCAAAGTTGGACTAATTGCCTTTCCGGAGCCATCTTGCCTCCTGTCTGCCTGTTGTAGAGGAACAGCAAGGAAGCAGACTAGGATGCGCTTCGGAGAGGCTGATTCCCCCAGAGGAGCAAATAGGAGCAGGCAGATGTGGCACTTACACCCCTGGCAACAATCACCCCCCTCCTCCCAAAAGTTGGGAATCCTGGTAGCTAAAGGAAAGCCCCCAACCATCCATTTGGAGAAGAACCTCCATGGGGATTTGGAAAGGCAAAAGAGGCACCATGGCAGCCATGCAGGGAAAACCCTCGACTGTTCTCAGGAGGAATTGCTTACGCCAGATGCCAATCTCTGCCACCTCTGGAAATCTCCTTGGGTCACATTTCTTCCTTTCTTCCCATCAAAACAGCAGGACATTATTAGGATTCACTTGGTTTGATTTTGTTAATTGGTTTGGTCGATGGAATTTATTTTTACATATACCTTGTATACCTTGAAAACGACTTCAAACCACACCTTGGAAGGCAAAAAAAAGGCCATTATTAAGCTCCAAGACAAACAACTCAAAGCTGAACATCTGTGGCTTGTCCAGTCAACCCAAACATTTCCCCCTTGCCCATGGGGTCTCATGACATCACAGCCACACAGCCAATGGCTGGGAACTGTCACAGGAGGCAGAAGACAGAGGCATAACACCATCCTGTGGACAGACTCTGCACTGCTCCTCACACACAGTTGGTGCACATCAACCATTGTACAGAAGATAGAAATGGGGTTTCTTCTTCAGATGATCTGAGGGCCGCCCTCCTTGAGCCCCCTCTAGTTAGGACAAGCGTTCATGGTTGCCATGATGAACTCAAGGCCTCAATCACAGAAGGGAAGGCCAGGAACTGGTTTTAGAAAGAGCTTCACCAGCCTGAGGGAAGCCAGCCACTGGGATGGAGATGTCCACCCTCTGCAGAAAGGACGGGGTTGGGCAGGTACGGAGCTCTTCTGGTGAAGCCCAGGACACCTTTGCCTGGCCTTGTTTCTCCCATCCGTGATGGACCACGAGGTTGTTCCTATCTGAGAAGTGAGCTTTCTAAATAAGAGGGCAGCAAATCTCCTTTGGATCCGCAGCAATTAGGGCCTATTTGTCTCTGTGATTCCAGATGATGTTTCGTGCTTGAAAAGGAGGGGGGGTGGCCCCTGAAAAAAAGGATAGAAAGGGAAGAGAGATGTAATTGAACCGCTCTTGGGCTCCTGGGGGACGTGGGGAGAGGCTTCACTTTGCAGCGTGATGAAGAGACATCGCCTTGATCAGAGGCAGATAAGCAGACAAACTGATTAGGTAGCGTCCCAGAGGCCAGGCCTAATTTTAGAGTCTGTTTGTTAACTAGCAGCCTTTTTTCTGATATTTGGTTTGCATACTGTGTGATAATATCAAGCAGTGGGCTTTTAAGGGGGAAAGAAGCTCAGGTTTGGGCAGGCGAGAAGGAGCAGGTAACCTCCCTGCAGGAGCTGGGTAGAAACTCCTGCCCCGTGGGCAAGCAGCCCACCTGGCGTGGCCCGAGATTTCGGGTCCCTCGGGGTCCCCTCGCTGGCCCAGATGTGGAGGTGGGCCCAAAGGCCTGCAGCATGCCAGTAGGACACGGAGGAGTCTTTTTGGGTGGAGATGACCTTCCCTGAAGGCCGAAGAGCAGACCTTGGCCATTGTTCTCTGGTGGGAAGAGCTTCTGTTGGTTTGAATCATTTCATCAGTTGAGCATGCCTTGCAAGGCGCCTCCCAGCTGTTGTTTCTGGCAAGCCTGGATAATTCCTCCTGCAGGTGCCAGACAGGGAGAGAAATATATGAAAATTGTCTCTTTGATCATCTAACACACCACACCACACACCCCGCCTCCTATGGAGGAAGCCATAGATATTTCAGTTGTCCAGTTGATCTCGTTTGACGCTGGGCCTCTCCGCCTCTCTTTCCAGCCTCACCCTGTGGATTCTCCTGGTCTCCTCTATTCATCCCTTTCCTGTCACCTCAGGAACTGAATTTCCAACCTCACCTTTGCTGAACTGAGGGCGATTCCTTCTCCCACCCTGCAGACTGTCCTCCTTCTACCTGCCTTGGGGCTTCAGCCCCATCTGGAGGACTGTGTCCAGCCAACAGCCATTCTCTGCCTTCTCTGAGGATCCTTGGCCACCTTTGGCAGCCCAGAAGTCCCCTTTTATTCCCTATCAGGTATAAACTCTGAAAGAGACCCAGGCAGTAGAAAACAGCCCCAGGTAATTGCTTTCAAAATGGGAAGGTTTATCTTAAGAAAAAGAAATGAAAAAGTGACATGGGTGGGTGGGTGGAGTTAATTATTATTTCTGCCTTTAAAACACATTTTAGCTTATAATTGCACATTATGTGTAACCCTTGCAGGTTGGTATGTTTGTTTGACACAATTGGGGAGGAAAATTTGCTGCATCTTATAGCAATAGCAATAACAGTTAGACTTATATACCGCTTCATGGGGCTTTCAGCCCTCTCTAAGCGGTTTACAGAGTCAGCATATCGCCCCCACAATCTGGGTCCTCATTTCACCCACCTCGGGAGGATGGAAGGCTGAGTCAACCTTGAGCCGGTGAGATTAGAACCGCCGAACTGCAGATAGCAGTCAGCTGAAGTGGCCTGCAGTACTGCACTCTAACCACTGCGCCAACTCGGCTCTAGCAACCAATTGAATTAAGCTGCAGAAAAGTAGTGTAGCCTGTGAGGAGTAACCCAAGAGCTGTGATTCAAGAGCAATTCCTCCAGTCCATCATCCACTCAGGAGGAGAGAACAGCCTCTTCCCGTCAACACAAAGCCCTTCAAACCTTCCCAGAATGCCTTGGGTGGAACTGCTGGCACAATTGGGCCATTGGCGTTTTAACTGCAAACCTGAAACAGGACCAGAGAACCAAAGCTATGTGGAAGGGACCAGGGTGCATCACCACTCCACTCCCCCTGGGGCTGCAGAACGTCCTTCCAGGGCTACCTCCAGGCCTCCGTGGGCGGTGCAGGCCCCCTTGAAGGGACTTTCCCCAGGATTCGAAAAGGCCTGGCTTTCTGAGAGAAAGTCCAACTTCTCTTTGGATGGCTTTCCTGTGGCCAGGATGGCTGCTTTGAGGAAGCCCCCCACAGAAGGTGGAAGTGGCTGTGAAGTGGATCTGATTAGAAATGGCAGGGACCCTTCAGATGCTTCTCCTCTTCAACCTCTTCTCCTGTAAGAAAAAAAAGGAGACTGGGGTGGCCAGAAGTGTAGTGGTTCCAGATGAGAAACAGAAGAAGATTGAATGCCTGTCTAGAAGCACAACGTGGACTGTACACTTTGATCACACTCAGCGTTTAAGGCAAGGCCTGGTCTCACCCAACCAGCTTGCCTATTTGGGAAATGATGGCTTCTTTCTCTGTGCTAGATGGTCACCAGAAGAGACTCTCGGAAGCTACGATTTCCTGCGTCTAATCATGTTGTGACAATTGTTGTTGTTTGGGCATCTTCAGGGTTACGAAGACCCAGGGAGGAAAAACCATGTCTGGATGGAATGGAGAAGAACTGGTCTTCCTTGAGAAGAAGGGATGAGGCTCACAGGAAATGGATGAAACCAAGAGATTGTGCCTGCTTGAAAGAGAAATTATTACATTATTTCTCACCTGAAAACAGTTCTTCTTACTGATTTGTTCTCTCTCTCTCTCTCTCTCTCTCTCTCTCTCTCTCTGTGTGTGTGTGTGTGTGTGTGTGTGTAGAATACAAAACTGGGTCAGGTGCAGTTCTAAGCCAGAGGAATCCTTTGATGCGTAATGAGAGGGGAAGGAAGGAGGTGGGGCTGGACTAAGGCATTCCCCCGGTTGGCGGTTTCTGGATCTTCATCAATGTCATCACTTCTGAATTGGGCAGGGCGAGAGGGGCACCACCCTCTCCTCAGCCAGCCAGCCTGCTGTGGAATCCTCCTGGGGTCCCCCTGGGTGCAGCAGCAGAAGCATCAGCCCAAAGGGAGATGCTTTGTGCCAGGGCCCTTCAGCCAGGCATGCCAGCGGGAAACTGCCTCTTCCAGGAGAAACAGATCCTAACCCTGGATAAATGGGGGAGGATGGATTTGATCCTTGATTTATGGTCCTCCCCCCTCCCCATCTCATTCTATGGGTATTCCTTCTAGCCTGGAGGTGAAGTGCCAACTGGCTAAACTGCCAGGGTTTCATCCCAAGGGAGGGACCTGGCATAGAAGCCTCCTTCTTCCTCCGTGTCCATTCCCTGGAGGGGTCCTGGCTGCTGGGGGCGAGGTTGCCACGGTGGAAGGTCTGCTCTCAGCTGAATCCTTCGGGTACAAAGACTTTGGTGGAGGCAAAAGCCAAAGGAGCAGAGAATTTAAGTGGGTGGGAAGGAGGAAAGTTAAGTTACAATATTCTTACTAGAGCAAAAAGTATTTTAAAACAAAAAAAATGAGCTGTCAGCATAGAGCAGAGTGCCAGGCGATTTCCTGGTTCCAGCTCATAACATTCACTTCTAGCTTCGTTGGCATTAAAGGCCCAACATTTTGGTAGGACCTCCTCATCTTCCCCCTCCCACCCCAGGTTTCTTTGTAGATATCAGTTGCTGCCATCAATAAAAGTCGCCTCTTCGGCCTTAAGAAAAGAACCCAGTGATTGTTTGGCCGTCTGCAATGACTCCTAGCCAGAAACATTTTGTTTCTAATGTGTCACAGATGGACACAATCTGGTCTTCAGATTCACTTATTCTAACCAATTTCATGCTAGACATAATTTATATGTCCCCATAACTAGTTTTGCAACAACAACAAAAGTGCATATGTAGTATGTACGATGGTTTATGAAATGGCCTTGCACACCACAAATGTCCTTTCCCCCTTTTTAGTGTATTATATCCAGATTCCCAACACCAGAGTCTAAGTCCAGGTATCATCCAAACCCAGCCAGATGCCAACAGACAGGCCTATGGAAAGCGAAGTTAAATGCCAACCTTGCAGGCTGAATGCATGGCCATTCCTTCACTGTCATTTACGATCTGTGTGAAGAAATCGCAGTCAGGTTGTGTAATTTCAGCTCAGTACAACCCACACGGAGCCTCCACAATGGCTTCCAAGGCTTTCACACGGAGACCAGCCTTTCCCTTACATGGAAGAGGGGCAGGGAACGAGGACCTTCCGTACATCAGGTAGGTGCCTGCCTGCTAAGCTTTGGGTAGCCTTGGATTGCTCCCTGGAGATGCATCTCTGCCCAGCGTTCAAAGCTAAGAACTGGAGGATCAGCCAACTAGAATGGTCCAGAATTGGGTCTCCCCACCGTGAGTTAAAACTAAGACTAAAACTAAAACTAAGACTAGTTGACTCATGGTGGAGAGACCCAATTCTGGACCACTCTAGAATTGGATCTCTCAAGGTGGGGTGGACGGGGAAATATCCAGCTGGACCTTGGGACTTTATAAACATCAGGACTTGGCATCTACTTAAAATCACGGCAACCAGTTGGCCAATTGACCAACTTGATCCCTCAAGAATGTGGAAGTAGAACTTCTCAATATGTACCCACCGAGGTTGTGCTCAAACACACCTGTATGTGCTCAGTGCTTTCTTTTCTCAGAGCCCCCGAGTTCTTCCCAGCACCATCCCCAGCCCTCCTACTCTCAAGATTAACTTCAAAATGCATAAAGGTTCTGGAAGTTCAGTTCTTGCCTTCCCCAAACTCTCCTTCCACGTCCCAAAGGAACTTCCAGGAATTGATCTTCTCTTTACTCCTATGCAAACACTGATATTTCCTGGGACTCCCCAGTGAATGAGCTTTGTAATGTATGCAAACAACTTTCATGTCCTTAAGTGTTTTTAATGCACGTGAGCCTTCCCAGTTCAAGGACAGCATATTTTCCAAGTCATTGGGGCAGTCAGAGAAGAATTGGTGCATGTGTGTATGTGTTTGTGTGTGTGAGAGAGAGAGAGTGTGTGTGTGTATGTCTGCATCAGAAGTATGTTTTGATCTCCAAAAGAGCTGGATTCGTCAGGCAGCCTGATTGATAAAACATCCCTCCTCTGCCAATTAAGTGAGAGAGTCAGAGGTTTGCAGGAAGAAAGAAGGCATTGATTTTGATGTGGGGTTTCCATTACTTTGGTGAAATAAGGCTGTGCTCTGCTTTAAATATTTATGGCTTCAGGGAAGGGGGGCTGAGACCAGTGGGGGGGGAGACAGATGAGCGGAAGCTGCCAGAAAAATGCACACGTGTGTGTGTTGCTCCGAGGATGATGGGCCCCCCCATGAAAATATGAAATTAGCCTTTCAACCTCACAAACTCCTTTCTCGTGTCGGTTGAGTTCCTCCCTGTCTCCAAGCCCAGCTCATGTCTTATCTTCACCCTGGCTGGGGACTGAGCCATAAAGCCTACCCAAAATGGCAGCATAATGCCTTTTTCCTCGTCTCCCTTCGCTCTAAGGCCAAGATGAAAATAGGAGCATAATCACCAGCAAACATCAAAACAAAACAAATCCAAAGCCCATCCTCAAAGCTTCCAGAACGCTCCATCCTTCCCTCTAGGACCCTGCCATTTAGTTATTCTGGGACAACGAAGACCATCACTGGGCAATGCGAGAAAGGAGGAAGAATTCCATTAATGAGCACCTCTGTGGGTTTATTAGCATTTCTTCTGCTCCACCCCTCCTCGCTGCTATTTCTTCCTCCCCAGAGTCAATCTGAAAGGCCGAGTCTGGTTGACACCCCAGAGCATCCGTGTCCCTTCTTAAATCAACCCTCTTTCTTTCCAGGAAGGTGCTGAGCTCCATTTGCGTGAATATATTGAGCAGTGGTGCAGGATGCTCCATCGCGTAGCATAAGTGCTCAACAAGGTGCAAATGCTCAAGAAAAAGCAGCTCCTTCATTTTAGGTGCCCTTTGCTCAACGGCGGTGGCTTCACCATTGTCCAGGAGGAACATTTCATTCCCTCAACCCCTCAGTCAACCTGCGCAGGGGGAGAACCGAAGCCATGACCTTAAGGGCCCCCCCCACTGCATCGAGCCACACAACCTGTGTCAAGAAATGCAATTCTCGGAACATCCTGGCCAATCTAGCAAGAAGGGCTTCCTTTCCTTAAAGGCCAACCCGCTTATTGACATATTCAGTTGGCATGGGGAGAAATCAGTGATGAAATTCAATTTTTTTACTACTGGTTCTATGGGTGTGGCGTTGCTTGGTGGGCGTGGCAGGGGAAAGATACTGCAAAGTCTCCATTTCCACCCCACTCTGGGGCCAGCCAGTGGTGGTATTTGTGGGTTCCCTCAACTACTCAAAATGCCCACTACTGGTTCTCCTGAACTTGTGAGAACCTGCTGGATTTCACCACTGGGAGAAACAGATTTCCTCCTCTGGACTGACTGGAGAAGGACCTCCAGGACAGGAGGCCCTTGGAAGAAGTCTCAAGGTGGCTTAGGAGGCTGCTCAACCACACTGAGAGAGGGGGGGGGAAGAGGAGAGCCCCCATTGTACATGCAATTGTCTCACCTTTGCTTCTCCGAACCAGGCTGCCTGTTTCTGTTAGCGGAGGAGAGCGAAGTGTGGGTCTTTTGCAGGTCCCCCTCCCTCCCCTTTACTCCCCGCTCATGACTTTATAAGTCAGTGCGGGGTTTTCTCAAGGACTGCACAGCTATTCAATTGAACCGAGTACACTCCCTTGAGATGGGATAATTCAGAATTTACCTGTTCAAGGCTTCTCTTTTTTCTTCCGAAGGTGAGCCAGCCTCTTCTGAGCGTTCCCACGGCTCTTTTTAAAGAAATGGCCACATCCTGAGCTTCCCTTTTCCTTCTGCTTTTACCCAGATGGGGGAGTCAAGACTGGGGCCTTTCTTCTGAGAGTAAGGTGGAAGTAGAGAAGGCCGCGGAGGTCATGGAGCCTTCAAAGGCACCGTAGTCTTCTCACCTGGACTGCCTAAAAAAGCTTCAAAGAATCCAAATTGGAAGACCACCTGGATGTTCCTGGGTGCTCCAAGTCTGCTCTTATCCTTGGTTCTCTTCCACCCTTGTTGGTGTTGTCCTTTTCCGAGCCCTTATTAAAAGTTCATCTGCTCAAACATATTATGAAGAACCATACCTGGACCCCAATTGTAGGCAGGTAGGAAATAAGCCTAGTCAATGGAGTTTTGAAGCAACGGGATGATTCCCAAGACCATTGGAAGTTCCCATGGATCCACCCGAGGTGGCCCACCTAAATTTATCCTCCACGTCTCTGCCATTAAACACTTCAAAGAGAGATCTGTCTGCTCTTTTAATTGCTTTAACTGGCTGTTTACTGTATGCCACTCAAAGTCATATTTATAAGATGGGCAGCTATATAAATCTGATGCATAAATAAATGTCTGCCATAATAGAATTGCAAACAATTGTCATCCTGCCCACTACAGAAAGCTGATCGGTTGTCCAAGGCCAATCATAACAATACCGCTTTTCTCTACTTTTGGCTCCGCATGCTATGTGAAACCAGCTATTATGATTTGTAAATAAGAATGTGCCAATCATCATCATTAACGTTTTACCCTAAGCCTGGATCCATAAACCTGAATTAAGCAAACTATAGTCAGGTGTGATGTGCAATTCTGGTCATTGAGAGATGCAAGGCCAGAGCGGTCAATGACGCAGAGGGGACGGCAGGCAGCCTCCTCCCTTGGCGGGGGTCGCCCGTTGCTCTGTTGCCCCCAGGGGAGGGCAGGAGGGGCTGCAATCTGCCCAGGGAGGAAGCCCCTCTCCCTTGAGCAGTTCTTCTCCCATGTCCTTCCATCTCCTCTGCACAGGCCCTGCTGGCCCTTTCACCAGGGGGAGACGGAGCCGCCGATCAATGAAGCGTCAGATGAAGAGGGAGCTGAGCTCCACCTGTGATTTATGATTTCACAGGCCGGCCGAAATGCTGTGATCGGGTTTCTTATTGTAATGGCCTCTTGCTGAGCAGTATCCAATTAGATGACCCCCGGGGTCTTTCCCATCGATTTCATTCAGGGTGGGGGGATTTGGCCCATTGTTTTCTCATTACTCTTTTGATGAGAGGGGGGCCCTGGGAGGAGAGGCGCTGAATGAGGAAGAAGCCGGTGGTCCAAGGGGCATGGCCTCAAAGCCATACCAAAGAATGGGGTGCCTGGCAGAGGTAGGGCAGCCAGGGGATCTGGGCAGACCAAGCCCAGCCTCCTCCATGCCATCTCCTGGAGGTTTTGAAGCACATGCTAGATAGCAAAGAGGGGGAAGGAAAAGACACGGAGAAAGATCCCACCCAAAGAGATCCACAAAGCCACTGGAGAGGTTTCTGCTTAATTCTAGGATTGTCCCTTTGCAAGGAGGATGGTCTCAGAAGGTTCAGGGAGGGGAAGATTGAGTAGCACCCCTTTAGAAAGCCAGGTGCTATCTTGGTGGTGAGAAGGCCTAAACATCTGCAGATCTTTGGCTGCCTAATTTGTCTTTCCTAGTCAATCAGTATCTGACCATCAAAGGGGTCCTGCATCGGGCCCCTTTCTAGCTAATGCTGCTCAAATAAGGGTCCCTCCCCCCCCCCAAACACACTCATCCAGATACACCACAGCTAGCAAAGAGGGAGAGTCTTTTGGGACCAAGCAGGAAAAGGAGGCTCTCTGGGTTAACATCTTGCACTGAGCTCTCGCTTTAAAGGTGTTTTTCTTTGCTTGCTTGCCATTTTCAACACAACAGAACAGGCTGGAGTCCCACTACGAGCTAAGCCAAGAGAGCCACAAGGCTCACAAACCATAAGGCTGGGCTCGCACAACAAGTGAAAGGAGAACCAAACAAGCCACAAGACGGTTTAGAGCGGGACGTGAGCCTCGTCAATCAACTGAAAGAAGAAAAGAATCAGATGCTGCTTCTCTCCTTGGGGAGACGGCTGGGTTCCGGGGAGAGCGGCTGGGATGGCTTTGGCAGGAAAATAATGTCAGGGCCATGTTCAAGGCCTTTGCGGTCCCCTGCCAGGGATTTGCCAACCCAGGCCCTGGCAACCAGGCCCTTCCTCTTCCCACAGACTCTGCCAGTTGCCATGCTAGCCGCTCCGCAGGGCTGCAGAGACGATTCTCACTTCCTAAGGAGCCACAGACACCCCATCTCGACTCTGGGCTACCCGGGGGCGCTTCCTGTACTTCCCAACACAGGAGGAGGGGGTTGGGGGGCAGGGGTGCTAATGGGGGCCTTCCAGAGGCATCATAGGTGGATGAAGAGCCCTCAGCACCCACTGCTGTTCATGACGGAAACAGCCGCCTCCTCTTATTCTAGGAAAGCTTTTCTGTCGGGCTCCTCTCAGAAAAACAGGGCATGGGAAAATGGCTTCCCAGGGAGGAGAATTGGAAAGAAGGAGCCGAGAAGCATTTCCCTTTTTGGAGAACAAGAGCCTCCAGCCAGGCTGGCATGGCGGCCTCTTGTCTGGAAGAGAGGGGCAGGCAAGTGCCAATCAAACGCTGGTCGAGCCTTCTCGGCCAATTTGGATCCAAGCCGTCACTTTTCAGAAGTTTTCTGGGATGCATTTCTTCCCCCTGGAGTGAAGTGGCTCTGAAATGAAGGGGGCTGGGAGGGAGGGTCCTGACAGGCCAACTCTCCTCCCGCTCTAGAAGGGGACCGGCCATCAGTCGCCTTCTGCCCCACATCAAAGCCCAGGCATAGGGAAGGGGCTCCCCTCCGTCGTCCAGAATCAGGGCAGCATTTGGCAGCTGGAATGGGTGGCTGCAAAAGGCCTTCCTGAGCACCCTCGGGATTCCTTCGCTTCCTCTCCACTCCCCACCATCCCAGCTGATCCATTCTGATGTGTCTGCCCTTTAGCTCCTCAGAGGAGGAGGGGGAGGTCTCAGAGCAGGGGGATTTTGCATCCCCCCATTCATAACATTCCCAAATGTCTGCTTCCCTCCCACTCCACACACACACACCGACCCACACCCATCTCATTCCTGGTGCAGAGGGTCCCTTGGAGAGAGAATTCCAGTGGCCAAAAGGGGAAGCCCCTGAATCCTGCCCTCTGGCAGTCACTCTCCGTAGCCCCCCTCTTCCCAAAGATTTATTCTCTGCCTAATTACAGCCAATTAACACTTAACCCCAAATAAGCCTGCATCTACCCTTGTTGTTCAATAGAGTCATCACCAAGTAGTTTGAGCAGATGCTAATTGAAAATCATCAGGCAAAAAATTCCTTCAGCCACTCAGAAATTCCTGCAAAAAAGGGCCTGGACAGAAGTGGGGCCAGCTGGCAAGGGAGGGGCAGGCTCTGCCTCAGCCCCACCCCACCCCAGTCCTCCTCTCTTGGCTGGGAGGTCGGCCCCACACGTCCTTCCTAGCTGCCTCTTGTGGGAGGGCCGTCCGAGCAGGCAGAAGCCGCCCACAGAGAGGTCACGCTGGAAGGGAATTCAGCCTGGTGCTCAATTCCTTGCAGAGCCCCTGAAGCCAGCAAAGCAGCTGGTGAGCCACCCTGGCTTTGAGAAGAGGCAAAAGCTTTATCTGACTGCGAGGGAGGCCGACTGCTCCTCGCTTCCGCCTCGGGGGGATTTAAGCTCCCCTCCTCCCCAGAAAGGCCAAGGAGCCAAACAGCCCAAAGCCCCTCTTGATTTTGAGATCAGTTCAGGCTCTTCTTGTTCCTGCCCCCCCCCCCCCAAGACTCGCCCCTCGCAATTCTGCTCAAGGAGAACAGACACCACTTGCAACGGGAGCTTCCTGTGGGGGGGGGGGCTCAGCTGAACTCAAGCCTTGAACAAAGGTCCATCCTGCATCCCCCCTCGCTATGGGGAAAAACTCCCCTAAGCAGCAGACAGAAGGATCCCAGCAATTGCTTTACCTTGTTCATTTTATTTTTCTAATGAGCAAGTTAGGGTGAGTTATGGGCTTCTTGTTTCCACGCAAGTCAGGCGCAAGGGCTCCACAAACCTTACACCGAATACTGATCAAAGGGAAACATCTACTAGCCGAGGCCCCCAAACAGGGAGAGGGTTGCTTGGGAATTGATAGGGATGCCTGATCACCAGAAAGGAGACACGGCTGCCATTCAAAGGGTGAATGAGCTACAGACACATTTTTTTTAAATATAACATAGCAGCTTTGACATGTGAGAGGAGCCAAGCCTCTAATTGTCATTCCAACAAGCTAACTCTGCAGAAAGAGGAAAGGAACGCCACGTATCCCTGAATCTCCTGCTTTGCTAAAGGCATAAATTCTACAAACATTTTAATCACTGACGGCACATTGGCACAACTGGAAGAATTCTGCACTTAAATGAGCATCCGCAGAAAAACATAATATGAGTAAAAGTATGTAGAAAGGAAGGCATGGGCAAATCTTGCTAACTTCTTATTTCTATTCTCCCAGCCGTCCCACGAGACAACTCACCTGAGACGGGCACGCCAACTCTCCTGGCCCTTTGCCTGCTGTCCTCCACACTGCCCTCTGAGATGCCTCCAACACAGATGGACGGGCAATCCAGCATCATCCCAGGCTTCCATTTTGTCAGAGAGGGGCTCCGGTGCTGCCTTCCATTTATTCAAGGAACACCTGTCTTGTGATGGAGATGCTAAAGTTTGTCCACAGGTGGCAAACAGCTAGCCATCCATCACACCTTCCACCCATTGCTTGGAGAGAGTGGAGCTTCATGCCACTTGGAACTGACAGTGGCCATTTTGTAAGGGCAGGAGAGCGAATGACCGATGAAGACAACAAGGGATGCCAGGGGCCACACACAATGCCCTGATGAACTAACTTTAACTACAAGCCCCTAAACCCTACAACCTTCCTCCATAGTCTTTGTTCCCTGTTGGCTGCTTTATTTTTTTCCCCTGATGTGGGCACAACATGATCTGCCCTCCCAAGGAGGAGCCTGGCTAAGACAGCAGGGGGCACATCAAAAGCTGGGGAAGGATCACACAGGACTGAATTGTGAAAGGGCAGCCTCCACTTTCCCACCTGGATATTGGCTTTGAGGCCATTCCTCCTGCCATGGAGCTGAGCCAGAAGGGTTTCCTCCTTTGGGGAGGGGGAGAGAGACCCACCCGTGGCGTCAGGGGGGATCTGCCTCCAGGAAACCAAGCTGGAGGCAGGCTCTGTCGGGGTCATCCCTTGGAAGTTGTTCCACCCACTCCTGTTTTGGTGTGCAATAACTTAATTATGGCAATAGGTTAATTGCTTCACTTTCTCCTGCTGGCAGTGAGAGACATCGGCTGGGCGGGAGGCTGAGAAGCAGCTGATCCAATTTATTATTATTTTTAACCATTCTCAAGAATTTTCTGCAGCAGATCTTGATTGGCTGCATTCGTGTGCAGGAGAAGAGAAAGGGAAGAGGAACGCAGGTGTTTGCGGACTTGGTCATCTTTTTCTCAGCAAATAGTATTCTGAATAAATATGGCAATGACAGAGGGAGAGGGAAGTCCGTAGAGACAGGCCTTTCATGGTGACCACTGATGCAGCTTTGCTGGAGGGAAATGGAAGGTTGACCAGCAGCCCAAAGGGTCCCCTCCGAAGCCTTCATCGATGCAGTCAACGAATGCAACTTCCTTGGGTGGAGGCCTTATTTCTAATGCCAGCTCCAAAATTCATCATCTGAGCACTATCAAATGTAAGACACCAGAGGTGATTGAGTTAGTGGAATAAAATAAATAAATCTCTAAGGTGCCAAATTCACACATGCAAATCATCTTTGGTGCCTACGATGTTAGTGAATTTGCAGCTAGCCTAATGTCTCTGGGGAAGACCCAGAAGGAGACTTGGTGCTCAGATGTTTGGTGGAGAAATCCATCTCCAAACAGGTGATGACCCTTGCATGGAGGAAGCGGGGCTGGCACTGGTCCAGCAAAAGCTTCCTCCCCCCCTTCTCTAAAAGGTAGGGGTGTCACGTTATATCAGAAGCTGAGGCTTATGTGAAGAGGAGGAGGCACATCCACTCAGGAACGTGGCCTGTTGAACTCCAAGCTACTCTCCAGAGCCCCGTCAGAGGCTCGTGAGCTAACAACATCTTTAAAAACACCGAGGAGAGTGGCAGCAACAAAGGGAATTGCGGGTGTTTCCAAAGGTGATATGGGCACTTCAGAAACCTCTTTCCACTTTTCTCAGTTCAGTGGTATCCTTACAGTTTCATCCCAATTGTCCAGGTGGAGGTCACTCCGCAGTGACCTGGCATCTCACCAGAGTCTCCCTGCCCCTAGATGGGAGCTAAATGAATGAAAAGGAGGCCTGACAGGCAGAGGCAGCTGCATTCCGAGGAGCAGCCAGATTCCTCACCTCCAGCTTGTCCTTCTGCAGAACTTCCTGTGTCCTTCCGCAAGAGGTGCTTGTGGAAACAAAGGTGGGCTCCTGCACCCCCCCCCCAACTTGGCAGCAGCTGCCAGAAAAAAATAGGGAAGGGGATTTAAGAGCTGCACCTTCAGAACATCCAGCAAATCCGATGGGGAAAGTAGCAATAGCAATAGCAGTTAGACTTATATACCGCTTCATATGGCTTTCAGCCCTCTCTAAGCGGTTTACAGAGTCAGCATATTGCCCCCAACAATCTGGGTCCTCATTTTACCCACCTCGGAAAGATGGAAGGCTGAGTCAACCTTGAGCCGGTGAGATTTGAACAGCCGAACTGCAGAACTGCAGTCAGCTGAAGTAGCCTGCAGTGCTGCATTTACCACTGCGCCACCTCGGCTCTTAGTGAGACCACCGAAGTCCTTTCTTGATTTCCTCATTTCTACTCTGAGGACTACAACTCAGCAGTGATCTAAGCTCCCAGGTTCAGCCCCATGGATAATGACTTTTTATGGAAGAGCCACTGTTTGACATCAAGCCCTGAGCGAGGATGGGGGGAAGCCGGGCGAGCTTCTCCCCATGCGCCATATGGCTGTCCAAGATGCAACCCACCCACACCGACCTCTGGGTTGCTGGATAAGAAGCCGGGGAGGTATTCTTCGGGAGGACTTCCAAGGGCGTCTCCAGAAGTGGGTCTCGGAGTCCCTTTTCTTTGCAGATGTTCTCACTTTGTTCCAGGATTGGATTCAGGCTGCCTTTGAACAAAGGGGGAGGGAGGGGGGGCAAGTGTCTTTGTTGCTTTGTATGACTCTCGTGTGCAGCAAAGTCTCAGTGGGAAGCTGCAAATGACTTTATCGCCAACGTTCCTCAGAATTGGACAGCGCCTTGGAACTCAGATAACGCAGAATGAAGAGTCCGCAGGAGACTTCAGCCGAGTGGAGTTTGCATGGTGAAGCTCTCTTCTATCTCGCCGCACTAACTTTTGCATAACCGTGTGTGTGTGTGTGTGTGTGTGTGTGTGTGTGTGTGTGTGTGTGTGTGTTTCTTGAGCTTCTACAGCCTTTCTCCCAGGTTTTGGCCACTGGCAACAGTGAAGGGCTGAGGGCTCCACACACACACACACACACCCCTCGGCTGAGCTACCCAAGAAACCTGCAAGGGTGAATGAGTTCTGCATGCTTGGATTCTAGGAGAAGAGGCTTGACGGGCTGCTCTCAACAAGGGGAGATGAAAGGGCAGCTGCAGAGCTGCCTTTTTTCTGCGTTTCCTTCTGAAGTGAGGAGATGATATTACCAGGGAAGGATGAACATAGTTTGATGTCATCTTTCGAGTCATCGGAGGCAGAAGGAGGCAGGAAAAGGTGGAGGACGGGCAGCAAAGGGGTGAGGGAAAAGGAGGGATGGGAAAACAAGGAGGGGTGAGATCAGGAGGAGAGAAAAGGTTTTCCCTAAACTCTTACTGCCCAACTCATCTTCCTCCATCAATCAAGCAACTCACTTGTACACAGCACTAGAGACGCACTGATGATGTTACCTACCTGGTAGCAAAATGTCTGAAGGGAAAACCACCAAGGCATTCTGGTCAGGAGAGACAGATGGGCTCCAGCACGAGTCCAAACGCTCAGAAGACTAAGCCTCCGGTCCTGGTGACCGATCCTGTTTGCATCCCAAAAACAACCAAGTTCAGGGAACAACAAGAGCCCAGATGTTGCTCTTGTGTCGCCATGACCACCACACTTCAAAGAGAATACCGTACACTGGGAAAAGCTGCAAGAGAGCCAAGCAAAAATAATTGAGAGGCTGGAGCAGTTTTCCAGCAGTGGAAAATGAGACCTTCGGCCAGGCAGAAGGAGTTGTGAGGTTACAATTCACTGCCAATATGCTGTGCGTGTCTTATTGGGCTCCTCTATTTGTAGCTTCACGTGGAATCAATTCCCCCGTTAAAATTCAGAAAGCACCTCCTCTTTTGCAAGAGCCAGTTAGGTGCTGACTGGGGTCACCTGGCTTTTATTTCCTCGAGTTCATATGGAATTTCTACTTCCTTCCTTCAGGACCAAGGAGAGCGCCTGGAGAGTCAGCAGAACGCCCTGCCTTTCATCTCCACCGAGAGAGCGGAGAAGGGTCTCTGACATCCCCAACACCATCCTTCTTACTGCTCTCCACAGAATTGGGCATCGGTTCAATCACTGGTATTTTGCATAAAGCCGGGCAGGGATTTTTCAGGTAGGGAAAAAAAGAGGTTTTTCAGTCCACCTGTTACCTCAGGGTGAAGCTTACCAGAACGATGTTTCTCCATAAGCCCAGCCTTTCTGTTGTTGGAGGCTGATTTGTGGAATCCTGAACGCCAATCCAGGCTGATGGGAGAGCACCATGTTCCAAAGTCAGTGGGGACCACGAGGCCACCCAGCAGGTCCCCGTGGAGAGAGGATACGCCAGCTCAAAGACTGCCCCCATTTCTCCAGCACCCCAGGTTTCTCAAAGCAAATGGTCTTTGCCAGGGATTCCTGGGCAACCTGCCTCTGAGGCCCAATCCTAAGGTTGTGTGTGTTGACAGATGCAACGAGGCAGCTGCTAAGTGGCAACTTGGTTGTGTTGCTGTACATCATTATTCCATGATTTGTCTATTTTCATGAATGCAAATATTCTCAAGGCCATCCATGTCTTAAGTAAACCCATCCTTCCCCTTGTCAGGGCCAGAGGAGCATCCAGAGCCCCCTCAATTTACACATTGTCTCCGTCTCAATTCAGAAATAGATGGTGGGACCAACAGGGAAGCCCCCAGCCCCAGTTCTCACCTGCAGCTCACAAGTTGCACAGAGAGCGGTTTGTTTGCGAGATAAGCATCATTCTCTCTCTGCCTTTCCCCATAGTAGGTTTCGTTGATTTAAATTAGGCCTCGATTCTTGCCTAAATTATAGTTTACTGTTCTGCACCCTGCTCAGAAGCGAATTACCTTAAGCAGCAGTATTAATAACACGTTATAATTAAGCTTCATTACTGTAGGCAGTTTGCTGAAACAAATTGCTTCTTCATTATTATTATGGCACCTTTGGTAAAAAGACGATTTCCCCAGAATGCGACCCTAATGCTTTACATAGTGAAGCCAGTCTCAGACAGAGAGACGGGGCTGAATCAGCCTCCTTGCCTCTTCTATCCAAGCTCATTAGAAGGAAGGAGACTCAAGTCACAAGCGAGAGAGGTCCAGGCAGAAATCTGAGTCTGGGTGAAATGGGTAAGTAATAGATTTGAACTTTCCCTGACACTTTTATTCTGAGACTTTATTCATATTATATGTATCATAAAAATAGAAATATTTTCCTTAAAGAGCAAAAGTAGGGGAGGAGGGAAGAGGCGAGGAAGATAGGGAAACGTTCACAAAGTCAGAAATAGTTTATTTAATTCTAGCTTCCCTCATTCACACCTGGGCGGTTTGTGTGTGTGTGTGTGTGTGGTGTGTTAAAAAAAATAGCCTGTGATTCATTTCTTTGGCTGTAATTGAAGCAAATGCTGTTTACTTTTGATTGAATGCGTTGCACATATAATTATGCTTTCATCATTGAGTCCCACTGAAGTTGTGGGTCTCACCATTTTTGAGTGAACTAAACAGCCAGAGGTTTCCGTAGGCCTCCTGTCTGTTTCCTGGCACCGACTGTGCTGGACCCCACAGAAGACTGCCTTTTTTTTAAAAAAATGCCATTGCTTTTCAATGAAAGCCTCTGGGATCAGGAAGGAAGCAGGACACCAGCCCACAGCTGACGTTTCTTTATTTACCTTTGCTGCAAATATGGCCACAATTGCACTTTGCCTGCCTGTAAAGAGCAGCCATAGAGATTGTCTTCAGGAAATCCATGCACATGAGAAAGGAGTTTAATTCTGGGAGAGGAGGGAGGATGAGGGAGGAGGGAGGAGGAGGAGGAGGAGGAGGAGGAGGCTGTCCAGAGTGCCATAATCCCCCTTGCATTATTAATAGGGAATTAGCAATTACAGTGTGTAAAAACTGTTTGTCTGCCTAACAAACACTTAATTACCCAACCTGCTGTCCCAGTGGAGCCAGTCGGGGGCTTGCACATCACTGGCTCAGGTCCACAGGTGCAGGGCCGGGGATGACATGGGACCGCCAAATGGGAAGCCAAGGGGAAGGAGGCTTGCTCTGGCATCCTGGGGACCGAAAAAATCACTGCCACTGCCCGGGAGGGGGCTTCCGAGGACCATTCTTTGCCTTCTGAAGGTGCCCCCAAGGGCCTTTCACTGGCACCAGGCCCCATGAGATACCCCCCCTCCAGCTGTGCAGAAGAAACTCACCTGTGCGCCTTCGACCGCAGCTCCCTCCAGCCTCCCGGCTGACCAGCAAACCGAGCCCAACTCTCCCTCTCGGTTCTGCCTCCCTCGCTCCAGCTCTGAAGCGGAGCAATCCTGGGGAGATCCGAGGAGGCAAGAATCGATACAAGGAATAGAAAGGATGGAATAAATATATTCAGTATCAAAAGGAGTTTTGCGGAGAAGTGTTTCCCCTTCCGAGGGACTCTTCCAAAGGGGGCCCCCGTCCAGGTGCTTGCCGAGCCCCGAAGAGGCCTGGTTCTCCCCAGGCACGGCGCCCTGCCTGGCACCCGAAGCTCCCATCCTCTCTGGCGCCTGGGGGGGGGGGGCGGTGGGCAAACTCCAGGGAAAGAGGCAGCAGGCCAAGCCTTGATTGGCTGACCCGCCCAGCTGCATCCTCCACGCCAGGCCCCAATTGGGCTGCTCCTGAATCTTTAATAGGAGAAAAACGAGCGTGGCATTTTTCCTTTAAAGATTTACCACGAGAATGAGATATTAAGGCAACAATTAACTTTATTGGAAAACCTTATATTCTCCAGCCTCATTAGAACTGTCAGCAAGATCTATTATTAGTGTTACTATGCAGATAATGTAATAAAAAGGGTATTTAAAGTGGATTGGGTTTGTGTGGAATAAAATAGTTCTTCCATTCTTCCTTTTTTAAAGTTGCAGCACACGAGGAGACCCAAGCGAAGCTATGAACCCTCCTCACCCGTGAGGAAAGGAGCGCCAACAGCAGCTGCCCCTCCCCTCCCCTCCGCAGCGACATCCGCCGAATCCCGGGACTTGTGTCTGGCGGGGGGGGGGGGGAGCTGCCGGCTTTCTCCAGCCTCAGAGTTGTTGCCCTGATTCATGGCCCTCTTGTCAACCAGGGGAGGGGAGGGGCCCTTGCCTAGATGGTGCTTTTCACAGGCCTGGGAGGAGCTCAGAACCGGGCAGGATGTAGCCCAAAATGGCCCAGAAGTCCATCAGCACCAGGGAGCAGCCGTGGGGTTCAGAAAAGCCACAGGGGGCCTTTGCAGAGGGCAGCAAGATGAAGCAGAGAGGACCCCTCCCTCATCCCTGGAAGAAACGTTCAGGCAAACGCCTGCCCCCTTCCCCTCCCCAAGCACTCCCCTCCAGAAGACGTGCCAGCCTCGGTTGGTGGGTGTCTTGGGGGGACTTTGTTGGGCCTCTTCTCTATCCCAAGACCCATGGGACCTGGGTACTTGAGAGACTGCCTCCTGCCAATTACCTCCCTTCGACCAATCAGATCCCACAGATTAGGCCTCCTCCGGATACCATCAGCTAGCCAATGTCGACTGTCAACCCCCCCGGGGGAGGGCCTCCTCTGTGGCTGCTCCGGCCCTCTGGAACAAGATCTCCCCGTGGAGATCGGACCCTCACCACCCTTCAGGCTTTCCGCAAAGCCGCAGACCTTGGCTGTTCCGGCAGGCCTGGGGCTGATGAGTTCCCGGCCCCACTCGAATTGTTGTGATTGTTGTGCAGTTTTTAATTTGTTTTTTGTATCCTGTTTGTCTCGTTTGTTTTTGTATTGCCCCCCTCCCCATGTGTTTGTTCGCCGCCCTGAGTCCCCCCAGGGAATAGGGCGGCATACAAGTATAATAAATACAAATACAAATTGGGGATCCCGTCTGCTGCAAGTCCCTGAAGACAATGCTAGGAGAAATGGACCACGGGTGGGTCTGAGTGCTCCAAAGAAGATCTTCTGGTTCTCCAGGCCCCGGAGCAGCTCCAGACGCTGCCAGCCCAGCAGCCTTTACGGTTCACTTACAAAAAGGGCATTTTATTTCCCTCATGGCCACCAAGCCCACGAGGACTATAAGCTCCTCAAGGCCTCCTTAAGAAAAGGGCCTCCTTTCTGTCCAGCGGCACCTCCAGAGCCCGCAGGAGCCACCGGCATGAACAAGGCAAGACAACAAAGGGGAGGGGGTGAGAGGCACTTGGAGACAGGAAGGAGGGTCTTCTGAACTGGGATGAGACAAACCGCCTTCTACAGAGGAAAACCAAACAAGGCATGGATCCAGGGCTTATGAACAAGTGGGCTTGGTGGACGCAGACAGTTAGTCAGTCACCAGTCTACCTGGGGCCACTGTGGGCATCCAGCCCAACCCCTTGCTCAGTGCTAGAGCAGAGATTAAAGCATCCGTGACTAAGCAGTCTTTATTTGGAGTTGGTCTACTGCTCCATTATCTCTGCAAACCCCCTGTGAAGCGTTTTCATTGTCTGTACCAATCAGATCTGGCTGCCATGCCTGGGGCGTTGGGGTCACCTTGTGTCTTGGAGGCTGTGTGGGCTTGTCTAGGTGTGTGAGCATGTGCCGACATAGAGACACAGAAGTACCAGCACTATATTATCATCCTAAGTGGGGAACCAATTTGCATAACTTATTAAAATTTTACAGTAATCTTCAACTCGAGTCAAACAAACAAACAAAACACCCTCCTCCTCTTCCTTAAACCTCAAGGTTAATTAGCCCCTCTTAGGCGTCTGGCACCTTGAGGGAAGCTGAACACAGAAGAGAGCAGTCGAGTCATCTGGGGGGGATCTGGCTTGCCAGGAGGTGGAGGTGGGGAGCTGTGACTCCTGGGAGGCTTGTGCATGGTGCTCCTCTCACTCGTGACCAGGGGAGCCTCTTCACCTCTCCTCAGAAATCAAACACCTATCACAACCTTCCAATTAACCTCCAACATTAGTGTAGAACAGTGGTTCCCAAACTTGGCAACTTTAAGACTTGTGGACTTCAACTCCCAGAATTCTGCTGGCTGGAGAATTCTGGAGTTGAAGTCCACAAGTCTTAAAGTTGCCAAGTTTGGGAACCACTGGTGTAGATGCTCCTGTGCTTCTTCTGGAAAATTGATGCCATGTTCATGAGGAGTGCACCCAGCTCTGTCTTTGGGCTCCCAGATCAGATTTCCTGAATCCATCAAATAAATATTGCTATGGCAAGAAAGACAGAGATTGGAACCCCCAGCTCAATGCTGCTCTCCAGGCGTTCTCCTTCTCCCCCATGACATCTTTCAGGTATGGATACAGCATCCTGAAAGCTCCAAGCATCTTGGGAAGGACTCAACAAGCCTCGTTCAGCCTGTTCAACAGATTTGGGCAGTGACTCCTCCCGTTCTTGGTAGAGGCTGCCATCAACGTTGCCCAAAGAAGCTTCAATGCCTCCCAATAGTGACCTTCTCCATCTTCTAGATCTGCTTCGATCTAGACTTGCAGCATTTGGGAGCCCCTCCGCCTTTTATTCTCTTGCACCGGCTGCTCCCAGCTGTTTTCCCCATTCCACCTAAGGCCCCCTCAAAATGCCTTTGAAGGATGCGGGAAGGCACAGGATCCCCCTGCTGATTACAGTGACCCAACAAAGCCACGTGAGAAATAATGCAGCCAAAGGTAGGTCAGGCGGCAGCAGGCAGGCAAGCAGGCAGGCAAGCGGCAGGCAGGCAGGCAGGCAGGCAGGCAGGCAGGCAGGCATGGGGGAGGCTCTCTGGGCACGAATGTGAGATGAACTCGGCCCCCTTCTTTCTGGGAGGGAGGCTCTGAAAAGCACCGATATCTATTGTGGAATTTGGCATGATTTGATATGGAATCTTAGAGATCTCTTAAGTACCCAATTAGCATGTGGAGGCCCCGTCTGGTGAGAGTGTTTGCTTGTGTATGTTTTAAGTATTTACTCTTCCTTTCTAATTAGTGCTTCATAAAAAAATAAATAGGGAAAAGTATCTTGTCTTTGGGCCATCTGGATTTAAAGATTAAAACACATGTTTTCTGCCTGGAAGAGGACTAGATTCAATTTGTCTCTAGACAGAGCAAGGTGTGAATGTGCAGATAGGCAGCACAGGAAGTTGTGAGCTTGCATGTGTGTGTGTGTGTGTGTGTGTGGAGCTGGCAGTGCAAGAGCAGCTTCAGCTTCCTGGGAACTGATGAAGAAGAAGGTCCTCTCCCAACTGATCCTCCGGCAGCTCCTCAACCGGATGCAAAGACTTTGTGGGTGTCCCATTCCAACCGCCGTGTCTGAAATGCTTCTCCGAGAAAGGAGGGTTGAAGCCAAGAGAAGCCACGCCTCTCTTTCCTCCTCAGGTAAAGGGTCACCCTAATTCCATGCTTCTGCAAGTCTATATTGTCTGCAAGTCATCATCCCCGACACCGAATGCCCACTTGCCTATAATTGGCATTTGAAGAAACCTGGACTATCTCAGGTTTCCTTTTTTTAAAAATTACAATGCTTAACATAATTTGCCTCATCTCGAAGGTGTTGAAAGGAAGGAAGGAAGGAGGGAGGAAAGGAGGGAGATTAAGAAAAGAAAGGAGGAGGGAAAGAGGAAGGGAAGGAGGGAAGGTATGTGAGAAGGAGGGGGGATCGAGGGAGGGAGGGGGGAAGGAAAGGAGGAAAGGAGAAAAGAAAGGAGGGAAGGCAGGGAGAAGGAAGTAAGGGGGGAGGGAAGAAAGGGTATGGAAAAGAAAGAAATGAGGGAAGAGAAGGGAGGGAAGGAATAAGATACCTAACCTTTGATGTTTATATGATTTGATAGTATGGGAATATCTCGAAATGTAGTTGTATTGTTTTTTACAAGTTATGGATGTTGTATTTTCGTTTTACCAATAAAATCTTACTACAAATTAAAAAAAAAATAATAATTTGCCTCATCTCAGAACCATGTTTGCATTTGGGGTCTCTGGAACCATCTCGGTCAGTTGCGTAGGGGCTTCTGGTGTGTCTCTGGGGCGTCTCTCTGGGCACCTGCACCAGGTGTCCCTACCTGTCTCCCTTCCGGGGCAGCTGAGGCAGGGACGGTGGTCCTTGGGGGGGCTGCTCTGAGCGTCTTTCTCTGAGGAGGCTTCAGAAGAGCCACCCAGCTCCACTGATGACACTTCCTCAATCTTCCTAAGGCACAGCTGCTCCTTGAGCCAAGAAAAGTGCCCGTCCCCAGGAGGAATGTTTTTTTGAATGTTTATTTAATTTGTATGCCGCCCCACTCCCAAGGGACTCGGGGCGGCTAACAACCAAAGGGGGGGAAGGGGATACAGATAGGACAGAAGACAAACAAAGTAAAAACAACAGCAGTCACAACATTTCAAATGGGGCTGGAAATTCATCAGCCCCAGGCCTGTCGGAACAACCAGGTCTTCATGGCTTTGGAAAGCCTGGAGGGTGGTGAGGGTCTGGATCTCCAAGGTGAGATCGTTCCAGAGGGCCGGAGCAGCCACAGAGAAGGCCCTCCTCCGAGGATTTGCCAGTCGGCACTGGCTGGCAGATGGAATCGGAGGAGGCCTAATCTGTGGGATCTGATCGGTCGTAGGGAGGTAATTGGCAGGAGGCGGCTCTCAAGGAAGAGGGAGCCAGCCCCCAACAGGGCAAGGGGGGCCACTCAGTTTCCATTGGGTCACTTTGAAGACTGCAGGCCTCCTCCTGACTGGCTAGGCTGCTCCCTGGGGACGTCTCAGCTGCTCCTCCCTCCGAACAGACACCTGGAAATGCCAAAATCAGGCAAAAGAGGGGGGAGAAACAGGTCAGTAGCAGCTGCAGAATCTCCTTCCAAAGAGTCAGGAGTTAATGCAACAGCAGAGGCCACAAGAGGTCAGTCACTGGAGCCTCAGGAGGTCCCACTGAATTCCAGCTGGAGGCCAGAAATGACTATTGGTTAGAATCACACACACACATCCACACTCACACCCACACCCGAGATTCCATCTGCAGGACAAGGGAGGGGCTGCCTTCTGCCCAGGCTGCCCAAGGCCTCTTTCTGCCCTCTTCCTGGGGCCCTGGAAACAAAGGCAGTGCCAGTGGTGCCTGACTTTGCAAGGGCCAGCTCTCCCCCCCCCCCACACCAGCCATAGTGCTTAGGTCATGGGGGTCCTGGGGGGGGCACTGCTGTGGCCCAGGAAACATCTGGCAGGGCAGGAAGTCTGTGTGATCCCAGCCTCTGAGCTGGTTGGATTTCCCTAAAAGACTCTTTGGCTCTTTTTAGCTGCTGCTTTAATGACTTTTCATTTTGTTGCCCCACAAGGATCTTGAGGAAGATTTGCATCATCATCATCATCATCATCATCATCATCATCATCATCATCATTTTCTTCTTCATCATCTTCATCATCATCCCTCCCTCACTCCTTCGCTCCTTCCTTCCTGCAGGGGCCCTCCCCACCAGACTGCCCTGCCAGCCTTTCCTTGCCCCCCCCCAAGCAGAGAGGGCCTCACCTCTGGCCCAGGAGAAGCCCCCTCCCCATCCTTGCCCCTCCCCCACCACCAAGGGCTCCAATTTCTGAGAAGCTCCGGGAAGCCTCCCTTCTGTGACTCCTCTTTGAGTCTGGAGTTGCATGTCTGAATACCAAGCATGTTAATAGGTTAAAGTAAATCTAAAGTTACATTTGAAAGCCAAGAAGATGAAAGTAGATCACAGGCCAAAGATCAAACAATCTAGAACCACTTCTAAGCTTTTTACTGCTGAGATTATTAGCATTTGAAGTGAAGAGCAATTAGGTGGGGGGGGGCGGAGGGGGGAAGAGAGAGAATGAAGTTGGGAGAATTTCAGCGGTGGAGATAAAACGGAAATCAAACGCAGCCAGGAAAGGGTGGCGGCAGAAGGGATGGCAAAAGGCCGCGATTCCAAACGGTGTTGCGGGACGGGGCCTATTTTTAGAAATCAAAGAAATGTTTTAGCTGATTGGATTGGAAATGAAGTAAATGCAGCAAACGGTTCGAGGAGGTCCTGGACTTTCCCTTGCTCTTTTGTCCCTGCCTGAATGGTCCAAGCCTGGCAGCAGGAGGAGGAGGAAGAGGGGGGAGGAGGAGGAGGAGGAGAGGAGGAGGAGGAGGAGGAGGCAGGAGGAGGCGGAGGAAGAAGAAGAAGAAAGAAGAGAAGAAGAAGAAGAAGAAGAAGAAGGAAGAAGAAGAACGAAGAAGAAGAAGAAGAAGAAAAAGGAGGAAGAGGTGGAGATGGTGGTGGAGGAAGAGGAGGAGGAGGAGGAAAGAAGAGGAGAGCAACGGAACCTGCTCGGGGGGCCCAGCGGACGGCAAGAGCCCAGCCGCCGCCCTCTGGGAGGAAAGCAGGGCAGGCGACGGGAGCTCTCCAGGGTGCTGGAGCCCCGGCCTAACTCGGGAGGGGAGGGGCGGATGAAAACCCCTCCGGCAAGCCTACTCGGGGAAAGGCAAAGGGACCCCTCCCAACACTTTAAGGCAGCACTTTATGCCCAGAGCAGCTTCCACCAAGGTAGAACTCTTGGGTGGGTTCTCGGAAAGGACCTGACAGGATCTCCCGGTGGGCTCCCACCCCAACCCCCTCCCGTCCCACTGCCTAAATTAGTCCTTGCGAAGGGCTGTCAACCGGCTGAATTGCAAACAGGAAACGCTCAATTGGCTTTTTTTTTTAAGTGATTCTGCCAGTTGTTGCTTACAAACTGTGGAGGGTGGTTATAATCCCTGAAGTTATTTGATTTCTATTGTTTTCTTTGTCAGGCCGACCCAGATATTTTGTATCATGTTGGCTCTTCTATCTGTAATTATTGCACATGAGTTCTTACAACATGATGCTTTGATCCATTATTCTACTATTTCCCTTTTAAATAATGATATGATACCTGGATATTACTTTGATAAGCATCTGATCGATACTAAAAACAAATACTCTGCTATTTTAATTCAATCTACACTTCTTTCAATCACCCAGTGAATGGTGAAAGGGTATTTGTCTCTGCGTGTCTGTGTAAGCACATGTGCGGCACACGTAATAAATCACTCAAGTATGACAAGTGATTCACAAAGGTGATTCATTCTTATTGAATTCTTTTTCTAAAAAGGTCGATCATTTAGTTCAAAGAGTTTGGGATTAATTTCCCCGATGCTTCTGGGCTCGGTCAAAGGGATGTGGAGGTTTGGGATACTTTTCAGCAGGATTCCATGTTTGTGTCCATCCAGCCCGTCTGTAGACTCTGAATTAGCCAGCATGTTTCTCCCTGGGTTTATGCTTAGCCATAGTTTGCTGACTGAAGGCACCATAATACTCACCAGATACCAAACCATACTGGGGCTGCTGTGATTGCTTAGTGCAGGGGTCTCCAAGCTTTGCTGGCTGAGGAATTCTGGGAGTTGAAGTCCACAAGTCTTACAGTGCCCAGTTTGGAGACCCCTGGTTTAGTGTGTTGTTTGTTTCTATGACAAGCAATTCTGAGAGGCTGCATGGAGCCACAGCAAGTGAGAAGAAGCTCCATTGGATGGTCAAGGATATCAAGACACACAGACTCCCGGGCTCTGAGTCTGGAATTGGGGCACCTGGGAGGAGGGGACCAAGGATGACACCTGAACAACAGCTTCATTCCACAAATGAAACAGAGGTGTGATGGTCATTGTTTGTGTGAGTCGCTTACTCTGAGCCCTGGTCTTTGTGTGGCCCTGAAGCTACTGGCACTTTGTGCAAGGAACCACTTTCCTGACCCAGAATCTGCCCCACAGCCAAGCTGCCCCTTCTCTGTGTGGTGTTTCCTGCATGCCCAGCCCTCCTCCCCCTCTCTGGCACAGAAGGATGGGTTGATTGGTTCAATTTCCATCCCGCCTTTATTATGTTTACAAATAACTTAAGGTGGGACTTATCCAGCACATCTCTTCTTCCGTCTACTTTCCCAACAACAACTCTATGAGGGGGGGGGAGCTGAGAGGGAAGGACGGGCCCAAAGTCACCCAGCTGGCTTCATGCCTAAGGAAAGACTAGAACTCACCGTCTCCTGGTTTCTAGCCTGGGGCCTTTCAGTCCAGAATGCCTGCCCAGCCAGTCCACACCGGCCAAGGAACACTTTCTGGACTGCAAAGCCTGAGACCTTCTCTGCAGCAGAAAAACCCATAAGGCACAGCCAGCTGTCTCCCAACATTTAACCTTCTCCTGCTCTTGCTGGTGGCTCTTCTGGGATGCCCTCCTCCTCCATCTAGTGATGCAACCCCTTCTGAGCCCAGCCCCACCTGTCCTCATACCACCTGATGGGCAGGACAAGGCCAACCTTCCCCTGCCCATGAATTTTAGGAGACATCCTTGGCCTCTCCCTGCCCAGGCCCAAGAAACTGCTGGCAAACCAGCACCGCCCCCTCAAGTGAGGTTTGGCCCAGAGAGGCCAGGAACAGGAAAAGCTGCCCTCTACAAATGGCTGCTCTTAGTAGAAGACATGAGAAGCGAGGAGAGAGAGGGGGGAGGGAGGGAGGGAGAGCCACATTGCTTGGGAAGGAGATGAGGCTCGAAAAGCACTCCTGGATGTTGCCTCCACATCTGCCAACCTTCAGCTGAAGAAAAGGCTCTGGTGCCCTCTTTGGGCAGAAGGTGGTTTCTGGAGGCGTAAAAGAAGAGCAGGGGAAATGTCCCCCAAGTGATGTCTGGGGCTGAACGGATAGCTGGGCAGACCTTCAGGACCGATGCTGGGTCCCAAACAAGCTCCAGCCTCAACCATCCTCCTTGGGAGCTCCCTCAGCATCTCTGAAGGTCCAGCTACTGTTTTTGAGTCAGAGGGTCTTCAGGGAAAGGGACCTCGGGGGAGGGGGGCTGAGAAGAGACTGTCAGCCCAGAGAAAAAGGCTCCCCAAAGCTGAGAGCTCTGACCCATCCAGAAGACAAAGGGGGGGGTCCCTCTCCTTCCTGCAGCTTCCAGCTCAAAGTCCCATGCAAGGGAAGGAGGGAGGGTGGGAGGGAGAGAGGGAGGGCAGAAAGCAAACAAACCCTGACTATTCTATGCAGCCATTGTCATAAAAAACATTGAAGTTGATGGTTCCCAGAGGGACTTGCTAACGTATTGATTTACTCCAGTGTAGCCCCCCACAGGCTCTGAATGTGGCTCCCACTCAGCTGCCTATAAAATCAATCCCAGCTTTTCAGCACTGTTGACAGGCCGTCTAATTAATCCACTCACCTTGTCAGTCAACCCTGCTTTACAAAGGCTCCTAATGATCTTTACACCGTAGGAAGCCAGGCAGCATCGGGTGGGGGTGGGGGGATATTCCTAATAATGCCTGCTGCATGAAAGAGAGAAGGGAGGGGAAAGGAGGGAGGAGGGAGGGAAGAAAAGAAAGAAAGAAGAAGAAAGAAAGAAAGAAGAAAGAAGAAAGAAAGAAAGAAAAAGAAAGAAAGAAAGAAATTCATTCTTATCCAAAATGAGATCAGTTGAACCCAGGTCAACTCTTTAACCAGGCATTAAGGATCAGGGTTCAGCGACCCAATGAAGCCATCAGGGAGAACCTGGGCACACAACAGCCACTTCCTGTGTGTTATTGAGTCATCACACAAAAGGGCAAGGCTATTAGCAGCACACAAAGGGCCTTGATTGCCACCTGGCCAAGAGCCTGCAGATTCCAGGCCAAGATGCAACCGACGCCAGCCAACAGGGGCTGCCACAAATCTTTGAAGCACAGCTGAGGTCCAAGCGCTGGGCAAAGTGGTGAGAAACATCATTATGGCGTCTCGGCAGGCCCCGAGAGTCACGGAGAAAGGGCCCTGGCGAAGCAGCAGAGCGGCTGATCGGGGAACGGAACGGATGGGAAAAACACGCCAAGAACGAAAGAACATTGCTGATGGGTTCAGTTCCTGCCACAGTTTCCTGCCCACTCAGGCACATGCGCATTTATTCCCTGTAAAATCCCTCCAGGGCCCTTGCTTTGCAACACTGCCTGCAGGCTACTTGAGTAGCGTGCATAGCCAAGAAAGACGGCGAAATCAATACCTCTGCATCTCTGATCAGGAGGAAGTTGCGGATTTATTCGTTTTGCCTCGTGCGATGCAAGAAGCTTCTAAGCCCCCTTTTCTTTGCCCCCTTCCTTCTGGCAGAGACAAGCACGCACACACGCGCACACCACAATTACTGGTGTGCTCAGGCCTCCTGTGATTTAAACCTGGGAGGAGGGGTCCTCTTGCCCTTGCGAGTCGGCTGTATGTTGTGCCACGGCCCCTGGTCCCCGTTCTCACAGAGAGCCACTTTTTGTGGACTCCTGGAAGACCATCGATGTTCATGGCTGATGTTGAGGACCGCATGGTTGCCGTGAGCAACCGCCTGGATTGGGTAGGATGTTCATCTCTGGCGCTGCGATGCTTGTCTTGGGGGTGACCTGCGATTGTTTAAAATGCTCCAACTTCATGCTTGATGTTTGCTCAGCTCAACTGAATGTATTTGTCTAAAAAAGCCGAAGTGAGCAAACAGCACCAGCCGAGAGAGACGCCTCCCAGCCTCGGGCTGAACAGATTGACTCGCAGGTAGGCTGAATGGAGCCTCCTGGGGACATGGCGGCTCTACAGCCGGAGAGAAGCTGTGGGCCATGGCAGCCCCTTCTGCCTTCTGTTTATTAAAACTACTCAGTTATGAAATTCATAAACTGCCCGGCAGAGCAATTCAGAAAGATTAAACCATCCGCCCAAAAACTACAATAAGGGCAGGAGAAAAAGCCGGAGAGCTGCAAGGGAGCTCTGGCGACTCCACGGAATCTCTCGGCCCCTCCTGGCGGCCTTTGCCTTCACCCCTCCCCCCCGGACCCCGCTCTGCTTCTTCCCCTCCCTCCAGGGGAGAGCCTGCTTCCCCTCACGGGTGGCCCTTCAGCCTCCGCAGAGGAAGGGGAGAATGAAAGCTGGCTTGGGGTGGGGTACTGGTTGAAGCACTGGGTTAGAAACTAGGTGGCTCCAAGTTCTAGTCTTGCTTTAGACACAAACTCAGCTGAGTAACTTTCAGCCAGTATTTCCTCTCAGTGGAGGAGGAGGAGGAGGAGGAGGAGGCAGATAAGGCAAATTCTCTCTGTGAAAGCAGCAGGGATACGTCCAGGTAGCCAGGAGTCAAGACTAAATCTCCCCCCAAATGAGTTAATTGCTATGTGAAACACATCAGTTGCCCCTGTGGCTGCTGCTGTTGCAACCGAAAGGCATGTTCTGCCCCCCCCCATCTCTCTCTCTCTCTCTCTCTCTCTCTCTCTCTCTCTCACACACACACACACACACACACACACACACACAGACTTCTGCAAGGCTCCATCTTTAACTTTTTTAAACCTCCTGCTGCTAACCAAGATTTCCCTGCAGGGCCTTTCCTGCCCCTTGCTGGATGCACTGGAGGGTCCCACAGTCCTTTCCCTCCACCTCCTGGCAGGGAGAGCTTGGGAAACGCAGAGCTGCACCACAATAGCCCCCCTCCAAGCCAGAATGGGTGTGCCCAGAGTGTGTGGTTGTGATCCCGGAAGCTAGGGCTGGAGAGTTGGAGTGGGGAGAGGGGGCTGAATGGTTGAAGTGCTAGGAAGGCATCAGATCCTTCATAGTCTGAACCGGCCACAGCTCTGAAAAATCCCTGGTTACCACGTCTGGACCTCCCCCAGCAGGAAGGGGGTGACTGGGTGGGCGACCCCTCCTCAGAATTCATCCTTGGCCACTTTGCTCCTGTGGTTCAAGCAAGAGTTACAGGCATCAGCCGGAGGCTTCTGGAAGGGACACACATACACGCACACAAACACTGCTATGGTAATCCAGGATCAGGTCAGGTCAGGAAAAGCCTGGTTCACAAAGGGACATGACACAAACACACACACACACCCCTGTTGTGGACTGGGTGCCACCTGGAGACGGGTGATCTCCCTCTGGAATCCACAACCACCAAAATGCGTTAGGGGAGAAACAACGGGGAGAAGAGATCCCAGGTCAGGATCCCGGAATCCTCCCTGCCATCCTGGGGGATTTTCCTCCCCAATGTCGTCTTTGTGCCAGGCCAAAGCTTTGCCCGGCCCCTCTCCAAATTCTCCGTTTGACGAGCTGCGTTTCTACCCCCAACTCCCAGTGGCTGACGGGGCCTCATCCTGATTTATTCTGCCTCTCACTTATTTATGCCGCTTGCTTTCCGCTCAGTCCCAGTGGACTCTTGAAAAGACCTATTGGAGGGAGGTGTACTAATCCATCATACATACAAATTGCATTTGGAAAGCCCCCCTCAAGCGGAGTCTGACCCATTGTGACTTAACTGTACGCAATTTGTGTTCCACCAGGCCCAGAGATATATGGTCTCGTGGAAGCCGTGCCTCTGAACTGTGATTGCATGAATAAGCCCAAAGGGAATGCAGCCCCATGGAGATTAGTGTGAAGAATGCACACAAACGCATACACACACGTACACACCTGCAGCTGATCCTTCCCTGGCCTGCTCCCCGTTCGGCTGGTCAGAGGAAAGTCTTGGCTGTGTAACTTCAACCATGTAGCCTCCTTGCCCCTACTCTCCTTCCTTCCTTCCTTCCTTCCTGCCTTCCTTCCTTCATGCCTTCCTTCCTTCCTTCATGCCTTCCTTCCTTCCTTCGTGCCTTCCTTCCTTCCTTCCTTCGTGCCTTCTTTCCTTCTTTCCTTCCTTCCTTCCTTCCTTCTTTTGTGCCTTCCTTCCTTCCTTCGTGCCTTCCTTCCTTCCTTCCTTCCTTCCTTCCTTCGTGCCTTCCAGAGGGCCAGTGAAAAGGCAATGTTGTGTTCTTGATGACCGAGAACAGCCGTCGCAATTTCTCCACCTGGGGTGAGGAAGGGGCACCAAAGAAGTCCCTTTGTTTTGCCGTAACAACAAATCATCTCATTGTCTTTTGGTCCAATAGGGCCTGTGCAAAATCAGTGCTGATTCGTTCCTATATTAAATGCCCCCCCCCTCTGTTGAGGGGGGGGTGTCCAAAAGTGAAAACGCAGGAAAGGTCAAATCTGCTCTGTCGGTATTTCTGCCCACTCGGCCAAACTGAAATGACAAACTTCATTGGCATGCAAATGGGCCTAATTGATAACAACTCCCTCTCTGGCTGGCTAGCGAAGGGAAAAGGAGGACACGCAGAATGTTTCTGATTGTGACAATTCTCCAAAGGCCTTTCCTCTTTGCAAGGAAAGGCCATCTCCAGAAATTAAAGAGAATGGAGCAAAATCAGATTAATTAATGCCAAAACCAATTTCTGTATGCAAAAGAAATGACAGAGGGAAGCAAGATCTATCGGGAGACAAGCTCATCGGCCTGAACGTCTCTATCACTGCAGCTGCAGAGATCTGGCTTTGCCCCCAAACCGGCAGAAGCCCCTCGGGGCAGCCATGAAGAAGCCGCAGTCGGAAAGAGGCCTCCTGACTTCTAAGGCACAGCAGGGCTCCCTTCCTCTCCCCATCCGCCTTTGCAAGGCTCCCCCTTCTTCACTGGGGGGGGGGAGAAGCAGAACCGCACCCCAAGGCTGGATCTGGCCCAATGCGCCTCCCAGCCAGCATCTTTGCCTCCCCGCAGCAGCCTCTGAGAGGGACGCCCAGGCACCACAGTTTGCGTAGCCTGAAGTGAAGGGGAGGGGGCCTCAGGAGATCAGTCAAGTCAACTCATGGCCCAAAGATCAGCTTGTTAAAAGAGGGTGTATTATCAAAGCAAATGTGGACGTTAAAGGCCAAATGAAACCAGGGGTGAAATTCAGCCGGTTCTGACAGGTTCTGGAGAACCGGTAGTGGAAATTTTGAGCAGTTCAGAGAACCCGCAAATGCCACCTCTGGCTGGCCCCAGAGTGGGGAGGGAAGGGGATTTTGCAGTATCCTTCCCCTGCACGCCCACCAAGCCACGCCCACCAAGCCACGCCCACAGAACCGGTAGTAAAAAAAAATTGAATTTCACCACTGAATAAAACTGTCTGGGAGACCATCGACTTAACCTGAGTTAAGGGAGGCTGAGGTGGTCAATAGTGTGGCCTCCCCTCCCCAGTCGAGTCTCAACCCACTGGCCAGAGCAGGGCAAAAGCTCTCCAGCCAACAGGGCAGCCCCCAGACTCAATTGCCAGGGAGGAGGGTGGAAGGCCAGCCATTGGGCTGGGAGAGCAGCAGCCGCTTCTTACGGGAGAGCCATCAGGGAGCCAGGGCTGAGCATCTGTCCTGGCCCCTAGGGAGCTCCATCTTTGCCTGGGTGATTCCATTCACTCTCCCCCCCCCCAGGAAGGAAAGGATTCCTGCTTGGAGGGGGGCACTTTTCAACTTTCTATCAGAAAGAAGGAAAGGAAACGCCTGGGAAGAACTGGCCAGCCAAGGGGAGACTCCCATCCAGTAGCCATCCAGTACCAGCCCAATGGCCCTCCTTCCCCCCTCCCCAACACTTATGGGGTAAAGCAGACTGGGGGGGCTCTGGGAAAGGAGGCCTGTGAGGGAGCCAAGATCCCAAAGAGCTCCCTGCCCACCTGCCTGGCGGGGTCCCGTTGTGAGGCCTCCCTCTGGGTGGGCCCCTTTGGAGCGACTTTTCCGAATGGCCTCATGAAGCCCCCCAGGACACGAGACCCCCGAGGCGTCGCTCAGGCCTGGGAGTAGCTGCAAAGTCCACTTGTTGGAATAATTGTCTCTCTTTAGAGAGCCGGCAAGTAGGTCAGCCGGGCGTGATGAAGTGCACTTAAGAGACAGGAATTTTTCGGAGGGCATTATCTGAGCTGTTAAGATATTTGAACGATTGAATAACCGTTATTCTCGCCATTATGCTGCCATTCTGCTAAAGTTCACCTCTCTGATGCATTACCTCCCCCTCCCCCATTCACCGGGGGAGGGCGGGGATGAAGGACGTTTCAAAAGGCAGAGAGCGCATAATGTGCGGAAGGCCGGCATGACAAAAGGCAGCCGGGGTGCCCGCTGCTAAGCTGTGGGGAAGGGAAAAGGTTACTTTCTGTGGAGCTGAGAGGATGACCTTCAATCAGTGGGAGAACTGGTCAGCCAGCCTCTTGCAGCAACTATCCAGAATTGCCCCAAGGGCAGAAATTGGGGATAACTAAGCCGGGGGGGGGGTGGTGTCAGAGGGTGACGGAGCTGCATGCCTGAGCTGGGAGTGGGAGTGGGAGGATGGTCTCCACAAACCAGACCCAGGGCAGGAACCTCCATGGGGCAGCTGGCTACTGGGAGGAAGAGAAGGCAGCGCTCAGCTCCTCTCCACCTTCGGATGACCGAATGTGCCAGCTGAAGGGAACCCCGTGCACAGAGGCATAAGCAGAGAGAAGAGGGGAGATGCTTGCAAAGCCTCTCCCTTGGCACGAAGGATGCACTCAGAGCCTGATTTTCTCATTTCTTCTGAATGAGAGAACAATGTAAGCCCCCGCCCAGCCCCACCCCATTCAACTTTCAAACAGGCCAAGAGGAGCATCCAGATTCAGGGCCCTGAACCTGCAAAGGAGAGCCGGGGGGGGGGGGGAAGAGATGGGAGCCCCTCTGGAGGAGGAAATCTCACCCCTTGAAAGGCGGCTCCCATCCTGCCTGCCTCTCCCCTGGCAGCTGCTGCCTCCTTGTCCCCGTCTTCCTCTCCTTTTGATGAGACTATTTGTGAAGCATGAAGGAAGCCAAGAAGGTCTCCCCACACCCCCCCCAAAAAAAGCCCAGCCAGTTTTGCCCTTTGGATGCCTCCCCTAATTGAACTCATCAGCTAAAATTATTGGGGGAGGGGGCCAAAGGGAGAGGAAGCATCGTCTGCAGGGAGAACGGAGATGGGGAAATGCTCCACTCTCTGAAATTGCCGTATTTATTCGCACAGGAGTCCTGCTGTGCTTCAAAACCCCAGTTGATTTTAATGAGCTGCCGAAAAGGTGTTTGTCTTATGGAACGCCAGCTCTCTCCGGCTCCCCTCTTCCCTCCCCAACCCCTGCCCACCCTCTCCTCCCCTGCCATCTGGCCCCTTTGCCCTGGAAGAGGAACACCGGCAGGGGGAGGGTGATGGAACTCTTGGTAAGGGAAAAAGGCAGGAGGAGACTGGGGAGGGTCTCCCTGGTGCCCCCCCCCTGAAGCTGCAGAACCCAGAATGCAGACAGGCCAGTTGCTCTGGCCAGGATCTCCCCATCTAGGCTCCCCCTTTGGAGACGGAGAACGTTCCCCCCCCCCAATGCTCCTGCCAGCCCGTCCTGGGGAGCCTCCTCTCCTCCACTGGTGGGGGGGCTGCTGTTTCATCCGAGGCTAAGGGCCCCGGGAGGGCAGAGCCTTCCAAGTCTCATTTCGTCTGTAATGGAAAATAAAAAGAGAGATTTCAGGCACTGAGCACCTCTGTGAAAAAAAGAAAGAAGGGCAGAAAACCAACAATATCTTTATTGGTGCTAGACAGGCTGTCAATCAGGCTGGGAAATTGCCAGTTTCTCTCCCCCACCCTGGCCCAAGAATGCCTCTGCATACCAAACAACTCCGAATCCTTTCCGGCTGGCTGGATCGGAGGACCCCTTTCCCTCCAGCGAGCAGCGTGGGGGGATTTGCAATGCATTGCTTCTGAGTAATTGCCCCCCTCCGTGGCTCACCAAGGACGTTCATTCGCTATTGGAGGGCTGATTATATCCTCCGTCCAGCAACGGGCATTCATCATGCATCTCCCAGCCTTCCTCGCAAGCCGTCCAGCCGAGCGAGCGCCTGGGCTGTGACTCTGCCTGAGACCTGCCTGTTAGTGCGGGCAGATGAGAAAGGAAGGCAGGCTGGCGGAGGGTCTCCCCAACAGAAAGGAAGGGGGCTCGGCCTTGGCAAATGAAGGAGCAGGAGACGCACTCGGTTCTTCTCTCCGCGGGCAGCCAGCTCTCCCCTGGAACCTGTCCAGAAATAAAGTCTGGAAAATGCTTCTCCAGGACTCCTTGGGTAGAAGAATCCAGGCAGTGCCATGCTCACCTCTTCTGCCCCCAAGAGGGCACCTGGAGCGCCCCCCCCCCAGCAACTGGAGTCACTTATCTGCTGCCATGGGGCAACCATGAGATGACCCAATGGGAAAGAGAGCTCAGCTGGGGATGGTGGCTGTCATTCCTGCCCTGGACTACTGCAATGCGCTCTACATGGGGCAGCCCTTGAAGAGTATTCGGAGACTTCAACTCGTCCAGAACGCAGCCGCGTGAGCGATTTTGGGTGCACCTCGGTACACCCACATTACACCTATCCTCCGCGAGCTGCACTGGCTACCGATCGGTCTCCGGATACGCTTCAAAGTGCTAGTCGTAACTTATAAAGCCCTTCATGGTATTGGACCTGGGTGCTTGAGAGACCGCCTGCTGCCAATTACCTCCCACAGACCCATTAGATCCCACAGGGTCGGCCTCCTCCGGGTTCCGTCTACCAGCCAATGCCATCTGGCCACCAATCGGGGGAGGGCCTTCTCTGTTGCAGCTCCGGCCCTTTGGAACGAATTCCCCGCAGGGATTTGGATCCTCACCTCTCTCCAGACCTTCCGAAAAGCCGTTAAGACCTGGCTTTGCCGGCAGGCCTGGGGTTGATGAGTTCCCCTCCCCTCTCGGCCTGTATGGCTGTATGACTCTTGTGTATTTTAATTATATGTATTGTGTTTGTATCCCCTTTTCCCCTTTTGAGTTGTTCGCCGCCCTGAGTCCCTCCCGGAGAAGGGCGGCATACAAATAAACTAAATCTAATCTAATCTAAATCTAAATCTAATCTGAGCCTCCTGCCCCTCTGCCTTGCCATCTGGGATGCACAGACCCATAAAGAGAGTGGGGGAAGGGCTGTTGGTCTGGTGAGTCCAGTCTTTCCCCCCCCCCTTTCCCCCCACCCAGCCAAGCTAACCTCTGTTGCAGGGAGGAGAAGTCCCAGGGGGCCCATCCTGAGTAACATTGTCATGGCAGAATCATTTGACCTGAGAATAAAAGCAGGTTGCATTGTTCTGCAGTCCAGTTGTCCGACATGGATTATATTTCAGATGGAGGAAGCCTCTGGTGGGGTAAGCAGGTCTGGTAGTGGAACCCTTACAGGTTTCCCAAAGAATTCCCGCGGAATCGTGCCTCCTCCTCCAGCCAAGGCCTCCCCGTTAAAGTTGGAACTGCGTTTTGGAGGCCCAGTTCAGCTGTTCCAGATGAAGCCTTTGGCCACCACACGGACTAATCGTGGGTTCTTGCAACGAGGGCTGCTTTCCCCACCCATCGTGGAGGAGCCTCCGGAGCAGCCAGCAGAGCAGCCGTCTTTATGGGGCGAGAGCATCTATTCAGGGGGGCCTGGAGAATTGGCAGGTTTTGGGTGACCAGAGGAAATTGGGCTTCTTTCCGATCTGTGCTGGGCTTTTTGGCACAATCTGAGCTCCTGTCACACGCTTAATAGGTGAACCTGCAATTTCAAAGAACTGCCGTTGCCATTTTGATCTCGTTTATTATTTCACCTAATAAAATGAGAGGAGAAAACACTTAAAAAGAGAACATTTTGGTTTTGTGGTCTTAAAAATGATTGTTAGGGAGTCAGTTTTAAGAGCCGAACGCTGAGGACTGGTGCCTGTGGAGTTCCTTTAGAGGCGTCCAAGTAGAAAAATAAAGCCCAGAATATTTGCCAACAAAATCCAAGGGAGGGGGAGGGGATTCTTCCTGGGGTACATTTCTGTTCTCTCGCTTTCCAGGGTTCCTGGAACCCCTCCTTGTGTCGGGGAGAGAAGCAGATTGCAGGCTGGAAGGATGCTCCGCTCCAGTCTCGCGTTGGGCCGCACAGCCATAAGAGACCCACACAGGGAAAGCAAAGTGAGACCTTGACGGCATCGGGTCCCAGAAAGGCCTGCCCTGGCTGCCCACCTGCCCCCCATCCCCACCCCTTTGCTGGAGGCCACACCCACTCCCCTCTTCTACCCACCCAGTCCTCGCTGAAACCAGCCAGAGGTTAAAGAGGAGCAAACCTCTTGCACTTTGCATGGGGGACATTTGAACAGGAGAAGGGAAATATTGGAAGCCATGACCAACACTTTGCTGCTTGGAGAAATAAGGGGGTACAGGAAGGAAGGAAGGAAGGAAGGAAGGAAGGAAGGAAGGAAGGAAGGAAGGGGAAGGGAGGGAGGAAGGAAGGAAGGAAGGGGAGGGAGGGAGGAAGGAAGGAAGGAAGGATGGGGAGGGAGGGAGGGAAGAAGGAAGGAAGGGGAGGGAGGGAAGGAGGGAGGAAGGAAGGAAAGAAGGAAAGAAGGAAGGAAGGGGAAGGAGGGAGGGAAGAAGGAAGGAAGGAAGGAAGGAAGGGGAGGGAGGGAAGGAGGGAGGGAAGGAAGGAAAGAAGGAAGGAAGGAAGGGGAGGGAGGGAAGGAGGGAGGGAGGGAAGAAAGGAAGGAAGGAGGGAAGGAAGGAAGGAAGGAGGGAAGGGGAGGGAGGGAAGGAGGGAGGGAGGGAGGGAGGAAGGAAGGAAGGAAGGAAGGAAGGAAAACAAACCTAGAGCTCCCACTCTGAACCTGCACTTTCCCCACCGCCCTCAGCCTTGCAGTGCCTCGTCTTCTGCCCAGCACCTGCTTTAGCCAATCCAGCAGATAAAACCAAGCAAGGGTCAGAATCCCATTCAGCCCCCATCAGCCACCCAGGACAGCTTCAGGTCCCCTTGGAGAGGCTGAAGTCACACAGAGAGGGGGGGTCAAACCCCAGTCGGGCAGGAGGAGGGGCTCCAAAAGAAGAGGAGGAGCAGAGCAAGCGTATTTTTAAAAAACTTAATAAAAAATACAGGCAAAGTTTTCGAGGGTGAAAGACAAGATTTCTGCTGTTCCCATTATTTTGCTCTTTGCATCGCTCAGTCCTTCTGCTTTCCCGAAAGAGAAATGCAGCCAAACAGGAATGAAAATAAGGGACCTTCTCCGTTAGTGGTGAACTTTCAGACCAAAGCTCTCCTGCCAGAAAACCTTCTCCTTGGGTGACCTGGGGAGGCTTCTCCCGGTGCCTTGGCCTCCAATCCCAATTCAAAGAGTTTTCTCTTTAGTCAGTCAAAGACAAACCCGTTTTCCTAACTGCTGGAGAGATGACACAGTAGCTTCATAAAATTTATTCGTTTTCTATTGGGAATGGAAGCATCTCCTCTGGGTTCCACAAAGTGGCTTTGGAGGCTGCTCAGAACTGGGAAGCCACATCTGAAAGGGTCTTGTGGTCCCCCTCATGAGGAGCAAGGGAGGACTCTCCCCCAGGCACCCCAACATATTGGGGTAACAATGAAGGAGGCCTGAGGGTGCAAATGTTGCACTGCCACACAGGGACGGTTCATTGCCTGGACAAATGCATTTGGGCACTTATGGGGTCGGAGGATTCGCTCCTGTCTGCTTTGCAATTCATTTGTCCTTCCTCCCAATATAATCTTGTCTCCCTCTTTTTTTTCTAATTGCATCCCGATCTTAATCGATTCTGCAGCCGGCCGACTTTCAAGGAAGATGGGGCACTTCCTCTGCTTTTTTCCCTTCCAATGTTCATGCAAATATAAATATTTTTTATTGATCCTGTTTATAGACTGCTGCAATCTGAAAGGACTCTTTCAAAGATAAAGTACAATGCAGCGCACACTAAAAGCTCCCGATTAAAACATTCTATCAATTGAACAACATAAAATGGATATTTGCAAACCCAGCTAACTCCCCAAACAGCCTCCGGAAGAACTCCGTTTGAGCCACTTCTGGAGGACCAGCCTGATGTTCTCTGGGTGGCTACTCCAAGGACCCCCATTGCCACCAAAGAGCAGCCGCGCCTCTGAGCCTCAGTCCCACTCACCTCCCTGAAGGTGGGAACCTCTTCCTTCTTCCCTGGCTTAAGCCTGGGGAAGTGGCTCTTCCATCATCTCCCCCCCCCACCGTTCCCGCCTTGCAGGGTAATTAGAGGGTGCCAGATAGGACTCCTAAGAGCAGGTCCCTGAGATGTAACGTTCAGTTTGGCCAGTGCAGAGAGAGGGAAATAACATAGAAATTAGACTCCTTTGATTGTGTCCTATAAGCCATCCAGCATTGCTGGTGGCATTTGGGAGACCAGGATTCATAAGAAGGACACGGATGCCTGAAAGGAAAGGGAGGGATTTTCCATTTTGGGGAAAGGTTGCTTCTGGAAGAACAGCAGCTGCAGAACCAAGAGGGCCACAAGAGACTTCTGAATGTTTGAGGAGGGGAGTTGGGCTAATCGCCAGGCCAATTTTATAGCCTTTGGGTCAGTTTAGCAATGACCAAACAATGAGAGGTTGGTAGGCAGAGGGATTCTTTCTTTCTTTCTTTCTTTTTCTTCCATCCTTTCTTTCTTCCCTTCCTCTTCCCCGTCCCCTTCCTTCCTTCCCTCTTTCTCTCATTCCTTCCTTCCAAAAATGAGTGATGGGTCTTGTATTTGACAGAAAATCTTCACTGCTCATTTTATGCACTTCGGTGCTGGAATTTGGGACAACTGGAGGGAAATCAAATATATGTAGCAAGTCTGAAAAGCCAAAGACGCTTGGCTCATGTTGGTGCCAGAGAAGTACATTTTCCAGTTGTTGTTGATGTTGTTTTAATTTTTCCTGAACCCCTTCTGCCAGTGAAATCTGTTTTTGTGTATCATTTGTGTTAGTGGCATTCCTGGGGTGTCTTCTCTTGCCTTGGTAGCTTCTTCTAATTGTCTGTCTAGACAATTCTGTTTCACTCCTGTCATCTCACACAACCAGAGAGGGGAGGGGAGGGGAAGGGAGGGGAGGGGAGGGGGAGGGGGAGTGCTGAAAAACTCACCTTGCTCTGATGTGGAAAACAGAAGGCAAACGTACCATGACAAAGGAATGATTGACACAGAGGAATTAATTTAAGTGCAGACCCAATTTCTTAGCAAATTAAGATAAATTGAAGAAAGCTACATTTAAATCAAATTAAGAAAGGGGCTAGGCTAGGGCAAAAGGGAGAGTGGTAGACAAATGGCACCTTTAAACCTGGCTGAGGAAAAGACGTTCCCCGCCCTCCACGCCTGCTGGTTAACATTTATTTAATGCCACCAGGTTGCTAATTATGGCCACTCATTCCAGCAAAGCTGCCAGGGGGACGAGGGCCCTGAAAAAGGTTTTGCTGCATCTGACAGACCAGAACAACTTTTCAGTCCTATTTTATTTGGAGACATTTGCTCATTCCCACAAGCAAATATACACAGACACACCTATATGTTTGACTTCAGTCAGCCCAACCTTTTCCCATGGGGAGAAGGGCATCTGGTTGTCTGCTGGTTTTGCAGTTGTTTCTGGAATCCAGAGAAGAAATTTAGGGGTTTAGTTGCACCTTCTCCCCTTTTAAAAGAATTGGTTGGTCTGCCGAGGGCTCACCGGGGTCCCCCGGGTGTTTGGCTCTCATCTGCAATGTCTACAGGAGGGGGAAATGGAGGTGACCCCCACACACATCAGAATGAGAAGGAAAGTTTCATTTGCAGGGATTCCACAGAGCTACAGTCTCAGTTCCATCTTCATCCAAATGTTCCATCTTCATCCAAATGAGCCGAGGTGGCGCAGTGGTTAAATGCAGCACTGCAGGCTACTTCAGCTGACTGCAGTTCTGCAGTTCGGCTGTTCAAATCTCACCGGCTCAGGGTTGACTCAGCCTTCCATCCTTCCGAGGTGGGTAAAATGAGGACCCGGATTGTTGTTGGGGGCGATATGCTGACTCTGTAAACCACTTAGAGAGGGCTGAAAGCCCTATGAAGCGGTATATAAGTCTAACTGTTATTGCTATTGCTATTGCTATGTGTCCAAAATGGGTTCTCAGCATAACTGTTGCCAGAAGGGAGGGTCAGAATGCTTTCTATCAAATTGTAAAGGAATATTTTAGGCCAAAATATTGGGAGAGCCGGCATTGGGGTGCAGATATTCCCATGCTCCAAGTCTAACCGGTGACTCCACACACCCCGACCCAGAGGAGAAACCTCCCTGCCCCCTGGGTGCCCCTTGAAAGAGCCCCTCACGCCTTTTCTTCTTTCCTGCCTTAATTTTGCATCAGAGTCCGAGGGAGACGTGAAAATTAGATCTAATAATGAATGATTACAACTTTCAAGTAAAGTCTAGTTGGTTGACTAATCAATTTGGTTAAGTGAAAATCCATAGCAAATGAGTCAGCCGTAGTACAACATTTCTCCATCCAATTTAAATTAAAATCACCAACCATAATAATTTCACAATTACTCTCCAAGCAGGCGCTGGGGACTTGACCCTGGAGAAGAGAAATTTCAAGGACCGTCGAAGAGGGCAGAGAGCGGCAGAAATGTCAGGGAAGTGGGGCTGGGCTTTGGAAGCCCCCGCAAGGCAGGAGAAGCGCAGAAAAAGTTGGCTGGAGGCGAAAGGGATGGAAAGGGGGCCTCTGCGCTGCCTCGTGTTGTGTCTGGGTGAATTGATTGAATGGACTGTTTATTCATTGAATTTCTTGATTGCTCCAGGCTTGTGTGCTGACCCACTCATGCCTGGCTCCACAAGGTGTTTGGGGAATCTTTGGCCCTCCCCATTATTACTGAGGTCATGAGTTTGGGGAAAGGCAGTGGTGTCTTTCAACCTCGAGACCTCGAGCCAAGTTGCTTTCCCCCATCAAGAAAGAGAGAGGGAGATGTTGTGTGAAGCCCAAATGACATGATGGGTAGTGGAACTCTGTGCCTCGTTTAACCTCTAGAATTGTGCAGAGGAATTTCACCCACACTTCCTTTGTACCTTGAGAATATATACTATAAGAGCATCTTGTCCCCTGGATCAAGCAGGGCCCAGCATTCTGGATGACAGAGGGGCCGTCCAGTGCATGCGGGGAGCTCACACACCCGGCCTGCTATTTCAGGTCTGCTGGCTCTCTCCAGGAGCAAGGATGTGGCTCCAAGACTGAGCACCATTGGCAGCTGGGACCTCCGTGAACTGTCCTGGGCAGTGCAGACCGAACTAAGTGGATGGTAGCATCAGATTACACCATTTAGTCATGTGTTTGCAGAGGAAAGTCCTCTTTTCCTCATCCCTGAATCTCCTTGCCCTGAGTTCTCACCCTGTGGAAGTAGGAGGTTCTTGTTTACCTTTGGCACACCTATTTCCATTTCTATTTATTAAATTTATAGGCCGCCCAATCCCGAAGGACTCCGGGCGGCTTACAGAAATAAAATTTTAAGAGAAAAGTTAAAAAGAAAAAGAAGAAAAGCAGATTAAAAGAAAACACATCATGCACCCAGTCTAATCGGGGCTGGACCTCGGTCAAGAGGTCAACAGCCCCAGGCCTGCTGGAATAGCCAGGTTTTGATAGCTTTTCGGAAGGCCATGAGAGTGGGCAGGGTCCGGATCTCTGGGGGGAGCTCATTCCACCTGTGCTCGGTTGTCTAAATCCCCAGGCCTCCTTGCCACGGGCTCCCCTCCCCGCCTTCCTCCAGCTGTGGGGAGGTGTCTGCACTTGGTAGAAGGCGAGCAAACTCCACAAAGAGCCTGAGACTCTCCGGCACCATCTGCAAAATGTGCTTCTCCATCACACTCTGCAACAAAATGTGCTGGATGAGGGTGAAGGTCTCATTTCACAGCCCCGAAAAAGCCCCCAGCCCAACAAGGCGCATCAGGAACACTGTTTGGAAAAGCTCAGCCTCCAACCCCAACTCCACCCCCCCCTCCGCCCCCCATGACATTGTCCTGAAGCTTCATCAGATCAGTTGTGCCACACGGTGACTTTAAGGCGCGCACTCTGTGGTCCCTGATTGGCCGGGATGATGCTCCCTCTGAAGCAGCTGCAAAGAGGCCTGAAAGAACCAATCAGCAGAGCAATTGGGTGAGGAGAGCTGAGATTTTTCTGGACTCTTGAAAATCAGCTTTCTCAGTCAAGAGTATTATTAGAGAAAATATTGGCGCAGCAGCCTTTATTGGCAGTTCCGGTTGCTGCCAGAGGGTGGAGCTAGATGGAGCCCTAGAGATGCCCCCTCCCACTGCAGATGCTGCAATGGGGAGAACAGGAGGTCAAATGGGGCTCTGGCCAGAGAAAGAGGGCAGGGCCAGCACGAAGCAACTCCCACAAGGCACAACCACCTCAGAACATCCTTCCTTCCTTCCTTCCTTCCTTCCTTCCATCCATCCCAGTAAGACTTTCATGAGTCAAGTGGACATATTATTTCCTTGGCAACAGCGAGGAAGAGATTTGCTGCTGCTTATTCTTGGATGTCGTGAGGTTTTCCAGCCTTCTCTACTTTTCCTGGTGGAGTCCCATCCGAGCGCTGCCCCCCAGCCCCGTTTCTCTTCTCAAGGCCAGCCAGGGTTGACAAGGTATCCTGGCATACATCCCCAAGCTGCCCCCCTCTTTGTCAAACCTTCCTCAACAGAGAACCGTCAGTTGCTTCTGACACGTAATTAACCCACAGCAGTCAAATCCGGGCCTCCAGTTTGAGTCTTTGCAGTGGTGGGAGAAGACGGCCGGGCCCACTAAAAGCCAACGGTGCCCATGAACCGAGCCAGAAGCTGTTAGCAGAAGCCATCGTCCCCGCCTGAAATCAATGCCTTCTCACTCCCCCCGAGCTGCTTTGTTTGGGTTTACTTTTACATTTCAAACAGACAAGACGCGCTTAACAAAGCCGGAGCAGGCAGCCCACCGCACACTTTCCCTGCCCTCGCTGAAATGACTGGAAGTTAATTTCCAAAGCAGGTCACTTGTCTTGGAATCGATGCGTATCAACTCAGATCAATAGCTGCTCTCGGCAGACGGGCGGAGGCGCCTAAGCGATGCCCTTCGCTCGATTATATTTGTATCCAAATCTTGACAGTTTCCAACCAGTCAATGCATTTCAGCAGCTCCCACGGCTTTTTTTTTCCATTGAAAAATATGTTTGCAGATCAGAAGTGTTCCCTCCTGTGGAGCCCACTGGTTTCCCTGATGCTCCTATGCGCAGGAGGTGCATCCACATGCTGCATTGGGGCTCTGGAGCACTTGCACTGCAGGGCTTGTGAAACATGGACACACACACACACCCTGCAGGGTTTCCTTCCCTCCCTAGCAGGCAGAGGGATGGGGAGCCAAAGAGGCTTCTGAGATCTGAGCAGGACACCTCATAGGGTGCCCTGGGAGCCAGTCTGACCCCCACATGGGCTCCCCAGAGCTGGACAGGGGGAGAGAGAGCCAGCCCTTCCCAGCAAGCATTTTCCAGGGGAGGAGCCAGCTTGGGAAGAGCCCTCCTTCCACCTGGGGGACGGGAGGGGAATGGGCAGGCCCACTGAAACCTGGACTGTGCGCCTGCTGCTAAAATCACAGGCCGGCTCCAGGCATTCTCAGAGGAAAGCCTCTGGCAGGCGATTAAGCCAGGGGACGCCTGCATTTGAACGTTAGGTTGGTTTATTCATTTGGAGCCCGGCCTTCTGGGAACGGTTGCCTTTTCTTTTAGGATCACCCGCCTGGATTCTGCTCAGGAGTGATGCAGAGGATCCCATAGGCGGCTTCCTAGGACCGCCAGTAATTACACTTTCCCTACGGCTCCCAGACGAGCAAATCTCCTCCGAGAAAACAGCCCTTTGTTATCCAAGAAGTTGCAGAAGAGCGGAATTTGCATAGAGAGGAAGGAGGGAGGGGATCTGCAGGAAGGCTGCCCCAGAGATGCACTGATGGAGGTGCCAGGCACACAGCACACAGAATGAGAGAGTTGGAAGGGACCTTGGAGGTCTTCTAGCCCAACCCCCCCCCCACTCGAGCAGGAGACCCTGTAGCATTTCAGACAAATGCTTATGCAATGTTTTCTTAAAGACTTCCAGTGTTGGAGCCTTCACAACTCTGAAAGCGGGTTATGCCATTGGTAAACGGCTCTCACTGTTAGGAAATCCCTCCTGAGTTCTAGGTTGCTTCTCTCCTTGATGGGTTTCCATTCATTGCTTCTCGTCCTGCCTTCAGGTGCTTTGGAGAACAAGTCGACCCCCCCCTTCTTTGTGGCAGCCCCTCAAATATTGGAAGACTGCTCTCGTGTCACCCCTGGTCGTTTCTTTCACTCGGCTAGCCACGCCCAGTTCCTGCAACTATTCATCCTAGGTTTTAGCCTCCAGTCCCCGTCCCCCCCGTCATCTTGGTTGCTCTTCTCTGCCCTCTTTCTACACTCTCAACCAGAGGTGGGTTGCTCCCTGTTCGGCCCAGATTGGGCGAACCCATATTAGTGGAGGCAGGAGGCTCCGCCCACCCGCACGGATGCTTCTGCAAGGTGTATTTTCCATTTGATTATTCTGGAGAGTTCCTCACTTTATCCGAATCAATAGGTCACGTGCAATTTGTAAATGAGACCAAGGAAGGTAGCAACACTCTGGAAACCCAAGAGAAGCTATGCTGGTTCTGAACTGCCTTGAGGCTCCTTGACCTCCTGGCCACTGAGAGGCTGTTCTCAGGATGTCGCAACTGAGCGCTTCCTTTCTACACATTTCCCCCCTGCAGGGCCAGCCTTCCTGGGGCTCTTCAGACTTCCAATTGCCATTTCCCCATCAGCGCAAGCAGACAAGACATCTCTGACTTCCGGATTAGTCCAAAGTTTAGGGTTAAATAACTCCGGTTCATCGTGGGAAGAATCCTGCTGTCTGAAGTTGATGGATCCCAAACTTAGACCTCCCTCCTGAAGGACCCCACGTGGAGACCAACACGCAGGGCCCATCTGCTCCTCAGCCCAACACTCTTTACTGGGGATTCTTTACCCTCTGGGCAGCTGAAGGCAGGAGCCGTCCAGAGGTCATGAAAGGGGCCATTTTGGCCATGGATTTCTGTCCTTTCCTCAGTGCAAGAATCCAGATAAAGCATCTGTGACAGGAGCCTGTCAGGTTTCCACCTGAGCACGTTCAGTAAGGGAAAGCTAAAGCATAACTGAAAGCAATTGAAAAATAAAAATAAAAAGTAATAAATCCTAGTCACGGTTTTAAATCACCCTGGCATTCTCCAGTCATGGTGCGATGGCTCCATCCAAGAATTTCAAGTCTCCGTGGACAACGATTGGCTGGGAACTCCAAGCCAGATTCCCAACCCCTTCAGAGGTCACCCAGCTGGAGAAGACGGTGCTGATGATGTCAACCTTCACTGGGTAGCCAAAGTCTGGGGCTAATATAATCTGTCCTTGGCTACCACGTTTAGACGAGAGCGACTGGCTGGATTTTGTAAGGTAGGAAAGGAAAATAGCCCCATATTCCCTTTTCTTCCTTTTGTGAGTCCCACCAACGTGATAGGCGTCTGTTCAGGATCTGACAGGAGGCAGACAGTTTTCCGATTTTTCTCTTATTTTATTTAGAAACAAAGACAGAAATATGCACTTTGGATATCAGCCAAGCTTTATCAGAGTAGACAAGTCATTTCACTCTTCCCCAGCTTCAATCTCGCTTCTTGTTTGCTCTCTCTTGTGGGTTTTTCCCATTTCCTGATGATATCCAGCACAGACTGAAATAAAAGTGCCAAAGGAATCTTCCCTCCCTCCCTCCCTCCCTCTCTCACGCTCTCTCTTTCTCCCCCCGTGTGTGTATTTATTCTTAAAACATTGAAAGGAAGCAAATCTGAACACAGAATTATGTACACCTGCTGGAGAAGCCTTCCAAATACCTGTGGCTCTCAATCCCTAACTCCTAGTTCTACCCCTTTTTTTTACTGAGCTAATTTTTGGCAGGCAAACCTTTGAATTTTTTCCCTTTTTTTCTTCCCTCCCCTTCCACCCTAGCCATCCCTTAAGGTCATCCGACCTCTTCCTCCTCTGTGTTCGTCTTCAGACACTTCCCTTCGTTTTCTTCCAGCATCAGCCAGCAGCCCTGAAGTCCTCGTGAGTCTCAGCTGCTTATCAGTTTTAGCTTTTGCAGCCAATTGTGCTCTGGATGGAAACCAACACGCCACCGTCCATTGTCCACAGCAATTACAGCTGTCTGGTGCTTTTCAGCTCTGGGGACAGCTGGGTTGGCAAGCTAGCTCCTCCACAGATCAACCTTTTCTCTCCGGGATCTCTTCTGGATCCAGGAAGTTTGGAGATTTTGCCTCTTGATGCTTCCATTATTCCTCCTAAGAGAAGCAAAAGGGTCTTCCATTTTAGAAGAGCAGAGCTCACAGAGAGTTTGCTCGGCTACTCTCCCTCCTTACAATCCCCCTGGGCTAACTCAGGTCTGTGGATCTGTGTCTACTCACCCCCCGAAACATGGCTGGCTGCTGGCTTGTCACAGGTGCAGCGCACAAATGCCACTTTGATGGCAATGCACCAAACTGCGGGTGCTGCAAACTCCTCTGAGTCTTGTGTGTTAAGCGAAGGGCTGGCTAAGCCAGGCTTCAGTTTCAGATTTAATGGGTGTCACATCATTCAAACCCCATGATTTAAAGAACCGTGCATGTCAGGGTCTCTTTGGAAAAACAAGGAAGAAAAAGGGAAGGAGGAAGGAAAGTGCAGACAATAAACATGAAGGCTTTTAAAGACTTTTTAAAAAAAAAACCCTCTGTGGCAGTTTTAATACTTTGCATGATGACAAGCAACCTTTATTGTCACACACACACACACAGACACACACACACACAGGGGAGGGGGGTTTCTGAGAACAGACAGAGCCTCCAGCAAAGCAATCAGATGCAATTTGGGAACAATGCCGCTGGAAATTATCAAAGATTTCAGCCACAATTTTTCCCATTAACTGAAGATGGGATGCCAAGATGAAAGGGCAGAGAGGGGAAGAGGAGGGGGGCTGCCCAGATCCATGCTGAGCCGCCTGAAAGAGGTCGCTCAAAATCCAGTGAACGGGGAGCCCAGCCGCTGCCGAAAGAGGCAGAGATAAACCTTGCATTTGAAGGAGATGCTGGGCAGAGCTTCTGGGTGAAACGGGATCCAGATGGGAAGGGGAGACCCAGTGAAAATGACCAGGACTCAAGCTGGAGGAATAACATTTCTTCAAGGAAGCTTGAAATGCCCCGTTCTTGTAATTGTGGGGGAAATGTGAAGTCTGTTGCTTGGAGGCCATCCTGGCTCTGGGAATTGAACATGAGTGCTTTGTGCCTGGCTACCCTAGATGACTGCTGAGCACAAGGACAACTATGTGCACCCCTCTCCATTCAACGGCAGCAATGCCGAGAGGTGCGTCTTCCTCTCTAGCGCCAGAGCGTTGGCTGGCAAGAATCAACTGGCTTGAAACCTTGGGTGGGTGCAAGCTGGGTGACAAGCTGAAAAGAGAAGGGGAGAGCTAGGGAAAATGGAAGCCAGGCGGAGCAGAGAACGTCCACAGGGAGGGCGGCAGAGAAAAGTCCAAGCGAGGACAAGAGGAGGCCGGAACTAGGAATGCAAAATGTAATAAGGGTCTGGGGGACTCGGGTGAGGGCGGCTGTGTCCAATAACTGAGGTCTGCTCTGAGGGGAAGCGGGGAAGCATAAGGGGGGAGCAAGAGAAGATAAAGCTGCTTGGTCCCTTCTGTGGTTCTGTCTTCTCTCAGAAGCCCCTTCCTCTTGCAACTGAAGAAGGAATGGGATTTGGAAATGGAAACATGAGAGCAAGATGCGACTTCCTTGCAATTTTAGAGAAATCCAAGCTTTGGTGCCAGACAAATTGCATTGCAAGCTCTTAAAGAAGCCCGTGGAAGTGATTCTGGGGCTCCTCACTGGAGAAGCGGAGAGGAACTGGGAAATGGGAGGAGAGCAAGCAGAGCCTCACTATCTGAAAGCAGCCAGAGGGAGGGACAGGGAATCTGCAGAGTGTCAAACTTCATATTGATGCCGGCCAGGGTCGAACAAGGATGCTAAGCATCTTGTCTGCAAGGCATTTAAAAACGTCTAGATGACGAGGAGCCAGCATGGGTCTGTCAGCAACCAGAGATCTCAGACTCATCCCTGCTTGCAGTGCCTGCCTTGATCTCAATGTTCCTTGGGCGTTCTTAGGATGTCTGGTAGGTGAGGCAGAGTATATAGATTATGGACGGTGCTGAAGTCTTGTTGAGGGGGCCACACCCAACGCATGCGCAGGAAAGGCTCGACATCACCTCGGAGGAAATCCTGACCAGACGCGGACCTGCCACGCCGGGCTGCCCTTTCAGGAGGCGCTCCTGCTGGACAGCTCCGCCTTACCTGGGGCGCCTTCGGAGAGGTCGGCCAAGAGACGCCGCAGCCGCCCTCGCCGCCTGCTCGCCCGCCCCGACAGGCCGCCTGTTGCGCCCAAAGGTTTGTATTAGTGCAAAGTCCCCCCCCCAGGGGGGGGGAGTCTGGGACTTCCCAATATGTAGCATTCTTTTCTCTGTGGATTGGGATCAACAACTCCAGAGTCCTTAGTTTGAATCCTGCTCTGAACCAGATGATGCAACATGAGGTCTGTCCATCTCTCTCTCACACACACACACACACACACACAAACACACACACACACACCGCTGTCTCCCAGTTCCAGGATCTCATTATAAAATTAGCTGCTGGGCTCTGAGCTGAAAGTACTCCCCAGAACCATTCATTAGCTGTCAAATCAAACTGGGGGGGTGTATTTTTATAATTAATTTAATTATTATTGCACCACCACTGTTTTTGTGCCGCTTAAATGGATGTCTTGCCCCATTGCCCCTCTCCGCCCTGCCTGCTCATCTTCCCTGGGATGCCTCCTCAATTCATTTCCAGTTGGGTGCAAAAGAAAACAGCAAGAAAATCGTACCGGTGCTGACTAATTAAAGTTCCAATTGTTGTCATCCATTAGACGATACATACTTTAATTATCCTGTGAGTTTGTGTCTTCTCCATGCTAGCAGCCTCTCTCAAAACAGAAGGTGCTGGATGAAATTAGCCCCTTCCCCAGGAAGCGTTTGGGAGTTGCCATGGCAACTGGGAGAGGTGGAAGGGTTTTCCCGCCCTCGTCTAGTCTCGCAAGTGAAGTTTGCAAGGCGCAAACATCCCCTCAGCGAGCTGAAGTCCCAGCCCCACAGCCGGACCCTGCGGCCAATGGTTCCCCACACCCTGCCCCGAATCTGTGCATCGACCTCCTCACCTCGTTCTTCCTGATGGGCAGGGGGGGCAGAAGAGAAAATGTGCCCAAAGACCAGGCAGGGCTCTGGGCCTCCTTTTCTTTGGCTCACGGAGGCCTCCCCTGCCCGCTGCAGCTTTCCGTCCTGCACCAACGTTGCCCTGATCCTTTTCGGGGAGAGAGGAGGACCGGAGGCCAGGCCTTCCCAGGTTCCACTTTATTCGGAACAGATCACAGCCGCCACTGACTCGCAGCTTCCCCAGCCCGCAGCCCTTGCTGGCTTCATGTCAAGGAGGAAAAGGAGAGCTAAAGTTTAAGGCCCACCCACCCATTTCATGGCTTCAACCATGAGTGAGATGAAGTAGCTCCAAGCCCAGGCTGGGCCTGGGGGCTCCAAGGTCTCCCTTGCAACGATTCGGTGGGCCTCCGCTGCACTTTGCGCCTGGGCCCTAGCCAGCCTCCTTGTGAGTCAGGTGCAAAGGAGCATTTTGCTTGTGGTTCTCGGTTAGCCCCCTGGCAAGCAAGAGTGAGGGGACGGTGGGTCCTGACCACAAAGGACTAGCCAAGAAGAGGAGGAAGGGCGAAGTCCCCAATGGAAAGAAGAAAAGCTTGGCCCACTTGAAGACATGATTATCCTACTTGCGCTCCAGCTGGGCAACCGGGATGTTCTGGGGCATTGGGGGCAGGGGGGTATGAGCAGGGGGGCCTTTCCCAGTTATATGTTTCTGGATTGTGTGGGGAGGGGGGGGAGGAGGAGGGAAGGGGCAGCGAGAGAGGCTGACCAGGCAGAGCTATGATGCTCTGTTAACTAAACCTGAGCACTCAAGTAATTTGTTCTGGTTAAACTGGTGTCATCACATCTCTCAGTAACGTCAGGGAACAAATTAAATGACCAGAAATACTCTGATCCCTACGATTGCTGCTTGCTGCGAAAAAGGACTTGGGTTTTTTTTTTCCACCTTATGCAAACAGGAAATGAGGAATTAAGAAGGGGAAGATCCACCCCGTCCTCCCTTCTGTGGGCATCTGGAGAGCCAGGGAGGAGAGGAGGGAGGGAGGGAGGGAGGGAGGTGACACTTAGGGATGAGCATCTACAGAATAAAATTCTGGCTAAATGGAATCCTGTTCTCAGCCCTGGGCAGCTTCCTAAGGGATGGGCTGAGACCTGGACCCAGCGTTGGTTTCCCTGCTCTTCATGGGCACAGAAGCCCAGGAGCTGCACAAGGAATCAAGAGGACAACTCCAGTTTAGAATTGAAATCTCCTCTAGCAGCACATGAAATGTTCATCTCTGCAGCTTCCAGTGAGGTCATTTTGCCAGCAAAAATGAATTTGCCATTTATGGTCCCAGTGAGGTGAGGGGAGATTGGGGGTCAGTTACCCAAACCCTGAAAGACAATTTAGCACCTCTTTAAATCTTTAAGCTCTGAGTCCCTGGATGTTACTCTGACTTCAGGGAGAATGGGACCGCCTGGCCTGTGTCTGGACTGCAGCTCCTGGAGGGGGGGGGCGTATTTCAGGGCGTTTGTTGTGTTGATGGCAACGTTGCAGACTCCTCTGCCCCCCCCCCCTTTCATCTCGTTCTTCCATATTTGCATTCCTTGTCATACAAAAGCAAACATTTGGCAACTGTTGTTGGTCTGCACACTTTCATGGGTCCCAGTTTGGGAGGACCGATCAAGCTTGGATTTTTTGTCTCGTGGCTCCACACAAAGAAAGTGTTTTGATCAACGGTTTTCACCGTTTTCTCCGTTCTGGCAACTGAATTCATCATCTCCCCCATCCTGTCCTCGGTGGATTCCTGAAAGCGGTTTTGCAGCCCCCCCCTCCCACTCACCGATATGAAAACCAGCAAATTTCAATCAAGTTTCTGAAAAGCAGCAAAGAGTTGCTACTCCCTCGTGTTCCTCTTTGCCTGCTTCAGTCCGGAGTTGGTGGAGTTTATTTACCACATCTAAGACTTATTTCCTTGCTTTCAGCAGCTTTGAAGATAATTGAAGGTGCCTGCATTGTCTGCCTGCGCATGTTGCCATTAAAAAAAAGCAGTGCTGGGATCGATGTCTCTTCGTTAACGCTGCTCCTCTCGCGCCGCTGAAGGCTGTATAACGCAGGGCGGGAACAACTGGATCAGCAAATTGTCGCAGGTTGACTGTTTGGCTAATCATGCGCCCGTCCCTTTGATAACGCAAGTCGGGTGGAATGGTGGAGCCAAATTAAATATTGAATAGGAAATTTTGCAAAACTGGCATTTCCCCCTCCTCCTGCCCAATAAATACATAAGGCAAGAGAAAGAGAAGCCTGCAGACTGGCCTCTCCGCTGCTGGCCCAGGGGAGGGCACACTGACACCCCCCCTTCTCCCTGAAGGAGGGGTCATGAGGGGGGCAAAGACAGCTCATGGCCATTGTGCTCATGCCACGTTAGGAGCGAGAAGGCCAATCCCCTCGCATGCCTTGCTTGGCCCAGCACCTGCCAGCTTTGTTGACCAGGAGAGCTGCGTGAC